>NW_027555847.1:122746734-123946734 GCF_003287225.1 Phascolarctos cinereus | reverse complement strand
ATTTAGTGCCCTTTTCACTATACCCTTCCACCTCATTTTTATTATGGAAACTGATACTCAGGAAGAGGAACAGCCTTACCTAAAATCATGCTGTTATTTAGTGGCTGAACCAGTAGCCTATCTCAATCTCCTGCCCCAATATTCTCTTGACTATAACACTGTGCCTTATTTGTGTGGTCATTCATAGTTGACAAAAACAATTTCATTAACTCATTTGATCCCAGAAATATGTCTATAAGGTAACTAAGAGAAAAGAACACCCTTATGAATGAGGCAGAACAAGTATTATCCTCATTTCACAAATGGAGAAAATTAGGATGCAAAGCATTGGTTTGCTCAAACTACATAGCCAGCTTGTTTCAGAGCTTAGGCTGAATTCATCTCCTAATTCAAAATTCATTATTTATTCAATGACTTTCTGTTTCCTCCTTTGGAAATGGATCTGTTTGAGCTTGAGAATTCTAAGCTGCAGTAAGGTTAAAGTCTATCAGGGATCTAAGCTAAGTCCTGTACCAATATGGTGAGCCCCAAGGAATGAGGGCCCAAGGAGGGATGAACAAACTCAGGTTCTAGAAACAGAGCAGATTAAAGTTCCTTTGGTGGTCAATATTGCTATCAGCCTTTGAGTGGGGGGGGGGGAAGCGGGAAGAAGGAAGGGAAGGCAAGGGAAAGCAAAAGAAGGCCAGGGAAGGCAAGCGAAGGCAGAAGAAGGGAGGGCAGAAGAGGAAAGGGAAGGGAAAGGATCTGCTTAGTCCTTAGTATAAGGGATTTAGTTTTTTGTCCAGTTTATAAGTTACAGAATTATTCAAGGGATCACAGGCTTACAACACAATTTTCAACTGTCTATACTAATGGAGAACAGAGGTACATCCACATTAAAATGTCATACAATCCAAAAATCATTTATACTAAATAAATACACCCCCAGACATTGGGGTTTCTGATAGAAACACCAATAAGTGTAACTCTGGCCTAGAACTGCCACAGTGATATCCCTTCTGAGCAGCCCACAGATGGCTGGCTGATGGCAGGGAGAATTTTCATTCTGCCTCAAGATACCTTTCCTCCCGTCAGTGAAGGAAGAAGCATTTATACATACCAGTGACTCATTCGTATCGAGCTGATAATTTCTGTTGTCCCAGTAAAGATGGTTTCTTTAAAAGTTACTGGCACTTGGGACCTCCCCTCTCTGTTTGGCTACTCTACAAGGTGGTCAAAAATCATCAGATAGGATCAAATCAATTCCAGACATGTCACCTAAATGATGATGATGATGACGATGCATGTGTGTGTGTGTGTGTGTGTGTGTGTGTGTATGTGTGTGTGTGTGTGTGTGTGTCTGTTTTACTGGCCCCCTTGTTTAATATGTCTTGCAGGGACTTCCCCACCCCTGGGCCCTGGGCCCATAATATTAACCACAATTGGTAGTTAGAGGGAGAGGGAGAGGAAGGGGGGGGCAGGAATTGCAACTACTGTTATCTTGAGCAGCAGGAGTATTTTGACAGTTTTCAAGATGGACATTAAATCAGCTGCATGAGAGAAAGTGAAGTGGGTGTCAGTCAGGCTGGGAAAGGAAGCTGGAGAGTCCCAATTGCGGTGACTGTGTGATCCGAGTCAGAATGAGAATCATAAATCTTGATTATTCTCTGTCTCAGCTGATTTGAACCAAACGCCTTGGACAGGGATATAGTTCACATCTCGCTGAAAACTGCAAAAAAACTGATTAAATGTACAAACTGATATAAATAGCACTCTATCCATGTTAATGTTCAAACTGTCACTGCTCAGGGAAAGAGGTTACATTTTGCAAAGCCAGGATCTATTTTGATATGAAGTGCTGTTCCTGGCTCCCCTCTTCCAACCCCCCAATCCCAACCCCAACCCTGACTCTCCTCTACTGCCATCCCACTTGGTCCCAGGTACCATTTTCTGAGTTACTTAGTTCCTGGAATGTTAGCAGGTATAATGATGTAAGCCATAAGTGTGCCAACCCTTTTGATTGCCTCAGTTCTTGTTACAATTAAGCACCCTATAGAAAAACGAAAATGTTGAGCTGCTCATGTAAGGCAATAATAAAGTAAACCATTCAATTATGGATGGAAAAAAATAGCACTCAGGTTAATAAGAATACTGTATGCTTAAGAAACATTAAATTACCAGCAGATTATTATTTTGCATATGTAATAAATGGATTCAAAGCCCAGAATTACTAGAAGAAAAAAAAATCATGTGATCATGTCCTCCTCAAAAGTCATCTCAGCTTCTTTTTTTCTCAGGGTGGAGAAACACATGGGCTAAAGAATGACGTTCTTGCTCAGAGCAGGTACTTAATAAAAGATTGATGGCTGCTTGATTGAGATATTACCATCATGGATGAAGAAACCTGCTTAAGGAGATCCCTTGTGAGCTTCCAAAACAAATGAAGTATTATTCTAGTTAACTAATATTCACATTATGATTTGTGAAAGTTTATCCACAGTTTAAGGGAGTCCTAGTTCCTGCCTGGCCTGATACTACATGATGATGATGATGATGATGATGATGATGATAGCTAGCATTCACATGGGCAGCCAGTGCAGTGGATAGAGTACCTGGCCTGGAGTGAGGAAGACCTTAGTTCAAATCTGACCTCAGACATTTATTAGCTATGTGACCCTGGGCAAGTCAATTAACCCCATTTGCCTCAGTTTCCTCATCTGTATTATGAGCTGGAGAAGGAAATGGCAAACTACTCTTTATCTTTGCCAAGACAACCCCAATTAGGGTTGTGAAGAGTTGGACATGACTGGAATGCCTGAACAACAACAAAAGCATTTACGGAATCCTTCAAGGTTTGCAAAGTACTTTCCAAATACTGTCATTTTCTCCTCACTCTGGAAAAAAGGAGCCATTATTATCCCCATTTTATAGATGAGGAAACTGAGGCAGACAGAAATTAAGTGACATGTCCACCCAGAGTCACACAGTAAGTAAATGCCTGAGGCCACAACTGAACTTAGGTCTTCCTGATTCCAGACCCAGCACTCTACTACATCATAACTCTATTCAGTTACAATATTCAAAGAAAGGTAATTCAATGAAAAGAACTGAGTTAAGGCTAGGTTCTAGACAGAGGGATAAGTTGCATTCCAAGGGCTTAGCCCCAAGCAAAATTCTATAGAGGGCAAATTTAATTCAATCCAACTCAACAGGCATTCATTGAGTGCCTACTTAAAGTACTGTGCTGGCTTGGGGGAAGGGGGAGGGCAGAATGCAATGATGAAGAGCACATGTCATGGCCCTCATGAGCCAGGCAATCTATAAAGAAGAACACATACTTACAGAACTATATAGTACAAGGTAGAGCAAGATAAACACATAAGAGAGGAACACTGTACTATTATGTACAAGATGCATTTCCTAGGAGGAAAGAAAGGCCATTTCTGACTGGAGAGATCAAGGAAGGGTTCCTTAATGTGCTGGTCTTTGATTTGATTTCACTTACCTTCTTGAAAGATGGAAGAGAAGATGAGAGGAGAGAGAACAGGAGCAGAGAAAGGAGAGAAGAAAGGATAACAGTTGAACAGCTAACAAAAAAGAAAAGGGTTGGAGATGACTATTAGCTCCCCAGTTATTCTAGTCTTTTGCAAGTTAAACATTTCAGTTCCTTCAGCTGATTACCCTATCATGGGAATTTGCATCCTCTTTACCTATCCTGTCATCCTTTTTGATATTTACCCCCTTTCGCCAATGTTTTTCTTAAAATAGGAAGCCCACAATAAAAGAAAATACTCCAGACACAGACTGATAATTCTAGCACGTACACATATACACTTTCTAACAATGCTTCAATATTTCATCAAAGATGTGTGATTTCACCATTGTGAGTGTGACCTTTACTGATGAGGATCCCAACTTTTCCAAACTACGGTTGGCAATCTTCGTGATTACTGGGGCCAAAAGACTTCATCATGCTATGGCCAACCTGGTGAGGAGCTTTTCTGAACTCCATTTTAAGGAGAAGCCCAAGCCAGCCATGTCTTCATTCCTCTCCAGGCTGTACTTTTCCCACTCCTTGTCTTTCCCCATTATAATGTAAGCTTCTTAAGTGTAAGGACAGTCTTTTTTCTACTTGTATTGGCATTCCCAGCCCTTAACATAGTATTTGGCAAATAGAAAGCACATGACAAATATGTAGTAACTTGACTTGACTTAACTAGTGTTCTGGCTGAAAGAAATGATTATTTTCTATTATTTTCTATTGTATTAATAACCCATTATTCATTAGGATCCAGGCTTTTTGTTTCCTCATTCAGAGACCATCCCCTGTAGGCCAGCCAGTTGTTCTCTGAAGGACATTGCTAATAGATGAGATTGCCCAAAACCTCTTGGGCAGGACTCCACCCAGCTAGGAAATCTCACTTCTGTTTAGAGTGTAGACAGAATCTAACCTAGGTGAATGCCTAGGGGTGCCTTTGTACTCCTCCTTTGAAGTTTAGTGTAACCCAGCTCATAAAAGAGAAAATCAACCAGAGTGGTCTGGGTAGAGATGGATTCCTTGGTCCAGATTGCTGGAGGGTACTGAGACTCATGATCAAGCCACACGTTCTCAGCAGGAAGAATTGAAGACTTCTAGCCTACCCTAAGCTCTCATTAATTTTTCACCTATCTGGCCTGATTTCTCCTATCAGGGCACTCCCTTTTCAAAAAAAATACTTTAGGCATTCAGTATCTCCATTAGGGGGTCTTTGGTTACCAAGAGAAGCCACTGACCATCAATTTATTATCAGCTAGCCTAATTAATAAATGGATTATTAGTTACCCAGAAATTCTATCTCTCAGGCTTTTCATTCCTCTCAGTTTTTAAGACTGAGATCTAAATCTTTTTGACTTGGTAGGACCCATTACAGTTGATGCTCTGCCTCGTGTGACCTTTAAGAACCTCAAGTCACCTCCAGGTGATTAAACATCAGAAGAAAACTTCAAGGGATTATTTTATATATTAAATAAATTTAAATTATTTTTCTTTGGACAGCTTTATGAGGATACCTATGGAGGAATCTGGGATGTTATAAAATCAGGACTTGGAATAATTGTCTTAAGACAATATTGGGAGGTAGAATGGAGTAGGGGATAGAATACTTCAAGTCAGGAGATCTGGGTTCAAGTCTTATCTCAGATACTTACTGACTGTATGGATCTAGATAAATTGCTTTACCTCTCTTGGCCTCAGTTTCCTTATCTGTAAAACAGGGTTAATTACAGCAGCTGCCTCACAATATTGTTATGTGAGAAACAAGTAAGATAATCTATGCAATGCACTTCATAAACCTTAAGAAACTATAGAAATACCAGCTGTTATTATATGTAGCTTTCTATGTCTGTATCTGTGTATGCCATCTATCTTTCTGTCTGTCTGTCTGTCTGTCTGTGTCTCTCTCTCTCTCTCTCTCTCTCTCTCTCTCTCTCACACACACACACACACACACACACACACACACACTCAGTTCCAAGTTAATTACTCCCTTCTCCCTGGTCTATCCCAATGAAAAGTCACCCTCTCTCCCAACCACCAAGAGCTCAGTGCTGCTCACATTCCAATTGCATCTGCTGCCCCACTGCCCAGTTCCCAGAAGGCTCTGTCCTTGCAGGGAAAAAAGAAGAAATCAGTGTGGTGAAGCAGTGTTCTTTAATTTTGGCTCATAAACCCCATTTTCCATTCATAGTTCATGAAAACAGAATGCTATGACCCTGAAGGGAACATCTGAGTATCACTTAGATCTGTCTGACAGATTACTTGATGAAGGCTCTTGTCTTGATTGTCTGAACCAGTGAATTAGATAAGGGAGGGAAGCAGCCTGGTCCTTCCTGTCTATATTTTCCATGTAGGTATCAAGACAAATGTGCTGAAGCTGATGGGAAAAGTATGGACTAGTAGCTTCTTCACCAATATTAGCAAAGGCACCTCTCCTGCCTAATTTCATGCTATCACCCCACATGTTCCCTAAACTCCAACCAAATTAGACTATGCAACGACCTCCAAGCACACGTAAGGCTTTCTCACTTTGCTACCATTACTTATATAATAATACCTGATGCCTAGAATGATCTGGATTTTCTTCCCAAAGCCTCTGCCTTTTGAAATTCTGCTCATTTCTCAAGTTCCAAATCCAATGTAACTTCTTCCACGAAGTCTTTTCTGGTTCTGCCCAGATTGGAGTGGCTCTGCTACTTATTACATTTAATCTCTTATTATGTTTCTTTGAATGCTAATTTTTCTCCCTAAGCCTCAGCTCCTCATCTATAAAATGAGGGAGCTAGACTAAATGGTCTCTTGAGTTTCTTCCAGGTCTATATCATACAATCTTATGAGTGGAGGAATAATTAATCCCTGTGCAGAAGAACCCAAACCAGGGCTGGCATAATGTTCCAGTGTCTTCAGTACTCCCATGCTTTAAGCCAGGTGTGGGTTAATATTTGCTAATGAGGATGAGTCTTGAGCCATACTTGCAAATCTGGCTTAATGTTCAAGTATATAAGAAACCAGAGCAATTCTACTCCAGTCAATAAAGTAAACAACGCCTGGTTTAGATAAACCCCATTACTAGTGCTAGAGTGGCCCAGGGCAGCCCTGCTCTGGCTGATGAGCATAAATGCTAAACACAAACCAATTAACACACTCTAAGGCTGCTTATCTCACTTAGTGTGAAAATAAAGCCCAACACTAAATACACATATTGATTTAACCATTAAATCCAGCACCACTCAAAATAAACCTCATTATATTATTGAGCAAAAACAAAATCATCTTAGTTTTCAGAATCAACTGTATTATATCATAAATTTATTTTTATACTTTTCCATTAATTTGCAAACACAAGGACTCATCTCGAAATTTGCATCTAGACCAACTTAATTAGCGGTTTGTCTTTCTTCTGTGACTTGATCTAGGAGGCATCACTGGAAGCTGGAAATATTTTCAGACTAGCAGTCTGAAGAGCTAGGGCTGAGTCCTGGTTCTTCCACTTAGTACCAGTGTGATCTGGGGAAAATTCCTTAACAACTATGGGCCACAATTTTGTAATTTGTGAAATAACAGACTTGGCTACATGATCTCTTAAGCCCTTTCTAAGTCTACAATTCTATCCTATAGCTCCCTGTTTCATTCCATTCTCTGCGTTTGTCCCTAAAGAAAACAGATTCAGAAGTTTCCATCTCCTTCAAAAGACACTACTCTTAACATGTTATGAAGAGGTTATATGCTGTTCAAACACTGAATATTGGACTTAGACCTGTACTATGAGAGTACAAATAAGTATATACCATAAGTAATTTTCAACATTAGCCTAACAAACTGGCTGATGTTAAAAGTACATAAGAAAATTAGCTACCAAGTCATCAAGAAAGAAAATGCATGGATGATAGATTTGAAATTGAGAGACTGGTGTTCAATTCCTGACTTTGCCACTTACAGTACCTCTGCACAAATCTTGGACAAATTATTTACCCTCTTTAAGGCTTCAGTTTCCCCATCTCTAGCTTGAGGGAGCCACACTAAAGACCTCCAATGCTCCTTCCCACTCTGAAACTCCCATTTCTAAAGGAAAGAAATGTCCTAAAAACATTACAGAAACTCCTTAAGGAGCCTCAGGTGGTGGTCAACAATTTCCATTTCTGGGAAGAGATTGGAGAGGGAAAAGTCTAAAGGGTGACAAAGTTTGTTTTGGTCACCCTACCAGCTCCCTCTCTGTGTCTCCCTCCCTAATCCTAATGCCCCCCTTTCCCAATCAGTCTCCTAATGTTATCTTCCTGTCTTGACTCCACAGCAAACCATTCTCCAAAATAATTTCTTTCTCATACTCTTTTTCCCACCATCGCTCTCCCATTCAATTCCTAATCCTTCTATATGCCTACTATCAATTAGCTGGTAGAGAGAAAGCAATTTAACTTAAATGACCTCCCCCATTTATAAAGAGGGGGAAAATTAACACCAGTAAATCTGTGATTGGTGGAATTTCAATCAGCATGACTGAGGAATAATTTCAGGCAATTCAGGGGGAGATATCTTTGGGAGGGGTCTCTTCCCACTGACTTACCTGAGAAGTAGAGGGCTAGAACCCTGGATTTCCCAGAGTTACAGTCATGGATCTCCAGAGGGACATCAGAGACACTTCAAGTACTGCGCAGTTCCTCCTTGCCTTCTCCAGATAATTCTAGAAATGATCACCTGATACCAACACCTACAAACCTCTGTACCTATCCTAGGCCCACTCCCTGTGGAGCTATGAAGCTGTGACTGATTTGCTGGGTGACCTTAAGCCCAGAATTCTCCATCCTCAAATTAATTCCTGGGAAAGAATTCTAGAAAAGCCATCTGTGGTTCCTTCCTACCCTTGGTAGGCCCTAACCAACAAAAAGATCTGCCTATTGGCAGCTTGGGTAGAATCTTAATAACTGGACTAGCAGTATAGTTGACCTCTCCCCAAATCACTAACTTAATCCTGTTTTCATGTGATCAATATTGGCATAATACGATTTAGAAGTGCAAGAGACTTTATAAATCATCAGTTCAACAAGCCTTCATTCTACAAAGAGCCCAGAAAAGGGAAGTGACTTGCCCATGGTCACACTGTTCATGACTAGTAGAGGCAGGATGTGAAACCAGGCCTTCTGTCTTGAAATCTTATGCTTTTTCCAATATGTTGTCCTGTTTGGTGCTTATGTAGCAAGACAACCTGCTCAAAGGTTAAAAAAAAAAAAGAGGAATGTTGGACAAGACTTTATATCTCATCCTGATAACTTCCCTCCTCATTGCTCACTGCCAAGGAATGGATTTCCCATTTGGTTATTTATACTAATTATCTCTCACTCTCCATCTTATCTACTAAATCCTCTCTTCCAGGTCTTGCAAGGAGGAGGGGAAACTTAAGAGAGGGCAAATTGTGGTTCCTGGAGGCAGTAAAACTGTCACTGGTGCAATGTAAATGGTAAAAGAGAACATGGGATTCTGGTAGAAATAGAAGAGCACAAGGAGGAAAGCTGAAGGGCCTTCCTGTTTTATCTCAGGTCACTCAGAGTGGTGCTCACTTACAAAACAACTCACTGACCAATCATGGGAGTCTGAGAGCATGGAAAGGGGCCTGGACTTAGAGTAAGAAGTCCTGGTTTTGAATCTAAGCTCTGCCACTCACCACCTGTGCAAGAGAGCAACCCACTCAACTTCCCAGAGGCTCAGTTCCCTTATGAGCAAGGAGAATAACACCTGCAAAAAACTCTGTCCCAGGCTGTTATGAGGATGGAATGAGGTTATGCCAGGAAAGCCTTCTGTCTCTGTGCAGTGCTACCTAAATGTAAGCTATTATAATAGATATGGTTTGGGTGGGAGTGGGGGGAGAGGGGGGGAAGGGAAGGAAAATGGCTAGGATTCTTTCTGCTCCCAACCAAAGTTCTGACTTTATGATTAAGTTATAATGCTTCTCAAGTGTGACTGTAATACCGTTCTGGAAAACAATTTCAAATTTTGTGAGAAAATTCACTCACTTGTTCATATATTTTGGTCTAGAAATTCCACTGCTGAAAATGTTTTCTCAAGAGAGGTCAAACAGAGAAAGATCCCATCTGTATCCAAATACTCATAAGAGTACTTTTTTGTGGTAGAAAAAACAAACCAAGATAGTACAAAGTGAGTGCCCATTGATTAGGGAATGACTGGGAAAAATTATATGAAATTAAAAATTGTTGTAACATAAGAAGTGGCAAGTATGTAGAATTTGGGGTGGGGGAACATAGGAAAAAATATACATATATACATACATACACACACACACATATATATGTATTGCTCCAGAGCAAAGTAAGTAGAACTAGGAGTACAATAAACATAGTGACCATAACAATATAAATTAAAACCACAGGAAAAAGCTCTTGAATTCAGAATGATCACAGTGACCAATACTGCTTTCATAAAATTATAAACTTGCAAAGAGTGATGGATTTAAAAACAGAGAACTCTGGTTCAAAGCCACTCTCTACAACTTGGCACCTTTGAGACCTTGGGCAAATCGTTTAACCTCAGCAATTAGTTTATTCCTCTATAAAAGAGGGGATCAGACTCAAAAATATCTCATTTTTCTTCTAGCTCTACATCTATGATCATATATATGTGTGTATGTGTATATATATATATGTATGTATACATATATACATACATATATACATACATATATATACACACATACATATATACATACATACATACACACACACACACACACACATTTTCCTCCTCTCCATAGAGCAGTGAGAGCTCCATATGTAAAATAAAAGGCATGGTTATTGTGTAATTTGGATTTACTGAACTGTTTTACTTTGTTTTTTTGTTTTGGTGAGGCAATTGGGGTTAAGCGACTTGCCCAGAATCACACAGCTAGTGAGTGTTATGTGTCTGAGGTCGGATTTGAACTCAGGTCCTCCTGACTCCAGGGCTGGTGCTCTATCCACTGGGCCACCTAGTTGCCCCAACTGTTTTACTCTGTTAAAGGGTTCCATTCTGTACAGGGCAGCTGGGTGGCACAGAGGATAGAGTGCTGGGCCGGAAGTCAGGAAGACTCATCTATTCTTCCTGAATTCAAATCTGGCCTCAGACATCTGTAGCTATGTGACTCTAAGCAAGTCATTTAACCCTGTTTTCTTCAGTTTCCCCATCTGTAAAAATGAACTGGAGAAGAAAATGGCAAACCACTCCAGCATCTTTGTCAAGAAAATCCCAAATGGAGTCATGAAGATTCAAACACAACTGAAAATACCAGAACAGCAACAAATACGATGGTGGATAGCATATTGGGAAATAGTGGTGATATTCAAAATAACTTTTTTTTGGAAGGAAAAAAGTATGATATCCTAGGAAGATTTGAAACCCATGTTTTATTTCAATGAACACAGTAAGGTACCAGGACCACATGTTTGAAAGCCCCTGTACGGTGCCCTATAACTGTGAAATTACAGCCTGTCCCCTTGGGCGCCATTTCTTGAAAATGAGGGGGACACCTCAGAACCACATTTTCAGACAAGAGCTAATTTACGTGCTCTGGAGCTAGTACTCATCCCTGTTAAGCACAGAATAATACTGCCTCTGCTATCCCAGATACACACAGAAAAGGGCATATGACTTCCTGGACCAATTATGGAAGGACAGATGCAGGGAGTCATACCAGCTTACACACAATGTCAGAAAGAGAGGTGGAATGGATCTAGAAACACTGGTCAGAGAATGCCTCATTTTACATGGTCCTGTTGGTGTGAAGCCATGGGTTGGGTTCCATTAAAATACCTTATGCTAGTAAAGCAATAGGTTACCAGTTCTGGAGTGTTTTTGAAGCTGGTTCTAATAGACCCATCTGATTTCAAGTGGGGGGATATTGGACAGGTGTTGCTAAGCAATATGTATACATACCTTCCAGTATATTTGAAATAGCAAGTCCTATTACCTCTGTCTGTAATGGACAGATGGACAAGCATTTATTAAACATATACTCTGTGCCCAGCATTGTGCTAAGCCCTTTACAAATATTATTTCATTTGAGCCTCACAACAGCCCTGTGAAGTAGGTGAGATTATCATTCCTACTTTACAATTGAGGAAACTGAGGGAACAAAGATTGAGTGACTTGCCAAGGGTCACATAGTAAGGAAGTGTCTGAGGTCAGATTTGAACTCAGATCTTTCTGATTCTAGGCCCAGTGCTCTGGCCACTGCACTGCCTTGCTGCTTCTTTGCCTGCCTGCATATTAGCCTGTTTACTACCTGTCACATAAACTAGCCTCCTGTTGGCTTAGTGAAAAGAGGCCTGCAAGTAAAATCACAGGAACTGAGACACCTTCCCAAGTCTGCTTCTTACCACCATGTGACACCAAGTCATTAAACCCACCAGGAGTAAAGTTTCCTTATCTGGAAAATGAAAACAGGATTACAGTGCAGAAAGTTCTCAATGTGGGGCCTATGAGCTTTTTTTTCCTTCTAATTTTGATAACTATTTCAATATGATCAGTTGCATTTATAAGCTGATGTATTTTGTTTTATGCATTTGAAAACATTGTTCTGAGAAGGGGTCCATAAAGGCAGTCCAGGAGCCAAAAAAGAACTCCAGGACTGGATGATCTAAAATCTATCATGTTTTACTATGCAGGGAAGTTACTTTCACTATAGCTGGCTGGGGTGTGTCAGTCAACCAGTCAACAACTATATAGTGAGTATTTGAATTTTTTTTTTTAATAAAGGGTCAATCCCTGGAATCACTTCTGAAAGAGGCCTATTCATTGAATGGGTGTTGCTTCACTCAAAGTGAGAACCTGAAAATACTTTAGCTTAAAAAGACCAAGGTCTCCCACTGAATCCTGAGCCACCTCCAATCATCCTGATCTCTACCTGGCCACTGGACGCAGATGGCTCTGGACAAGAAAATGAGGCTGCTGACTTTGCACAGCCCTCCCTCTTTCAGATCCAATTCAATTGCAAGTCATGTCATCATCTTCCTGATGCCATGGTCCTCTTCGAATACAAAAGACAAACTCTACACAACCTAGTAAGCATATACTATAACCCAAGCAGTTTGCTTAGTGTTAGAGATCAAAAGAAAAGCAAAAACAGACCACACCCACAAGAAGCTCACATTCTAATGGGGGAGATAACATGCATACAGTGAGGGACATACAATCTACTGGGAGGAGATAGGAGATAATATCAGAGGGGAAGGCATTAGTAGCAGGTAAGGGAGAAACAAAAAGGGGCTTCCTGCAAACGATGGAATTTCAGTTGAATTGTGAAGGAGGCAAAGGAAACAAGGAGGTAGAGGTGAAAAGAGAGATTATTCTAGGCATATGGGACAGCCAGGACAAAGGAACAGAGAAGGGAGATTTAAGTACACTAGGTGAGGAGTAGCAAGAAGACCTGTGTATCTGGATGGTAGGGTGCACGACAGGCAATAAGGTAGGAAGGGGTCAGGTTATAAAAAATCTCTGAATAAAGGATTTTCTATTTGATCCTACATTTGAATAGGGAGCCACTGGCATTTATGAACTGAGGGGGCTGACATGAGAAGATCTATGTTTTAAGAAACTCACTCTGGTATCTGAGAAGATGGATTGGAGCAAGGAGACACCTGAGGCAAGGAGACCAATTATAACGTTACTGCAATATAGTAGGGAAGAAGACATGCATGAGAAGCTGAATGAGAATAGTGACTTATGTGGGTGGAAATAGTGGTACGGCACACAAGAGCTACTGAGAAGATAGAAATTACCAGATTTCTAAAAGGCTGGATATGCGGGGTGAACTACTAGGTCTGTATCCCAAGGAGCTCAAAGTAAAAAGAAAAGGACTTATTTGTACAAAAATATTTGTAGCAGCTCTTTTTGCTGTGGCAGAGAATTGGAAAACTGAGGTGATGTGCATCACTTGGGGAATGGCTGAACAAGTTGTGGTATATGTGATGGAATAGTAGTATTACTAAGAAATGACAAGAAGGATGGTTTCAGAAAAACCTGAGAAGTCTTATATAAACTGATACATAGTGAAGTGAGCAGAACCGAGAGAACATTGTGCACAGTAACAGCAATATTGTAATCATGATCAACTGTGAAAGAGTTAGCTACTCTGATCAAGACATCAGAGAACCCATGATGAAAATGCTATCCACTGTCAGAAAAAGAATTAAGAAACTCTGGATGCAGACTGAAGCATGCTTTTTAAAAAAAAAATTTATTGGGGGTTTTTCTGTGTGTGTATTTTCTTTTGCGATGTGGCTAATATGGAAATATGTTTTGTATGACTTTACATGTATAATCAATATCTTCTTGCTTGCCTTCTCAAGGGGTGGGGGAGGGGCAAGAGGAAGGGAGAGAATTTGAAACTCAAAAATTTTAAAAATTAATGTAAAAAGTTTTTTAGTGTAATTGAAAAATAAATATGTAATGAAACCAAAAAAAATATATTAAACAAAAAGATGTGGGGTGAGTGAGAGTGAAAATGAGGATGGCATCAAAGTTGCAAGCCTATATGTCAAGAAAGATGGTAATGTCCATGACAGTAATAGTGAAGTTTGGAAGGTAGGAGTATTGGAGTGGGGGAGAGATAATGAGTTCTGTTTTGGACATGTTCAATTTGAGATGGTACCAGGACGTTCACTTTGAGATGTCTTAAAAAAGAAGTTGGTGAGACAGAACTCTAGCTCGGAAGTGAGATTTGGCCTGGGCATCAGAGTCTGAGAATCATCTGCATAGAGAAGATAATTGAACCTATGGGAGCCAATGACATTAAAAAGTGAGACAGCATAGAGGGGAAAGAGAAGAGGGCCCAGGACAGAGCCTTAGGGAAAAGCTGTGGTTAGTGGGCATACAAACAATGAAGAACCAGAAAAGGCGACTGAAAAAGAATGGTCCAAGAGATAGGAGGAGAACTAGGAGAGAACAGTGTCAAGAAAGTCTGGAGAGGAGAAAGAATCTAGGAAGAGGAGGAGGAGGTGATCAATAGTGTCCAATGCTGCAGAGAGGTCAAGAAGGATGAGGGTTGAGGAAAGACCATTAGATTTGGCTACTAAGAGAACACTGGTAACCTATGAAAGAGCAGTTTCAGCTGAATACTGATGTCAAAAGCCAGATTAAGGAAAGAGGAAGCGGAGGCATTGAGTGTGGAAGACTTTGTCAAGCAGTTTAGCTGAGAAGGGCTGAGGAGGTGAGGTACAGGATGATGATTAGTGGGGACAGCTAGCTAACGTGTGAGTTTTTTAAGGATGGGGGAGACACGAACATGTTTGTGGGCAGCAGATAATGAAGCAGTGGATAAGAAAGAGATTAAAGAAGAGAATGGAAGTAAAAGGAAGCAGTTGTCTGTTAGTTAGTTGTCTGACAGGTTCACATAGTGGGTTTGGCCTTAGCACAGATAAAGGCCATCTACTTATTGGAGACTGGAGTGGAAGAGGAGATAGTAGAGAAAAATGTAGTAGGAGAAGAGTCTTGGTGAACTGTCTCAGTGTTTTTGGACAAGTATGTACTATTGGTAATTTAAAAACAAAAATAAAAACATTTCTAGTAATCCTATGACACTAAACATTAACTTTGTTCTTTCTTTTTTTTTTCTTTAGAGTGGTCCAAAGCCCCTGAGGTTTATGAGGTCACTTGGCATGCTCATCACAAGCTTGAAAAGATCACAAACCCCTTATCTAGTTCAGCATTCAGTGTATTACAAACATTTTCAATATGGAACCACTGTTCTCTAACCCCTGGCTTGTTCTTTCTCCACCCCTCACTGCCTTCCATTAATAGATCTGAGAAGAAATATTCTTCCCTCGGTTCCTCTGGAGACCATTCAGATTTGGGGCCAAACTATATCTGTGTCAGCCTGTCGGGAGCAACTATCACAACTGCCCCTGAAAGTTATTCCTCCAGTACCTTTTAACACAGAGAAAAGGACATGAGGTGGGAGGGGGAAAATACACAAAAATGATTAAGAGCATTCTATTTGATTTAAAAAAGACAAAAACAAAAACAAAAGTAGATTGAAGGTTTGCTCCTGCCATAGCATTGTGCTAGGCACGGAAGAAGTTTAAGTAACATATTTTCCCTGTCCTCGTGGAGTTTGTATTTTAATGGGAAATAGAAACATACATATGTAAACATAATATATAATAAGGCATGAGGAATTTACATTAGAGAACTGTCAAAGTCCTCTGTGGTGAGATCCCCAAGGGATTTGGAATGGCTTAGAAGCTGTCGACAAGGATACAAATAGAAATGACTCCTTGACAGAGTCAGCACAGCCTAGCTCTTTGGTATTATCCGTACTCAAAACATCAGGCAACTTATAGCATAGCCTGATATACAAGCCTTTCCCAAAGGAAATCACAGATACCCACAACAGAGGGGTACAGGAGTATTAGCAGACTGGGAAAGGCACTCAGATAACTAGATTCCTCCATGTTATACAACTCTATCAAAAAGTGACTCCATCTGGTTCTTTTGATCTTTTTAATATCAACACACAAAGCTCTACAGCTTCATAAGGACCAATTTAAAGTACATTAGTCCAAAGGCCTCCTGAGCTCCTCTTGATTTTATTAATTAGTTACCTATAGACAATCTTAAAGTGGGAGAGTAGCTTATGCCCTCATTTGGACCATTGTCCCCATTTTCAGCCTTCTTGTTCTCAAGTTCAATTTCCCTACATCTCTGACTATACCAACACCATATAATGTCAGAGTAGAGAAAAAGGAATGGTGGATAAAGAGAACCTGGGAAGCGTAGGAGGTGTCAACAGAGTTGGGCTTTAAAGGATGAGAAGGAATTCAACAGGCATTAACTCGCATATGTAATAAATGGTACCAATATGAAACCTAATGCTTCTAATATTTCCTTTTGAGCTGGTACCTTTTGCATTAATTGAAACAAGATATGTTCCACTTAGTTAAAACATCTGCTTAGTACCCTGCTCATAAACACACCTGCAGATTGAGTTCACTGGTTCAGTGAGTTTAAATTAGTTGATATCAATGTTATTGATGGCATAGAGAGACTAGGAGAAAATACTGAGGCTTTAATGAGGCAGGTCTAGCTAGGCCTTTACTTTAGTTGACTGCTAAGGGGGTCAGCCTCACAGAAGATCCAATCTCAGTGTTTATAAGAGAATTTGGTGCTCCAGAAACTCATCACACCATAGTGAAACACAGCAATTCAAATGCCAGACATCCAAGTTGGCTGAAGGGAGTGAAGAAAAGCATGACTGTGGCTACAGGAAAATGATGGCCTTCTCATAGAGGCATGAGGATGACAAGTAATGAAATAAACAGCTGCAAATGGCTTTGCTGGGAGCTAAAGATGTGATTCGTTGTATTACTCACCACTACTAACAATAATCGACATTTACAAAGTGTTTTACAGATTCAAAGATATTTGCATAGATTTTTTCACGTTGATCTACCCAACAATCCTCTGAACAAGGTCATGCAACCATTAACTATCCCCATTCTATAAATAAGGAAATTAAGTCATAAAGATTTACTCTAGGTCACCAAGTTAAGTGTTCGCATTCGGACTTAAACTCAGGTCTTCTGACTCCAAATCCAGAACTCTTTCACAAAATCAAACTTCCCAACCTGGCTGGGACCTTAGACAGCATCTTGTCAAAGTTCACAGTTTTACAGATGAGCAAACTGAAGTGCAGAAATAAAGTGACTTTTCCAGGGTCATATGGAAATTAGCAGGGTTGGGATCCAAACCTAGGTCTTTGGAAACTAAATCCAAGGTGTTTTCCTCTACACAAAGATTTGTGTGTTGGCTTTAGCAGGCCTCTAAAACCCAGTTAGGCCTTTTTTTATGGTCTGTTCCTTGCAGAGCAAAAGGAAGTAAGGCCTAGAGAGAAGCAAAGCCTCTACCTTGGCCAAAGGAAGCCTAGAGTTGTTTACATTCCTAATTACAGGAGCTAATTCTTCAGTTTAGCCAGGTGTCAGTCCTATAGACAAGGTTAATAGGATGTGAAAGGGCGCAGCTGCCACTGCACCAGAGAAGGAGGATGGGAGAGATGAGCACAGCAATATTAATAAGGCGGGAGCCATGGGAAACTGGTTATCTGGAACTGTTTGGAGACTGGGATTAAAAACAAATCTTGTCAAGATTAAATAGTCTTCCTTAGTAAGCTCTGTCCCTCATTCCTCACTGCCACTCCAGCCCTTGCCTTTTTGATTCAAACTCATTAAAAATATCATCTTGCTTAGAGGGGAAGGGGAAGGAAATGTGCTAAGCATTTATATAGTACCTACTGTGTGTCAGGAACTGTGCTAAACACTATAGATATTATCTGATTTGATCGAGAAGCAGGGAATGAGCCCTAACATGGAGAGAGAAGACCTGGCTTTAAGTCCTGGCTCTTCCATCTCTTTCATGAGGTATCCATCTTTCTGAGGATAATCTTTCTTATTTGTAAAATGGAGGAGGGGAAGGGGAAATCCACTTGCCCTGCCTCCGGGGGAATTTTTGATTCCAGTGAGCTTATGTACTTAAAGTGTCCAAAGGGACACTATAAAATCTTCATTATTGTTCTTAAATAATAAATGCTACACTGATAATGCTACTGATAATATTACTACTGATAATACGGCCCCACTAGTCAGGGACTCTTGACTATTAAGCATTTGCCCCAAACCCCTTCTGCTTCCCCTCCTACCACCCCAAAACATAAGAAGCATACAAGAACTAGTGGCCCAGCCAGCATACTCACTAGCTGGGCATGCATAAATAACCTACATCCTGCCAACTCACTGGTGCCTTGAACAGACCGATTAAAAGCCTGTTTCTGATCAATGATTTATGGCTCATATTTTTCATGTTAATGAAATGTAATTGCTAAGCTCTGGATGTAATGTGGTGGCAAAACAAAAACGTGGCCCGAAAATTAAATCCCAGGTCTCATAAGTAAAACTATGGTGAAACATGGTGATTGCTTATTTCCAAAGTATAGCCTACCAGTTGTTCTGATTTGAGGTGCTTATTTCACTGGGAGAAAAGAAGTTCTTAGCAGTGTATACTTCTCAATAAAAATTAATGCTTTAACAAGACACCAAATTGCTGCAGCTAATGTACTTCTGAATGAGAACTAAATTTTATTCATAAGCATCAGTGTCGAGACTAAAATAATGTTTTTTTATGGACACTCTGAGCATAAACATCATTGCTGATTCAAAAGCAGAAACTGCAGCTCAGAATGAATCAGAATCATTTACTCTAAAGAGAGAAAGCTTTTTTCAAGCCCATCTAAAAGAAAGGGAGCAAGTCCAGACAGAATGTACCAAAGGTAGCTCCAGAGTAATAGATGAGAGATGGACATGATGAGGACAAAAGAAATGGAATTCATGTGTGTCTGGCTACCTGAAAGAGTGGAATCCACTTAACTATCACCTCCACACTTAGGCCTGCCTTAGATTCTAGGGTCAATCCAGGCCTGAGTCAGGGTGGATACAAAACTCCACAGATACAAGGATTCATAGACTGCATATCAGAACTGGAATGACTCATATAATATAGAAGGGACATGAGAACAACATAATTCTAAAGCAAAGAAGAACATGGAATATATAATGTCTGAGCCAAATGGGAGCTCTGAATATTAGAAATAAAATGGACCTTAGAGATCTTCCTTTCAGGTTAATAAAATAGATCTTAGAAATCTTCCATTCAAGTTCCTTCATTTTTATAAAAGGTGATACAGTAGACGAATACTGGACCTAGAGTTAGGAGGATCAGAGTTCTATTCCAGAATCAGATTTACTAGCTGTGTGACCCTGGAAAAGTCATTTAACCTCTGTCTGCATCAATTTCCTCACTTGTAAAATAGGAATAATAATAATAACACTTGCCTTCCAGGATAAAATGGATGTGAGGATAAAATGAGATATTATTTATAAAGCATTTTGCAAACCTAAGGCACTACATAAATGCTATTGTTATATTTTCAGGTAATTTATTAAATTTTAGCTATTATGGGTAAATTGAAATACAAAGAAGTTAAAAAGTTTACCTAAGGTCACATAGGAATGAAGTGTCAGAGCCAGAACTGGAACCCAGGTCTTCTGAGACCAAGGCTAGTGTTCTTGCCATTACAGTATACTGGGACTCAGCATGTAGTGTGGGTGGGTTTCAACTTCTGACAATACTACCACTTTAAGGAACAGAGTAGGCCACATCCAGAATAGGAAGACCTACCATAATAATGATGCTGATGATAATATCTAACATTTATATAGCATTTTGCATATATTATCTTATTTGATCTTCATGGTAACTCTGAATTGGTAATTCAACATCTTTTTCTTTTCCAGATGATAGAAATGAGATACACAGAAGCAAGCTGTGTTCAAGAGCAGACAAGTAACAGAGCTAAGATTTGGATTCCCCATCTTTGGATCCTAGATCATACAAGTAGCTCCTAAAAAGACATTATATTAAAGGAACAGAGGAAAAACCTGTTAGTTGGTTGGCCCCTGTCAGATGACATCTTACTCTGGATTTCGTCACCCTTCTGATTATCTGGATGCTACCATCTTGCCCCAGTTGCTATTCCTTTATGTCTATTCCTTTGTATTCAACCTTGCCTGAAACCCCCTCCCCCAAATTCTACTTCTGCTAATCATTTTGATAGACAACTCTTTTTAAATTTTATTTTGCCTTCCAGTTTGATTATCAACTTCATACTTTAACTATTACTTTGTTATCTCTATTTCTGGTTCAGACACTCTACTCCCTTTCCTTTCAAGTGACAAAGAGCTGCTCCAGTCAAGTCATCAGCTCTTATTGGATTAGCCTTGATGGACTCAATTTGGGCAAGTAAACTTTTCTCCTTGTCTTCTATTACCTTGCCCTAGTTCTAATACCTAGGCTTAACATTTGTCTCCTTTGAAAGAGCCCCCACTTTTTACCCCATACCTAGGACAAGGTCATTGTCTTGTTCGCCTAGGGTTAATTTCTTCTTAGTATATTGCCCTTTGCTTCTTTTACTGTGGCCCCACCTTGTTGTTGGGTTTTTTTTTTTTTAGGCAATTAGGGTTAATTCATTTGCCCAGGGTCATGTAGCTAATGAGTTTCAAGTGTTTGGTCTGAGACCAGATTTGAACTCAGGTCCTCCTAACTTCAGGGCCAATGCCTTATCCACTGCACCACCTAGCTGTTCCCCCCACCTTGTTCATTTATTAAGGACTAGCATCCTTCCCCAGGTCTAGACTCATGAGTCTGAATGTCCAACTTTCCCTAACGTTGTTATGCCAGCCTGACATATTATACTAGGGCACCTCCTGCTGCCCATTACTAGACCTCCCTGATATTGATCACATTTTTTCCTGGAGATCAATCTATTATTCATGGACATATACTCATATATTCCAAATACTCATCCAGATATCCTTCAACTACCCAGATGAAATAAGGGATGAGAATAAAGGGGGGGGGGAATGGAGCAATGATCTCAAGAAAAAAAAATAGAGCAATGGTCTCAGGACCTAGGACAGTTCCTGTACACAGGAAACTGGTAGTGAAATTAAAAACATCTTATTAAAGTCCAATCACTATTACTTAAATCATTTATTCATCCTCTGTTCACCACACTGGGTTATATGCTATAAGAAGAGAATTACACCAGCATAAGCCTTGCTTCAGCAAGCTTAGAGTCCAAGACAATGCAAATGCTCTATGATAGAACTTACACATGACAATAAATAATAGCAGCTCGTGTTTCTAGAGAATTTTAAGGCTTATGAAGAGCTTTACCAACAATGATCCTGGAGTATAACTATTATGCCCATTTTACAAATGAGGAAAATAAGTCTCAATGAGGTAAAGTGACTTGCCCAGGATCACATGAGTGCTAAGTGTTGAAGCCAGGATCTAAGATCCAAATCCAAATCTTTTGACCTCAAGTCCAAAATTTTCCATTCTACAACATGCTGTCTCATCCAAGGCCATCTCTCCTTTCCATCAACTTCATCACAGTTTAAGTTACAAATTTTAGTTCATAATTATATGCTATCCTGTACTGTTCTGTGGCTTTTTTTTATGTACAGTCTCTTTTCCGTAGCATGATTATAAGGTCTTTGAAGGCAAGGTCTACGGCTTATAATTTTTATACCACCACCGCCCACAGGGCTGATTACATTACAGAAGTTTAAGAAATATTTATTGATTGATCTAATGCTAAATTGTTTTTTTTTAATCTCCACAGGATAGGAATGGGTATTCTTTGTCCAGATGGGTAAGAATTGAGCTACTTAATCCTTAATAACAGATGGCTGCCTAATTTCATTAAAATCTATATGAGCAAGTGACAAGCAGCCTGCAAAAGTTAAGACTGGAAAGCTAATAAGAAGTTTGGCTATTTCTATGAAGTTGGTCCCACTTCCTCCAGTTTAGTGAGCTGCTGAAAATAAGAAATTATCCGAGGCCTTGTGTTGTACACTTATTTAGAGTATGACTTTCAGCCATTGCTTTCTCTCCCTATTCTGATTCCCTATTTGTTGTTGTTGTTGTTGTTGTTTTGGGGGGGAGCCAATTGGGGTTGTGACTGCTTATACTCATACAGCTAATTAAGTGTCAAATGTCCGAGTCCAGATTTGAACTCAGGTTCTCCTGACTCCAAGGCCAGTGCTCAATCAATTGTGCCACCTAACTACTCCCTCATTCTCTAGTTTTGAGAGAAAGGGATGCCTCAGGAGGACACTCACAGGTCCCATGACAGACAAAAGTTCATGGTGCTCCATCTAACCTAATCCATGTTCCCATGTCACTTCTATCATTCACCCAAAGAGACAAGTGGAAGCTCTCCTTAGGGAACTCTAATCTCTCGGGCAGAAAGGAATAATCTTCATGCGGTTTAATTTCATAAACAGGCAATCACAAGGAACACCAAAATTCACTGGTAAAGAAAGGATGGGAGCTCCAAACTACCAGGGGTAAGGAAGATATCCTCAGTTACTGATCTCATCTTAATATGCCAACTCAACTTCTTCAAATAGCAGAGAGATAGGAATAATTCCAGTTTGTTGAACCCTATAAAATAGAAACAGGAAGATGTCTAAATTCACATTTCAGGGAATGAAAGAATGAAGATACCCTAAGGTATCCTGGATGTGGAAGTTATGTTGAATGTCTGACCTTATTCCCACATATCTATAAAATGTACCACAAGAATACTGACTACAATATTTTCTGGCTTTCCCAGACTAAACTGGTTCATCCAGGACTAGTGAAACTCTGCTACCATCTTTTCTCTACTGTCTTCTGCCCCTGAGGCTATAATTTAAGGCAAATTGCCCTAAAATATGGACCTCCATTACTTGTGACCTCCTGTGTCAAAAGCCTCTTCATACTTGAACTTACAGAGAAAGATTAAAATGTGTCTGAAACTGCCTCTATTGCTCCCCCTAGGTTTCTGTGATTCTGAAGAACAGAGTATGTGAAAATAAAGAGAAATGGAAAAGAATCTTTAAGGTCGCTAAAGATCTCAGTTAGTATACATTTTGTTGAAACTAATTCCTCCATCTTTAAAGTGTCCCTTGGGGCTAAGTTCCAAGAAAGAAAGAAAGAAAGAGAAAGAGAGAGAAGAAAGAGAGAAAGAGAAAGAAAAGAAGAGAGAGAGAGAGAAGAAGAGAGAGAGAGGAGAGAGGAGAAAGGAGGAAGGAAGAGGAAGGAAGAAGGAAGAAGAAGAGAAGGAAGAGGAAGAAGGAAGAAGGAAGAAGAAGGAAGGAAGGAAAAGAAAAGAAGGAAGGAAAAGAAGAAAAAAGAAGAAAGGAGGAAAGAAAGAAAAAAAAAAAAGAAAAAAGAAAGAAGAAAGAAGAAGAAAAGAAAGAAAGAAAAAGAAGAAAGAAAGAAAGAAAGAAAAAGAAAGAAAGAAAAAGAAAGGAAGGAAGAAAGAAGAAGGGAAGGGAGGGAGGGAGGGAAGGAAGGAAGGAAGAAAGGAAGGAAGGAAGGAGAAGAAGAAGAAGAAAGAAAGAAAGAAAGAAAGAAAGAAAGAAAGAAAGAAAGAAAGAAAGAAAGAAAGAAAGAAAGAAAGAAAGAAAGAAAGAAAGAAAGAAAGAAAGAAAAGGAATGGAAACTAAAATGAGCCCCAAGAGACAATAACATAATTATTTCTATACAAGGGCTGCTGCTATGACACTTTAGGATGCTATCACTGAAAACAGTTGAATAACACACTTGGAGAATGAAGAATTATGGACAGAAATACCAAAGGACCGATTTTCCCATTTGCTACTTCCTTTTAGAGGGGGAACTTAAATCAGTCTGCTAACAGTTGTATCCTCTATCACACTAATTAGAAAATAAACAATATACTTTTTTTTTCTTTTTTAGGTCAAGCATCATGGGATTCTAGACTTGAATTCCGAAGAAGCTAGTAACTTGCTTCTGTGTTTATGCAGTTGCAATTTTGATGCTTGCTTTTCAAAGTAATACAGTTTCAATGAACTAAAAGGTGACAAAGGCACTTAGGGACAAAGAAACTGACTTCATTTGCTAGCTTTGAAAATCCATTTGTGACTCAGTTTTCCTTTCTGCAAAATAAAAAAAAATTAGATATCAGTTGAATGATGTGAGAATTGATGCTGAACATTTTTAAGTACTAAAACCTTTTTAGTATTACAAATTCCTGATGTTTTGAAAGAAAATGGATTTGACTATGGTTCAAAGTATTAAGAAGTATCATCTTACTATCTTTGTTCTTATATCAAAAATATTTCACAATATCTCACTTTCTTCTCATCACCTCTAAAAAAAACATCCATTATAACAAAAAATAAAAAGGAAAGAAAAAAATGTCAGAAAAACTAAGCAACACATCTAAAAAAAGTCTGAATTGTATATAGGGTCACATTCATTCACCCCTGCAAAAAGCAAGGAAGGTATTATCTTATCACTCTTCTTCAGGGTCAAACCTGCTCATAATATTACAACACTAAATTTCTTTTTTTTTTATTTAAAAAAATTATTAATTTATTTTGATTTATCAACAATCATTTCCATATGCTTTTGAGTTGAAAATTTTTCTCCTCCTTCCTCCCCCCACCCTCTCCAAGATGGCACACAATCTTACATAGGCTTTACATTTACATTCCCATTAAACATATTTTCACATTAGTGAAGTTGTAAGTAAAAATTAAAACCAATAGGAGGAACCATCAGAAAGATGAAACAAAACTCAACAGAAGGTAAAAATAAGTGGTAGCGATTCGACTTCCATAGTTCTTTCTTTGGATGTGGACAGCCCAGTTGATCGGCGTCCTCTCAATTTCCAATTCTTTGCCACCACAAAAAGAGCTGCTATAAATATTTTTGTACATGTGGGTCCTTTTCCCATTTGTTTGATCTCTTTGGGATACAGCCCTAGAAGTGCTACTGCTGGATCAAAGGGTATGCACATTTTTGTAGCCATTTGGGCATGGTTCCAAATTGTTCTCCAAAATGGTTGGATCATTTCACAACTCCACCAACAATGTATTACTGTTCCAATTTTCCCACATCTTCTCCAACATTTACCATTTTCCTGTTTTGTCATGTTGGTCAATCTGATAGGTGTGATGTGGTACCTCAGAGTTGTTTTGATTTGCATTTCTCTAATCAATAATGATTTAGAGCATTTTTTCATATGACTATAGATGGCTTTAATTTCTTCATCTGAGAACTGTCCATATCCTTTGACCATTTATCAATTGGGGAATGGCTTGTGTTTTTTATAAATTTGTCTTCATTCTCTATATATTTTAGAAACGAGGCCTTTATCACAGAGACTGGTTGTAAAAATTCTTTCCCAATTTTCTACCTTCCTTCTAATCTTAGTTGCATTGGCTTTGTTTATGCAAAAACTTTTCAATTTAATGTAATCAAAATTATCCATTTTGCTTTTCATAATGTTCTCTATCTCCTGTTTGGCCATGAATTCTTCTGTTCTCCATAAATCTGACAGGTAAACTATTCCTTGTTCTCCTAGTTTTCTTATGGTATCAGCCTTTATATCTAAGTCATGAACCCATTTTGACTTTATTTTGGTATATGGTGTGAGATTTGGGTCTATGCCTAGTTTCTGCCATACTTTTTTCAGTTTTCCCAGCAGTTTTTTTTTCAAAGAGTGGGTTCTTATCCCAGAAGCTGGGGTCTTTGGGTTTATCAAATAATAGATTACTATGGTCACTGACTACTGTGTCTTGCATATTTAACGTATTCCACTGATCCACCTCCCTATTTTTTAGCCAGTACCAAAACAGTTTTGATGACTGCTGCTTTATAATACAATTTAAGATCTGGAATGGCTAGGCCACCTTCCCCTGCATTTCTTTTCATTAGTTCCTTTGATATTCTGGACCTTTTGTTTTTCCAAATGAATCTTGTTATTATTTTTTCTAACTCTAAAAAATAATTTCTTGGTAGTTTGATTGGTATGGCACTGAATAAGTAAATTAACTTAGGTAGGATTGTCATTTTTATTACATTAGCTCGGCCTACCCATGAGCAACTGATGTTTTTCCAATTATTTAGATCTGATTTTATTTGTGTCAAAATTTGTAATTGTGTTCATAGAGTTCCTGGGTTTGTTTCCATAGGTAGACTCCTAAATATTTTATAATGTCTACAGTAAGTTTAAATGGGATTTCTCTTCCTATCTCTTGCTGTTGAGCTTTGTGGGTGATATATAGAAATGCTAGTGATTTATGTGGGTTTATTTTATAGCCTGCAACTTTGCTAAAGTTGTTTATTATTTCAAGTAGTTTTTTACTTGATTCTCTAGGATTCTCTAAGTATATCATCATGTCATCTGCAAAGAGTGATAGCTTTGTTTCTTCTTTGCCTATTCTAATGCCTTTAATTTCTTTTTCTTCTCTTATTGCTAAAGCTAAGGTTTCCAGTACAATATTGAATAACAGTGGTGATAATGGACATCCTTGTTTCTCCCCTGATCTTACTGGAAATGCTCCTAGCCTGTCCCCATTATATACAATGCTTGCTGAAGGTTTTAGATATATGCTATTTATTATTTTAAGGAAGACTCCATTTATACCTATGCTTTCTAGTGTTTTTAATAGGAATGGTTGTATTTTATCAAAAGCTTTTTCTGCATCTATTGAGATGATCATGTGGTTTCTGTTGGTTTGGTTGCTGATATGCTCAATTATGCTGATAGTTTTCCTAATATTACAACATTAAATTTCAATTGCTTTGCTTCTGTTCTTTATATTTATACTGTTTTAACCCAACATACATATTGTTTTACTGGTTCTGATTACTTTACTTTGCAGCAAATCTTCCTAAGTGTTCTCTGTATTTCTCATATTCACCAGTTCCTATAACACAGGAATGTATTACTGATTTCATGTACCACAACTTATTTATCCATTCTCCAATCAACAGTCATTTATTTTATTTCTAGTTCTTTGACACTGCCAAAATTGATGCTACAAATATGTTATATGTGGGGCCTTTCTTTTTATCATTGACTTTCTCACGGCATATGCTTAGCAGTGAAATTTCTGGGCCAAATAAATTGTAGACACATCAGTCACTTTTTAAAAAACAGTTCCAAATTGTTTTCTAGAACAGTTGGACCAATTTACTTCTCCACTAACAGTGCTTTAGTGTGTCCAGAAGAATTAATTCTATTCATTGTTATTAATAATTAGTAATAGAGAACAAGTATGGTAGGTAAAAGGCTAGCCCTGGAGTCCTAAACAACTGAATTCAAGTACTGTCTCTGACATACTAGCTGTGTGACACTGGGCAAGACATTTAACCACTCAATGTGCCCCCAAGAAACTCTGAAACTATAAAATACAAATTGCCCACCTTCATTAATGAATAGAGTTCCCTTTTGCTAAAATTAGAGGTCCAGACCAAACAAGAAGAAGAAGAATTCTGTCAAGAGAAAAGAGATGGAGAGGGCAGAAGAGAAACAGATGAGGAAAAGGAAGAAGATCAGACAGAAAAAGAGAAGAAAAAGCAAAAGGAGGAAGAGAGAGAGACAGGAAGAAGAGAAGGACAATCTCTGAGAGGCACCTAGCCTGGCCTTTTGGTTTACATTCACATGGAATTCTATTTGGACTCTCCACCCTCTCCCTAAGAGAAGACTACCCTTTCCCGAAAAATTCTTTGATGAAGTGTTTCACAGGTAAACTCACAGCTAACACCATTTATTGGACAGGAGAACACAGGAGGGCTCCTAACACTACCAGGTGTTCTAGCACAGGTTCACTTCGGACAGGAAGATAACTTCAGAGGGGTTAAATAAACTTACTTTATTCTAGTCCAGTCTTCTCAAAAGAGTTGACTGATAATGGCAGCACGAAGTCCTACAGCATAACCTAATCACACTTCTCGCAGAGGCAGGCGAGAATAGGAATATAACTCCTTCAAGATCCCCTATGCCTCAATGGGGGCCAGTTGAGACAAGCACACAGATTCCTCCCAAGCCTTGATGGGGGCCAATCAAGGCAGGTATATGCATTCCTTTACACATTACCCAAATCCCCAAAATGGGTTCCCCACTCACTGACCAGGGCCCACTTGCTTTATAGGGCAACAGACAAAGAAAGCATCTTGCCAACATTAAGCTCACAGCTTAACTTTAGCAATATCATCATGACCTAGCCCAGTGCAGGAGTACATTATGTCACCCCTATATCTCAATGTGCAAGCATGGTGGAGATATTTTCAACCATAATTTGTGGGAAATATTATCCAAGATTCTGGAGCTATTATCTAAAAAGGAATAACAAAATCCTCCTCACACACACTGAAATTCACCTTACTTACAAGCGTGAGAACAGGAGGGCTCTTCTCACAGATATGACACAACAAACCTCTACCCCTCCTTGAGACTATAACACTTACAGTCTGTATACCAGAGCCCTCATCTCTATGCAATCTGCCATTGTTCCTTAATTGATACACATCTGGTTTTCTTCACTCTTCAAGACTGTAAACATCACAAAGAGGAGGGGCCCTGCCTTAACATTTCTTTTTATGCCCCCTTTCTTCTCTCTCCATTTTCTAGCAGAGTGCTAGACAGTATTAAATAAATGTCAATGGACTATGAGTATCATATTGTGACTTCCTCCATGCCACATTGCTTTGCCCAGACTCGGGGAGGGGTCAATGGAGAGCTAGAATCCTAGGATGGAAAGCTCATAGAATAGAGAATCGGGAGCCTAGGTTATAATCCTGGCACTGCCACTAATTAGCTGCATGACACTGAGCAAATCACTTAACCTCTCTGACTGTCAGTTTCCTCCTTGGCAAGATGAGAGGATTGGGCTATGTGATCTCCAAAGTCTCATCTACTTTCAACATTCTATAATTCTAAATGATAAGGATGTTGAGTTTTCCCTATTTGGTTTGATTAACACTTACTAAAAAAAAAAAAGTATTGCAGATAAATTACTCTCCAGGCTGCCTAGTAAAGAAAGTTGGTTACATCCACTGCACCATTACTGTGATATAGATAGGTTAGCCTGGGTTGATGGCAGTTGAATAAAACTGTATCATGGGTGGGTGAAGTTTGAAGGTTTAAACAAATGGACATATTATAGAGGATTTAAACTCACTTTCCTGAACAGCAAATCTTGATCTAAGGCTCTTGCCCACCTGGCACAATACACACCCACCTCATTTTATCTGTCCAGAATCCATTGCCCATTTGCTGGACAAAAATAAATAAATGAAAAATAATAAAAATAAAAACACCCCTCATAAACAAACAAACAAAACAAAAAAAAGCCTTAGGAAAAGAGACGTCTTGACTCTAAAATATCTTAAACAGAGGATGTGCTCCCTTAGTGGCTTCCCAGCCTGAACGTTATTTTCAGTTCCAAAATCCAGATTTTTTTTTAAAGCAGCTCTGGTGCTAGGGTTTGCTTAGCTTGTAAGCTGCAGTTTCCACTTAATTGTTGTGTTATAAGAAGTACCCTCCTGGGACTCAGTGCATAAAGGATGCCCGAGGAGCTTAGCTGGGATTTTGACTGAGTAGGCATAGCCAGGGCTGCCCCCAATAATGCAGCTTCTGAGGTTTCAAAGGCATGAGTTAAAAATAGTCCTTTAAAGTCACACGATAATTCTAGATGGTAGAGTGCCTTCTAATGTCATGCAAAATCTGGTGTCAGATAAAACTCACAACTAATGGCTTGATGACTGATAAAAGGTTTGAGATAAATACAGCTCAAAGAGATTGAAGGATTGTTCTAGAAAGCAGAGACTGATAGATTATAGAAAATTCTCTGGAGGGGATATGCACACCCACTGTGAGGAAAGGAATTGTTTTGTTGAATGCTGAGGGTGAGCTGGGCATCAGGTTGAACTACTATTTTTGCTGAGAGATTTGGTACAACTGTAATTATATCTTTTACAAGGCTCCCCCAAAGTCCCTACTCCTGTTCTGCTGGGGTCTGAAAAATGGTGCTTCTTATACAAGAACAATCTTCAGAATGATTTAGGATTCACCCAACCCGGTACTCTGGATTCCATTCAACAAGAAAGTGAAGAAAACACTTCTTTTACAAAGATAAAAGGACCTAGGTGCATGCACTGGGGTATGGGAGAGGTATAAAATGTGCATATGTATAACCAATACAAGGCAAGGAGTTAAGAAAGCAAAGGAATGATCTCCCAAAAATTCTAGGACAATTTGAAGATTAAGGGATCGCTCTTACTGAACAGAATAGAAAAGGCTTCATGGAAGAGGCCAAGAAGGATTTTGGATAGCAGATTTTCTGCCAGGCTTAAGGGAAAGCCTTGCATAAATCCACTAGAAGAAAGATGGTAAATTGAGTTCAGGGAATAGTTACAATAGTTACTATAATCTAATTAGAATATAGAGCGTATGAAGGAGTCAACTAAATTAAAAACAGAGAAAGGTGGGTGGGAGGCAGACTACAGAGGGCCTTGAATGCCAGGCTGAAAGACTGCTTTTTATTCTACAGGTAGTACAGAGTCACTGAAAGTTTCTGAACAAGGTAATGAAAAAGTGAAAGCCTGTGAATTGGGGAGATGATATGTTGGAAGCCAAATGAAGGATAGACTGGAGAGGCAAATAGTAAATGGACTAGTTAGGAGGCTATTACAATAGTACAGATGACAGGAGAAAAGGACCTGAACTACAAGGATGGCCATTTAAGTGGAGAGGAGGGAGTGGATATAAGACCTATGGAAAGGAAATTAACACAACTTGGGAGCTGATAGGCTATGGGGAAGAAGGGAAGGGGAAGAGTCTGGATAACTGTGGTTGTGAAACTAAGTAGCTGGAAAGGTAGCATTGCCCTCAGTAATAACAGAGAGGTCTGGAGGAAGGGTGGTTTTAGCAAGGAAGATGAGGACTTTAATTTTGGGCACTTTGAGCTTGAAGTATTAGCAGGTGGATTAAGATGACAAGGACATCCAGGTAGAGATCTCCCAGCAGGCACTTGACGATACATGACTAGAATCATGGGGGAGGTTAGAGCTGGCTATCATCTACATCAGTCAAGCAACACACATTTATTAAGACCTTACTCTCTGCTAGGCACTGTGCTAAATTCTGAAAGTCCAAAGAAAGGCCAAAAGAGTCCCTTCCCACAAACAATTCACATTCTAATGGGGGAAGGGGAGGCAGAGGATACTTAAATAGCTAATTAGCCATTAGGTGATCACAGAGTATATGGAAGGTAATGTCTGGGGAAAAGCCACTAGCACATGGGGGATTGGAAAAGGTCTCCTACCCAAAGGAGGATTTGAGCTGAGCCTTGAAGGAAGTCAGAGAATTAAGATGAAGGGATGGAGGAGGGGGGAGGCAGCCAGCACAAAGGCACAGAGACAGCAAGTGCATTGCTGGATTCAAGGAACTGTAAGCAAGCCATTGTGACTGGGTTATAGTGAGCAGAAGAGAGTAAGTGTAAAGCAAGCCACTGTAACTGGGTTATAGAGCAAGCAGAAGAGAGTAAGTGTAAGAAGACTGGAAATTGAGGAAGGGGTAGATTATGCAGAGTTTTAAAAAACAATGTTTTCTATTTGATCCTGGTGGTAAGAGAGCCACTAGAGTTCCATGATCAATGGAGTGCAGGGTCAGACTTGTGCTTTAGAAAAAATCATCTTATGAACAGGATGACTTCAGAAAAATCTGGAAAGACTTGTATGTTCTGATGCTGAGTGAAGTGAGCAGAACCAAGAGGTCTTTGTACACAATAACAGCCACATTATACAATGACTAATATTGTTAAACTGAACCCTTCTCAGCATTACAAGAATCTAAGACATCTCCAGAGGAGCCTGGGTATAAAATGCTGTCCACATCCAAAGAAAGAACTATGGAAGTCAAATCGCTATCACTTATTTTTACCTTCTGTTGAGTTTTGTTTCATCTTTCAGATGGTTCCTCCTATTGGTTTTAATTTTTACTTACAACTTCACTAATGTGAAAATATGTTTAATAGGAATGTAAATGTAAAGCCTATATCAGGTTGTGCACCGTCTTGGGGAGGGTGGGGGGGAGGAAGGAGGAGAAAAATTTTCAACTCAAAAGCATATGGAAGTAATTGTTGATAAATCAAAATAAATTAATGAAATTTTAAAAAAAGAAATACATTTAAAAAAAGAAAAAATCATCTTAGCAGTTAAGTGAAGGCTACATGGGACTAAGAAGAGCCTGGAGGGTGTGGAGACCATTTAGATGGCTGTTACAATAGTCCAGTTGAGACATGATGAGGACTTGACCTTGGGTTATGGTTGTATGAATACAAAGAAGAAGGGTAACAAATGTTGTGAAGGTATCTGAATCCAGGGAAGCCATTACAATGATTGAGTCTTACAGCTCGAACTAGAAGGGGATCTGAGAGACCATTTAGTGCAACCTGATTACTTTATAAATTAAGAAGGCAAACTCCAGAGAGGTTAAGACATTTATTCAAGTGGACAAAGGTAGGAAGTGTCAAAAATGAGACTTGAACCCAGGTCTTCCACCTCCAGAACAAATAAGGTCTCCATTGTACCACACTGCTCTCTCCTCCCCTCCACCCATCATCAAATGAGAGGATGTAGAGAGAGAAAATAGACCTAGTTAAGAGTCTTGGAAAGGGGAGGGGTGGACATCTATACTTTAGAGTCAGAATGCAATGCAGAATAACTGATGAATTGAATTTACAGTCAGAAGACCTGGGTATGAGTCTTGGATCTGTCACTAACTATGTGACCTTGGGCAAGTCACTTGAGTTGAGGTCTCAGTTTCCTCATCTATCAAATGAGAATTTATGTTATACCTCTGTTGTGGAATTATTGTGAGAAAAGTATAGATGAAGTGTTTTCTCTCTCATTCTCTCACTCTTATTTTCCCTCTTGAACAGGCTTTCATTCTCATTCTCCACCACCTCAAACACACACACACACACACACACACACACACACACACACACAAACACTCCCAAGCATATATGTATATGTATGTGTGTGTGTGTATTATATATTATTAGAGGCATACAATTTTAGAGTCAGAAAGACCCTTAGAGGTCACCTTGTCTCCTAGCCTCCTTCATTTTACAGCTAAGGAAGCTGCTAAAGCCCAGAGACAGGAAATAACTCTTTCCAGATCATACAACTAGTTAGTGGCAAAGCTTAAAGAGATTTAGTTCAACAAACATCTTGTATACCCACTGGGGTACACAACACATCAAGGCTGGCACTATATCATTCATGCAAAGAGTTAAGACAGGTATATTCACAAGTGCAGTGTAGGGTAAGATGTGCTAAATCCCAAGTGAATGTTGCAAAGTGTGGGAGGGTTTCTCAAGAAGGAATGATCGCATCTGGTCGGGGATGCTACATACGTGCATCACGCTCAAAGCATGCTACTTTATAGCTATCTTAAATTTTGAATTAACAGTTTAAAACTGCCCGGATTCCTGGGTGATTTGGAAGGAAGGCCCATCTGTTCCTTATCACCGCTCATCAAACTCAAGTTAAACCATATGGCATGGCCTCTGTTTCCCCTGGGGAAACAAAAATAAGCTTGATACAAAAAACTTGTGCTTAGGAGAAGATACCATTGGTTTAACATATATTAACTTTTATTATACTTATCTTGGAACATAGTATTTCCCCTCCCCACCCACAACCTCAACAAGACGGTAAGAATTTTGCATGCAGGGACTATGTCATGTGTCATCTTTGAATCCTCAGCATCTAACACAGTTCCCTTCATGTAGTAATAATGTTTGTTGAATTTAATTGGCTTCCTGATGTCTATGGATAATGTAGCAGAAAGAACAGTGGAATTGCTAGGGCCAACAACTGTGTACTATGAAGTCAACTGCATACTATAAACTACTGAGCACACCAGCTGTGTGCAATGTATTATAGAACCCTACTCAGAAAAGCTACTGTGGAAGAAATGCTCCCGTCGAGAAATACCCCCGACCTACTCACCCATTCCCTCACCCCCCCCAAAAAAAACCCTTTGGGAATAAGTAATTTCAGGCACATGGCTGAAGGTAGCAAATGACCTGGGAGCTCATTTTCCTTATGCTCTGTAACACATAGAAACTAAGATTCCTAGAGTAATGAGAATCTCAGAAATCAATTCATTAAGCATTTATCAATCCTTGCTATGAGAAAAGCACTATGCTAAGCATGGGGAAAATTAAGCCAAATGAAAAGCAGTGCCTTCCCTCAAGGAGATAACATTCTACTGGTCATAAACTCTGATCTCATATTATTCTGACCCCTGGTAGGCAGCATGAAAGCAGGATGATACTGGGGAAGTACTCTTACATTTGGCTAAATAGTCATCCCATCATGAGGCCACAATAAGTACCATTAGAATTGCACAGGACCTTGGCAATTTTATATACACACATATACATATAAAATCATAATATGTGTGTGTTTACATACATATTATATATATATATATGTACATATATATTATACACACACTCCTTGTTTTGCAGCAATGATAACTGAAGATGAAAGAGATGAAATGACTTTACAAAGGTCTCATAAAAAGAAACATCTTTTCTGAGTCTCATAGGCTAGTGACACTAAGACCAGTTAATGCACTGGGAAATATAAAAGTCCATTATTATTAAGCCAGGGAGTCCACTGCTGATAAGCATACCATTTCTATCCTCTGTGTTGATGTATCTGATTGATTGTCTTGGAAGGTTATAGTGACAGTCTCAGCAACATGACAGCCATGTTCTTTCTAAAAGACTAATGAGAGTGGCCTTTCCTCCTTCCTGGTGCTTTCCAAGTGTCAGTTCTGCCCAGATGCTACAAGAATAATGGTAAGAGGACATGTGTCAGCTTAGGACCCTGGCACAGAATCATATCAATAAATTCGCTCAGTGGTAGAAGGGACTTCAGAAGATACCTAACTTCATCTCCTTCCTACCCAGTATAGGAATTCTCTCTGCTGTATCCCAGTGAAGAGAGTCTAGAATCAGAGTACCAAGTTTCAAATTCTTCATCTGACGCCTACTCCCTGTTCTCTAGGAGTCAGTTTTTCCATCTGGAAGATGGGGGGGAGGGGTTGTCCTAAATGGCCTCTGAGGTCCCTTCCAGCTCTGGATCTATGATCCTATGATCTAAATAGATTTTCATTCTAATGTGACACCACAGTATATTGTAAGGGACACTGAGCTTGGAATCAGAAGAACTGAATTTAATTCTTACATAGGGCACTTAATGGTGATGTGGTCCCTAGGGAAGTCACTTCACAGTCAATGAGTTGACTCAGTTTCCTCACCAAATGAGGATAATAACATACTATGCACTTTCCTGGATAAGAAGCAAAAATTACTACATAAATACTAGCTATAATTATCTTTCTTCAATATCTTCTTGAATAATTCCAGGGATAGGAAATTCACAGTAATATTACAAAGCCCACTTTATTGTTGGAGTGGTCTAGAAGTCCACTTCATTCATTCATTCATTCATTCAATAGATATTGTTAAGCGCCTAATGTGGAGAGAATATTGTGTCAAGTTTTTCCTTTTATTAAACCAAAAATGTGCCTCCCTATCTATCTTCTACCCTTCCATCTAAGGAAAAATTAAGCCTTCTTACTCTCCACACTGACTTCTACAATACCAGCCTCTCATATCTATGAATTATTTCCTCCCCATTACTTCCTTCAAGTTCTCCATAGAAACTCCATAGTTTCCAACAGCCTGCTAAATATCTTCACCTGGGTATCACTTTATCTCAAACTCAGCGTGTCTAAAGTTGAACTCATCATTCCCACCCCCAAAACTAATCCTCCTCTAATCTTTCCTATTTCTGTTGACAGTGTCCTCATCATTCACATTGACAACCTCACTCATCTTTGGCTCTATCTTTCTCCTCGACTCATTTATATGACAAGATCTACCACAACATCTCAAATTAACTCCCCTCCTTTCCACTTGAACTAAGGTACCAACCTAATTCTTATCTTTTCAACATCCCAGGAACATTGCAACAGCCTGCTAACTAATTTTCCTAAGTGCATTCCTTCTCTAATCATGACAATGGACGTGATCATTTTCCTAAAGCACAAGCCTGATCCTCTCATTTCCCTAGTCAAAACTTTTCATGGGGGGCGGAGCCAAGATGGTGGAGTGAAAGCAGTGACTTGCTTGAGCTCTCCCCCAAACCCCTCCAAATACTCACCCAAAATGGCTATAAACAAATTCTGAAGCAGCAGAACCCACAAAAAGACTGAGTAAAACAAATTTCCAGCCCAAGACAACCAGGATGATCGATCAGAAAGGTGTATCTCGACGGGCTGGGAACGCAGCACAGCATGGACGCGCAGGCCGCAGAAAACCTGGAAAAGGCCTCAGAGGACTGAATCACGGGCAGCTGTGGAGGTTTCCAGACTCCTCAATCCACAAATGCCAAAAACAACTTAGAAGGTCAGTGGGAAAAATCTGTTTCTGTCGGTGGTCAGAGAGGAAGGTGGGGTTTCAGCTCCATTCCCCAAGAGCGTGGCCCGGGGGGGGCAGCTGCTTCCCGAGCTTCCAGCCCACAGACTGAGGGGGAATCCAGTGGCTGATCAGAGAGGGATTGCAGGGATCTCTTTGCCAGTGCTGAGGCAGGAATCTCTTGCTTTGCCCATGTGTGGATCTGGGTCACAGTTCTGGGCAGTGCTGGGGTGAGGAGGAGCGCTGGTGGTGGAGCTTGTAGTGGCTGTGAGAGGAACCCTCCTCACAGTTACAGGACAGAAAGGAATACTTGTGGTCACAGGCCAGGAAAGGAGTAAACACCTCGCCCCTTATCATACCACCTTGGAAGAACTGAAAATTTACAGGTCCCTCAAGTATCTCTGAAAACAGCTATACAAACCCTGAAGCTTGGGACAGTACATTCTCCACATTGGAAGCAGACTCTTACCTTAACAAAGAGTTTAAAACTCAAGTAATTGGCTGGGATCATGAGCAAGCAGCACAAAAAAAGTCAGACTATATTATCTTACTTTGGTGAAAAAGAAGATCAAAATATATAACCAGAAGAAGACAACAAAGTCAAAGCTCCTACATCCAAAGCCTCCAAGAAAAACATGAATCAGTCCCAGGCCTTGGAAGAGCTCAAAAGGGATTTTGAGAAGCAAGTAAGGGAAGTAGAGGAAAAACTGGGAAGAGAAATGAGAGTGATGCAAGAAAATCATGAAAAACAAGTCAACAGCTTGCTAAAGGAGACCCCAAAAAATACTGAAGAAAATAACACCTTAAAAAACAGCTTAACCCAAATGGTAAAAGAGGTCCAAAAAGCCAATGAGGAGAAAAATGCCCTAAAAAGAAAAATTGGCCAAATGGAAAAGGAAGTCCAAAAGACTACTGAAGAAAATACTTCCTTAAAAATTAGGATAGAGCAATTGGAAGCTAGTGACTTTATGAGAAATCAAGACACTGTAAAACAAATCCAAAAGAATGAAAAATTAGAAAACAATGTGAAATATCTCATTGGAAAAACAACTGACCTGGAAAATAGATCCAGGAGAGAGAATTTAAAAATCACTGGACTATCTGAAAGCCATGATCAAAAAAAGAGCCTAGACATCATCTTTCAAGAAATTATCAAGGAAAACTGCCCTGATATATTAGAACCAGAGGGCAAAATAGAAATGGAAAGAATCCACAGCTCTCCTCCTGAAAGAGATCCCCAAAGGAAAACTCCTAGGAATATTGTAGCCAAATTCCAGAGTTCCCAGGTCAAGGAGAAAATATTACAAGCTGCCAGCAGGAAACAATTCAAGTACTGTGGAAACACAATCAGGCTAACACAAGATTTAGCAGCTTCTACATTAAAGGGCCTCAGGACATGGAATATAATATTCTGGAGGGCAAAGGAGATAGGATTACAACCAAGAATCACCTACCCAGAAAAACTGAGTATAATCCTTCAGGGGAAAAAATGGTCATTCAGTGAAATAGAGGACTTTAAAGCATTCCTGATGAGAAGACCAGAGCTAAACAGGAAATTTGACTTTCAAATACAGGACTCAAGTGGAACATGAAGAGGTAAACAGGAAAGAGAAATCATAAGAGACTTACTAAGGTTGAAGTGTTTACATTCCTGTATGGAAAGATGATATTTGTAACTCATGAGAACTTTGTCAGTATTAGGGTAGTTGAAGGAAAAAAATTATATGTATGTATATATAGACAGAGAAAATAGAGGGCATAGGGTGAGTTGAAGATTAAGGGGTCATATCTGGAGAATAAAATTAAGGGATGAGAGAGGATGATACTGAGGGAAGAAGAAAGGGAGAGTAGAACAGGGTAAATTATCTCACACAAAAAAAAACAGAAAAGAAAAGTCTCTCACAGTGGAGGGGAAACAGGGGAAGGTGAGAGGGAATGAGGGAATCTTATTCTCATAGGATTTGGTTTAAGGAGACAATAACATGCACATTCAGTTGGGCATGGAAATCTGTCTTACCCTACATGAAAATAGGGGGAGAAGGGGACAAGAGAGCAGGGGGGTGATAGAGAGGAGGGCAGATTGGGAAAGGGGATAATCAGAAGTAAATACTTCTGAGGAGGGACAGGGTCAAAAGAAAGAATAGAATAAATGGGAGGGCAGGATAGGATTAAGGGAAATAGAGTTAGTTTTTCACAAAATGTCTACTAAGGAAGTGTTTTGCATAACTGCACATGTATAACCTATATTGAGTTGCTTGCCTTTTCAATGAGGGTGGGTGGGGAGAGAGGAAGGGAGAAAATTTGGAACTCAAAGTTTTAAAAAGACATGTTTAAAAAAATATTTTCACATGCAACTGGGAAATAAGAAATACAGGAAATGGGGTACAGAAGTCTATCCTGCTCTACAGGAAAATAGAAGGGGAAGGGGATAAGAGAAGGGAGGGGGAGAGATAGAAGAGAAGGTAGACCAGGGGAAGGGGTATTCAGAATGCATGCCATTTTGAGGTGGGGGGAGGGGTGAGAAATTTGGAACTCAAAAACTTGTGGAAGTGAATATTGAAAACTAAAATTAAATAAATTTATATTAAAAAAAACTTTTCATGGCTTCCTATTGTTTCTACTATTCCCTAAAATTTGGCTAAATAGTCATCCCATCATGAGGCCACAATAAATACCCTTAGAATTGCAAAGGACCTTGGCAATTTTATATACACACATATACATATAAAATCATAATATGTGTATGTTTATATACACATTACATGCACATCTTTTACATTACTCTCTTTCATATGTTCTATGAGCCAAACAAACCAGACTACTTAATCGGCACCACCAACTTCTCAGTCCCCTAGACTGGCAACCTAGGTGCCATCCTCAACTCCTCATTCTCTCTCACTCCCCCACATCCTATCAGTTGCCGATTCATGCCATTTCTACCCTTGTAACATCTTTCCCATGTGTTCCCTTCTCTCTTCTGACACTGGCACCACTATAGTGCAGGGCTGAACTACTGCAATATCCTGTTGATGGATCTCCCTGCCTCAGGTCTCTCTATTTTCCAGTGAATCCTCCATCCAGCTGTCAAAATGGTCTTCCTAAGAGCAGGTCTGACTATTTCTAACTCCCACCCCTATTCAATGAACTCCAATGTCTCTCTATTATTTCCCAATGAAAAATAAAATCCCCCATTTGTTTTTTAAAGTCCTTCAAAACCAGGCTCCTTCCTATTTTTCCAATATTCTTACACTTCTTTCCACTATGACCCTGGCCTCTTGCTGTTCCTCACATAAGATACTATCTTCTCATTCTGTGCATTTTGATTGGCTGTCTCCCATGTCTGGAATGCTCTCGCTCCTTATATATTCCTCCTGGCTTCTATGGCTTATTTCAAGTCTTAGCTAAAGTCCCATCTTCTGCAGGAAGCATTTCCCAGTCCCCTTTAATGCCAATGCCTTTTTCCTGAGATGAAGGGGTTGGGGGGGGAGGGAAAACAGACAGACTCAGAGGGTATAGAGAAATATGTGTGTGCGTATATGTGTGTGTGTGTGTGTGTGTGTGTGTACATATAGATATATAGATATACACATATATCTACGTATATATCTGTATCTATATCTATCTATATACATTATATACATATATACACATATATATAATATATATTTATACACACACACACACACACACACATATATATATATATATATATATATATTGTTTGTACACAGTTGTTTGCATGTTGTCTCTCAGATTATGAGTTCTTTGAGACCAGAGACTATCTTTTGCTTTTCTTTGTATCCCAAGCACTTAACACAGTGCCTAGAATATAATATGCACTTAATAAATATGACTTGACTTGTTCCTTGATTTTAACCATCTTTTCCATCCATCCATCAAGCCCTTCCCTGCGACTGTGATGCATTTTCTCTTCCTAGGGCCTATTTCAATCCTTCCCTTCATTCAAGGTTCAGCTCATGTGCCATCTCCTCCATGAAGCCTTCTCTGATTACCACCAATGCAACTCAAATCTTCCTAGAGCACTGTTATATATTCTTGTCTCCTATTATATTGGACCATCTATTTTATTATGTTGTATATAAATCATACAGCAGAATATCAGTACGTTGAAGGCAAGGACCATGTTTCCTATCTATATCTTTAGTTCCTCAAACATCATAGGAATTTAATACATGCCTGTTGAATTGATATTTTTTACCCTGTATTTGTATTATCCTTCTTAACAAGAATAAATAACTAGCACAACATAGTATTTGCAGGCAGATTATCCTCACTGGGGCTCTGCTTATTTGTGGCAAATCTCCTTTCAGCTCTCACAGTCAGCATTACCGACTCTGCTTCTCACACTGTTGTGGACTTCCCATTCCCTAGAAGAGCAATAAGGGAGGGTATTTAAATAAAAACACATAATGCAGTTTTATCCCATAGAAAGTTTGAAACAGAAATGCTTGAGGGCTACTTGTGGGGGCTGGGAGGAGAGCTCAGCTTATCTGAAAAAAAAAGTTAAAACAGTCAATTTCTAGAACAGGTTGGAAGCAAGTGAACAGAACAGATAAGTTGTAAAGCCTGATCCTTATAATTCAGGACTTAATATTATGGCCTCTTCATTTTGCCTCAAGTAGAGTGAATAACTTGAAAGATATCTGTCCTGTTTGTAGGTAAAAATAAAAACACTTCAAAGCCAAATATAAATGATCTTCAATCATCCACCATTTTATATGATCTAATCCAATCTGTTCTGTTACTACAGTACTAATCTGTACTTCTCTCTGCACTCTCAATCAACAGATACTCAAAGATTTTCCTGTGATGTCAGTATGGCATATATTACAATTACATTGGGAAGGCAACAGCCAAACTGGAACAACATCTCAACATCTCTCATGTCTACCCATCCATTGCTGATTCCAATTTAAATTAATCAAACATGTATTCTGTACCTAGTACATACATAGCACTATGCTAGGCACTAGAGGAGATAGGAAGTAGATAAGCACTTTACCTGCCCCTAGAGGCACTACCATCACAGCAAAGCTTAAACCATAATCTTCAAAAGTTATAGAGCTTGATAATTACATGGAGCCTTTACAATCATCTGATATAATCCCTTTATCACTAATGGGAGGAAACTGAGGCCTAGAGAGGTAGTCATGGGCAGTCATGACTCAAGTCCAGTTCTCATGTTCAACTTTGCCTCTTGGGAATATAAAATCTCACTGTCATAGGAAAGATACCATCAATGCTTCTGACACAACATTTTGCCTTACCAGAGAGATTCCATCAACACTTTATCTTCTAAATCATCAAAGAACTGAGTCCCGTAATGCTTGAGGCAAAAGTCCATCCATTTAAGCTCTGCATTCTTGTCCTTTGCAAACTCAATGATCCACTTTAGCTGAGGCAGTGAATCCTCCCTGCTGAAATACTAATTGAGTAGTGAGAGAGGAAAGAGAAGGAGGTAAAGTGACCAGATGCCCTGCTTTGCACAGACCAGCCTGGATTTTAACTTCCCTTCCTTCCTTCCAATATTGTGCTGTATAACTTTGGATAAGACATTTCATCTCCTTAGGTCTCAGTTTTCTGGTTTAATAAAATTAGGGGTTGCTTTTAAAGTCCCTTCATGCTCCAGCATTGTGTTCTCAATTCCTTTCCAGCTCTGATATTCCATGTCTTATGGGCCATTTCCTGCTCTAATATTCTATGTTCTATGGCCCATTTCCAGATGTGATTTCTATATTCTATGGTCCCATCTAGTTCTAACATTGCTCTAACAAACATCATTACATTTTGTTTTTCTCTGGTTTCCTCTTCCTTTTTTAAAATTCTTTTTGTCCCTCATTATCATCCTGTCTCTCATTCTCTCTAGCTTTGTCCCTGGTTCCTTACTCAATAAGGATAATATTTAGTTGCTAAAGCACAGCCTCTAGATTTCTAATTAGAGGTTCTGGGGAATTGAATGACCGATTCTTTAGCTGTTACTCTGTGTGACTTTAAGCAGGACTAATTAATTAATAATGTAGCACTTTATAGTTTAGAAGGAATTTTTTTTAGAACTTCAGGTGGAGATAGATGGCTCAAGCAGTATTTATTGTTGCTGTGTCATTTTTCAGTCATGTCTGACTCTTCGTGACTCCATTTGGGGTTTTCTTGGCAAAGATACTAGAGTGGTTTGCCATTTTCTTCTCCAGTTCACTTTACAAAATGAGGAAACTGAGGCAAACACGGTTGAGGGACCTGCCCAGGGTCACACAACTAGTAAGTGTCTGAGGCCAGACTTGAACTTAAGAAGATGAGTCTCCCTGACTCTAGGCCCCACACTCTGTCTACTGTGCCATCTAGCTGTCTCCTTCAAGCAGTATTACCCTCAAATGAAAGATGGGAAAAGGAATGGAAAAGTGACTTTCTGATGCTCACACAGCTAGTTAATAGCAAAGCCAACACTAAAAGATAAGTTTTCTGACTTCCAGGCCAGGGCTTTTTCCATTACCTCTATTACACCCCAAAGTATCCACATACAACTTGTGAGACCATGAACAAGTCATTTACCTACTTGGGGCCTCTCTACTCATGTGGAAAAGAAAGAAGCTGGACTAGATGACATTTCAGGTCCCTTCCAACTCATATCAATGACTTTATAATCCTAGGATTCTAGGCAAGATATAAACTTGGTACTAAGACATTTCTTTGATCTACCAAGCATGAATACCCATCAGACAGATGCAACTAGGTTTGTGGAGAGTATCTGAAGGAAAGAGCTGACATAAGGAATCCAAGAAAGAGAAGGACAGAGAGAGAGAGAGAGAGAGAGAGAGAGAGAGAGAGAGAGAGAGAGAGAGAGAGAGAGTCAGAAGGAGCTATGTAAGTCATAAAGGCTGATCTCTTCCTTGAACAGATAAGGAAACTGAGTCAGTAACAAGTTAAGTGATGCAGGTGTTAAGTTATGGAGCCAAGATTTGAACCTAGGTCACTGACTCCAAACCTAGCACTTTTGTCAAGTACCCCAGTGTGAAACAGAGATGAGTGACCGAGTGTCTAGAATCACATAGTTACAAGCTCTTTCTTTATTTTACAGATAGGAACACTGAGTCCAAGAGAGGAAGTGACTTGCCTAAAGAGTCAAATTCTTTTTTTGTTTGTTTAATCTTGTAATGTAACCTTGAATTCATTGTCAATCTCCCTGATATTCAGAATCCTAGGATAACAATGTTACTTTTCTCTGAATAATGGGTATGAAGTGCTTTGACACCTTTAGCAAAAAGAAGCTGTTTAAATACTAGCATTATTTCAGTTCACCACATTGTCTAATTCCCAACTGATCAGTGTTGAGCTCTGCTGAGTGAGGATTCTGAAGTCACTGCTGGTTTTATGCCAGGCACACTGCTTGGTTAGACTAGAATAACTAGGGCCTTTTCTGCTAAGCTCTGTAGTACTTATTACATACATTATAAATAATTATTTTTTTAAGTTTTTTTTTTTCATGGGCTACTAATCGAATTCAATAGGTCCTTGTATTGATGGGCCGACAGTTTGGTATATAGTGCAGCTACTATTTTTCTCATGAAACCCTTTATTAGGGTCATTCCTACACTAGTGTAAGAATGACCTACATAAGACGGTATGGTTAAATAAGCCTTGAGTAAACTTGAGGCAGCTAGGTGGTACAATGGATAGAGCACTGGACTCGGAAACAGGAAATCTCATTTTCATGAGTTCAAATTTGACCTCACACACTTAGTGTGACCCTGGGCAAGTCACTTAATCCTGCTTGCCTTAGTTCCTCATCTGTAAAATGAGCTGGAGAAAGAACTGGCAAACCACCCTAGTATCTTTGCCAAGACAACCTCAAATGGGGCCACAAAGAGTAGGACATAACTGAAACAACTCAACAACAACATGTAAGCTTCTGTCTAAATGGTAAATTATGGTGATGGTGAAATCCATCAAAATCTAGACTAATTCCCAATTCACCCTATAATAAACCTAGGAAACTTGCACAATCACCTAGCTAGAAGCAAAATTCTACCTCTTGGTATTCAATTCTCAACTGTACTCAACTTACTAATTGTGTGATCATAGAGATGAGATGAGCAGTTTCTCTTTTCTCAACCTGTTTCCCCATCAATAAAGTAAGTCCAATCATAATTATACATTTTTGTGCTTTTATAATAATACAGAGTTATCTAAATTGTTATCTTCATTTTGCAGACAGAGAAACAGATGCATAGTCACATAGCTGCAGTGACACTGAATTGCTGATCTAGAACTCACACACATGTCTTTTGATTCCTACTCCAGGGCTCTTTCTCCTATGCAGTACTGCCTTTAAATGACGATAATATAATGCCTATACAAAACAGGGAGGGCCATTGTAAAGAAAACTCTCTGTGTAAATCATAAGCCCATCACAGAAGCACAGAGTGGGGAAAAGACTGATGATTTTTGAAATGAGAACTGGGCTGGTGTTCCAGCTCTGTCACTTAGCTGGGTGATCACTAAAAAGTTGTGCCCTCTCTGGGCCTCAACAGAGCTAAATGAAATGATTAAAACTGCCTTCCAGATCAAACATTTTGTGCAATAGTAGCTATTATTCCTTTAAAAAAATAAATCATAGAAAACTATATTTTTGTCATGCACTTGTATTTTCAATTATATTATATGCATTTGTGCATGTCTCATGTCCCCTCCTACTGGACTATCCACTCCATGAAGACAGGGCCAGAGTCGTGTTTATCTTTGCATCCTCCCAAATGTGCAAAGCAGGACTGGATACACAGCAAGCAGACACTTTGAATGTCTGCTGAATGTTATTGTGTAAATGTTGAAGTATCTTATAATTTTGGTAAGGTGGAGAATGGATAATTAGTGTGCATGCACATGACCCTTTCAAAGAGCTTTGACTGCAGATACATCATCATTAACAGATAGAAATTGAACTTGCTCCAAGCCACAAAACCACAAAGGTTCCTGGTAGCCAAACTACTGGTAAATTTGCAATGCCTGCTATGTAAAACAACATGTGCAAAGGATGCTTACTCTTGGTTTTAAATACTCATTTTAAGAAAGACTCCATTGATTCCTATGCTTTCTAGCGTTTTTAATAGGAATAGGTATTGTACTTTGTCAAAGGCTTTTTCTGCATCTATTGAAATAATCACATAATTTTTGTTTTGTTATTAATATTGTCAGTTATGCTGATAGTTTTCCTAATATTGAACTAGCCCTGCATGTCTCATATAAATCCCGCTTTGTATGTCCTTTATGGTATATTGCCGTAGTCTCCTTGCTAGTATTTTCTTGAAAGTTTTTGCATCAAGATTCACTAAGGAAATTGGTTTATAGTTGTCTTTCTCTGTTTTTTCTCTCCTGGGTTTATCTATCAAAACCATATTTTTGTTATAAAACAAATTTGGTAGGATTCCTTCTTTACCTATTTTTTTCTTTTTTTTAAAAAATATAAATTTATTTATTTTTAGTTTTCAACATTCACTTCTACAAGTTTTTGAGTTCTGAATTTTTTCCCATCTCACCCCTCCCCCCACCCCAAGATGGCATGCATTCTGAATATCCCTTCCCCTATTCTGTCCTCTCTTCTATCTCTACCCCCTTCTCTTATCCCTTCCCCTTCTATTTTCCTGTAAGGCAGGATAGACTTCTGTACCCCATTTCCTGTATTTCTTATTTCCCAGTAGCATGTGAAAACATTTTTTTTAAACACGTGTTTTTAAAACTTTAGTTTCAAATTTTCTCTCTTCCTCCCTCCCCACCACCCTCATTGAAAAGGCAAGCAACTCAATATAGGTTGTACATGTGCAGTTATGCAAAACACTTCCTAGTAGACATTTTGTGAAAAACTAACTCTATTTCCCTTAATCCTATCCTGCCCTCCCATTTATTCTATTCTTTCTTTTGACCCTGTCCCTCCTCAGAAGTATTTACTTCTGATTACCCCTTTCCCAATCTGCCCTCCTCTCTATCATCCCCCTGCTCTCTTGTCCCCTTCTCCCCCTATTTTCCTGTAGGGTAAGACAGATTTCCATACCCAATTGAATGTGTATGTTATTTCTCCTTAAGCCAAATCCTATGAGAATAAGATTCCTCATTCCCTCTCACCTTCCCCTGTTTCCCCTCCACTGTAAGAGACTTTTCTTTTCTGTTTTTTTTTGTGAGATAATTTACCCCATTCTACTCTCCCCTTCTTCTCCTCCAAGTATCATCCTCTCTCATCCCTTAATTTTCTTCTCCAGATATGACCCCTTAATCTTCAACTCACCCTGTGCCCTCTATCTTATCTATCTATACATATATACATATAATTTTTTTCCTTCAACTACCCTAATACTGACAAAGTTCTCATGAGTTACAAATATCATCTTTCCATGCAGGAATGTAAACAGTTCAATCTTAATAAGTCTCTTATGATTTCTCTTTCCTGTTTACCTCTTCATGTTCCACTTGAGTCCTGTATTTGAAAGTCAAATTTTCTGTTTAGCTCTGGTCTTTTCATCAGGAATGCTTGAAAGTCCTCTATTTCACTGAATGACCATTTTTTCCCCTGAAGGATTATACTCAGTTTTGCTGGGTAGGTGATTCTTGGTTGTAATCCTATCTCCTTTGCCCTCCAGAATATTATATTCCATGCCCTGGTCCTTTAATGTAGAAGCTGCTAAATCTTGTGTTATCCTGATTGTGTTTCCACAGTACTTGAATTGTTTTCCTTCTGGCAGCTTGTAATATTTTCTCCTTGACCTGGGAACTCTGGAATTTGGCTACAATATTCCTAGGAGTTTTCCTTTGGGGATCTCTTTCAGGAGGAGATCTGTGGATTCTTTCAATTTCTATTTTGCCCTCTGGTTCTAATATATCAGGGCAGTTTTCCTTGATAATTTCTTGAAAGATGATGTCTAGGCTCTTTTTTTGATCATGGCTTTCAGATAGTCCAATAATTTTTAAATTCTCTCTCCTGGATCTATTTTCCAGGTCAGTTGTTTTTCCAATGAGATATTTCACATTGTTTTCTAATTTTTCATTCTTTTGGATTTGTTTTACAGTGTCTTGATTTCTCAGAAAGTCACTAGCTTCCAATTGCTCTATCTAATTTTTAAGGAAGTATTTTCTTCAGTAATCTTTTGGACTTCCTTTTCCATTTGGCCAATTTTTCTTTTTAGGGCATTTTTCTCCTCATTGGCTTTTTGGACCTCTTTTGCCATTTGGGTTAGGCTTTTTAAGGTGTTATTTTCTTCAGTATTTTTTTGGGTCTCCTTTAGCAAGCTGTTGACTTGTTTTTCATGATTTTCTTGCATCACTCTCATTTCTCTTCCCAGTTTTTCCTCTACTTCCCTTACTTGCTTCTCAAAATCCCTTTTGAGCTCTTCCAAGGCCTGGGACTGATTCATTTTTCTTGGAGGCTTTGGATGTAGGAGCTTTGACTTTGTTGTCTTCTTCTGGTTGTATATTTTGATCTTCTTTTTCACCAAAGTAAGATAATATAGTCTGACTTTTTTTGTGCTGCTTGCTCATGATCCCAGCCAATTACTTGAGTTTTAAACTCTTTGTTAAGGTAAGAGTCTGCTTCCAATGTGGAGAATGTACTGTCCCAAGCTTCAGGGGTTTGTATAGCTGTTTTCAGAGATACTTGTAGGGACCTGTAAATTTTCAGTTCTTCCAAGGTGGTATGATAAGGGGCGAGGTGTTTACTCCTTTCCTGGCCTGTGACCACAAGTATTCCTTTCTGTCCTGTAACTGTGAGGAGGGATTCCTCTGCACAGCCACTACAAGCTCCTCCACACCAGCGCTCCTCCTCACCCCAGCACCATCATCCAGAACTGTGACCCAGATCCACACATGGGCAAAGCAAGAGATTCCTGCCTCAGCACTGGCAAAGAGATCCCTGCAATCCCTCTCTGATCAGCCACTGGATTCCCCCTCAGTCTGTGGGCTGGAAGCTCGGGAAGCAGCGGCCCCCCCCCCCTCCCGGCCACGCTCTTGGGGAATGGAGCTGAAACCCCACCTTCCTCTCTGACCACCGACAGAAACAGATTTTTCCCACTGACCTTCTAAGTTGTTTTTGGCATTTGTGGATTGAGGAGTCTGGAAACCTCCACAGCTGCCGTGATTCAGTCCTCTGAGGCCTGCTCCAGGTTCTGCGGCCTGCGCCCACTGCTGCTGCGCTCCCAGCCCGTCGAGATACACCTTTCTGATCAATCATCCTGGTTGTCTTGGGCTGGAAATTTGTTTTACTCAGTCTTTTTGTGGGTTCTGCTGCTTCAGAATTTGTTTAGAGCCATTTTTTGGGAGTATTTGGAGGGGTTTGGGGGAGAGTTCAAGCTAGTTACTGCTTTCACTCTGCCATCTTGGCTCTGCTCCCTACCTATTGTTTTTCAGATACTATATATAGTAATGGGATTAATTATTCCTTAAATGTCTGGTAGAATTCACTTGTCAATACATCTGGTTCTGGGGATTTTTTCTTAAGAGAGCTCATAGATGGCTTGTTTAATTTCTTTTTCTAAGATAGGTATTTAAGTATTCTATTTCCTCTCCTGTTAACCTTGGAAGTTTATATTTTTGTAAATATTCACCCGTTTCACTTATATTGTTAGTTTGACTGGCATATAATTTGGCAAAATAACCCCCTAATAATTGCTTTAATTTCATCTTTATTGGTGTTTCATTCAACCTTTTCATGTTTGATACTATTGATTTGGTTTTTGCCTTCTTAAAATCAAATTAACCAGTAATTTTTCTATTTTATTGGTTTCTTTCATTAAAAAGCTCTTAGTTTTATTTATTAGTATAATTTTTTAAATACAATTTTATTAATCTCTTCTCTGATTTACAGGATTTTGATTTTGATGTTTAATTGGGGATTTTTCATTCTTTTTTAAAGTGTTTTTACTTGCATGTTCAATTCCCTGATTGGCAATTTCTCTCTTTTATTGATGCATCCATTTAGAGATATAAATGTTCCCCTAAATTCTGTTTTGGCTATATTCCACAAATTTTGGAATGTTGCCTTATTATTATCACTCTCTTTAATAATATTATTGATTGTTTCCTTTAACCCAACTCATTTGTTAGGATTAAAGTATTTAGTTTCCAATTAGTTTTAAATTTATACTTCTGTGGCCTTTTATTGGATGTAATTTTTATTGTATTGTAATATGAAAAACATATATTAAATATTTCTGCTTTTCTTCATTTGACTGCAAGATTTTTATGCCTTAATACATGGGCAATTTTTGTAAAGGTGCCATGTGTAGCTGAGAAAAAGGTATACTCCTTTCTATTCCCATTCTGTTTTCTCCAGAGGTCTATCATTACAATCTATCAATAGAATTCTAAGATTCTATTCATTTCCTTGACTTCTTTCCTATTTATTTTATGGTTAGATTTATCTAACTTTGAGAGGGGAAGCTTGAGGCCCTCCACTAATATCTATTTTCTCCTGTAATTCATTTAACTTTTCCTTTAAAAATCTGGTTGGTTTTAAGAGTCCTAGAACCAACACTTATTGGATTTATTACCTTGGACAAGTCACTTTATCAGTTTAAGTCTTAATGTCCCCATCTAAAAAAAGTTTTTGTTCTTCTGTTGTTTCAATCATGTCTAACTCTTTGTGACCCCATTTAGAGTTTTCTGGCAAAGATATTGGAGTGCTCTGCCATTTCCTTTTCCAGCTCATTTTACAGATGAGGAAACTGAGGCAAAGTGAAGTGATCTGCGTAGGGTCACACAGCTAGTAAGTGTCTGAGGTCATATTTGAACTCAAGTTTTCCTGACTCCAGGCCCAGTGCTCTATCCACTGTAATACCTAGCTGCCTCATCAATAAATAGCGATAGTAATAATTGAGCTACCAGAGTGACTGTCTTAAAACTGCTTTATAACTTTAAAGTGCTATCATTACTTAGCTAAAGGCAATACCCCTTTTTTTCTGTCTCCTCTTTCTGCACTAGTCAATAAGCTCTGAGTAACCATACCTCCCAGACACACAGTTCTCTCATGTTGTCCTTTGCTTACTCACCATAGTGTCTCCACCCACTTCTGCCCTCCTCAGTTGCAGAGTTTCCAGAATCTAATAGTCAAACACATTCCGTCCCTGAATCTTCATAGGATGTGAGCAGAGAATTCTCCCAGCTGGGTAATGGGAATGGGAAATAATACTGCTCTATAGAAATGAAGTCTCAGAAAATGCAGCAAAGGCAAAATCTCTGAGCACTTTGGTCTGATCAACAAGGAAACCAACTGCTTCTTACCTGTGAAATGTAAGGAAGCTCTAAGCTTCTCTATTCCATTTTCACTGTTCTGGCCACAACAGCAATGGCCTAGATATGCAAAAAGCCTCAAACTCTATGAAACAGATGAAACCGTAGCCTGGGTTTCTCCTCCAATGCCTCTTCCCTATAAGGTAGATCTTGGTGCGTGTTGTTTACATTGGAACCAGAGAGTAAATTCAAGATCCATTGAAGTTCCCAGCTGAGAGCCTGGGAGTTTTCTCCTGATTTAATCCCTAAGTTTTAAAAAATGGGCCAGTTAGGACAACACCTTATGCTCATCTCAGCAACAAGGCTTTTGAGGTAGCCTGGTGCCAAGTGGGAGGAGAGACCACCAGGATTCAATAAAGATAGGATGACAAGAGCTGGGAAATTTGCCCTTTGGGGACAGAGCACCATTTTTCTCTGCTAAGATTCAATTCCTAAACAACATATTGAGACCTATTTACCTACCTTATAACAACTGCTTGAAAAGTAACAATTCTAGTCAATAGCCAACAGTTTATTTACATGTTACCACCAAATTCATAAGTTGTTTTTGATTCCCATAGACACAACCTGAAAAATTCACTGGGTTTTTTCCCCTCACCTTATAAGTTCAATAGAATCTCATGACAGTACATATATATTTTTTTTCTTTTTTTTTCCCCCCAGAAGTAGCTATGATGGAGTGGGAATCATACTAGACTTACAGTTTAATGGCAAAGGTTCAAACAGGATTCACCACTTATTACCCGTAGTAATTGATTAACTTCTCTGGGTCTCAGTTTCTTGTTCTGTATAGTGGGGATTATAACACCAGTATCACTATGGCTCATCATGTTTATTCAATCAACAAGTACTTTTTAAGTGCCTACTATCCACAATGGGTTTGTGAGGTAGTGGGGGTACAGAGACAAAAAAGAAGCCAAGAAATCAGACTAGAATCATTTGCCTTTTCTAGGTCCTGATGTCAAGGGATTTATATTCTACTGGTGAGGGAAGGATGTACCCAGAAAGGTTAAGACAAAACATGGGTAAAAAATTTAGGGGGAAAGACACTCACAGAATTAGCATTGTCATGAAACTCAAATGAAAAGCAATACATAAACACTTTGTAAACTTGAAAGCACTTTATAAACGACAACTATTTTTATTTATTATGCCTCTAACTACAGTATTTTTCTTTCAGTTGGGGTGGGGAGTACCTGAAGCCATCACACTTTAAAAAAAGTTGTCTCAGTTGTGTCTGACTCTTCATGACCCCGTTTGAGGTTTCCCTAGAAAAGACATTGGAGTGGTCTGACATTTCCTTCTCCAGCTCGTTTTATGGATGAGAAAACTGAAGCAAAGTAGGTTAAGCAACTTTCCTGGGTCACATAGCTAGTAAGTGTCTAAAGTCACATTTGAACTCAGGTCCTCCTGAATCCTTGGCTGGAATTCTATCCACTGCACCACCTAGCTGCCCATCATCAAAATCAGTCATAAAATATTAGAAGCCATTTGTAACAACAGTGGTTGGTCTACACGAATTCTAAGGTCTCTTCTAGCTCCAAATCTATGATTTCTGTTTCTCCCCTCCCTGTGCCATGGGGGTGCCTTTCCAACTTTCCCTTTATATACCTAAGTAATTGAGGCCAGTGAGGTCAAGAGACTTTTCCAAGGTCACACAGGTATTCTTTTACCTTTATCATCACCACCACCACCACCATCATCATCATCATCACTGGCATTAATGTAGTACTTTATGGTTTACAAAATGCTTTACCTGCTTTATTTCATTATCATCTCAAAATCTCTGTGAGGTCAGTACTACGAGCATTGTTACCCCCATTATACAGATGAATAACACCTGACAGCATATCCCAAGTAGGTAATCAGTCATTTAGGCTCTGCTTGGACTCTATCCCCTATTGGCAGTTCATCTCATTGTTGGACAGCTCTGATTGTTGTGAAATTCTTACTTATATTATTACAATTTTAGCCATTTGCCATACTTCAAACTCCTAGATTTTGAAGTTACCCAGAATAAATTGTTTCCCACATCAGACCCTTAAAGTTCCACTTCATTGTCCCTGAGATATTGCCAAGGTAGATTTCTGCTAAGCAAAGGAGAAAGCGATTTAGCCTAGCCTTATGGATTTGACTATATGACACAAGTTATGTCCCTCAACATACAACAATCTTAAATGACATAAACCATGATGTTTTAGTCCCATGTCCCCAACACCATCAAAAAATTTCACTGTAATTTTCAAAAATATATTTCCATATTTATATACTCCAAATTTCCCTTAAAAAGTCATCTACTCATTCAAACCTGGCCTCAAACACTGACTAGCCATGTGACCTTAAACATCTTACTAAATCTGCCTCAGATTCCTCATCTGTAAAATAGGAATAATCATAGCGCCTACTTCACAGGGTTGTTAAGAGGATAAAAGACATAATATCTGTAAAACACATTGCAGACCTTACAGCCCTATATACATGCTAACTATTATTATTATTACTAGTACCATTATTATCTCATCAATCAACAAGTAATAAATGAAAGCTTTGTAAGCAGTAGAAGAGAGTGGCTCACACTTTAATAGAAAGAGTGCTGCACTTGGAGTCAGGAGACATGAATTCAAATCCTGACTCCAACATCATTTACCAGCTGTGTGATTATAGGCAAATCATTTCATTGCTCTAAATCTCTCTATACAATAGGGATAAAAATGTTTGTAAGACCTGTCTCACAAAGTAGTTATGAGGAAAGCATGCTACAAACCTTAAAGTGCTACATAAATGCGAGTTATTATTATTATTAACAACAATAACAACAGCAATAATAGTAGCTGGTAGAAAAAAAAGATGCTGAGATTCAGTTGCTTTGGAGTATTAAAGAAACCATCTACTGAATGCAATAGCTCTTTTCTCAATTTTATTTGAGCCCTTTTCTCAGATCTCCTTTGCCTTTGTCACATTCTACTTTGTATCTCACTTATCTGTGTACATGGCTTTTCTACACCCTATCACACTGTAAATTCCTTTGTAGAAGAAGTTGGGCTGTATTTTATTCAGACCCTCACATAGTTAAAGCCTTGTACACCATAAATGCTGAATATGTCTGCCAAATTGAATTAAATATGTCTTTTGATATGCAAACAGAGCAAGGTAATGAGGATTCTGTGGCACACAATGAGAGGGGTCAGGTATAAAGCACAATGGCTATTCTATATTGATAGTATTTTCAGAGCTGTCCAAAAAGTCTAAGAATCATCTCTGGAATTATTTTTTTTTCTGTCAATTCATAGCATCCAATAAACCTCTAATTAAAAACACAAGAAGATGCTGCTACCAATGATGCTATCTTCAGTAATCCTGTATCAACACTCCTCCAATAGGACATTCACCTATCATAAACAAAAAAGATCAAAGATCATTCATCCTCATCTATCTGACACTCAACACAAACCCTGAACAGCTGGGTACTTAGCAAATATTTTGGATGACAGTGGTGATGTATAGCATGGTGTCATTATGTATATTTTATAGCAGGAGTAAAGAGCTGGAGTATCATGCCTCTTTATCCAAGGTTATTTTTCATGAAAAGTCTGATTAACTCATCATGGGATTCAGGGTTAACAGGGAACTGGCTTAATGACAAGAAATAAAGGGTAGGAGTAAATAGTAAGGCTCTAAATTGAGAAGAAGGAATAAGGGATGGAAACTCGACTTTCTTTATATTTGTACAAGTTGCCAAGAAAGGGGATAAATGCCTTAAGGTCATCTTTGTAAATAAATGATAAGTTGATGAGGAGCAATAAAATACTGAGCTACCTGGACCTCAAAGGGTTTGGCACCAGGTGAGATCTCTTACATTCTTATGTTGACACACAGGGTTTTTTTGGAGGTTTACATAAAAGAGTTTTGAAAATGGCTGAGAACATCGCATACATAAGGAGGTGGCAGGTCAAATGGAAGAAGTGCTGCATTTGGAGTCAGGAATACATTACTGCCTCAGATACCTATTGGCAGTGTGACTTTGGGCAAATCATTTAATTTTTCTTAGCTTCAGTTTCCTCTGTAAAATGGGCATAATAATAACACCTACTTCACAGGGTTGTTGTCACGATCAAATGAGAGTATATACCTAAAATATTTTGAAAACCTTGAAACTCTGTACAAATATTAGGCTATTATGAAGGTATTATTGCTGATATTATTCTTTCTATGACAATTCAACACACACTAAGTGTCTACCATATGGCACAGAGGGAGACATAAAGCTTAAATTAAGACATAGCCCCTGCTGTCATGGAGGAGAACAGAAGACACATATGATAACTACCAAAACAAAAAAAAGAATAATACAAGATAAATACCAGAAAAAAGAGTTATTTACAAGGGATTTTGGGGGAGGCTTCATGCAATGCGTAACATCTGACTTGGACTTGAAAATATGAGTAAGAATTTAATAAGTCAAATGGGGAAGAAAGGGTATTTCAGTCATAGAGAATGATGTAAACAGAGCTACAAGGTGAAAGAAAAAATAGGGCAAAATAATGATAATGAGTGGTACAGCTTTGATAAAATACACAGTATGTGGAGGAAAGACATAAGAGGAGGCTGGAAAAATGAGTTTGTGTTAGATCTCAAATGCCAGGAAAGAATCAGTACCTTCTTTTTCATGAGTAGTAGGGAGCCACTGAAGACTGTTGAACAGAGAGGAGTGAGTGACATGACCAAATTGATGAACTAGGAAGATGAATCTGGCAAGGGCATGAAGGATAGTTTAGGCAGGAGTTCTTGACTAGGGGCTTGGGAACTTGTGTGTGTGTGTGCATGTGTTCAGACATCTATGCGCATATATATATATATATATATATATGTATTATGCACATATAATGTATATATGTGAATGTATACATGTGTCTTGTGATATCTGTGTATGTACATAGATGTATACACAAAATTTACAATACATATGTATATACACAATATACAACCTCTGTGTACACTGTATGTATACATACATGTAGATATATGCAAATATGTACATATACCTACATACATATACATATTATTTTATATATAATTAGATAATTGTATTTCAATATAATTGATTTCCTCTTTAATCATATGCATTATATTCTATGCATTTTAAAATGTTACTCTGAGAAGGGGTCTCTTGGCTTCACCAGACTGCTAGAAAGGTCCATGCAACACACACAGAAAGGAAAACCAGAATCCTTTGTTTAGACTGGGGTGGGTAACCTGCAGCCTAGAAGCCACATGTGGCCCTCTAGGTCCTCAAGTGCAGCCCTTTGATTCAATCCAAACTTCATGGAACAAATCCCCTTAATAAAAGGATTTGTTCTGTAAAACTTGGAATCAGTCAAAAGGCTGCTCCCAAGGACCTAGAGGGCCACATGAGGCCTCCAGGCCACAGGTTCCCCATCCTGGTTTAGACAGAAGATGGATTGAGGTAGGAAAATCCATTAGGAAGGTATTGTGGTAGGCCACTGAGTTTAAGGTACTTGCTAAAGATCAGACCTGTAGGTAAAGGTAGAGCTAGGATGCAAACCTAAGTCCTCTTCAAGTCCAGAGCTCTTTTTTTAAGGAATAAAATTTTATATTCTCTCCTTTTTATTCCCTGACTCACAAGGAGAGGAGAGGCCCTTGCAACCAATACTCATAGTTAAAAAAAAATCTAGCATTGAATAGCAAAAAACGTCTCTTTTTGCATTTGGAGTCTAACATCTCTGTTGGGATGTTTCCTCTGAGCTCCTAGTCCACATTTCCAATGGCCTGCAGGATGTCTGTTGATATCCTTGTAGAATCTCAAACTCAAATCTCACATAATTGAACTTATTACCTTCTTCCCAAAACCTACCCTACTTTCTAATTTCCCTTATCTTGTCCATGGCACCACAATCCTCCCACTGACCCAGGTTTGTCTTTGACTCTATACTTCTCTTTCCCCCACATCAGATAAATTACTAAAATCCTTCCAGCGGTACCTCCACAATATCTCTCACGTCATTTCCTTATCTCCATTCATACTGCTACCTACAATTCCAGTTCAGGTTCTTAGCACTTCTTGTCTGGACTATTTCACTTGTTTGTTTTAGTTTATATTTTGTTTTGACAAAATACGTTTCCCCTGGGGAAAAAAAAAAACCCAACAACCAAGCAAATCCCTTCCAAAGCATAAAAAATACAAGTCTACTTATCAATTATTAACAGAAAGGAAGCTTTTTTAACTATTTGTCTGGAATATTTTAACAAGAACAAACACATTTATAAATAATACAATATAGCTTGTGAAACATTTTCCACATGCAGTAATATACCTGTAGTTAGGTAGTGCAAATATGCATTCATTCATTTATTCAGTAAGTGTTTATTAAGATCTCACTATCCTCCAGACAAAGCACTTGGCACAGAGAATAAAAAGATAAAAACAAGGAGCTTACATTCTATTGGAGGGGGAGGTGAAACAATATGTGCACAGATAAGGAAAGACAAAATACATAGAAAGAAATATGGAGGGGCCACTACCAATGGGGAAGATCAAAATAAGCGTTGGCACATGAGCTGAGCCTTAAAGGAAGCTAGGGATTCTACAGGGTCAAAGTGAGGTAGGAGTACACGACAGGGATTATAGAAACTGAGACTCAGAAAGATAAGATGATATGCCCTTGGTCACAGAGTTAAAGGAAGTGGCAGGCCACATTTCAAGGCCACATCTGATACAGCTTTCCACTCAGCTGAACCATCTCATACCTGGCATCCCTGCCACCAGTCTCTCTATTTTCAAATTCATCTCTCGCACAGCTAGCTGCCAAGGTAACCTTTCTAGGCAGCAGAACTGGCATTTTAACCCCAAACCTCCAAATCTAAAGCTCATTCAACTACACCGGGCTGAGGTCTTCATTAGCAACCAGAGGAACTAGTCAAAAGTTAACGGAATACAAAATGCAGAGTTGTCAGATTCCAGAGCTTAGAAATTTTATCCTAAGGCAGCACTCAAGTGGTCATAGAGTAACTCGTCCAGACTCTAATTAGACATGACCACCTGTTAACAGCCCATGCCGTAGATTATCCCCTTAATTCAGAGGTACTTATTAGTGGACCATGTATCTCCGACTGAACAGTCAATTTTATTACTTTGCAGTCACACTTCATCACTTAGTTCAAACTCCCTGACAGTTTCCTAATCTGTAAAGTAATAGCTGGCATTTTTATAATAGCTATTATCTCTATAGTGCTTTAAGATGTACAAAGCACTTTACAAATGTCATCTCAGTTCAGTCTCACAACAACCCTCAGAAGTAAGTTTTTGTTTTTGTTTATGTTTTTAAATAATACAGAAAAAGAAAGTAAGGCAGATAGAGGTTAAGTGACTTGCCAAAGGTCACATAGCTAGTAAAGTATTTGAAGCAGAATTTGAACTCAGATCCTTATGACTCCAGGTACTGGGTTTTAATCATGTGCTACCTACCTTCGGGGGACAATAATGGGGATAATAATTGTACTTACCTTAAAAAGTAGTTGTGAGAATCAAATGAATTAATATAGAGAGAGTGCTTCGCAATTTATAAAGTATCCATATAAATGTGAGCTATTATTGTTCTGGTGCATACAATCTCTATGTACATCTAAGTGGTGCAATAGATAAAGTGCTGGGCACTCAGGAAGACTCATCTTCCTCTGGCCTCAGACACTTACTAGCTGTGTGACACTGGGCAAATTACTTAACCCTGTTTGCCTCAGTTTCCCATTTGTAAAATGAGGTGGAGAAGGAAATGGCAAACCATTCCAGCGTCTTTGCCAAGAAAATCCCAAATGGAGTCAAGAAGAGTCAGATATGACTGAACAATAACAAATACAATCTCTGGGCTTTCTCTCAAACCTGCATGAATTACTGTGTGACCCTGGGCAAGTCACTTAACCCCATTGCCTAACCAAAAAAAAAAAAAAAGAATCAAACCTACATGAATTAGCAAAATGGGCCCCCAGAGCTCAGCTGCTACTTGCACTCCATGAGTCTAAGGGTAGCACTGACACGGTAAGAGTTTGTTTGTCCAGAGCTATAACTCATGAGCCCCAATCAGTGTGCTTCCCATTATGCTTATCAATTGATAAGAATCAGTCAGCCAAGCTTACTCAGAATTTAATAACGAGTATTACTAAAGTGGGCTAGTAAGAAAAATTAGTATAAACATCCCCCAAAGTCTGTGACACACTCTAACTCCAGAACATATAGAATCCAGGAAAAAATGGGCTCCAATTTAAAAAGTGCCTGTGGCAAAGGGTTAACTCACAGCTCCCAATTTCTGTGAAATTATTTACTCCCTTTATTGGGATACTCATAAAGAAATGGTATCTTTCTTTGTAAAAGCTTGAATCTTCTTTTTCTTAATGTATCCAGTCTGTTCTCAGATCCTAATGCAGGTACTGTCACCAGCCAGAAAAGATTTTAAGATGGCAATGGAATATGGAAAGTCCGAAAACCTCCTGACTCTTAGAAGACGTTAAGGTCTTCCTTTATTCAAAATAGGGGAGTGACACCTAGGTCAAGGATAAGATGTTCTCTTCCTCACCCCCATGGAATTCCTGTGCAGGGGTAGCTCTTTCTCCTTTCTACCACCAGACACTTGAATCTCCAATTCCAACTGGCTGGATGATTTCTTACAGGTCCTAGGGGGCATTGCTAAAGCCCCCAGCTAATATAAATAGACTTCCTGTTGAATGTAGGGAGGTGTCCAGGCCTTGTTCACACTTAGTAAATTATTAAGATTTGTTCTTACCTGGAAAATGTGTTAAGATTATGTGTTAAGATTACACCATTAGTATTATAACCTATGAGTTTCTGAACCAAACCAAAGAGAAATGATTTACCCAGGCCAAACAGTAAGTGGTAAAGTCTAGACTTGACTCCAAGTTCTAGTCCATTTTTCCCACTGTACGATATAGTCCTATCACTACAAGACCTTGCACAAGACAAAAGCAGATGCCACTGTCAACCAGCCTCACAGGAATGTCATGATGATGAATGAATTAATAAAGAGACATTTATTAATCACCTGCTATGTTTCAGGCACTGTGCAGAGTTCTGGAGATACAATCACAAAATAGAAGGACAGCTCTTATATTCAAAGAGTTTATATCCAAGTGGGAAGTACAAAAACATAACAGGGGAATAGTGGCCAGGGAAAGACACTTTGATCATAAAGTCATAGGGCTGGTGAGCTGATGTAAAGAGCAGTAAATGGATAAGACCTTTCCAGAAATAATGGTATTCTTAATTTGATTACTTTGCCAGAGCAAGAAGGAGAAATCTAGGAGAATGAGGGGATGGGAAGTAAGAGGTGATGGCAGATGGTAAGATGGCTTAGGTAAATAGATGGATAAATGTATTAATCACCCCCAGGAATTAGGGGCATTGATCCTGGAAGTCCAGGTTATAAAAGTCTGGGACTCACAAATCTAGATCTGCTGTGGAAGTCTGCTGGTCCAGGTAGCAAGAAGCAAGTAAGTGGTGTCAAGCCTTTAGTAAGATAGTCTGGGTGGAAGGCTGGAAGGGATATAAAACTGAAACACAATCTAATGTGTAACACCAACAATTGATAGACACGGGCTAAGTGATCTACTGTGCACTCAGTCATTAATCTACTCAGTGAAAGCTCCTGAGATAATATCTGATCAAATGAGTTATCTATAAAGCACTTAACCTGCCACATAATAGAACTTAATGAATACTTGTTTCTTTCTTTCCCTTCTCTTCCTTAGATGAGGGTTATAGTGAATCAAACATCTTCAAGAAAAGTTATAGTAGAGCCAAGATAGCAGAGTGGAGGAAGCACTCAGCCAAATTCTCCCAACATTCTCCTCCAAACTTTAAAATAACATCTCAAATCAAATTGGAGTGGCAGCAACAACAAAAGGTCAGAGTGAGATGGTTGTGTAGCCCACGACAATGTAGGAGGTCAGAAAGAGAGATCTGTGACACAGGGTTGGAGGCTGTCTGGGAGTCCACATGGATGTGACATCTAGTGGTAGGACTAGGTGATAGTGAAAGAAGCAGCAGCAGCTTTGGGATTTTGCAAGCCAGAGACAGTAAGGGGACCAGGAAACTGGTCAAAAAGAGACCAAGGGGACCCCTGTGGTAGCACGGACACAAAAGCAGATACTGTTTGACAGTTTCATGTGACTCCTGGGTCACATTTCAAGGGCAGAGAAAAACACTTTCAGTTAAGAGGGAGCAGGGGCCCTGAGGAGCAGTATTATTTTTGACCACAAAGGATCAGAGACCCTGCAGAATAGTACCATTTCTGGTTCCAAGTGAATAGGGGTCCTGAGAAGCAAAATCATTTTTAGTTACAAGGGACCAGGATCCTTGAGGATTCAGAATCCAGAATCATTTCCAGTACCAAGGGAACAGGAGCCCTGAGGAGCAGAATCATCTCTGATCCCAAGGGAACAGGAGCCTTAAGAAGCAAGCAGTATAACTTTCAGTCCCAAGGGAGTAGGACCCCTGAGAAGAATTACTGATTGCAAACCCAAGAGATGAGGGGCCCTTCCTAGGTAAAGACCAGAGTGCAGGACTGAAGAGCAGTGACCACCTCTCTCCCTGAATCACATCACCTTGGAAGCACTGAAAACTTCCAAACCCTAAGAACTATCTCTGAAAACAGGAGTACAGAAAAGCCTAAGGCTGGAGACAATGCATTCCCCCTACCCGCTACTGGGACAGAGCTCAACTCTAACATAAAGTTCAAAATCAAGAAATAAGGTAGAAAAATGAGCAGCAAAAACAAAAACAAAAACCTATAAGAACCTGACCATAAAAAGCTGCTATAGTGACAAGGAAGATAAGGACACAAATTGAGAAGACAATGAAATCAAAAAACTACAAATAAACCCAAAAAAAAATGTGAATTGAATACAGGTATAACAAGAATTCCTAGAAGAGCAAAAATTAATTTTCAAAATCAAATAGGAATGGTAGAGGAAAAATTAGAAAAAGAAATGAGAGCAAAGGAAGAAAATTATAAAAATAGCTTAATAAAAAGAACAAAAATTACTAAAGAAAATAACACCTTAAAAAACAAAATTGGTGGGGCAGCTAGGTGGCGCGGTGAATAGAGCACCGACCCTGAAGTCAGGAGGACCTGAGTTCAAATCCGACTTCAGACCAAACACTTGACACGTACTAACTCTGTGACCCTGGGCAAGTCACTTAACCCCAATTGCCTTAAAAAAAAATTGGCCAAAGGAAAAGGAGCTACAAAACTTCACTGATGAAAATAACCCTATTTTTTAAAAAAATGGAATTGAGCAAATAGAGATGTACAAAAACTCACTGAATAATATAATTCCTTAAAAATTATAATTGGGCAAGTGAAACTTAATGAGTCCATAAGACACCAAGAAACAATGAAATAAAGTCAAAAGAATGAAAAAAAACGTGAAATATAGCATTGGAAAAACAGCTAACATGGAAAATAAATTGAGGAGAGATAATTTAAGAACTATTGTACTATTTAAAAGCCAAGACCAAAGAAAGAGCCTAGACATTGTCATGTTTGAGATTTTAACAAAAGGGTAAACTGAGGCAGACTTCTGAGCAAGATAACATTTATTAGCAGGGGCATGCTACCTGTCAATAAATGAGTCAATAGATTGCCTCAATTAATACCAAAGATCCAAAGGACAGTTCCCTCATATAGGCATTGGGGAGTACAGAACAAAGGACAGAACAGGGTAGATGACATCATGGAATTATTCATCAACATCATTGATTACAGATCCACCTAGCTGCCTTAGGATATAAAATAAACCCACATAAATTATCAGCATTCCTATATGCTGCCAACAAAATCTTGCAGGTAGAGATTAAAGAAAGAAATTTCATTTAAAATGACAACAGACAATATAAAATACATGAGAGTCTACCTGCCAAGACAAATTCACAGACTATGTGAACACAATTACAATATGCTTTTCACACAAAGACAGATCTAAACAATTGGAGAAATACTCATTGCTCATGGTCGGGCTGAGCCAATATAATAAAAATGACAGTTCTGCATAAGTTAATATACTTGTTCAGTGCCATACCAACCAAATTACCAGAGAATTACTGTATAGAGCTAGAAAAAATAGTAATAAAATTCACCTGGAGAACAAAAGGTCAAGATATCAAGTGAATAAATGGGTAAAAAACCGCAATAGAAGGCAACCTAGCAGTATCTGATTTGAAACTATATTACAAAGCGATAATCATCAAAACAACCTGGTACTTGCTAAGAAATAGAGTCCATCAGCAAAATAGATTAGGTACACAATACACAGTAGTAAATTACCATAGTAATCTAGTGTTTGAGAAACTCAAAGATCCAAGCGTTGGGGGTGTGAACTCACCATCTCACAAAAATTGCTGGGAAACTGGAAAACATGTTGGAAGAAACTTGGCATAGACCAACATCTCACACCATGTACCCACATTTGGTAAAAATAAATAAAAGATTTAGACATAAAGGGTACTACTATAAGTAAATTAGGGGAAACTGGAAAATGTACCTATCAGTTCTATGCATAAGAAAAGAGTTTATAACCCCCAAGCAAGAGATAGAGAGGATCACAAGAAATAAAATGGATAATTTTGATAAAATGAAATTTTAAAACTTTCACACAAATAAAACTAATGCAGCCAAAATTGAAAGGAAGATAGGAAACGGGGGGAAATTTTACAGCAATTTAATCTTATAAAGGGCCTCATTTCTCAAATGTATAAGGAACAGGACAAAATTTATAAAAATAAAGCCATTCCCCAATTGATAAATGGTCAAAGAATATGAAGAGGCAGTTTTCAGAAGAAGAAATTAAAGCTATCAACAATCACATGAAAAAATGCTCTAAATCACTACAAATTAGAGAAATTCAAATTAAAACAACTCTGAGCTACCACTTCACACATATTGGTTGGTTAACATGAGAGAAAATGAAAATGACAAATGTTAAAGGGAATGTGGAAAAATTGGAAGACTAATGTATTGCTGGTGGAGTTGTGAACTATCTAACCATTCTGGAGAAAAATTTGGAACTACATCCAAAGGGCTATAAAATTGTGCCTATTCTTTGACCCAGCTAAATCACTACTAGGTCTGTATCCCAAAGGGATCAAAGGAAAGGGGAAAAGACCTATTTATACAAAACTATTTATAGCAACTCTTTTTGTGGTCACAAAGAATTAGAATTAGAAATCAAGGGAATGCCATGAATTGGAGAATGGTTGAACAGGTTGTGACATATGATTGTGATGGAATACTACTGTGCAAGAAATAACAAGCAGGATGGTTTCAGAAAAACCTGGGAAGACTTATATGAACTTACGCAAGGTGAAGTGAGGAGAACCAGAACAACATTATACACAGTAATGGCAATTTTGAAATGATCATCAGCTGTGAAAGACTTAGCTACTCTGATCATGACAATAATCCAAGACAATTCCAAAGGATTCATGATGAAAAATATTATCTACATCCAGAGGGAGAACTGATAAACACTGGATGCAGATGAAGTATACTTTTAAAACTTTCTTTATTTTTCTTGTTTGTGTTTCCTTTTGCAACATGGCTAATATGGAAATGTTTAGTAGGACTTGACATGCATAACTGGAATCAAAGTCCTGGCCTTTTCAAGGTGTAGGGAGGCACAAGAGGCATGGAGGAAATTTGGAATTCAAAATTTTTAAAAATGAATGTTAAAATTTTTTACATGTAATTAGGAAATATTAGACAAAATAAAAATATATTGGAGATTTTTTATGTTTTTCTTTTTTTAGGCAATTGGGGTTAAGTGACTTGCCCAGGGTCACACAGCTAGTAAGTGTCAAGTGTTTGGTCGGAGGCTACATTTGAACTTAGGTGCTCCTGACTTCAGGGCCGGTGCTCTATCCCCACTGTACCACCTAGCTGCCCCAGGAGATTTTTTTAAAAAAGATAAATTATAGTAAATGAAACCTATTAACCTAATGATTGTGAACTGTCATCCTCAATACCAGGCTATCCATGGGTTCATTTTTAATGACTTTATAACTGAGCAACTCTTGCCTTCAATATCAAGTTCTATAGGAACTGGAAGATAGTTACTGCCTCAGATCCTCAAGACAATTCGTCATTTTCCAATTGTCCTTTGGGTTTAACCTATACTTTTATTTGTGAACAGCTACAGGGGAGGGATCAGCAATAACCCTGTAGCCAGTAGAATTTTCCTTTTATCAGAGTTAACGTCTTTTTTGTTAGAAAAGTTTAAACTGCACTAAGATTTTTGGGACACACCACATCCATGAACTTCCTCTAAAGACCTCCTCCTGTCCCTCACTATGATGCTAAGTATACTGTGAATTCTTAAGGTTCCACCTTACTAAGCTTAAATGCCTTCAAGTTAGTAGGTTGTATATCTGTCATCTGAAGTCAAGCTTCTATATGTTCAGAAAGGCTAACCCCCCAGGTGGGTCATGGGGGGGGGGTGTATGAATGTTTTAGCCACATACTCTTTGAAGACTCTCTGTTAAATAGTTCCATAGGGGTTTCAACTGGAATCAACAGACGAAGTTCCCACATTGATGAAATCACGGTTCCTCAAAGTAGTAAAGTATTACGTGCAAAAGAACTTTTAAGAAGTGAAATCATAAGTGAGAATCCTCAAATATATGTGAAGCTGCTCCACTTCCTCTGAGTCTCTGCAGAGGAGAATGCCTTGAGATGAGTAACAAGCTGTGAATACAAGGAGAGGTAAACAGCCTTCTCTGCTTTAACTAAAGGCTCTACTCAGAAGCCTAACCTTAAGAAGGTATGCTAAAACTCCAAACACTTGGCAATGGAGACAGACTAGAAGAGTGCAATGGAGGACATGGTGAGGTGTAGAGAGGAGAATTCCTTTGTCCATTATGGCATTGCACAGCAAAAGTAATAAAACACCCCAGCCTTGATGTATTTCTGAATCCCCCGACAGACTGGGTCCTCTTCAAAGAAAACATTTTCAGAAGAAAACTGAATGGAGCTCCCACTCAACAGAAACATGCATGCTTTTGTTTGATGCAGAAGAGGTTTTGAAGAGAACAAAAAAGCTCTTAGAGACATCAAACAGAAGGGATAAGAGTATTAAGCCAAATTAAAAGACGTGAAGTTAAGTCCACATGTGCTCCCTAACAGTAGACAGCAGTTCCCAATGACATTTATTTCTTTATTTTATTTCTTTCTTTATTTTTTGCACAAGGACATAAAATAATCCTCTCAGGCTACCTAAATGAAGCATTTTCCAAACAGGGCCTCTTCTGGCTGCTTTTAGAAGAGTTGCAGGTATTTTTCTCTCTTAATTACAAAGAAGAGGGTCTCCTTGGATTTCATTGTCAATAACTTTGTATGACAGGAGCTCAGTGGAGCAGAGAGTCTGTACTGGGAAGGCCCCTAAGCATTGAATTCAGTGCTGGGCACTCCATTTTAAGCAGAATACTGAGAGTCTGCCAGGTAAAAGAGTGAGGGATATGGAAACGATATCATATGAGGGAGCCTTGAAGGAACTGGTAATGTTCAAACTGGAAAAAGAGTATATTATAGGAGTCAAGCTAAGGAGTTATATTCCATGTACAGAATGAAGGATATAATGATCCCACTGTCCACTGCCTTCTCTGACTATATCTGGAATGTTGTATTCAGGTCAAAGATAAGATTTCAGGAAGATCAACGGCAAAGTGGAATGTCTCTAGAAATCAACCAGGATGGTAACAGGATTGTAAACAATACCATGCTAGGATTTGTTTTAAGAAATAGAGATGTTTTTAAAAAATAGAAATGTTTACTCCAAAAGAGAAAAAAAATGGGAGGAGAAGGTCATGATTTCCTCAAGTATTTGGAGGATTAACATGAAAAAGACTTTGCATAGCCCAACAGGATAGAAAAGGGAATAATGGGTAGAAGTTGTAGAGAAGCAAATTTTGGGTAAAGAAAAACGTGTCAAAAAGTGAAATGAGCATCTGCAATAAGTCAATCAACAAGCAGCTTACTATATGTCAGACACTAGACTAATCACGGGGGATACAAAGAAAGGCAAAAATATATTACAAAGGTGCAGTCAATATGAATATACATATACATGCAAGATACATGGAGTTGGTGAGAGGTAATCTCAGTGGGAAAGCATTAGTCCCCATGGTGAGGACTGTAGAAGAGCAGGAAAGTAAGATTTAAAGACTTCAGGAGAGATTTGACATAAGTCTTGAAGGAATCCAGAAGGGAGAGCATTTCAGACATGGGAAACAGCAATACAAAAGCACAGAGACAGGAGGTGGAGTGTCATGTCTGGGGAACAGAGAGTAAGCCAATGTAACTGAATCATAGGTACATGGTTGAGAGGAAAATAGAAGAAGATTAGAAAGATAAGAACAAGCTAGATTATAAAGAGATTTTAAGGAAACTTTTTTTTAATGCTAGAGATAATAGGTAGCCTCTGAAATTTGTTCAGTAGAAGGGGTGACATGGTCAGATCTATGTTTTATAAGAATCATTTTGGCAGCTGAGTTGAGGATGCATTGGAGTAGGGAGAAATTTGAGGCAGGAAGACCATTTAGAAGTATTGTTTAATAGTCAGGGGTTGGGGAACCTGAGGCCTTGAGGCCACATGTGGCCCTCTAGGTCCTCAAGCATGGCCCTTTGAGTGAATCCGAACTTCACAAATGAATGAAGTTGGGTTCACTCAAAGGGCCCCGCTTAAGGACCTACAGGGCCATATGTGGCCTCGAGGTAGCAGGTTCCCCACCCCTGGTCCAGGAGAAAGATAATGAGTGCCTGAACTAAGGTGAGTTGGAAGGAGATGTACCAAAAAATGGTTTGAAGGTAGAAACTAGATTTGACAAGAGTGGATATATGGAGTGAGTAGTTGAGGATAACACCAAAATTGAAAGCCTAGTTTCTTGGAAGGATGGTGGCATCAATAGCAGTAGGAAAATTGGGAATAGAAAAGGGTTTGAAGGGAAAGATAACAAGTTTTATTGTAGATATGATGACTTTTTATGGTGCCTCCAGGACATTCAGTCTGAGATGTTTAAAAGTCAGTTGGTGATATGTGTTATGGGACTGGAACTCAGGAGAAAGATTAGGGTTGGATATGTGAATCTGGGAGTCATCAGCATGAAGATGATAAATGAATACATGGGAGCTGATGAGATCACCAAGCAAGATAGTATAGAAAGAAAAGAGAAGAGGGCCAAGACAGAGCTTTGAGGGATATCTATGATTAGTATGAATATCCATCAAAGGAAGCTAAGCAAAATGGTCAGACAGGTAGGAGGAGAACCAGGAAAGAGCAGCATCATGAAAACCTAGAGAGGCAAGAGTACCTAGGAGAAAATAGCAATGTTCTGGAGGTTAAGAAAAGGGCCAGATTGAGAAAAGTTGATTTAACAACTGGTAACTTTGGAGGGGGCAGCTTCAATTGAATGATGAAATAGGAAGACAGAATGGAGAGGGTTTAGCAGAGATGGAGAAGTGAAGGTACCTCGTTTAGATGACTGTCTCAAGGAATTAAGTTGAGAAGGGGAGGAGAGACAGTAGACAATATCAAGGTAGAATGAAAAACTCAGGTAATTAGAGAAAAGATGGGGGAGACATGGGAAAAATTGTAGGCATCAGAAAAGTGCCCGAATAGGGAGAGATTGATGATTAGACAGACTGTAGGGATGATAGTAATGGAAAATAGGAGGGAATGGGATCAAAAATGCATATTGGGTCTTGGCAATGGGAAGGACCATGTCTTCTTCAGAGACAAGAGACAAGAAAACAGATCATGGATTTAGGGTTGGTGGCTGTCAGGGCATGACTAACAATAGGAAAGGGGAGAGCAAGTAATAGATCATAATGGAAAGCTGGACTGGTTCACCAAAGGGTCAAGATAAGGAAACGAGGAGAATGTACCCAGTGAAATGGTGATTGTCTAGCAAAGAATTGAAGGTAGCATAAGCAAGGAAGTAGAACAGTTGTAGGGGATGGTAAATCAAGCATATGACCATCTCTGTGTATAGTTGAGGTGGCATGAAGAAATGGATCCTGAAAATTAAGTAGGTTGAATATTAGGAAAGTTAAGGTATTTGAGGGAGCATAAATACATAAATGGAAGTCTCTATATAAAGTTAGTAGCTGGCATTAAGGGGAAGATTGTGAGCCAGGCACTGAACTTATTAAAGAAGAAAGGAGAATATCCTGGGGTTCAATATATAACAACCAGCAGAATCTGAAAATGGTGATAAATTTGTATTTCATGAACTCAAAGGAGGAGATACTGCTGAGTTTGATAGTAGAGAAAGATCCTGGAAATAATAATGGGAAGGAAGCTCAATCTGACTCCCCACTATGAGCAGAGAGTGAGGGTATATGAGTAAAAGTGCAACTGGTATTGGAAAGGGTGGCCATGGATGCAGTGTTTCCAGGAAAGGTCAGAGCTCAGTGAGTTCCAGAAGATGAAAGAGTGAAAAATAAAAAGGTTTGGGATGAAAGGAAACTTTGTTAATTAGGGAGCAGGCATTCCAGAGGGCACAGTGGAAGGGGCAGACAGAGCTAGAATGGAACACTGGTTGGGGTGAAGAAGGTAGGACTGAAGTAGATGGGAATAAGAGGACAGGCAGCTGGGGATATGGTATGAGGTCTGTATATTGGCAGTCAAGGGCTCAGAATCACTGGGACAGGAGAAAGAATGTGGGGATGAAAGTATACTAACCATGGAGACAAAATTATTGGATAGAGATTCATTGAGGAAGATTGGTGAATATATTGTTCAACATCCTCCCCTCATCGTCTAACCTCATGGTAGGTGGTAATGTATCCCAGGAGGCCTCAGGAGGCCCCCTCACTGAAGGCAGGAGCAGATAGAAGTCAATTCCCTGGGATTCTAGATAGGAGAGAGGATGTGGTGACAAGAGGTGGGGAAGCTGAAGACATCTGTTGTGGCTAGGATGGAAGCTGAAATGAGGACAGGAATGCTAGAGAAGGCTTTGGGACAAATGGAACCTGGGAGGAGGTGGCCAAGATCCCTGGGATATTCCCCGTGACATTGGAGAAGACCCTACAGCAAAATACGGGTTAAAAGGCAGGGTCTAGGGAAGAGCCAAATGGCTGGGTCTGGTCATGGGTAAGGCCCTCGGTAGGTAAGGAGTCATAACCATAGGCCTTCAACGGAGGGATGTACTGCAATTTTCTTGGGATGTCATGGAGAGGAATTCTGTTTTGGTAAAGGCTGAACAAGAACACCTCCAAGTCCCCTTTCCTGTCTCACCATTATATTTACATTTATCTGCTCGTTAAGAATGCCAGAAAAGGGACTCCTACTCAGGTATTGATTGGACTACTAGCATCTTATCCTCTAAGTTTCTCATGCTAGTGGATGCTGTCTCATTAGGAAGCTTTGACAATCCAAAGGAACAGGGGGCTGTGGTTTGAAGCTGCCTGAATTCCCTGAGGTCACAAAAAGCCAATTAAACCTGAGTTTTCTGGAAACTCTAGGAAATTAGATTTTTGGGTTTTCTGGTTTTTTCATATAGCTCTGAGGTTCACCCTTGTTAGTACCCATATTTCCTTTTTTAAATGATTTGAGATTGCAGGGTTCCCCCTCTAAATTATAACACAAATTGGTGTCCTGCCTTTCTAAATAGAGGATGCTGAATACAATTGAATCTCTTCTTGATGCCGTAGTATCACTGCAAATAGTAGGCACTTCATAAATAGTTGTTGAAAGAATGAATGTATGTATATATGACAAAAACTGGTGCTGTTTCAATTGCACCAGATGATGCCTGAAGTCCATACTCTAAAATCCTCTCATTCTGGGGACTGAGAATTTGTGGATTTGTAGAACGAATGAATGAGTGATGAAGCATTTTATTAAGTGCTTTTTGTGGGCTAAGAACGATGAAAGGATAGAGCTGGAAGGAATATCCAACTCTTTCATTTTACAGATGAGGCAGCTTCAGCTCAGGGAGGGGAATTGACTTGTCTTCAGACTCCATAGCTGGAAAGTAGACAAGTGAGGCCTAGAAGCAAGGACTCCCAAATCATTTTTCCTTGTCCTATATACTATACTATACTATCTATATGTGGACGTGTTTGTCCCAGACAGTGTCTGGTATTCTGTTTCAGGATTGAATTCAAAAGGCCTTTAGGCTGTTCCTTAAGGATGCCCCACAAAAAGCAATATTAAATGCCCATTAATTTGGGTAAAAACTCAGTGTTTGGATTTGTCAGACCCTAATGTCTGACAATCACAGCTCTGATGACTCCTTCCTCTCTAGGCCTGTCTCTCATCTGTTATTACACTGTGCTGTAAGGCAGCAATACTCGTAGGACTTAATGGGATGTTCACAGCTATTTATCTCTGAATGGACCAGACCTGGCCTGGGTGATTTTTTTTACAATTTTTCTTACCTCCCCTCCTAACTCTCAGGCTGTCAGTTGTCATTTCTGCAGCTGTAATTATGACTGCCTCTAGCAAACCCTCTGACCTTCTAATTTATTGTTTATATTTTTTTGCGAGTGGGGAAAATATTAAATAAGCCTATCAGAATTATGCCTAAAATGAATCATTAAGGTTCTGAATGAGGCTACTCATATGTAAAGTGGGTGAATTTTATTACAAGGCTTTGTGACATATTTCAGCTGCTCAGATTTAGCATTTTTTCTTTCTGAATTAATGTTGAATTTCTGAATCCCACTACATATGGCACACTGGAAAAAGTAATGGATTTAAAAAGCAAGGGTCCTGGATTAGTGTCTCAAGTCTAATATTAGCTGTGAGACTTTGGGCAAGTCATTTAATTTCAAGAAAGAAAGACAAAAAGAGAAAGAGAGAGAGAGAGAGAATATGAAAAACTTGAAGACCCAGCCTTAGACTAGAAGATCTTGAAGGTCCCTCCCTTCTAGCTATAATCCTTTGACTCCTATGACCAGAGTTTTGGGAATGGGGCACAGAGGATGTATATAGCAGAGGAAGAGGAATCTAAAATATATCCTAAAAATTAACAAAATATAATTTTGCAAAAGACTTCTCCAAGTAAACAACAAAATCCTATTTTTTTCTGTTGCATATTAATGAAACAGATATCTGTATAGTAATGCAACAGACTGTAATCAAGTAGAATAATAGCAAAGGGATGACTAAAGACCCTCGGGTCCAGAAAGGATCACATATATCCACACATCCCTCTGAGCATCAGTTACTTCAGACCTACTCGGTGTACTGCAACAAAAGAAAGCCTTTGGGATTTGGTTTGTCATACTAATGTCTATGAGATTTAGCCTATATTCTTGTTAAATACCACAGCCCTACATCACCCCTGGCAAATTTTGCTGAGTGGTAGTCTTGTTTTGGGTTCCCAACTCATCACAATACTTTTAACTTTAAAGTAGAGTCAGTCTCCCTGCTTTGCTATACTCTGGCTAACACTCCTTCCAACAAAAAAAGGCAACTAGCTGCAGAGGCCCAGGCATCAGCTTCTCCAAAGTTACAGGCTACAAAACAGGTCTGTGACATTCAGTAGCATTTCTATGTGAAAGACAATAAGTATTTTTTTAAAAGGTCCATTCAAGATACCACTACTGGCATGGTGGCAAATAACTGTAACCCTGCTAGTAGGGGAGGCTAGGCTGAAGGGATTGCTTGAGCTTGGGAATTTTGAGCTGCAATATAGTTAAAGCCATTCAGGAGTCTTCACTAAGTCCAGAATCAAAATGACAAAATCCCTGGGAGCTGGGAGCTACTAGGTTGCCTACAAAGGGTGAACTGGCCCAGATCAGAAATGGATCAAGTCAAAGCTTTTGTGCTGATCAACAACGGGATCTGGATATGAGTAGGCACTGGACTTCCAGCACTGTTGAGATAGACAAACCCAGTCTCAAAAGATAGATGGATGGATAGATGACAAACAAATAAATAAATACAAAATAAGGAAACTGTTTGTGAGTTGGTCTACCAAAGTATACTCAAAACTTACACAGATTCAATTACAAAATTCTAGGTAAAGAAATAAAGAACTTAAATAGCTAGGAGAACATTCAATGCCCATTTGTCAGCCGCACCAATATAACAAAAAAAGACAATATCATCAAAGTTCATTTACAGATTTAGTGCTATTCTAATTAGCTTCTGAAGGGATACTTTACAAAGCTAAATTAAATAATAATAAAATTCATTTGGAGGAACAAAAGATCTGGAATAACAAGGGAAATAATGTTTTTTAAAAAAGAAGGAATTCAAGGAGAATTTTTGTGTCAAATTATATTATCAAGGATCAATCATTAAAACCATTTGGTATTGATTTAAAAAAGACAAAGGTAGATCAATGGTCACACACAAGATAAGAAAGAATCAGAAATAATGTAATGCAATGATAAACATTTGATAAACCCCCAAAAATAAATTTTCTAGGAAATAATTCCTCCATTTGATCAGAATTTAATAAGAACTGCCAGGAAAACTAGAAAGCAGCCTAGCAGAAATTAGGCTTAGACCAATTTCTTATACTATATTTTATAATAAATTCAAAATGAGTACATGAACTGAATATTAAAGATAATACCATTTCAAATTAGAAGAGAAGCAGACCAAACAAGGCACAGACACAATTACAAGAGATAAAATAGATTATTTTTTTACATAAATTGGAAAGCTTTTTCACAGACAAAATTAATCCACTTAGGATAAGAAAGGAAATAGTCAATTTTGGAAAATATTTGTATAAAATATCTTTGATATGTGTTTGATATTCAAGATGTGTAGACAACAATCAGAAATACGTAAGCCTTATGTAACAGATAAGTGGTTGAATGACATAAACAGTTCTCAAAAAAAAGAATTGCAAACTATTAACCACATGACAGAATGTTCCACATCACGAATAGTAAGAGAAATGCACATCAAAGAAACTTTAAGGTTTCACCTCACACCCAGCAAATTTGCAAATATGACAAAGGACAGTCAGTGATTGAAGGCTTATGGAAAGACAAGAACACTGATGTACTGTTGGTGGAGCTGTGAATTAGTGGGGGGAAAACATTCTGAAAAGCAACATGGAATTGTGCAAATTGTGCAAAAGCGACTAAAATGTTCATAGTCTCTGACCACTTCTACACAAGGAGATCACTGACAAAATGAAATGTATACTAAATCATGCATACTAAAATATTGACTGCAGTACCTTTTGTGGTAGCAAAGAAGCAGAAACAAAGTAGATACCCATCACTTGGGAAATGGCTAAACAAATTATGTATGGATATGATGCTATAAGAAATTATGAATATGATGAATACAGAATAGCATGGAAAGACGTACATGAACCAATGGTGCCAAGTGAAGTAAGCAGAACCAAAAAAAAAAAAAAAGAGATACACAATTAATTCAACAATGTGAATGGAAAAAAGAACCACAAAACAATTATAACTGAATGTTGTGAAATTATAAAGAATAACCCAAAGAAGAGATATGAAAATATATCTCCAAAGGGCCCACATGTACAAAAACATGTATAGCAGCTCTTTTTGTGGTGGCAAAGAATTGGAAATTGAGGGTATGTCCATCAACTGGGGAATGATTGAACAAGTTATGGTATATGAATGTAATGGAATACTATTGTGTTATAAGAAATGATGAGCAGGCGGACTTCAGAAAAACCTGGAAAGACTTGTATGGACTGATGCTGAGCGAAGTGAGCAAAACCAAGAGAACATTGTACACAGTAACAGCTACATTGTGCAATGGCTAACTTTAATAGACTAACCTTTCTCAGTAATACAAGAATCTAAGACATCTGCAAAAGTCTCATGATGGAAAATGCTACCCACATCCAAAGAAAGAACTATGGAGTTTGAATGCAGATTGAAGCATACTATTTGCTCTTTTTTTTTCTTCTGTTTTGTTTTGCTTCCTCTTTCTTCTGGTTCCTTCTATTGGTTCTAATCCTTCTTTACAACATAATTAATGTGAAAATGTGTTTAATAGGAATGCATATGTGTAGTTATATATCAGATTGCATGCCATCTTGGGGAGGGAGATGGGAAGGTGGGGGAGAAAAATTAACAAATCAAAAGTTTATGGAAATGACGGTTCATAAATCAAAATTAATTAATTAATAAAAAAAGAAACTTAACACCTCATTTAAAGAGGTTGATGTCTACAGGTATGAAACATTATTTACAACACTAGACTTTTCCAATGTGTTGATAAGTTTTAATGATTTTTTTCTTTTATTTCTCTTTTTGCTCCTCTAAAAATATTTGTTATAAGGAATGACACTAGCAGACGTAAGAAAAGGGATATAGGGGAAAATCTAGGCAATGTAAAAGCAAAATATATGAATGAAATCTATTTTTAAAAAGAATCATGGGGTCATAGAACTCTAACACAAGAAAGGACTTGGAAATATAGACTGTTAAAGCAGAAAATAACCTTAAAATAAAAGAGTGGGGTAGGGGTGGGAAAGAGCTAAAATGGCATATTAGAGGTAACTCAGCTGAATTCTCCCAACATTCCCCTTTAAACAACTTTAAAACAATGCCTCAAATGAAATTTTGAATTAGCAGAACCAATAAAAGGCTCAGGGTGAGACATCTTTCCAGCCTAAGAAAAGGTAGGTGGTGAGCAGCAGAAGGTTGTGACACTGGGGTAGAAACCTGTCCAGAGTCTACCAACATGGTTGTATCAACAGCAGCAGGTTCAGGAGCTCTCAGCCCAGAGACAATGGGGGCTTAGACAAGCAGTCAGAAAGAGACTGCAGGGGACCCTTTGCTGGCACTGGGTATACTGGCAATGATTGACAACTCTATTGTATATTCCCAGTTGTGGATCACAGATCGAGGGTGGGGAGCAGCACTGGGAAGTTGGTCACAAGGGAGCAGGGGCTCTGGTCACAGTTTTAAGGCAAAAAGAACACTAGTGCTTGTGGCTGTAGAGGATGAGGGGCCTTCCCTGAGTAAAAACCAGAGTACAGACCAGCAGAGGAGTGACCATACCTGTCCCAGGATCACACTACCTTGGAAGCACCAAAACTTGCAGACTACCAGAACTAGCTTTGAAAACACCAGTATGAAAAAGCCTGAAGCGTGGGATAGTGCCTTCCCACCCCGAGGTGAGCAGAGCCCAACTTTAACATAAAGTTCAAAGTTAATAAATAGGCTGGAAAATGAGCAAACAAAGAGCAATGACAAAAAATAATAATTTGACCATCAAAAGCTACTATGGTGGCAGGAAAAATCAACATAGAAACTCAGAAGACAACAATGCAAAAACATCTACAAAGAAAGCCTCCAAGAAAAATGCTAACTGGACCCAAGCCTAACAAGAATTCCTGGAAAAGTTAAAGAAACAGAAGAGTAATAGAGGAAAATTTGGGAAAAGAAATGAGAGTGATGCCAGAAAATTATGAAAAGAGAATTAACAGCTTGGTAAAAGAGGCACAAAAAAATAATGAAGAAAATGGCACCTTACAAAAAGAATTGGCCTAATGGTCAAAGGGGCACAAAAATTCACTGAAGAAATGGAACTCCATAAAAAAACAGAATTGGCCAAATGGAAAAAAAGTAGTAAAAATGCCATGGAAGGAAAAAATTCCTTAAAAATCAGAATTAAGCAAATGGAAGCTAATGACACCATGAGACTTCAAGAAACAAAGTCAAAAGAATGGGAAAAATATTGAAGAAAATGTAAAATATCTCATTAAAAAAAACAACTAATCTGGAAAATAGATCAAAGAGAGATAATTTAAGAATTACTGGGGGGCAGCTAGGTGGTGCAGTGGATAGAGCACCGACCCTGAAGTCAGGAGGATCTGAGTTCAAATCCGGCCTCAAACCAAACACTTGACACTTACTAACTGTGTGATCCTGGGCAAGTCACTTAACCCCAATTGCCTTAAAAAAAAAGAATTATTGGACTACCTGAAAACACATCATATTTCAAGAAATCATCAAGGAAAACTGTCCTGATATCTTAGATCCAGAGAAGAAAATAGAAATTGAAAGATCCATCAGTCATCTCCTAAAATTGATCCAAAACCAAAAACTCCCAGGAATGTTATAGCCAAATTCCAGAATTCCCAGGTCAAAGAAAAAAAATACTTCAAGCAACCAAAAAGAAACCATTCAAATACCATGGATTCATGGCTTTCACATTAAAGAAGCAGAGGGCTTAGAATATGATATTCCATAAGGCAAAGGAGCTCAGATTACAACCAAGAATAACCTACCTAGCAAAACTGAGTACACTCATTCAGTGGAAAAAACTGAATAGTTAATGAAATAGAGGACTTTCAGACATTCCTGCTGAAAAAGACCAGAGTTAAAAAGAAAATATGACATTCAGATATAAGACTCAAGAGAAGTACAAAATGATAAACATGAAAGATTAATTATGAGGGTCTCAATACAGTTAAATTGTTTATATTCCTATATGGCAAGACAATACATATATATCCTAAGAACTTTATCACATTAGGGCAGTTAAAAAGAATTTACATAGAGGGCATGGATGTGTCAATTATGTTGGAATGATCCCCCAAAACAAAAAGAGGTGAGAAGGAGGGATGCACTAAGAAAAAGGGGAAGTGAGAGGTAGAATGGATAAAATATTCTCACATAAAAGAGGCACACAAGGAAGAGCTTTTACAGTGGAAGAGAAAAATTGGGATGGTGGCAGGGAATGCTTGAAATTAACTCTCATCTGTGGCAACTAGGTGGCACAGTGGATAGAGCACCGGCCCTGAAGTCAGGAGTACCTGAGTTCAAATCCAGCCTCAGATCAAACACTTGACACTTACTAGCTGTGTGACCCTGGGCAAGTCACTTAAACCCAATTGCCTTAAAAAACAAAAAGAAAGAAATTAACTTCCATCAGATTAGTTCAAAGAGGCAAGGAATTCACATGTGCACAAGCAAGCACACACACACACACACACACACACACACACAGGTATAGAAATGTAACTTAACAGGGAAATAGAAAGGCTAGGAGATCAAAAAGGTGGGGATGATAAAAGGGAAAATGATTAAAGGAGGCAGTGGTTAGAAGCAAAATAGACTTTTGAGGAGGGATAGGATAAAAGAAACAATAAAAAAGAAAGGAATGGAGGAAAATACATAGTGAGCACAACTGAAAATGGGAATGTGATGAGCTCACCCATAAATGAAAACAGATAGCAGAATGGATTAGAAACCAGAATCCAACAATATGTTGTTTACAAGAGACACACTTGAAACTGAAAGACACACACAGAGTTAAAATAGAGGGCTAGAGCAGAGTCCAATATGCTTCAGCTAAACTGAAAACAGACAGGGGTAGCAATTACGATCTCAGACAAAGCAAAAGTGAAAATAGACCTAATTAAAGGGATAATCAAGGAAACTACAGTTTGTAAAAAAGGTACCATAGACAGTGAAGTAATATCAAAAATTTTACAGCAAGTTTCTCAAATATATACTGACTATAGAACTGAGTCAAATTTATACAACAATATCCATTCACCAGTTGATAAATGGTCAAAAGATATGAACAGGCAGTTTTCAGATTAAGAAATAAAAGCTATCTATAGACATATGAAAAAATGTTCTAAATCTGTATTGATTAGAGAAAAGCAAATTAAAACAACTTTGAAGTACTACCTCACAACTATTAGAAATGACAAATGATGGAGGGGATGAGGGGGAAATAGGTACCTTAATGAACTGTTGGTAGAGTACTGAACTGGTGCTACATTTTGAATTGGGCTTAAAGGGTTATAAAATTGTGTATACACCTTGACCCAGTGATATTATTGCTAGGTCTATATCCCAAAGGGATCAAAGGAAAAGGAAAGGGACCCATATAAACAAAAATATTTGTATCAGTTCTTTTTGTGGTGGCAAAGAATTAGAAATCAAGGGGATGCTTATCAACTGGGAAATGGCTCAATAAGTTGTGGCATTGTGATGGAGCACTATTGCGCTATAAGAAATGACAAGGGGGGGAGTGGTTTCAGAAAAACATGGCAAGATTTATATGAACAGATGTAAAGTGAAGTGAAAAGAACCGAGGGATCATCGTACACAGTAATGGCAATGTTGTAATAGTCAACTGGAAGACTTGGCCACTTTGATCAATAAAATGATCCAAGAAAGATCCAATGGACTCATGATGAAAAAATGCTATCCACCTCCAGAGAGGTGACCTGGTGAATTCTGAGTGTGAATTGAAGTATAATTTCATACTTTTTCTTGCTTTTTAAAAAATATGGCTAATGTGGAAATACATTTTGCATGATTTCACATTTTGCATGATTTCACATATATAATTTATATCATATTTCTTATCTTCTCGGTGGGTGAGAGAGATATGGAAGGAAGGAGAGAATTTAAAAATCAAAATTTTAAAAGAAAAGGATGTCAAAAATATATGACAAATTTTTTTTTTAAGAACAGAAGAACAGAATTGAGAAGGGTCTTAAAATTTAGAATGTTCAAATTGGAAGAGACCTAGAATTCAAGGCTTTGAATATCTGTAAGGCACTTGATGACATTGGTTTGCATTGGATGGGCCTTTAAAACAGAACAGTTGAGCTGGAAGAAATCTTGGAACATAGAATGTAAGATTTGCAAAGTATGTCGGGGCACATTAAGTCTAACCGTCATATTTCACAGAGAAGGAAAATGAAGCTGAAAAAGGAAAACCTGACTAGCCTGAGGTCAAGTTGCAAGTAACTAACAGAGCAGGGACTCAAACCTAGTTCTCTTTCCTCCAAGCACAACCTTCTGTCCACACTGCTGGCAGGATCTCATGGTTTAAACTGCCTTCTCCCAACCCCTCTCCTGTTATATACTCAGTAATAACATTTTGATTTCCTTGGAGGAATGTGAAGAAAAAGAGGCAAAGGGCAATGAAAAATGATAACTGCTCAATGCATTGACCCAATTGTGAGTTTATCTTGGTGGAATTCAGATTTACTATTTACTCTAGAAAACCTAAGTACCTTCTATGTGCAGTTATGTGAATATTACTAGGGCAATTTAGCAATAAAATGTGACTGACTTCATTATGGAAAATGGAAGAGAGAACATCTGATCTTAAATCAGAAGGAGGCTGACCAGACTGTATTGGCACAAAGACATGTAAATTCCCCTTCCGGGCTGAGGAGCTCTATATTGGGAAAAGTGACTTTGTTATTAAAATTCCAAATAGCTTTAAGTGCTTTTGTTTAGGCTGGTGCCAAAAGGTAATTTATGTGTAAAGCTGTAACAGGCCATATGGAACTTTCTATGTGCTTCCAACGCTGCTGGCTGCTAACTCTCTGACTTCAAGGCTTTCCATCCCCAAGGAGAAACACACTGACAGAGATTGCCTTGATTCTCTGGTTTGTTCCAACAGAGGGCAATTACATGGAAGTCCACCTCTACTGGAAGGGAGTTGGCTGAAAAAGCTGAGCTTTGTTTAGCAAATATCTTATAAAATGGAGCAATTTAGAATATGTATTTAAAAGCCTATTTCTAATAAGCTGATATTTTTGGTGGTAAGACTAATTTTATTATTATTAATAACAAGAACAACAATTCACATTTCTATAGGACACTGAGGTTTGAAAAGTGTTTGTTCACAATGATCTTATGAGGTAGGTAGGGTAAGGGTGATTGTTCCTATCTTGCAAAGGAAACTGAGGCTCAGAAAAGTTATTTCCCCAGGGCTGTACATCTAAAGTCAGAGCTGGACATCAAATCCAAGTCTTTTGATTCTTTCCACTGTACCATGCTATGGGTCTCTTTAAACTGTTCAATCAACCATCCAAAAAACCAACAACTATTTATTAAATGCTTACCATGTATAAGACGCTATGCTCAGTGTTGAGGGGAAGAGAAGGGAACAGGTATTTAGTAAGTGCCTGCTATGTACCAGGCACTGCTAAGCACTTTACAAATATTAAGAGATAATAAAGCTTGTCAGAGATTTTAAAATATTAGCAGAGGGCATATAGCACAAGTAAACTATAAATTATACAATAACTACAAAGAAAAATGGGATATAAAATCATGAGAGGTAGAAAGTGTTATGCACAGCCAAGGAAGTAAAGATAATTTCCAATTTAATGGATGAAATAGCATTTGAACTGGCCTTTTAAGGTAGGGTAACATTTCAACAGGCTGAGATGGGGTTAGAGGGAGAAAGGTATGGGCAAGGGGAAAATATCCTTGCCATTGGGAACTATCAAAGGGGAGAACAAGGAAAATGAGTATTGGAGGACTATGTATAAGCATAGATATATACATGTGCACACACACACACACACACACACACACACACAGATGCACACATATACTCAGTGTGGGGAAAGATACTAAAGTTAGAAGAGACAATGACTACCAAAACATCTAAAAGATTACAAAACTATCTAAATAAACATTATAAAGCAAAGGAAATTGAACTAATATTTGATGAAACACACAACCTGATGGATTCCTAAGAGAGCATGGAACCACAGCCAGATGTTCTAGAACAGATGAAGAGACAAATCAGAATTTGAAGAGAAGTCAGAAGGCAAGAAATGGCAGAATTTAGGGCTTACACAGCAAAAATGATTAGCCAATGACAAAAACTTGGGTAGTTGTACATCTCTCTAAAGAAATGAAGAAGAAAACATTAGATTGGGAATACCAGTATTACTGAAGTGAAAAACAATCTAGAAGAAGGAAATAACAAAGCAACAATGTTAGAAAGACTAAATGATCTCTATATAATCAAATGAAACACACATCAGAAATTCTAAATGAATTACATACTATGGTTCTGGTAGAATTTTGCTGTCTTGGTGTTGGCCATATTTAAGAAATCACAAAAGATGGAAGATGTGCCACAGGAACTGGACTGATGCTGCTCCAGTTTTCAAAATATAGGCCAATAAGCTCAACTTCAACTTCTGGTAAAATTCTATAATAACACTAAAGTGAAAATTTAGAAAGAGAAGGAATGATCACTATAAGCTAGCATGGATTCATCAAGGGCAAGTCATGCCAAATTAACCTAATTTCCTTATTTGACAGTATTACTAGAGTGGTAGATTGGAAAATGACAGAGATAATGTATACCTGAATTTTGGCAAAGCATTTAATAATTTTCATATGAAGTGATTTATATGAAAAGTATTTAATAATACTTTCATAATTTTCTTATGGATAAGATAGAGCAATGTGAACTATATGAAAGTAGTTAAATGAATTCCAAACTTTATGATGACCAAAGAGAAATGGCTAGTGCCAACCTGTAGTAAAGTACCTACTGGAGTATCTAGCAAACTTGTTCTTGACCACATTTTGTTTAACATTTTCACCATTGAATTAACTCATGATAGGCACCAATCTGTGAACAGTCGAAACATTAGATGACGTATGATCCCCAAAAGACTGGAAACCAATTATAATAAAAAATTAAGTTGGGATCAATTGAAAATCATTGGATTAAAAAATCAAATATATACCTACAGCATAGGGGAGATGTGGCTACATAATACTTTATATGAAAATAACCCATCAGTTTTAGTAAATTATAAGTTCAGTGTAAGTCTGATCTGGAAGCCCTAAATATCACTGCAATCTTAGGCTACGTTAACGGAAATAAAATGTCCATAGAAATGGAGATGGCAGCTCATTGTACTTTGTTAGTCAGGCCACATTAGGAAAGCAGGGTCTAATTTTGATACTATGTTGTAGGAAGAACTTTGACAAGCTGAAAAAAGAGAAAGGTGTAAAATTGGTGGACCCAAAACCAAGACATGCAAGGTTTATATAAAAGAACAGTGCATGTCTAATCTAGGAAGGACAGGATTTGAGGGAGAGGGAGGTAATATCTATATTTAAATATTTAAATGATTGTTACATAAAAGGAAAGATAGATCCCTTTGCTTGAATCAGGTGAGCAAAATTAGAACCAGTGGGAAGTTATGTACAAGGAATCACACTTTGACATGTTATTTAAAAAATTAATAACAATTAGAGTTGTCTATAAGTGTGATGGGTTGTTTCAGGAGATAGTGAATTTCCTGACCCTGGAGATCCTCAAGTAAAATATGAATGAGGATGTAGTGAGGATGTCCTTGAGGAGACTCATGCTTCAAGTAAAAGTGAAACTAGATGCTTTTTTGTTGTCCCTGTTCAATCCAGAGATTCTGTAATCCTATGGGATGTCCCCAAATTTTTGAAGGAGAGGTAGATTCTGGTCTTCATGTTTTATTTATTTTTTTAATCTTTGCTTAGACTATGTATGCCCTCTTGGTCCCTCTTCCATCATCCCCTGGAGCCCGACTTCAAACAATTGCTCTGCCAGAGATGTGCCAGTTGACTCCTGCCAAACTGTTTCAATTCTTTCATATTCCCATTCAATTCTCTGTTCCTGGAGAGCATGCATCTTTTCAGCTGTGTTGTCTATCTCCACTGCACTTATCACTGAGGTTTCTTTGCTCTCAGGCAATCTCATTAAACCGACTTTAATTACTTATGTGAAGGAGAAGAGGGAGGCTTCTCATGTGCCTCTCCACAAGAGCCATCTTTATTGATTGGGTGGTGAGAGGATTTTGTCAGACAGAGGATTAGAAAAGGTTAGTTTCCCTAATTCCCTAACACGCTTCCTAGTGATAATTGGTTCCCAGGTGAAACACCATCCCAAACAAGTACTAGTTACTGTTTGTTTTCCTCCTCCAGTTGCATATGAATTGAAGTTTATCACAGTTGAAAAATATGGCTTCCCAACATCTCCTCTGGTGGATAATTGAGAGTTGCCTAACAGGCTGCTGCTGCTGCTGGAGCTACAAAGGTTGCTTACAATTCACATCACTGAAGCAAGGTGGCTGCCATTCTTCTCTGGGAACAGTTTAGGATCTTAGGGAAGATGCATTTCCTAAGTCCTTAAACAGGCTTCTGTTGATTATATGTAAAATAAGTGAATTGGACTAAAAGATTTCTAAGGTCCCTCCCAACTTAAAAAAATCCTGCACTCTTAAGATAAAAGATTAGATGTGTTCCATTCTATATTATATTAGTAGGAAAGAAGAAAGAGTGGACGTTATCTGCAGGGGCTCTCAACAACAAACATATGCTTCTGACTGTAGTAATCATTGTCCAAGTCTTAAATCTTGGCCTATCCTGTCCTTTGGGCTAAGAATACACCCAGAGTAGAGAGGCCAGGAAGGCAAGAGAGTCTGGAAACCACAAAACAGGGAATCTGTTGAAGGGTATGGTGACTTCTATCCTCGAGAAGAGAAAGTTTAGAGGGGTGTGATTGCTGCCTTCAAAAATATGGAGGGTTATTATGTAGAAAAACTTGGACACCACCTGTGTGACTTTCAGCACATTACTGCCCCTCTCTGGACTGCCATTTTGTTAGATGTAAATCAGGAGTTTGGACTAGGAGATCTCTAAGGTCCTTTCCAGCTTAAAAATCCTGTGCTGCCAAGAGAGATTACACTGATTTTATTTGTTCCCATATTATATAATCAGGGAGAGGGGAAGAGTGAAAGTTACATGAAAGTTACAATCTATGATGTATCACTGGTAAGTCCAACGACATAGATGAAGGCATATATTCTGGAAGCATGACATATAATCTCCTTAACTAGAAGATTTTTTTTTCTTTTCCTTGTACCTTTGCTAAGCTTTCTATACAGCTCTCACCAAGCAACAAAGAAAAGAAATATCCAGGGTGTCAACAAGACTGTACAAGACCTTTTAAACCCCAGAACTGCACTCCAAGATATTTCCTTTTTTTTTAAGGCAATTGGGGTTAAGTGACTTGCCCAGGGTCACACAGCTAGTAAGTGTCAAGTGTATGGTCTGAGGCCAGATTTGAACTCAGCTCCTCCTCACTTCAGGGCCGGTGCTCTACCCACTGTGCCACCTAGCTACCCTTCTCTTTTATTTTTCTAAGAGCCTGCACTCACAGAACACAAGGGAGATACACATCTGCTTCCCTGGTTGTTCCTGGAGTAATCCAAGACTGCCCTCACTTTACCTGACACCTTACTCTTTTTTTAAAATTTTATTAATTTATTTTGATTTATCAACAAACTTCCATATGCTTTTGAGTTGAAAATTTTTCTCCACCTTCCCCCCCACCCTCCCCATGACAGTGCACAATCTGATATAGGCTTTACATTTACATACCCATTAAACATATTTTCACATTAGTGAAGTTGTAAGTAAAAATTAAAACCAATAGGAGGAACCATCAGGAAGATGAAACAAAACCCAACAAAGGGTAAAAATAAGTGATAGTGATTTGACTTCCATAGTTCTTTCTTTGAATGTGAACAGCATCTTCCATCCCAAGGCCTCTGGAGATCTCTTCGATCCTCATAATGCTGAGAAGGGTTCAGTTTAACAATCTTAGTCATTGCATAACATGGCTGTTATTGTGTACAAAGTCCTCTTGGTTCTGCTCACTTCACTCAGCATCAGACCATATAAGTCTTTCCAGGTTTTTCTGAAGTCAGCCTGTTCATCATTTCTTATAGCACTAGTATTCCATTACATTCATATACCACAACTTGCTCAGCCATTCCCCAATTGATGGGCATCCTCTCAATTTCCAATTCTTTGCCACCACAAAAAGAGCTGCTATGAATATTTTTGTACATGTGGGTCCTTTTCCCATTTGTTTGATCTCTTTGGGATATAGCCCTAGAAGTGCTATTGCTGGATCAAAGGGTATGCACATTTTTGTAGCCCTTTGGGCATAGTTCCAAATTGTTCTCCAAAATGGTTGGATCATTTCACAACTCCACCAACAATGTATTAGTGTTCCAATTTTCCCACATCTTCTCCAACATTTATCATTTTCCTGTTTTGTCATGTTGGCCAATCTGATAGGTGTGATGTGGTACCTCAGAGTTGTTTTGATTTGCATTTCTCTAATCAATAACGATTTAGAGCATTTTTTCATATGACTATAGATGGCTTTAATTTCTTCATCTGAGAACTGTCCATATCCTTTGACCATTTATCAATTGGGGAATGGCTTGTGTTCTTATAAATTTGTCTTAATTCTCTATATATTTTAGAAATGAGGTCTTTATCAGAGAGACTGGTTGTAAAAATTCTTTCCCAATTTTCTACCTTCCTTCTAATCTTAGTTGCATTGGCTTTGTTTGTGGGAAAAATTTTCAATTTAATGTAATCAAAATTATCCATTTTGCTTTTCATAATGTTCTCTATCTCCTGTTTGGTCATGAATTCTTCTGTTCTCCATAGATCTGATAAATAAACTATTCCTTGTTCTCCCAGTTTACTTATGGTATCAGCCTTTATATCTAAGTCATGAACCCATTTTGACTTTATTTTGGTATATGGTGTGAGATTTGGGTCTATGCCTAGTTTCTGCCATACTCTTTTCCAGTTTTCCCAGCAGTTTTTTTCAAAGAGTGGGTTCTTATCCCAGAAGCTGGGGTCTTTGGGTTTATCAAATAATAGATTACTATAGTCATTGACTACTGTGTCTTGCATATTTAACCTATTCCACTGATCCACCTCTCTATTTCTTAGCCAGTACCAAGCAGTTTTGATGATTGCTGCTTTATAATACAATTTAAGATCTGGAATTGCTAGGCCACCTTCCCCTGCATTTCTTTTCATTAGTTCCTTTGATATTCTGGACCTTTTTTTTTCCAAATGAATCTTGTTATTATTTTTTCTAACTCTATAAAATAATTTTTGGTAGTTTGATTGGTATGGCACTGAATAAGTAAATTAGCTTAGGTAGGATTGTCATTTTTATTATATTAGCTCGGCCTACCCATGAGCAACTGATGTTTTTCCAATTATTTAGATCTGATTTTATTTGTGTGAAAAGTGTTTTGTAATTGTGTTCATAGAGTTCCTGGGTTTGTTTCAGGAGGTAGACTCCTAAATATTTTATAATGTCTACAGTAAGTTTAAATGGGATTTCTCTTTCTATCTCTTGCTGTTGGGCTTTGGTAATATATAGAAATGCTGATGATTTATGTGGGTTTATTTTATAGCCTGCAACTTTGCTAAAGTTGTTTATTATTTCAAGTAGTTTTTTACTTGATTCTCTAGGATTCTCTAAGTATATCATCATGTCATCTGCAAAGAGTGATAGCTTTGTTTCTTCTTTGCCTATTCTAATGCCTTCAATTTCTTTTTCTTCTCTTATTGCTAAAGCTAAGGTTTCCAGTACAATATTGAATAACAGTGGTGATAATGGACATCCTTGTTTCACCCCGATCTTATTGGAAATGCTTCTAGCCTGTCCCCATTACATATAATGCTTGCTGAAGGTTTTAGATAATGCTATTTATTATTTTAAGGAAGACTCCATTTATACCTATGCTTTCTAGTGTTTTTAATAGGAATGGGTGTTGTATTTTATCAAAAGCTTTTTCTGCATCTATTGAGATGATCATGTGGTTTCTGTTGGTTTTGTTGTTGATATGCTCAATGATGCTGATAGTTTTCCTAATATTGAACCAACCCTGCATTCCTGGTATAAATCCTACCTGGTCATAGTGTATTATTCTTGTGATAAGTTGCTGCATTCTACTTGCTAGTATTTTGTTTAAAATTTTTGCATCTATATTCATTAGAGAAATTGGTCTATAATTTTCTTTCTCTATTTTGACTCTTCCTGGTTTAGGTATCAACACCATATTTGTATCATAAAAAGAATTTGGTAAGACTCCTTCTTCACCTATTTTCCCAAATAGTCTATATAGTATTGGAATTAATTGTTCTTTAAATGTTTGATAGAATTGCATGTAAATCCATCTGGCCCTGGAGATTTTTTCCTAGGGAGTTCATCAATGGCTTGTTCAATTTCTTTTTCTGAGATGGGGTTATTTAAGTATTTTACTTCCTCTTTGGTTTATCTAGGCAATTTATATTTTTGTAAATATGTTTCAATTTCACTAAAATTGTCAAATTTGTTGGCATATAGTTGGGCAAAATAATTCCTAATTATTGTTTTAATTTCCTCTTCCTTGGTGGTAGCTTCACCCTTTTCATTCTTGATACTAGTAATTTGGTTTTCTTCTTTCTTTTTTTTAATTAAATTAACCAAAGGCTTATCTATTTTATTGTTTTTTCATAAAACCAGCTCTTAGTTTTATTTATTAGTTCAATAGTTTTCTTAATTTCAATTTTATTAATTTTTCCTTTGGTTTTCAATATTTCTAATTTGGTGTTTAGTTGAGGATTTTTAATTTGTTCTTTTTCTAATTTTTTAGTTGTATGCCCAATTCATTAATCTCCTCTTTTTCTATTTTATTTATGTAAGCATTTAGAGATATAAAACTTCCCCTAAGAACTGCTTTCGCTGCATCCCATAGGTTTTGGTATGTTGTCTCATTATTGTCATTCTCTTGAATGAAATTATTGATTGTTTCTATGATTTGTTGTTTGACCCAATCATTTTTTAGGATTAGATTATTTAGTTTCCAATTATTTTTTAGTCTATCTTTCCATGGCCCTTTATTACATATAATTTTTATTGCATCATGATCTGAAAAGGATGCATTTAATATTTCTGCCTTTCTGCATTGGATTGTGAGGTTTTTATGCCCTAGTACATGGTCAATTTTTGTGTATGTGCCATGTACTGCGAGAAAAAAGTATATTCCTTTCTATCCCCATTCAGTTTTCTCCAGAGGTCTATCATACCTAACTTTTCTAATGTTCTATTCACCTCCTTAACTTCTTTCTTGTTTATTTTGTGGTTAGACTTATCTAGTGCAGAGAGGGGGAGGTTCAGGTCCCCCACTAGTATAGTTTTGCTGTCTATTTCTTCCTGTAACTCCCTGAACTTCTCCTGTAAGAATTTGGATGCTATACCATTTGGTGCATATATGTTTAGTAATGATATTACTTCATTGTCTATGGTGCCTTTTAGCAGGATGTAGTTTCCTTCCTTATCTCTTTTGATTAGATCTATTTTTGCTTTTGCTTTGTCTGAGATCAGGATTGCTACCCCTGCTTTTTTACTTCAGCTGACGCATAATATATTCTGCTCCAGCCTTTTACCTTTACCCTGTATGTGTCACTCTTTTTCAAATGTGTTTCCTGTAAACAACATATTGTAGGATTATGGTTTTTAATCCATTCTGCAATCCTTTCCGTTTTATGGGAGAGTTCATCCCATTCACATTCACAGTTATGATTACTATCTGTGTCTTTTTCTCCATCCTTTCCCCCATTATGCTTTTCTTTCTCCTTTTTCTTTTCCCCCTTCACTAGTGTTTTGCTTTTGACTGACTCCTTCAGTCCCCCCCCTTTTATTATCCTTTCCCTTTTCTTCCCTTTATTTACTGCTTCTTCCCTCTTCCCCCCCCCTTTTCTTTCCCCTTTTCCCTCCTACTGCCTATAGGGCAAGTAAGATTTCTATACCTAACTGATTATATTATGCCCTTCTTGAGCCAAATCTGATGAGAGTAAGGTTCAAACAATGCTCCCCCCTCCCTTCTTTCCCTCTGCTGTAAAGGATTTGTGTCTTTTCCTGTAATGTAATTTACCCTTGTCTGCCTCCTCCTTTCTCAGTACATTTTCTAAGATCAGATTGATCAACTTATTTGGATCCATTTAAACCACTTGATTAGATTTTTTTTTTAATCAATCAAAGTCAACTAATATCCACCCTCTTTATGTATACTCCTTTAACAAGGTGTAATAACAATACAGTTCTCAAGGGTTGCAAGTCTCATATTCCCTTGTAGGGGTTTAAACACCCCCCCTTATTAACAGCATATTGTATCCTTCTGTCCCATTTACCTTTTTAAGTCCTTCTTGAGTCCTGTACTTGAAGATCAAATTTTTTGTTGAGCTCTGGTCTTTTTATCAGGAAAGTTTGGAAGTCTCCTATTTCATTGAATATCCACCTCCTCCCTTGAAAAATGATGCTCATTTTTGCTGGGTAATTGATCCTTGGCTGCATTCCAAGCTCCTTTGCCTTAGGAATATCATGTTCCATGCCCTGCGGTCTTTTAATGTAGAAGCTGCAAGGTCCTGTGTAATCCTGACTGTGGTTCCATGTATTTAAATTGTTTCTTTCTGGCTGCTTGCAGCACCTTCTCTTTCATCTGGTAATTTTGGAATTTTGCTATTATATTCCTTGGCGTTGTCAATTTGGGATCTCTTTCAGGTGGTGATCGTGGATTCTTTCTATGGTTATTTTCCCTTCTGGTTCTAGGACTTCAGGGCAGTTTTCCTTTATGATTTCCTGAAAGATACTGTCCAGGCTCTTTTTTTCATCATGATTTTCAGGTAGTCCAATAATTTTTAAATTGTCTCTCCTGAGTCGATTTTCCAGGTCGGTTGTTTTACTGATGAGGTATTTTACATTTTCATCTATTTTTTCATTTTTTGTTTCTGTTTGACTGATTCTTGCTCTCTCATAGAGACATTAGTTTCCATTTTTCCAATTCTAGTTTTTAACAGATTGTTTTCTCTGTTAGTTTTTGTACTTCCTTCTTCAATGGCCAATTGTGTTTTTTGGGACTTGTTTCCTTCAGTATACTCTTCTGTTAGTTTTTGTCTTCCTTCTTCAATGGCCAATTGTGTTTTTTAGGGATTTGATTTCTTCAGTGTATTTTTTTTCCAATTGGCCAATTGTATTTTTGAAGGACTCTTCTACCTCTCTCATTTGACTATTAAAATCCTTCTTGAGCTCTTCTAAGAAGGCTTTTTGGGCTTCAGACCAGTTCATATTCCCTTTTGTTGTTGCAGATGTGGGTTTGTTGACAATGTTGTCCTCTTCAGAATTTCTGTCTTGATCTTCACTCTTCTCATAATATGAATCTATGGTACGTTTCTTTTTACTCATGGTGTTTCTTTATTCCCTGGCCTTTAAAGAGATTGAGCTCTCCTGCTGGGGAACAGAGGGCACTGACCCAAGCTTCTTGTGTTGGGAGCCTAGGTCTTGGTCACTGGCTTTGTGTGCTGGGGCCTCTTATGTTGGCAATTGGAGGCTGTAGGTTTCTGCCAGCTTATCTCATGTTGGGCTGGAATCAGCAAGGCTGGAACTTTCAGGCAATTCTAGGTTGCCTGCTTTTCCTTTCCTTTAGCTTTCTTCAGCTCCTTTTAGATGGGTGCTGCAGGGTGTTTATCTGCCTGGGGCCCCTGCAGTGTTGTCTCCCTCATTTCTGCTAATGCACCAGGAGATTCCTTTGTGGTAGAGTGCCGAGGCACCTGGTGGTTTTCTGAGCTGGTTTCCACCAGTTCCCCCCGCCCTCAGTGAGGCACTCGGAGGTCCAGGTGTTGGTGTTTGCCTGCCCTACCACCTGGGCTTCAGGATTTCTTCACAACTGGAGGCTGCAGGGCTCTGACAGCTCACTTGTTGTTGGGTTGGAATCAGCAAGGCTAGGGCTTTAGGAAGCCTTTAGCTTGTTTTCTTTACCTCCTTTCAGATGAATGCCACAGGGTACTTATCCACCTGGGGCCCCTTGTAGTTCTGCCTTCCTTGTTTTTGCTGAGGCACTGGGAGACCCATTTGCTGGGCTGCTGCATTGCTGCTTCCTGTCTTTCTTCTAGTTCAGCATTCCAGGGTTTTTTTATTCTGGGGTGATATTTTCTGGGTTTTCAGAGGTTGATAGGGGAGAGTGAGAGTGACTACCTTTTTCACTCCACCATCTTGGCTTCCAGAAGTAGAAGTCCCACCTTACTCTTATTTTATAGATATGGTATAGGGTTAGAGAAATATAGTCTCACTAACTAACTGAGAAGTAATGAAAAGGGATCAGGGTAATCAAAGCTCAAACAAAAGGCAGAAAGCTGTTAAAAGTAACTTACATTCCTAGAGAACTCTGATTTTTATGAAGCATTTTCTTGTTAGGCACTTAGTATTAATAGTTCCATTTCCCAGATGAGGAAACTGAGTCTCAGAGAAATTAAACAACTTACAGGACAGGTAGGTGGGGCAGAGGATAGAGTGCCGGTCCTGAAGTCAGGAGGACCTGAGTTCAAATCCGGCCTCAGACCAAACACTTGACACTTACTAGCTGCGTGACTCTGGGCAAGTCACTTAACCCCAATTGCCTTAAAAAAAAATTAAACAACTTACCTAGTGTCACATAGCTCAGAAAAGTCAGTGTCAGAGTTGAGAATCAAACTCAGGCCCCCTAACTTTAAAATGGATGGTCTTTATACTGCACCCTATTAAATCCAAACTCTTGGTTTAATCCTGTAGTTTCATCAAGTCCTTATGTGTGACCAAGAGCTTTGTTCTCATGTCACAAACATCCTCCCTGCACCCTAAGCTGAATACTAAACTATATTTGCCTCACTGTGTTTACATGTTTGATTGTTTAGGTTACCAAGTGAAGCCATGGGCCACCTGTCTTTGCTATCCATCAACAAGGCCTGCATTCTGACAATACTCACCCCTCTAATTAGTTATGTACTCTACCTAACACCAGCAGGGAAGGGGAAAGAAGGGAATAAGCATTTACACAGAGCCTGTGTGCCAGACACTACACTAATTGCTTTTTTACAACTATTATTTAATTTCATCTTCACAATAATCCTGTGAGATAGGTGCTATCATCTCCTCTTTACAGTTGAAGAAACTGAGGCAGAGATTGTGTCTTACCCAAGGTCACAGTGAGGCTGGATTTGAACTCTTTCTTACTCCAGGCCCAGTACTCAATCCACTGTACCACAAGCCTCCTCAGGGGAAACTTTAAGCTCTCTATTATTCTCCAGGGGCTAGCCATTTCTCACCCCTGCCTGTACCTTTGTGTGTGTGTGTGTGTGTGTGTGTGTGTGTGTGTGTGTGTGTGTGTGTGTGGCAGTCCCCAGGTATGCAGCGAGTATGGATTTGTCCAGTTAGACTCTTGGCTCAGCACCCACCCACTAGGGAAGTACAACCTCCTCTCTTCATGCTACATTTTCCATGGGCTACATTCATGTGAATATGGTATAAAAATCAGCCAGTCAGTCAATATGCATTTGTTAAGCCAGGCACTGTGCTTAGCACAAGTATGTGTTGATAATATATAGTACTCTATTCATACTGTTAGAATCAAAAGAAATCAAGTAAAATGTATTAGAACAACGAACAGAACCTAGGCACCCTTTAACTCATCCACATACCTACTCCAAACCCCAAAGTATCAAGAGTACATTACAGGTACTCTCACTCAAATCACTCCATTAGCTATGCCCAGTAGATCCAGGTAAAGATTTTCCAACTGATTTAGAGTCAAGATCTACCAAATATGGGAGGTGGAGGAGAGAAGGGGAGGTTGCTTGAGACTTGAGGCATCAATTTCCTCCACCAGTCACTTTTTCTTGTGCATAACACACTAGCCCTGGCTGGGAACTCCAATCCTGACCTCAGATTGCATCATGGAGCAGCTGCTCCCTGGCTGGCCTGTACAGGTTCTGATTGATCCTTCCCCCCTCTATCATTGGTGGAGTAGAGTCTAGAACAATCTGAGAAAGAAAGATTCTTCTCTTGTCCACCATTCTTCCCTTACCTTAAACCATCACATCTTAAAAATTTGCCTAATCTCATCCTATGTCAATTCCACTCCAGCTGCTCTTTAACCCTTTTCCTTTTGCCTTGACTTTGTAGATGGGGCCCAAGTAAGGCTCAGGGACAATGTTTTGTCTTCTGGGACACAGAGATGTGCTGGTGAATGTTTAATAATAGCGCTCTGGGGGGAAAAAAAAGAAAGTATACTTTCCAGTTCAATATGCATTGTTAATATCTTCTCCATCACTTACTTAGGTATAGATAATCAACAAAACAATATATCAAGCCCTGATCTTGTACCATCTGCTGACTTCCTGAAATGTAAACGCTCACACTGAAAATTTAACAATCGGCACCCAAGAGCCTCTACAAGATAGCTCCAGAACACCTTGAATTAACTAATACTATGCTTGTTCTCCCTCAAGCTCAGTGATCATGGTCACACTCATTACTCCTCTTTTTTAGAAAAAAGAAAAAGCCATTCCCTCATTACTCCTTTCTTTCCCTACCTCAGCTTTCTGAGCCATCAGCTCAGCAGACATGGAGGTATATAGGGAAGTTTGTGGCTTGGGAGTTCAGTGGTACCCTGATCCCTTAACATGTAGGCTTGCCACAGCTGGAGTATATATATATTTGTCAATGTCAGCATGGGAAAGGAGAGTTTATTTACCTTGTTGTACTTGCTCTTTCCAACGTGATATATTTTTACATACATGATATAATATAATATATAATAATATACATGATATAATCATTGTTTAGGTCATTTTGAAATCTTGGGAACATTAGTAATGCATGAGTGTGGCAAGAGGTGTGGGAAGGGGGTTGGTTAGGATTTTGGAATCAAACAGCAAAATGATCACAAACCAGAATCAAGCATAACTTGTATCTGTTGACAACATTCAATAAAATATTACCTTGTGAATTCCCAAGGAACTGTTGTCACTTTTTTTTTAAGGCAATTGGGGTTAAGTGACTTGCCCAGGGTCACACAGCTAGTAAGTGTCAAGTGTTTGATCTGAGGACGGATTTGAACTCACATCCTTCTGACTTCTATCCACTGCACCACCTAGCTGCCCCTGTCGTTACTTTTGAATCCCTTCCCATCCCCCCCACCCGTCACCACACATGAGAGAATTGAACTCACTTTATTCATTTGTTTATTCATTTATTTAAATTATTCAGCATTTTAGATTTTCATAAGTGGGGAAAAAAGCTTATGAATGTTGTTTATTGTTATTACTTTACATTCTACCCTGCCATGACCTCTGTGGATGAAATCAATGGAAAATCTCAAGGTTGATTTAGCTGATCAAGAATTAAAAATGTTTTTTGGCTAAATTAGCTACTTACACATGCATTCTCTATAGTACTTACATCTTTTATGGGTAATTCCTAAGAGGTCACCTGGGAAGCACACAATAGCATCCACCCAGTCAAGACCAAGGCATTTAGACCTATTAACACTTAGATCCCAAGCCTATACCACTTAACGTTCTTTAGACTAATGTTATTTCAAAATATCATTAAGTGCAAGACCATCAAACCCTTCTGTGTTGTTGTGCAGGCAATTACTGGGAACCTGTCAGGGTCCACTCAGCTGAGTCCCACTGATTCAATACCCAATTGCAATATCAGGTTTCCATAAAGACTACACAGAGCTTTGATGGTACAATTTTGGTGCTCTAGGTATAGAGCCCCAATTTCTAACATTTTTTTCATAGATAACTAGATGGACCTTCACATCCCTCTCCCTTCATTTTACAGATAAGGAAATAGAACCCCAGGTAAGATTAGTTCCTTGCCTACGACCATACAGGTACTAAGATGAAGAGTTGGGATCAAAACCAAAATTTCCTGATCCTGAATCCAACACTACAGTTCCTATGGAAGTCTTACTGATGGCAGCAGAAGTTGTTGCAGAGAGAAAATTAAGCAGAGCTGGAGGAGGGGAGATCTTGGGATGGGGGAAGGGAAGGAAGAGAGAAGAGTCATCCCTAATGGGCAAAAGAGCTGAAAGTATGTTCCCAGAGCCTACCAAATGAATTGAGCCATCATTAACAAATTCAAATCTTTGCCAATTTGCATTTTAACTCAGCTGCTAATGTCAGACAAAGGCATCAGCAAGGCTCAGGATTCTAAACAAAAACACTCTTCAAAATGAAACCAAAATGAAGGAAAATGTTTGGTTTCTCTGGGGGTTTTTTGGTTCCCCGCCCCCCAACAAAACCTTCCTATTCATGGGCACTTAGGGGATTTGTAGCATCTTCTCTGAAAAGGCACCAGAGTTTTTCACTACCTAATCCAGGGATCTTTATTGTATGTGTTGCCTTCAATTTATGTTTCAAGCACATCATAGCATGTTATGTGGGACTAGGCTTCAGGCCTATCAGTGGAACACTGGGTAAGAATTGCTGAATGCTTTATTTTTTAAATGCCTATTTGGGGAGGGCAGTCCTGCAAGTGTCAGCAGAAAATGAATCAGGAAATATAGAGTTGTTTTTGTTGTTACTAAATTAATTACAAGCAATTCATTATTAGTAATGACAATAATCACATTAACTGTGTTTTACTGTGTTTTTATCTATTTTGTTAACTATTTCCCAATCACACACTTTCATCTGGTTCAGGAGTGTCGTAGGCCACAGCTGTGTTTTTGACAGCTCTGATGTAGAATGTGGTTCTTGAGCCACATCTGGAAGGACAGGAGGGATTCCGGGAAGCAGCCATGAAGAGGGAGTGTATTCCAGGCATAGGGAATGGCTAGTACAAAAGCAAAGAGACAGGAGAAAGAATGATGTGTATGAGGAACAGAGAGGCCTCTTCGGTTTTATCACAGAGCACAAGCAAAGGAGTGAAGTACAATGAGACTAGAAAGATAGATTGGACCTGGTTGTGAAGGGCTTTAAAAGCTAAGCAGAGAAACATTTTATCCCAGAGGCAACAGGGATATCCTGTAGTTTATTGAAGAGAGGAGTGACATAGTTCTGTGTTTAAGGAAACCCACCTTGACATCAATGTGTAGGATGGATTAGACTAGTGAAAGACTTAAATACAGAAGACCAATTAAGGAGGGGGCAGCTAGGTAGTAGAGTGGATAGAGTGCCAGGCCTGGAGTCAGGAAGACCCACCTTTGTAAGTTCAAATACGGCCTCAGACACTTACCAGCTGTGTGACCCTGGGCAAGTCACTTACCCCCATTTACCTCAGTTTCTTCAGCTGTAAAATGGGCTGGAGAAGGTAATGGCAAACCACTCTAGTATCTTTGCCAAGAAAACCCCAAATAGGGTCACAAAGAGTCAGGCATGACTCAAACAAGTGAACAACAAAAAGAGATTCACTGACACACCAAGGAAAATCCTTTAGTATTTCTTTAATAAGTAATATTGGTTGTGTAGTACAGAGGCTCTAAACTTGAATCCCATGGACCATAAGAGGCCTGTTGCCAAATTAATATTAAATTATCATTACAAATTCAGAATAATTTATTATATCAATTATATAATATATATGATTTACAATATATTATGATATTGTTAATCATATATTATATAATTATATATTATAAATTCAGAACTGTTTAATAAAATTTTTAAAAATGCAACATAATGTTAATGGGGGGGGAGGTTAAGTCAGTATGTGATCACAGCACTACTAGTATAATTCATGAGAAAAGTAACCTCAGTAAGAAATACATACCTCACTTATGCCTAGAAAAAGACCAAGAATAGCAAAAACAAGGGCAGCCTTGAACACAATATCAATATTCCATACTTACCCTTGAAACTTTGCAACATAGTCACTGGTAGAAACAAAAAACAATAAAAAAACAGATCCCACGTGCTAGTTTTTGGACTCCACAAGTCCTTTCCCCTCCCTAGGGCTCAGCTTTTGTCCTCAGGGCATAGCACAGAACCTAGAACACAGTAGGTGCTTAATAAATGTTTATTGACTGGCTGACAAGTCAGGTATTTCACCATATAGGAGGCCTACTACATAAACGGATTCAGAATTTAAGCCTTTACATCTTCCCCACCCACACTCTGGATCCAGCAATGACTAGATCATGGAGCCATGCAGGGAAGAAAGAAGCTCTCTAAGGTGGAAATTGTAACAGCTGGAAAGATGTTTCCACACATTTTATTCCTGGCAGACTAGATAAGGTAAGTGCGAGGTGGTTAAGAATTATAAGAAGTCTACTAAAAAAAATTCCAAATATTATAAAAAATGGGAATCCATTTATTTTGCTTGTTTTCTTTTTAAATTAAATGTGCTGCTGGGAGAGTTAAACCTCTTTCCCAGCTAGTAGGAATATCTTTAATCAGATAATGAGATCAACATCAAATTTAGTGCTGGTGACTTCCCAGGGAATAAAAGCTTAGATGAGGTTAAGGAAGAGAGGAGAGATTATTTTAGGTTTTGGACTAAGAGGAGAGGTTTGAGTGGGGCCAGGCTATAGATAGCCCATGACTAGGTTAAGGGTATTGGCAACAGGGGAGAGGAGGTTAAAAAGTGGAAGAGAAGTTCACTATGTGGTTGAAGATGTACAGTCATATTCTTATTTCTAATCTTTCTAATCTCAGTAGGAGCAAGTATGGAGCTTGGAAAACTTTGAATTGATAATCAGGTGCAGAATAATGAAGTTTCATGGCTCCAGAGCATGTCTTTTTTTAAAAAGGTAGAGTAACAGACACAAGCTATGTCTCTTTTACCATTCTGTCTAGGACCCTGATGGTGGCTGGAGAATGAGGGTAAAAATTGCAAAAGTGGACAGTCAATGCCTAAGTTCTCAGGTCTATCTGGAAAGACTATAAATAGTATTTAACCCAATTCAGCTCAATCTCCCTAAACCAGACAAAACCAATTTGTCTAAACCAGACCCTTTCTCTTACTTTCTTAAAGAAAAAGGAGGAGAAGGAGGAGTGAAAGTAAGAAAGAATGTAAACAAACAGGTACCCTCAGATCTTTCTTTTCTAAAAATCCCTATTCAGTGCAGTATTTAGAAGTACATTTTCTGGGAAAAAAGCTACTATATTTACCATGAATATTTTCACTCCAATTAGTTTATTAGTTCATTAATGGACAATGGGATTGTGAAACAAAGAAAGACAGGTAACACACTGGCAGTTTCATGTGTAATCATCTTTTAAAAATTATACTATATTATAGAAATGCTTGTTTTATTCCATAAATTTTTTAAAAAATTTGCTCAGAGCAACAAAGGACAAAAAAGCACACTATGGTCTTATATAAATGCATATGAATGTATATGTCTGTTTATGAGTATGATTATAGACATCTAAGTATATGTATGTGTTTGTAAGTGTATGTATGTGTATGTAAGTGCATGTCTGTGTGTGTGTGTGTATCCACACTTATAATTGTAGACTTTGGTGGGGGGGAGGAGGAAGGCAGGAGGAAGGGGGGGAAGAACAAAGTAAAAAGTGCACAGCAGAAAAAAAACTTACAAGGAAGCAAAGAAAAGATGGACAGCTCTGAACACAATGTGTAGTATTTATTATATAGGCTTTCTTGAAATGGAAATTTTTTGCTATGTATTTTGAATCCTCTCTTATGTTCTGCTGTGCACATGGAAATGCTTTTGTTTTTCTTTTCTTATTATGTATATAAGTTTTAGTATTTAAGTTTAAAATAAATAAATAAAAAGAAGACTCAAATAAAAGAAAAAAGAATTTAAAAAAAGAAGAAAAGTTTTCTGGAGAAGGGAACTCTGCCCAAGGAAAACAAACTCTATTGGGTCATTGATATAGGGAATCAGATTCACATAAGTTTGCTGCTGAGGAGAACCATAGGAAATACAAAATTACTCAGTCAACCAAAATTTATTAGATACCTTCTCTGTTTCAGACAATATACTACATGATGAAGAAGCAAAGAGAGAAATGAAAGAGTCTATGCCCTCAAGATAATATTCTGGAGGTGGAGCCAAGATGGCAGAGAAAAGGCAGTGACTTACCTGAGCTTTCCCCAAAACCACTCCAAACACCTTTAAATAATGCCATAAAACAATTCCTGAAGCAGCAGAACCCACAAAAGGACAGAGTACAATAATTTTCCTGCCAAATACAAGTTAAGTTGTCAAGAAAGGTCTGTTGCATATGGGTGAGAGTGGAGCACAGTCCAGTGCAGGCCAGGCCAGTGCAGACCAGGCCCCCACAAACCAGGAGCAGGCTTTAGGAGTCACTGAATCAATAGTGGCAGTGGCTGTTTCTGGAGCTCTCAGCCCACAGATGGTAAGGGACTTGAATAACTAATCAAAAGGAGATTACAGGAGTTTCTTTGCTGACACTGCAGGCAGGATCCTGCTGCTTTGCCCATCCTCAGAGCTGGTTTGCAGTCCTGGGTGTCAGTCCCAGGGCAAGGAGGAGCGCTGGCATACCAGAGCTTACAGCTGCAGTGGATCGGGGACTCTTGTCACAGTTCCAGGGCAGAAAAGAGTGCCTGTGGTCACACACAGGCCTGGAGAGTAGTAAAGACACCTCTCTTTAGATCATACTATCTTGGAAGAACTGAAAACTTATAGGTCCCTAGAAGCATCTTTGAAAACAGCCGCACAAAACCTGAAGCTTGGGAGTGTGTCCTCTACCCTGGAAGCAGAGCCTCACTTTAACGAAGAGTTAAAAGATAAGAACTAGACTGGAAAATGAGCAAACAGCAGAAAAAAATCTGATTACAGAAAGTTACCATGGTGACAAGGAGATTAAAAACACACATTCATAAGAAGACAACAAAGTCAAAATTCCTGTATCCAAAGCCTCCAAGAAAAATACGAATTGGTCTCAGGCCATGGAAGAGCTCAAAAAGGATTTTAAAAATCAAGTAAGAGAGGTGGAGGAAAAACTGGGAATATAAATGAAAGTGATGAAAGAAGATCATGAAAAAAAGTCAACATCTTGGTAAAGGAGACACAAAAAAAATACTAAAAAAAAAAATAAATAACACCTTAAAAGGCATAATGAGCCAAATACTAAAAGAGGTACAAAAAGTCAATGAGGAGAAGAATGTCTTGAAAATTGGAATTGGCCAAATAGAAAAAGAGACACAAAAATTCATTGAAGGAAAAAAAAACTCCTTAAAAAGTAGAATTGGCCAAATGGAAAAGGAAGTACAAAAACTCACTGAAGAAAATAGTTCCTTAAAAATTAGAATTGAGTGAATGGAAGCTAATGACTTCATGAGAAATCAAGAAACAAGAAAACATAACCAAAAGCATGAGAACATAGAAGATAATGTGAAATATCTCATTGGAAAAACAACTGACCTATAAAATAGATCCAAGGGACATAATTTAAAAATTACTGGACTATCTGAAAGCCATGGTCAAAAAAAGAGCCTTGACAATATCTTTCAAGAAATCATCAAGGAAAACTGCCCTGATATTCTAGAATGAGAGGGTAAAATAGAAATTGAAAGAATCCACTGATCATCTCCTGAAAGAGATCCCAAAATGGAAACTCCTAAGAATATATAGTATAGCCCAATTCCAGAGCTCCCAGGTCAAGGAGAGAATATTGTAAGTAGCCAGAAAGAAACAATTCAAGTATTTGTAGAGCCACAGTCAGGATACCACAAGATTTAGTGGCTTCTACATAAAGGATCAGAGGGCTTAGACTATGATATTCTAAAGGACAAAGGAGTTAGGATTACAACCAACAAATCACCTACTCAGCAAAACTGAATATAATCCTTCAGGGGGAAAATGGACATTCAATGAAATAGAAAACTTTGAATCATTCTTGATGAAAAGACCAGAGCTGAATTGAAGATTTTACTTTGAAATACAAGATGCAAAAAAAAAAGCATAAAAAGGTAAATAGGAAAGAGAAATCATAAGGGATTTGATAAAGTTAAACTATTTACATTCCTACATGGGAAGACTATAACTCACAAAAACTTTCTCATTATTAGGGCAGTTAGTAGTATATACACACTCACACACACACACACACACACACAGTTGAATACGAAGGGATGATATCTAAAAAAATAAAATTAAGGAGTGAGAAACAGGAATGCACTGGGAGAAAGGGAAAGGGAGGGGTAGGATGAGGTAAATTATCTCACATAAAAGAGGCAAGAAAAAGCTTTTACAGTGGAGAGGAAGATTGGTGATGTAGGAGGGAAGGAGTGGACCTTATTCTCATCAAAACTGGCTCAAAGAGGGAATAACACACCTACTCTTGTGTATAGAAATCTATCTTACCCTATAGGAAAGTAGGAGGGGAAGGGGATAAGAGAAGGGGGTGGCATAATAGAAGGGAGAGCATATTGAGGGAGGCAGTAGTTAGAAGCAAAACACTTCTGAAAAGAGACAGGGTGAAAGGAGAGAGACAATAAATGGGGAGGGAATCGGAGAGAAATACATTTAGCAATCATAACTATGAAAAAACATTTTGAAGCAAGTTTCTCTGATAAAGGCCTCATTTCTTAAATTTATAGGGAACTGAGTCAAATTTATAAAAATAGGAGCCACTCCCCCACTGATAAATGATTGAGATAAATGATTAAGAGATATGAACAATTTTCAGATGAAGTAATCAAAGCTATCTATAAACACATGAGAAGGTGCTTTAAATCACTATTATTTGGAAAAATGTAAATTGAAGCAATTCTGAGGTACTACCTCATACCTATTAGATCAGCTAACAGGACAAAAAAGAAGAATGACAAATGTTGGAGGGGATATGGGAAAAATGAGGCATTAATTCACTGTTGGTAGAGTTGTGAACTGATTCAACCATTCTATAGAGCAATTTAGAGCTATGCCTAACTGTGCATACCCTTTGACTTAGTAGTGCCACTACTAGGTCTGTAACCAATAAGAGAAAAAAACAAAAGGGAAAAGGACCTATATGTATGGAAATATTTATAGCAGCTCTTCTCCGATGGCAGAGAGTTGGAAATTCAGAGAACGCCCATCAATTGGGGAATGCCTGAAGAAACTGTGCTGTGATTATGATGGAATGCTATTGTACCATAAGATAGGACGAGCAGGATGCTCTCAGAAAAACCTGGAAATACTTAAATGAGCTGATGCAAAGTCAAATGTATGATGTACAAAGTAACAGCAATATTGTAACTTGATCAGCTGTGAATGACTTAGCTATTCTCAGCAATACAATGATCCAAGACAACTCTGAAGGACTTAAGATGAAAAATGCTATCCATCTCCAGAGAAAGAAGTGATGGTGTCAAATACAAATTGAAGCATATTTTTTACACTTCCTTTATTTTTCTAGAGTTTTTTTGTCTATGTTTTCTTTTACAATATGACAAATATGAAAATATGTTTTCCATGACTACACATGTATAACCTATATCAAATTGCTTACCTTCTCAATGAGGGGGGTGGAGAGGGAGGAAGGGAGAGAATTTGGAATTCAAAGTTTTAAAAATGAATTTTAATTGTTTTTACATGTAATTGGGGAAAAAGAAAATGCTAAACAAATTTTTTTAAAAAGATCATATTCTGTTCAGAGACAATATGAATAATGCATAAATAAGTATATGTAAATATATATGAGATAAATACAAGATGGCAGTATGAAGCACCAGCTGCAGAAGGAATCAGGAAAGGTTTCACATGGAAGGTGGAACTTTAGCTGAGTTTTGAAGGAGATTAAGGATTCTAAGAGGAAAAGATGAGGGAAAAAATGTGTTGTAGGCATGGGGGAAGTTTATGAAAAGGCAGGGGATGGGCGATGGAGTGTAAGGAGGTTAGTAATGTATAACAAGGCTAGAAAGATAGTTGTTGCTAGATTGTAAAGGGCTTTATATGCCAAATAAAGAAGGGTGTATTTGACCCTAAAGGCAAAAAGGGAGATATTAGAACTTATTGTACAAGGAGGTGATGTGAACAGACGTGGGCTTCAGAAAAATCAGCTACGTAGAGGATGGACTGGAGAGGCTCTAGGAAGGAGAATAATTAACTATTGCATTACTTTCGGCAAAAGCTGCAGAAGGGCAGAATTGGGGTGATATCTGTATGAGTAGGTAGATGTCATAATACATGACATTAATCTGGAGTGGTATCTGTATGAGCAGATAAATGGGGACACATGTGAAAGATGTGGAGATAGAAATGATAAGACTTGGAAGCTGAATGGAAATGTGGAGTGAGGAAGAATGAGAGGTGGAGAATGCCTCCAAGGATTTAAACCTGCATAACTGAAATGGTGGTGGTGCTTTTAAAAGAAATAGGAAGTGTGGAAAGACAAGGGTCTGAGGAATGATGAGTTAGGTTTTAGAAATATCAAGTTTTACATGCCAATAGTACATCTGTTCAAAATGTTCATTTGGCAGTCAGTACTCAATTGGGAGTAGGTCTCTCAGAAGAAAGACCAGAGGTGGATACACACATATATCCACATATACACAATCAGGGAACCAGTTGTAAAAAAAAAAAAATTAAACCCTTGGGGCAGGGAGAGATGGAAAAATGAGAGAGGGCAAAGAGGAAGTAGTCAAAAGAAAGAGGGGGAGAAGGGAGGGAAGGAATGAGGGACAGAGGAAGGAAAGGAGGAAAGGAGGTGAGGGGAAGATAAGGGAAGGAAAGAGAAGGAAGGAGAAGGAAGAATAGAGAAAGAGGGGAGGAGGAAAGAGAGAGAGAGAGAGAGAGAGAGAGAGAGAGAGAGAGAGAGGGGAACACAAGAAAATGGTATCATGAAAACCAGGAGAAAATGTCTAAGTAGAGTTGATCAATTATGTTTAATGTTTCAGAGGTAAAAGGAAGATGAGGATTGAGAAAAACTATCAGATTTGGCAATTAAGATATCACTGGTAATTTTGTAAAGACTGGTTTCCATTCAGTAATAAGGTGAGAAGCCAGAATGCAAAGTGTTCAGAAGTGAGAGAATATAGAAGCAGTGAAGCTGATGAGAAGAGACAGGTTTTCTGCTCTTCTTAGTGGCTGAGTAGGGAAAGGAAGAGCTATAGAAAACCTTGAGGGGATGATAGAGACAAATGAAGATTTCTTAAGGGGAGGAGAGGAAAGACTGACATATTTGTAGACAGCAAAGAGGGAGAATTTTAAGATTTGAAAGGGTGAGGGTTTGGCTATTAGGGAGTGCAGGACATCTGCCAGAGAAAATAGAAGTGAATGTGATCAAGGATAAATGATGACCTTCTTGAGGAGAAAGCACACCTATTCATCAGAGACTAAAGGTAGAAAGAATTAGGGAGAAGGGGCTGATGTCACAGGGGTTTGAGGTGTAGAGACAGAGAAAAGAGAGAGGCCATGGCAAATGAACTCTATTTTTCTAAATATCCAAGTCCTCTGATGAGAGGGTAAAGAGAGGGATGGTGTGGGAAACTTAAAGAAACAAAAGAAGGCCCATAACAGCCACTGGTGGAGTGCAAAGAAGAATAAATTTTGAAGGAGTAGAATGATTGCCTTCCTATGGTGAAGGCCTAGTTGGAAATATATGACATAAATCTGTAATGGACCCAATTAGTTCAGGTGCATAACTTTTCCTAGAGTCAGCTAGGTGGCTCAGTGGATAGACTGCTGGCCTAGAGTCAGGAAGACCTGAGTTCAAAACTGGTCTCAGGCACTTACTACTGCATGACCCTGGGCAAGTCACTTAACTTCTATTTGCCTTGATCCACTGGAGAAGAAAATGGCAAAACTCTCCAATATCTTTGCTAAGAAAACCCCATGGATAGTACTTATATGCTATGGTCTACAGGGTCACAAAGAGTCAGAAACCATGGAAAATTAACAACAACAAGGTAACTTTTTCTACCACATTCAGCAGTACGTGAGTAGAGTCAAAAGAGGAAGATGGCAGGATAATCTAGGGTTAAGGTTTGGCAATGGTTGAGTAACACTAGGACAAGTGACAGGGATTTGTGAGTAGAAGATGACACAACACTGAAACTACAGGGTCAATGTTGGGAAGGGAAGAAAGTGAAGCCATGGTGGTGGTATCACTTGGGAAGAGTACTAAGGTGTGGGGGAACTAGAGGCCAGTATGAGAATGAAAAACAGATTTAGGAGGGGTGAGGCATAGGAACAGACGAAACGATAGGATGTTATACTCAGAGAGGGGAAAAAAAGGATTTATAAAACCAAATATTGGAATTGGAAGGAGTCCTAGAACAAAAGCAAAAACTGTTAGTGCTTGAAAGGACCCTAGAAACTAGAACTTCAGAGCTGGAAGGAGCCTTAGAGAGATCATTTAGATTTTAGTCTAATTCCTTTATTCTGAAAAAGGAAATAACTGGAAACAAGAGAGGATGGATCACTTATCCTGAGTGACTAGGGGAGACATATTAGGATATTGAATGTCAGAGAAGAGAAATTCACTGAAGAAAACACATAGGAGGCCCTGCAGATAAACTTCACCCACCTGAAAATTTTGCCACAGGTTCTTCTTTTGTGAGGTGGTGAGGAAGATCTAGAACGAAGGATGCTTCTCACAACCATCTGAAGTGAATTGGTATGTCTCTGGTAAAGTCAGACGCTCAGAGCAAATTCGTATTCATGGGCACAGTTCATCATTAATCATCATCCTTAGCTATGTATTAAACACACTCTTCCACACAGTGCTATTTGTTCTAAGCACTATAGAGAATAATTCAAACAGACAGTCTCTAACCTGTAAGAACCCAGACTCAATGAAAAGTCTGTATTTCAGTAATTCAGTCATGTCCATATTTTAGCTTGCAGGGATAATGGTCATTTTGTTGCACTTTATATCCATGATGGTTTTTGATTGTTATAATAACTACTTTGGGTAGATTCAACTCAACACGATCAACATTTATTAAGTACCTATTCTATGTGAAATCATTTGCTCCAAGGAATATAAAGAAGAAAAAAAATATATAATGCCCTCAAGTAACTTTTAATCTACTAGGGGAGATACAGCATGTATTCAAATAAGAATGATGGAAGGTAGAAGACGATGATAGAGGAAATAGAGCTGTGAGAGGACCCACAGAAAGGCTGGTGGTGGTCACTGCAAGGATAGTAGCCAATGAAGGACTCCTTCTAGAGAGGAAGCACATCTCCTACTCAATGCATATGCTCAATGCTGCTGTACCAGGCTAAGGCCTGCTAGCCCTGTGCTAGAGAAGATTGATTCTGCTGTTGATGATATTGATGATAATAGGCACTATTTATGTAACCCTTTTTGATTTATGAAGTGCTACGCACATATTATCTTATGTAAATATAACTTTTAATAGTAAAGATCAGCCAGTGCAATCTTGTCATGTCACAGATGGAGAAACAACACTAACCATATCACAGTGATGAGGAGTTCCATGGAAGAGTTCAATGTTGTTCTAAGGCTATGTCATGCCATGGAGATAAGATCTGTCTTGGGGCAGTAGTGGCGGTGGTGGCAGTGTGGAATAAAAGACAGAGTCCAGGGTTTTTCAATCAAAGAACTCCATGAATTGATAGTGGGAGACCTTAATGGCATCATGGAAAGAGTACTGTTTTTGGAGTCAAAAGATCAAGGTTACAGTTCCAGCTTTATTATTTACTATATGACCTTGCTTCTCCACTATATGTCTCATTGTCTTCACATGTAAAATTAGGTCAAGGGCTCAATGATTTCTTAGGTTCTTCCCATCTCTAACCTTAAGACCCTATGAATCAGGTCCCTTTCAGTTTTCGGTGTTGCCTGGCACTTTTCTACCTACCAATTCTTACTAATGGGAAAATTCTGAGAAAACTCATGCTGCTGTTAATATCAGTGCACCTCCTAGAAGACAAAGATAAAAGAACAAGCATTTATTAAGTGCTTACCATATGCTGTGCATTGGGCTAAATACTTTACAGATATCATGTCTTGGTCCTCACAACAACCCTGGGAAGTAGGTGCTATAATGATCCTCATTTTACAATTGAGGAAACTGAGATAGTCAGAGGTTAAAAAACTTACTGGGGTCATGCAGCAAGTAAATATATGAAGCTGGATTTGAACTCAGTTCTTCCTGGTTCCAGAGCCAGTGCTATCTACTCCAAAAAGACCTTAGTACACTTCTATTCCAACTCAGACTTGAAACAAAATATGAACTACAACATACTAGACAAATGCTCATCTAGACTTTACTAAAATAGGTGAACTCATTGTCTTCCAAGGCAGCTCACTACAATTATGGACACCTATAACTATTCAGGAACTTTCCCTTGCATCAAAATAATGTTCCTCCTTTGCAGCTATCACTCATGGCTTCTGCTTCTCTCTGGAATCAAACAGTACAAATCTTTCTTGAGCATGATAGCTCTTCAAATAGTTAAAGACAACTCTCGTGTCTACCATGAATCTTCCCATTTTCAAGGTAACCATCCCCCAGGTCCTTGAAATGATCCTTATGACATGGATTCAAGAACCTTGACCATCTTGGTTGCCTTCTTCTGGATGCTCTCCAAGGTACCAAGAAGAGGCTTCATGAAACTGGAGGCTCTCAAGCTTTCTTAAAAGAAGCTAAAGACTTTGAGAGGCAGAGGTGAAACTGCAGCCCATGACAGGCATGGAGCCAACTTGTGTGAAGACAGAGGTGGAAGGGTGAGCTTGGAGAACCATTATGGAGTTAGTTTGGCTAGATCAAAGGCTACAAGAAGGAGAATTTTGTTTTCTTTTGTTTTCTGGTTTGGGTCTATGATTTCATCATTGTAGAGACATCCTGATAGGTTAAACTCCCTCTCCTGATTCAGATCAATGAGCATCTACTGTGTTATTTCCAGTCTTGTTTGCTTGGAGACATGGAGAACTGAAATTATTTAATCCATGGCCACTCAGCTAATATGCACTGGAAATAAGACTTCAATCCAGGTCTTATGGACTCCAAGGCTGGATCTTTGAACATTGTGCTAAACTGATTTTCATGAAAGGGAGTAATATACAATCACTTTGTAAAGTTAACTTGTAAACAAATTGTGGAGGATTCCCAAATTATAAGCTAAACCAATATGTTTTTCGACTTTGAGGGAATAGTGAGCTAGTGAAGATTTTTGAGCAGGGGAGGTCATGGTCAGGCATGTGCCTTATGAAGACTATTTTGGCTGCTGTGTAGATATTGCATTGAAAGCAGAAATTAAAAGCAGTATGATAAATTAGCAAGATATGGAAATAATCTACACAAGAAGAGGAAAAGTTCCAAACTAGGTAGTGGTGATCCTGAGTAGAGGGAAGGGAGAATATGAGAGAAGTTATATGGAGGCATGATAAACAATACTTGGCAAGTGCCTGGATATACTGACAGAAGTAGGGGAGAAAAAATAGTGACAGATACTAACCAGGATGACTGAGAAGATGATAATACCCTTAACAAATAGTGAAGTTTGTAGGTGGTAGGTTGGAGGCAGGGAAAGGGAAAGATGATGAATGTTATCTTGGACTTGTGGACTTTGAAATGCAAATGTAAAGATAACTACTAAGCAGTTGGGATATGAGACTAAACTTATGAAGAGAAATTAAGATAGATATATAGATTTATGAGTCATCTGAATCGAATCCATAGGAACTGATAAGATCACCAACAGAAAGAACATAAACAGAGGAGTATCACTGACAAAGACTTTGGGGAGCACCTGTGCTTAAGGGAAGAAAAGATATGGGCAATAACACAGCAAAGGAGACAGAAAAGGACTGGTCAGACAGGTTTAAAGAGGACAAAGGAGAGAGCAGTGACTTAGAGACCATGGAAGAAAAGGATAACTAGGATGAAAGAGTGATTGACTGAGGCTTTCTGAGTCTCATTATTGTACTCTGTAAAAGGAACACGTTGTATCAGATGATCTCTAAGGTCCCTTTCTGTTCAAAATTGATGATCCCATGGTAGGTACCAGGGATCTAGAGCAAAGACACTAGACGTAAAAGAATCTGCAACAAAAACAAGCAGTTAATAGGATGGAAAATTTATCATGGCCCGAGGCATAATTTACATACCCAGAGTTCTGTGCTTGTGGGGTGTCCTCGCTTCCCTACCCCTTTCCAAATTCTTTGTCACAGGTCTCAAATTGATATTCAAATTGTAATTTTTTTTCATAGCATACCATCCATGTAAAGAAGCAGCAAATGCAAAAGAAATCAGGCTTTGGTAAGGCCAAGGCAAACATTTGTGTGGAAACAAGACCAACTAACCAATCACTCTCAAATCAACATCCTTCCATATGTGTAGTAAATGGCAGAGCTTGCTGTACTAACAGCCAACCTATCCCTCTTGCATTAATGCCACAAAATCATCAGTGGGCTCGTTCTCCGCAGTGCCTCTCCAACAATCGGCCAGGACTCTCTGCTGCTGCTTCAGAGAAATCAGAGTCAGATCGATTGGGCTTGACAGGTGATGCACTTCAAGTAAACCCTTTCCATGTGGCCCTGGGTGCTACTGAATATTTGAAGTGTCTCAACTTCTGTGAAGAGAATACAAAGAAGACTGAAACACCAGATGCTCTAGGGAGAGATTTTCTGCTTTAGAAAGTTGGTTTGTTTTCTTTTTTTTCCCTTTCCTGTTTTGAAGAGCAAAATTACAAAATGACATCAGTGCTTTAAAAAAAAATCAGATGACTGGGCTCAGACATTTCTCAGGGGGGACATTTCAGTTCTTCTGTAAGGTCTTATCAGGCACTAAAATCACCAGGGACTAAGAGTCTTGCTCTCAAGATAATGCTTATCTACGCTGCTTTGCTAGAAGAGGCCCATTCAGTAATTTCTTTAGACTCCGTGGGAATTTTCTCATATTCTCTGAAACAATAAACTTCAGCACAGTCACAGTCCTTTGGCACTTACAGAATATATTCCAAAGAGTAGGGCATTAGCAGGCATTAAGGTATCTACAATTATTTTGTTTTATTCTCTCTGCCATCTTCCCTCTCCTCCCTTCTCTCCTCCTCCCTCCATCTCTCTTCTCCCTACTTCCTCTCTCCCTCCCCATTACTATCCTCCTTCCCTTCTCTGCTCTCTTGTTCTTTCATCTCCTCTTCATCCTACTCCATATACACACTTTTTTCCCATCAGATAAGCAGCTCAAGCTGAGCAAAGCCCCAATAATCATTTTCCATTCTTGTGATGGGCTTGTAGATGTGCTTAGCATTGATATGAAAGTTAAAGGAGGAGCCATCTGTGGGTTTGACGGTTATGCAGTTTTCCTGGGTAATCCCATTAGAAATCTCCTTGTGCCTTTTTCTTAGGAACAGGGAACCACATATTCTTCTAAAACAGAAATAGAACCAAGAGGGTCATGGAGAGGCCATCTATCCCTATCTTAGGCAGAACTCAGTGTGGTGTGGTAGAAAGATGCCCAGGCTTGAAGTCAAGATACTTGGGCTCATAACTGAGCTCTGATACTACGTGACTATAGACAAATGGCTTCACCTCTTTCATTCTATTTTATTATCTATAAAATGGATATAGTGCTTGTACTACCAACTTGATAAGGTGGTTGTGAGGGAGTCATTTGTGCAACTTATTTTTGCAAATGAGTCTTTATTATTGTCTTCCACATACCCCTCAAAAAAATCTCCAGCTTTCTGGCCTTCATTGCTCGCCAGTTTCTATCAATGGCATATCCATTATTTCATCCTCTGGACTCAAGATCCCAGTCATCTTGGACTCCTCTCCCTCTCCTATATTTAAATATCATCAAGTAAGGACCAGTCTTCCTTGGGTAATGCTCCTTATATCTTTCCTTCAAATTCTTCTTGTATTTCCCTAGTTCTAGCCCTCGTGGTTTCCTAATTGGATTACTGCCAAAACCTCTAAATGTACCTCCCTGATTAAAGGCTCCTTATTAAAGTCAATCAACAAGCATTTATTGGGTACCTATTATGTGCCAAGTACTATCCTAAGCACTAGGGAGACACATATAAAAGTGACAATCCTTGCCCTCAAGAAGCTTACATTTTACTGGAAGGGAAAGGGAAGAATAGGAGAGCAAAGATATAACCTAAGGAGAGGCCAACTAGCCTAACCCATACATAAAAAAGAATCCCCACCACTAACACCTGACACATAGTTATCCAGTTTCTAAGGAGGGTGAATGCAACACCTCTTGAAAGGACCCATTTTATTTTTAGGCAGCACTACTTGTTAGAAAGTTATTTCCTATTACCAAGCTTAATTTGTTTCTTTTCAACTTCCATCCTGATATTCCATTCTGGTACTGCCCTGGATAACCAAACAGAACAAGTCTAGTCTCCCTTCCACCCAACAGCCTTTCAAAGACTTCAATGTAACTATGATATCCCTACTGAATCTTCTGTTCTCTGAGATAAACATCCTCAATTTCTTCAGCTGGTTCCCCATATTGAATGCACATGAGGCTCTTCACCAACCTTGTTGCTTTTTTCTGAGTACATTCTAGCTTATCAATTTCCTTTTTAAACTATTGCCCCAAACTCAGCACAACACTCCAGATGCGGCCTGTTAAAGGTAGAGTACAGAAGGACTATGGCCTTCTTATTCCTGGAAGCTTTGCCTCTCTTAAAGCAACCCCAAATCAGTTTAGCATTTCTGACTATTTTTTAAAAAATTAATACATTGCACTCCTAACTGATGTTAAATTTTAACATCCTCTGCAAACTCTGGATCCTTTTCAGACAGCTCTCTGATCATACCTTCTTGTTGGTGGTGGTGGTGGTGGTGTTCAACCATTTCTGTCATGTCCAGCTCTTCTTGGCCTCACTTGGGATTTTCCTGGAAAAGATACTGGAGTGGTTTGCCATTTACTTCTCTAGCTGATTTTGCTGATGAGGAAACTGAGACAAACAGGATTAAGTAATTTTCTCAGGGTCACACAGCTAGTGTCTGAGACTTGATTTGAACTCGTAAAGATGAGTCTCCCTGATTCAAAGCCCAGTTCTCTGTCCACTGTGTCACCTCGTTGACCGTGCCTTGGCCATCTTTTACTTGTGAAACTTATTTTTTTATACTCAATAGTAAGATTTTACATTCATCCTTATCAAATTACACCTTATTAGACTTAGCCCAGAGCTCCAACCTATCAAGATCTTCTTGGAATCAGACTTGGTCATACAGGGTTTTAGCTGTCACTCTTAGTTTTCCATCACCTACAAATTTAGTAAGGCTTTCCATCTATGCCTTTATCCTCCTCACTAAACTAATTGCTAAATAGTACAGGACCAAGTGAAGGGTATCCCAAAGGTAATCTCCTGACACAATGATATTGAATCATTAACCACTACTATTTAAATCTGGCCATCCAAACAGATCTGAATCATCTAAATATATTATTACCTAGTCAATCAATCAACAAGCATTGTTACATACCTACTGTATACCCAAAACATTGGCACTAGTCCATATTTTTTTTTCTATCTTCTACACAAGAAGAGTATCAGATACTTCATTAAAATCTAGGTGGACAATTTACAGCATTCTCATCATCTATCAGTTTAGTAACTCCATGAAAAATGAAAATGAGTCTATTAACTGTTCTGGATAAAGTCATGTTGGCTCTCTGAAAGTCCTTTCTAGATATTCTGCAACCATGTACTTTAATAACTAATTCTAGTATTTTCCAATTGTGATCATTGTCATAAAAACCCAAGGAGGTGAAATTACTAGAAAGAGGAGTTGGTCAACAATGCCAAAAGCTGTAGAGGGGTCAAAAAGAGTGAGGACGGAGAAGAGGTCCAAAAAAGAGATCATTAGTAACCTTGAAAAAGCTGTTTCAGTTGAATGGTGGAGTCAAAAGCCAAATTGCAAAGGATTAATATGCGAGACATGAAAAAAAAAAGGAGGCAATGAGCATAGACCAATTTTTTAACGAGTTATCTTACCAAAAAAACCATCTGATTCATCTTCCTTAAACATACCTTATATCATTTCATTAGACTGTGTTTAAAAAAAAAACTTTAAATTACCTATAGGATAAAGTCCAACTCTTTAACCTAGTATTTAAATCCCACTACAATTTGTCTAAACCTATACTTCATACTTCATCTCCTCTTGTTCCATTCTGTGATGTTTCAGCCAAACTTCTTCACTGCCCCCACCCCAAGCCCTTATTCATTAAAGAGGAAATATGGAGTAGTGAAAAATGTACTAGATATATTCAGAGAGCATGTATTCAAATCCCGGTCCTATAACTTGGTAGCTAATCAGGGGAGCTCCCTAATCTTCTTAATGAGTTTTCAAAGCATTAATTCACCTGCCTTCTCAACTTGAAACTTCCCTCTGTCCCAATGACCTCCTTCTTCCACTGGTAAATTCATCCCACAGCCTCCATTTTGGAAGAGTCTCAGGCCAGCAATTCTTCATTCCTCTCCTGGCTCTGTTTATGACTCTCTGGACTTCACTACAATGCCCTTCCCGGGTCTCCCTCTTCCCACTGCCCCATCTTCCACCCTTCCTACTCCCCACCTGCTTTCAAATTCCTTGTATATGTTTTTCCCTCCATTAGAATGTGAAGACTGTCTTTCATTTGCTTTTATTTGTATCGCAAGCACTTAACACAGTTCCTAGGGAATAGTAAGTGTTTATTAAATGCTTGCTGATTGACTGATTATCTCTCAGTGGAGGGCATGAATATATCAAATGGCACCTGAAGATCCATTCACATCTCACAGAGGATGAGTGATTGTGTGTCATGGAGAGGGGACGAAAGGACTGGATTCCCTCTCAACTAGCACTAAGCACGTACTACCTAAAATATAACGTCCAACAAATACTACAAGATCTTTCTACTGCTCTTAGAGTCTGACTGCTAATATCTTTTCCCTCATGAGGCAGTTACCAGAATCATATCATGGGCTCATTACGTTTAATCTTAAATTCTTTCTCCAGATGATTCTGCACAGAAGAATCAGATATTATCATTGGAGAGAACCAAGAGTTGGAACCAGAATGAGCCTTGTTTCTTCCCCCTTCTTATACCAAGCCCCTCAAGGGCTACTCTAGCATATTGCCTTACATGGAGTGGTCTGAGATTATGGGAGCAAAAGTGACTTGGGCCAACATCTTGAATGGTGTTGTTCCCTATAACTATATTCAATAATGTTGTCTGGTACCCCTAAATGTGCCATAGGAGTAGCTCTTCATTTGGTTCTCTCTTTACTGATACCACCGGAGTCAGTTTTATCTACATATTTTTCCCTATTCCCTAGGACAACCACATGTTTTACAATTTCAAACACAGGAAAGTTATTGTTATTATAATTATTCCTTGAATTATGGTGTCTTAAATTGAAGCACATAGATTTAGAGATGGGAAGGACTTCAAAGATCCAATTCCTTCATTTTATTAAAGAGGAAACTGAGGCCCACAGAAAGGAAGTGACTTGCCCAAGGTCATGGAGTCAGCAAAATGCAGAACCAGTATTTAAAACTAGTTCTGCTTACTCTAAATACAGTGTTTTGTTTTCCCCCTACTCCTTTAGATGAAAGTCAGCAAGTGAATAAAGGCCTGGATTTGGAATCAGAATGCCTGTGTTCTAGTGCTGTGTTGAGATTTTGCCATTCACTGATTACATGATGCTGGGCAAATCTCTTCCACTCTCAAGGTCTTCTCTATAAAACAATGGTATTAGACCAAATGATTGCTAAGATCTTTTTTTTTTCTGAGATTAAACTAGTCTGACACAGTTTGTGCTCTTCATGAAATTCAGCTCTTGCTGCCACTATGGCTAGTGTTTTCAGGTTGCTTGCAATCCACTTGGATTCTGGGACTGTTTTTTCTCCAGCAATTTTCTAGTGAGGGAGGCTAAGGTCCTGATCTTGCTCATGGCATCTTCCCTAAGAGACGCCATCTGACCAAATATAGTATCACCAGTTCTCCTAAACACAAATCTTCAGTATTTTCTGAAGGACAGATGCGCTTCATTAAATATCTTCATTGTAGAAGGTAGGGTAATGAAGATTTATCTTTCTGATAGATAAAAAAAAAAATAACATAGGCAGAGAAGAAAGAGTACTGGGCTAGTATTCAAGAGATCTTCACTAGTCTCAGTGCCAATCCTACTTAGCATTGGAAGCTCCATTACTTGTTGTGGGACAGCAAGCAAATTATTTCCTTTCCCTGAGTCTCAGTTTCCCTTGTGTAACATAAGGGTGCTAAATGAGATGATGTTTAACTTAACCTTCTATCAAAAACATATCATAGTCTGAAGTTTCTTTCAGTTCAAATAGTCTGTGTTTTATGGCTGAGATACCTTTCAGCTCTGTCATCCTACGTATTAACCCCACGTCTAGCTCTGACATTTTAAGGTCCATGTTCTAATGCTCATTCTGGTTCCAACTCTTGGTTCTCTCCAATGATAATATCTGATTCTTCTGTGCAGAATCATCTGGAGAAAGAATTTAAGATTAAACATAATGAACCCATGATATGATTCTGGTAACTGCCTCATGAAGGAAAAGATATTAGCAGTCAGACTCTAAGAGCAGTAGAAAAATCTTGTAGTATTTGTTGCATGTTATATTTTAGGATACATGATTATATTCATATATGGGGGTACCAACAGAATTTAGAGTCAGAAGACCTGCAATTGAGACCTGGTTCTTCTACTTAATTGCTATGTGAACTTGGGCAATAATATCATGCTTTAAACCATTGTTAATTGGAGCTAGGCTTCCATATCTCTTCCCTTGGCAATGAAATCAAATATTCTCTAGAGCTGAGCAGGTCTTTCTGTCTTCATGTCTAGCAATCTATCCACTATATCATTTTGCTCATTACTTCTAGTGTTGAGGAAAGTATTTGGTTAACCATGAAGTGCTATATAAATGTGAAAATCCTAAGAGTATTTTCTCCCTCGAAGCTTTAAAAAAAAATTTCAATAGATATGTTTTCAATTCAATTCAGCAAACATTTATTAAGTACCTACTCTGACCAGGGCACCAGTAAGATACAAAGTTTAGCCATAATACAGCATAAAAGTTATCATAAAGCCATATGCATCAGATCATTCAGCTGAGATTCCCCCCCCCATATTATCCAAAAGCTCCCTTAGCAAATACTTGATCTCCCTGACAAGCAAAGATATATGGCTGCCAAGGGCAACTCCAATTTAGAATATAAACTCATTTGTAAAATCTTCCAGGGGTGGAGAGCAGAAGATTATGAGCAATATAGCCTCATAAAACTGAGGAGCAGTAGAGGAAAAAAACAAGTTTACAGAAGGCTTGGCCAAAAATCTAATTAAGCCACATCATCCTGAGAGCATTTATGGATGAAACTGGAAAGAAGACAACAGAAGAAAAATGGAAAAAATCTGTCAAGTCATCTATAATCTCTTCCTCATCATTAAAGTAGAGCCACAACATTTGGTTTCAAAAAACACCACCATTAACGTTCTTCACGACATTAGGAAAGTCATTGAACCCCTCTGAACTACAGTTTTCTCATCTGCAGAATGAGGTAATTAAGATAGATCATCTTTAAGGTCCCCTCTATATCTAAATCTATTGTCCTATAATACCTGAAAGAGAGGAAACAAAATACTTAGAAAAATCAGTAATTTTGTTATTGAAAAAGGCAAAGGAGAAAATTTCAGTAATTACCATCTGTATACCTAATTTCCCATCTCTAAAAAGTCGTTATGGGAATAATCTGTACATTTATCAAGGACATTCTTTTTAGAGGTATGAAATGGAAAGAGTTGACCTTCACAAACAACATTCTATAGCAAGCCACATCCTAGCAATCAACAACTGACTGAAAAGTATTTGGGGAAAACATAAAATAAAAGCAGTTGAGTTGGTACAGCAAAATGTTGCCTTAAAGGCTCTCTTTCAACAAGATGTTTGCTATGCATATGTTGAAATAACACAAGATTACTTGAAAGTCAGAACAACAGAGACAACTTTGTTAAATAACCTTCAGATTATTACTATCAAATGAAGCATAAAATAGGCAGATGTTTGATTGCCAAAGATGCTTGCTGTTGTCACATAGTATGTTGGGGAGCAGAGTCCAAGTGAAAATGGAATTCCCCACAACTAAGAAAGCCCCCCAGAGGCCCCTGTTTGCAAATGATACTATGCTGATTTCAGTAAGACCAGGAATGTTGCAGGACCCCTTCAATGAAGCACGTAATGGCTCCAGAGTGTGTTCTAGCTATCCACATGGGAAAAATCAAATGGATGAAGAATGCATATTGCCCCTACTATGGTGTACACTTAGGTGAACAGCCTATAAAATCATCAATAAATAGAGCTGGAAGAGACACTATAGGTAGATAATGGACTTGACCCAGAATTGAATACTAGAAATGTGGGATGGACAGATATTTGGGAAACTGTGTTGGTGCCTTTACTGACCCCAAGCTTCTTCTTGAAAAGCCCATTTCTTCGAATCAATATTCTTCAGGTAATGCTATATGGCTGTAAATCATAGAATACTACAGGTTCAAAGAATAAAGGGTATTTTATGATATGGGGATATGATACGGGAATATCACTGATAAGGGAATAATATGATGTGCATGAGTATGCTGGAGTATATTACTAAAGAGGAAATGCACAAGAGAAGAAATGTCAATATAGTATCAGAGGACAGCATGACTCAAAGATTTATTGTTAGTCATGCAACAAGATCAAGGGATAGCTAATAGAAGTTTAAATGTTCCATCCATTCCCACTTTTAATATCAAGAGAACTAGAAAAAACTTTCCAGTATAGTGAGTGGATTTCCAATAGAGGATTTACTTCAACTGAAGCATAATATATTCTATTCCAGCCCTTTGTTTTAACTCTGTATGTGTCTCTCTATTTCAAGTGTTTTGTTTTGGGTTTTTTGTAAATAATATATTATTGGATTCTGGTTTCTAATCTATTATGCTTTCCACTTCCACTTTGTGGGTAAGTTCAACCCATTCACATTCACAGTTATGATTACTAACTGTGCCTCTACCCCCCCTTCGCCATCCCTCTCTCCTTTTCTCCCTCCTCTAAAGTATTTTGCTTCTGACCACTGCCTTCTTTTATCTGCCCTCTTTTTTATCACCCCCTCTTCACTTATCCCATTCTCTTCCTATTTCTCTGTTACAGATATCTATTACCAACTGAATACATATATATATATATATATATATATATATATATATACACTTTTCCCTCTTTCAATCAATTTACATGTGGGTAAGGTTTAAGTGTTGCCCATCTCTCCCACCATTTTTCTCTCCACTGTAAAAGCTCTTCCTTTTGCACCTCTTTTTTTCCTTATCTTCCTCTCCCTTCTCCCTTCCCCCAGGACATCCCTCTTTCTTCCCTATTCATCATTTTTTTTTACATAATCCTAATATATTTGACTCCCTCTCTCACCCTTTTTCTATGTAGAATCATTCTCAGAACCCTAACAATAATAGTTCTTAGTAGTTACATGTATTATCTCCACATTTAGAAAGGTAAACAGTTTAACTTTATTGAGTCCCTTATGATTTCTCTTTCATGTTTGCCTTTTTATGCTCTAGTCTTGTATTTGAAAGTCAAATCTGATATTCAGCTCTGGTCTTTTGATCAGGAATGCTTGAAAGTCCTCTATTTTATTAAGTATTCATTTTTTCCCCCGGAAGGATTATACTCAATTTTTGCTGGGTAGGCTATTCTTTTGCTTTCTAGAATATCATATTCCAAGCTTCCTACACCTTTAATGTGATAGATGCTTTATCTTGTATGATCCGGACTGTGGTTCCAAGGTATTTGAATGGTTTATTTCTGGCTGCTTGGAGCATTTTCTCTTTCACCTTGGAGCTTTGAAAGTTGCCTACTGGGCCAGCTAGATGGTGCAATGGATAAAGCTCCGGCCCTGGCGTCAGGGGGACCTGAGTTCAAATCCAGCCTCAGACACTTGACACTTACTAGCTGTGTGTGACCCCATGGAAGTCACTTAACCCTGATTGCCTCACCAAAAACAAATAAATTTTTAAAAAGAAGTTGCCTATAATATCCTCAGGAGTTTCATTTTGGGGGTCTCTTTCAGATGGCCATTAGTGGATTCTTTCAATTTCTATTTTGCCCTCTGGTTCTGGGATATTGGGGCAGTTTACTTGACAATTTCTTGAAATAAATGTCTAGGCTCTTTCTCTGATTGTGACTTTAAGGTAATGCAATAATTCTTAAACAATATCTCCTTGATCTATTTTCCAAAACAGTTGTTTTCCACAAAGATAATTCATATTTTCTCCTATTATTTTATTCTTTTGCCTTTGTTTTATTGTTTCATAATGTCTCATGGAGTCATTAGCTTCCACTTGCCTAATTCTAATGTTTAAGGAATTGTTTTCATCAGTGAAATTTTGTATCTCTTTTTTCCATTTGGTCATTTCTATTTTTTAAGGTATTGTTTTCTTTAATGGGAAGCTAAATGGTTCAATGATAGAGTGTCAGGTTTGGAGTCAGGAAGACTTATCTTCATAAGTTCAAATCTGGCCTCAGATACTTACTATGTGACCCTGAGAAAGTCACTTAACCCTGTCTGCCTCAATTTCTTTGTGTGTAAAACGAGCTGGAGAAGGAAATGACAAACTACTCCAGTATCTTTGACAAGAAAACCCCAAATGGGGTCATGAAGAGTCAGACATGACTGAATTGACCAATTTTCTTCCATATGTTCTTGTGCCTCTTTTACCAAGCTGTTAATTGTCTTTTCAAAATTTTCTTCCTTTGCTCTCATTTCCTTACCTAATTTTTCCTCTACCACTTTCATTTAATTTTGAAAATAATTTTAGCTCTTCCAGCACTCCTTGTTGGGCTTTTGTCTTGTCTAATTCACATTTTATTTTTATTTTTTTTATTTTTTCCTTAATTTAATTTTATTTAATTTTATTTTTTATTTTATTTTTTTTCCATATGCTTTTGAGTTGAAAAATTTTTCTCCATTTTTCTCCCCCCCACCCTCCCCAAGACGGCGCACAATCTGACATAGGCTTTACATTTACAAACCCATTAAACATATTTTCACATTAGTGAAGTTGTAAGTAAAAATTAAAACCAATAGGAGGAACCATCAGAAACATGAAACAAAGCTCAACTTAAGGTAAAAATAAGTGAGAGCGATTCAACTTCCATAGTTCTTTCTTTGGATGTGGACAGCATTTTCCATCCCGAGGCCTCTGGAGATGTCTTAGATCCTCGTAATGCTGAGAAGGGTTCAGTTTAGCATTCTTAGTCATTGCATAACGTGGCTGCTATTGTATACAAAGTCCTCTGGGTTCTGCTCACTTCACTCAGCATCAGACCATATAAGTCTTCCCAGGTTTTTCTGAAGTCAGCCTGTTCATCATTTCTTATAGCACTATAGTATTCCATTACATTCATATACCACAACTTGCTCAGCCATTCTCCAATTGATGGGCATCCTCTCAATTTCCTATTCTTTGCCACCACAAAAAGAGCTGCTAAGAATATTTCTGTACATGTGGGTCCTTTTCCCATTTGTTTGATCTCTTTGGGATATAGCCCCAGAAGTGCTATTGCTGGATCAAAGGGCATGCACATTCCTGTAGCCCTTTGGGCATAGTTCCAAACCATTCTCCAAAATGGTTGGATCATTTCACAACTCCACCAACAATGTATTAGCGTTCCAATTTTCCCACATCCTCTCCAACATCCATCACTTTCCTGTTTTGTCATGTTGGCCAATCTGATAGGTGTGATGTGGTACCCCAGAGTTGTTCCGACCTGCATCTAATTCACATTTTAGCTTGAAGCTTTCCTTGTATCTATTTTTTTACTTCATTGTCTTCTTCTGAGTTTGGGTCTTGATCTTACCTGTCGTTGCTTTTTATGTTCAGATTCTTTTCTGTGGTTTGCTCATTTTTCCCCTATTTCTTGATTTTGAACTTTATTTTAAAGTTGAGCTCTGTTCCTGGTGTGAGGGAAGGATTGAGGAGGGACACTATCTCCAGCTTCGGGCCTTTTAGTGCTACTATTTTCAGAGCTAGTTCTGGGGAGGAGGGTTGGAAGTTTTCAGTGCTTCTAAGGTGGTATGATCTTAGGAGAGATGGGATTACTGCTTTCCTGGTGTGCATTCTGTTCCTTACCCAGAAATGGCCCTTGATCCTTTGGGATGCCAATTGATACTGCTTCTTAGGATCCTTCCTCCCTTGGGACGGAAGACAATACTGTTCCTCAGGGTCCCTGATCCCGTGTGACCAAAAGTGGTATTACTCTTTAGGACTCCCACCATGGAGGATTTATGGGAGGACATGGAAAAAAGTCACATAGCATGAAAAGATTTGAATAGGCTACAATCCACACCAATGGAAGGAGTGTACATATCAATGATATCACACATCTATCAATGAATTATCAGATGCCTACTATTTTATGAGACAGCAGAACCTAGTGGATGGAGATAAATGTGAAACCAGGAAAACCTGGGCTCCCACCTTTGACATATTGACCATGTGACCTTGGACAAGGGATTTAAGCTTTCAATGTTCTAGGCAACTCTCTAAGACTATAAGTTGCTAAAAAGATGTTGATCTGCATTGGTAGCAGGAGTTTCCTCACCAGGGAGTTCTTTATACCAACAAAATCACATACCTAGTACCGATCTCTATGATTCTGGAAAGTGTACAAAAAAAAAAATTCCAAGTAAGATTCCAGATTCATTCCAAGGCAGTCATGTCATCATAGAATGGTAAAGCTAGAAAGAACCTTAAAGACCACATAGTCCAGTTCCATCTGGTAAGGAAAATTATACCTAAAGAAGTTAAATGACCAACATATGGCCCCAAAACCAATAATTAAAAAAGGTGAGACTTGAACCAAGGTGTTTTTATTGTAGTGGAGTGCTCTTATTAGTAAACTATGATTCTCATGCCAAAAGACCCTACAAGTATATCACATTACTACTCAGATCCAGAATGCAATGGCTTCCCATCAGCCATAAGGTTGAGTTCAATCTAGTCTAGTAGAAAAAGCACTGAATTTGTGCCACTTACTACCTGTGTGACTTTTGACAGTCACTCTCTGGATCTTAGTTTCCTTCTCTGTAAAATGAAGAGATTGAACTACATGACCTCCAAGGCCCCATTACGGAATCAGAATAAATGGGTTCAAACTCTAGCTCAGCCATACACTATCTGTATAATGTTAGGCAAATCTCTTTGGGCCCTAGTTTCCACCGCTGTAAAATGAGAGGGTGGGAGTGAATTAGATGACATACAAGGTCACTTACAGCTCAAAATATATGATCTTTCAACCTTTGCAGCTCTAAAATTTTATGATCCTCATCCTACCATTCAAGACCATTCATGATTTCAGACTACTCTACCTGTCTCCCACTAGGACATAACTTCTATTCAAGTAAGTCCACACTTCCCATTACTCCCCTGGTTTTTCACCTAAGCACCTTTGTTCATGCTATTCTTTTTTCTTGTTTGTTTTCATTTTCTTATTATTTTATTTTGATTTATCAACAATCACTTCCATAAGCTTTTGAGTTTTAAATTTTTCTCTCTCTCCCCAAGAAGGCATTCAATCTGATATAGACTATACATATACATTCCTATTAAACATATTTTCACATTAGTCATGTTGTAAGGAAGAATTAGAACCAGTAGAAGGAACCAGAAGAAAGAGGAAACAAAACAAAACAGCAGAAAAAGAAAAAGCAAATAGTATGCTTCAATCTACATTCAAACTCCATAGTTCTTTCTTTGGATGTGGATAGCATTTTCCACCATGAGACTTTTGGAATAGTTTACCTGTCAGATTTATGGAGAACAAAAGAATTCATCACCAAACAGGAGATAGAGAACATCATGAAATGCAAAATGGATAATTTTGATTATATTAAATTGAAAAGTTTTTTGCTTGTTTGTTTATTTGTTTTTTGCTGTCTCTTGCATGGCTAAAGGGTTCAAACTTCTCAGGGCCTTCTACAATCAGGCTATAACACACCCTTCATTCACTCTGTTCCCCTTTTATACCATTCGAAGTATTCAAATTATATTTTTCTAAATTTGCCAAACCACGTCCTATTCTATCTCACTTCTATCCCTTTCTTCATGCTCTGCCTCATATCTGGAATATGTTTTTGACTCTGTGCATCCACCTAGTCTGTTGACATAATTGTTGTTGTTGGTTTTCAGTCACTTCAGTCATGTCCAACCCCATTTGGGGTTTTCTTGGCAAAGATACTGGAGTGGTTTGCCTTTTCCTTCCTCAGCTCATTTTGCAGATGAGCAAACTGAGGCAAATAGTGACTTGCCGAGGGTCACAGAGCTAACAAGTGCCTGAGGCCACATTTGAACTTGGGTCCTTTTGATTCCAGACCCAGCATTCTATCTACTGCACCGCCTAGCTGCCCTCATTGACATACTCACCATCCTACAAATCATAGCACAAACAAGACTTCCTGCATTCAGCCTTCCATGATTATGTCCAGCTAAAAGGAATCTCTCCCAATATTAGACTATATTTATGTGTCTCATTCTGAATTTCATTATATTTATACCCCATATTTGATTGTAAACTCTTTAAGGATCAGGCCTATACAGCTTAATAATCTTTATACTATCTCCAGCATAATGCTTTGATTTTACAAATGTGGTACAGTCAAAAAGAGACTACACTGTAAGTCAGAATTCCTGTGTTCTAGTGACATCAGCCATATGAATCTGCCATGTGACTTTGGGGCAAGTTTTTTTCCCCTTTCTGGGCCTCAGTTTCCTGATCTGCATTTGCGGTAGGTGAATAAAGGGAGGTGTTAGACAACATCATTCAATGGTCCCAGAAATTCTGGTTCCCCGATTCTCGTTGGCACTTAATAAGAATTTACTAAATGAATGAGTAGTTTTCTTAAGGATCTGAAGTAATACTTGGCAATATTTGCCATCTAAAATCAAATCCACTTTTGAGCTGCCAGAGTTCTGGGCTCTAAATCAGCAGTATTAAGTCTTCTTCTTGTTTTTAGATTTGCATGCTTGCAGTTCCAAAGTCAATGTTTCTTTTGAAGCTTAAGGAAAGGGCACATTACCCTGGAGAGATGCTATGGAGAGAGTAGTAGATTATAATCAGAAGACTGAGGGTTTAGCCTGGGATCTGGCCCAAGCACTGCCAGTCAAAAACGATGAGAGTCTGCATAAGTGACTTTACCTTTTGGAGCCTTGATCTCCTCATCTATAAAGTAGGGTAGCGGTAAAGATTAACTTAGATAAGATGTGTAAATACTTTGTGAATAATAAAGAACTGTACAAATGCAAGCTATTGAAGAGCAGCTTCTTAACTGTGGGTCACAAAATTCTCTGGGACTGCAAAATGAGAGGTTTTGACTAGACGACTTCTAAACTCTAAAAATCTATGACTTAGGACTGCAAATATCTCTTAAACTATCCAAATTTCAATTTCCCCACCTTTAAAATGGGTATGATGATAAATTTCCCACAGACTTGATGTGAGAGTCCAATAAGATGACAACTATCAAGGATTTTGTAAGTACAAAGTCTTTTAGAAGTTGCTGTTAGTGTTGCTACGTATTATTATATCAAATCTCTTGGGGAGAAAGAGCTTCTTTCCATAATAAAAGGAAAGACCATCTATCTGCTGCTACTTCTCAGATACTCAAGCCATATTAAAACTGGGAAGAAACATGTTGCTTGTCCCCTTGATCCCAATGGGTGTGATCCCATTACTGGAGACCCCACAGCCCATTCTCTCCATGCTACAGTAGGCACGGTAGGTTAAATTTCTTTATCACCGAAGCCATAGCAAACTGTTTACGGCTGAGTTATAAATCCCCTGAGCATGGGTTTCTTACTGGAAATGCTGACTCAAACTTAACTTTAGCAGCACAAATGGTACCACAATAAAATGTATATATCAAAGTTGTGGGCGGCCATAAAGCCCTTTAAAAATCTAGTTGACATTGCAGTATGTTTCCTTGAGATAAGGTGAGGATTTACGTTCATAAATAGAACAGTGAGGCACGAGAGGAATAATTGGCAATTTTGGTGGCTGCAACTTGGAGATCCTTTGTCCTTGATCTTCAGCTAAAGGCTTTATTTTTCTTCTGCAGGAGTCTCACTCCTCTCTTTCCCTCTCTGCCTTTGCACCAAATGTGAGCGCTCAGTACTGAAACCCACTTGGTGAAACACCCCTACAAAGCACTGCTTCCCAAACGCATAGAAATCCGAGACACAACAGAGCTATGGGTCACAGACTTTCTTCCACGTGTCTGAAATTCTCTTTTCAGTCTCTTTCTGAGCCTTATTCTCTCTTGTATTCCTAGTAGAGAGCTGAATTCCCACTGGCAACAGCCCCTGCCTGCTGGGCAGCACTTGTGTGGAACAGAGAGAGAATAAACAAGGAGAAGGGGGAGGAGGAGGGGGTGGAGAAGGATGGAAAGAGAGTCTGAAAATAAACTTTGCAAAATGGTCAATATTTACAATCCTCAAAGTGGTTGATTAGAATTATTTCACAGCCACAGCAAGATAAAGAAACACCCCCACAGCTCAGCACACATTCTGCATTGCAAAACATGTATTTTTAATATTGATCCATAAAATACAACACTGCCACATTGATTTTCACAGGATCTGGGAGAACAAGTGTGATAAGCCAAAGGCTCTCAGAGCTTTATCAGCTCAAAGGACATGACTTATTTTGTTCTGATTTAACTTCTTTCATAGCTGCCCTTTTCTTCTGTTTTTGTTTGCCTGGTGTTTTTTTCCCCCCTCCAGAGATGATCACTTTTTATCAGTTAGCTTTAAAGTTCTATAAATAACCTTGAATATGAACCAAATAGATCCATAGAATTAATTTCTCTTTAGTTATCATAATTCAAAAAAAAAAGATGTGTGTTAGTGACAGAGAAGAGAGGGAAAATGAATCGCAGGGGTGAATAAGAAGATGAGAATCTGACAACCATTCTCTCTATTCAAGAACTATGTGACTCCAGATTTCAGTAAATAGAGTATACCAAACCAGGATCAGATGACCTCTGCTCTATCTGGGCAGGTGAGTGTCTTTAGCCAATCAGCTCAAAACCAAGGCTGGTTTCATAGTTTCCTTCTAATGCAAAGCTGCCAAGCAATGGAAAGGGACTGATTTGCAGAAATCTACAATGGAAATCAAATCTCTGCTGTATCAATTGACTAGTTCCTTCAGCAGGCGTAACCTTTCTAAGTATCAATTTCTGCATCTGGAAAATGGGGCTAATGATAATTATATAATCCATTTCATGAAGATATTGTGAAGAAAGTACTTAGTAAGCTCTAAAGCACTACAGAAATGTATTATCGTAAATATGTCATTGTTATGTAGAACAGCCATCAATCCATCAATTAATGAGTCTTTATCCAAGCCCTGTGTGCTATACTGTCTTCCGAGATACAGAAGCATGAGTGAACCTTACTGCAATTTCCTCTCATTGTTCCTACATGTCACTGGGGACTAGAATAAGCCTAACACCACTTCCAAATGACAGCCCTTCAAATCCTTCACGATAGCTCTCATAGCCACCCTGACTGCTACATCCCCCTCCCCAGCCCACATACAAGTTTTCTTTCCTTCAACCTCAACGACTCCTGTTCTTTCAAAAACAAAAAACAAAACCTTCATATTGCCTTATCTTTGCTACTCTTGTCACTGCTGATCCGCAGTGGATGAGGACTGGGTAAGCAAGGATCTACTGGGGTTTAGTGGGTGATTAACAAGTACAAGTTTCAACTTGAGACAGCAGTGACCTGAATGCCATATTAGAACTAGAAATCCACAAAGAGAGTGGTAGCATAGCCCAAAGTTCAGAGACAGGATTGCTGATCACAGAGGTATCAGATAGCAAAAGATATCAAAGAATTCCATACAGCATAGGGTCAGGAAAACAATATGGAGAATGGAGCAAACTATTTAAATCAACGCTAGTTACACAAAGCAAATCATCCCAGGTTCTCAGGTTTATATTAGTAGTGCACTAGCTAGCTCTACCTTTCCCTACCTCCACTTTCCATCCCTCCACTAAATTGAAGAGCTTAGGCCAAATGGCCTTTGATAAACATGTATAAATTCAGTATCTTGAGGACTTCTCATCCTCCCATTTAGAGCCCTATATGAAGCCTTTCCTTATCCCTCCAGCAACAAGAGTCCCAGCCACAAATTACATTTTGTATTATATATTTGCTTTGTTTATGATTACATATGTGCATGCTTTATGCCAGTATATAAGAGCAGTCCGGGGCTGGTTTCATTTTTGGTTTTGCATCCCAGGAGCCCGACACAGGGCTGGGCACATAACAGGCACTTTAAGAATCCTCATTCATCGATTGATTGTGTTAAATAGGGAATGGCTCTTATACCTAGCACACTTTCCTGGTTAACCTGTGGGTTCTGTGTTCTACAGAAGAGCTCGTTAATATCTACACCTGCATAATCCGTCTTTACTTCAAACTCAACATCTTTTCCACTTTAGGCATGTCCTCTCCTCACTTGACCTCTGAACATTTAACAACAACAACAACAACAAGAAAAACAATAATGAAATGATAGCAATAAAATAGCTAACATTTATATAATGCTTACTATGTGCCAGGAACTGTGCAAAGCATTTTATAATTATTATCTCATTTGCTCCTAAAGTGGGTGCATCTCCAACCAAGTGCTTTCAAATAGGTATATTTTAAAATGATATCATTGTTTTAGACAGGGAAAGTCCAATCAAATTAACAAGACAGTAGCCATCAAATGTTATGTGTTTAGTGTAAGTCTAGAAGTATGTTGATTACCTGGCCTCATTTTATGCCCTTTAGAAGGACTATTCCTTCCATTAATTTCTCTTTGTACTTTGTTTTCTACTTTCCCATGTATCCATCATAATCTCTTTTGTGTTACAGATGCTGGTGTATCTTTGTCTCTCCCTCAGCATTTAGCACAAGGTCTCTTAACTAGGCTCTTACTTAGTGTTTGCTGAGTGAATATTGCCAAGTAAATAGTAATGAGAAAGATGGCCTAGTCTAACAGAAAGCACAGTACACCTGAAGTCAGAAGAGACGAAGGTTCAAATCCCATAAATAGCATTTACCTTTCTGGTTCCCACTTTCTTTCCATGTAAAATGAACCTAATTAGACCTGTAGTGCCTGCCTTACAGGTGTGATGACCAAATGAAATCACGTACATGTAAAATGGTCCTTATCTGTTACAGGCAGCTAGTTGAGAGTCAAGAAGTCTTGAGAGCAGCTTCAATCTCAGATGCTTACTAGCTCTGTTACTTTAAGTCACTTAATCTATGTCTGCCTCAACTTCCTCATCTGTAAAATGGGCATAATAATAGCCACCACCTAGCAGGGTTGTTATGAAGATAAAATGAGAAAAAAATGGACTTTGATAAAGTAAAAGGCTGTATAAATTTCAAATTCTTCCTCTAATTATGTGTGACTAAAGAGTGGTGAGTCATTCAACTAGAGTAACTCAGATAATTTTAATAAGACAATATGTTACAGATGAATGTCTGTCCTTCTATACTAGTTTCCACACTGAGAGCTTCCCCCATACTAATGCATCACAAATAGGGACCAAAATGCAGAAACCATTGTTAAGAATTATTGGCATATACAAATACCATTAAGAATTATTGGCATATATAAATAAATTTAATATTTAAATGCTGGTATATTTAAATGCAATATTTAAATACTGTCCTATTTAAATGAAATATTTAAATATTGCCATATTTAAATGCACATTTCAATATGGTTAGAAAGATTCTAAGTAAAGTATGCCATATGATCCTCATTTTGGCCCTTTCAGACAAGAAGCAAAAGTGTCATTGGAAGGGAAGTATTACTGTCCCCTTTTCTGGATGAAATCACTCAGGCTCGGAGTTTGCATACAGCGTGTGGCAATAGGCAGTGGAGGAAGGACACAATCCGGTGTCTTCTGGCTTCAAGTCTAGTGTTGGTGGCTACAACAGGCCGCAACACGTCCCCAGACATCACAGCCTAAAAAAGAGGCTAGTGCCAAGCTAATGCTGCCCTGTCGGAAGAGGATACTAGGTGAGCAAGAAAAGTCTCTCTCCAGCCACATGCTCTGGATAGAATCAGAGCACTAGGGTACCTGAGACATACCCCAAAGTCTGCTCTCCACTGCCTGATGGAAACGAATGTTGTGTGTAGACAGATATATGCTGTATTCCCAGACACATCTGTACCAAATGAAGCACCTTGTCATTTTCAGAACATAAGCTGTCAGAGAAGAGTCATCATTCCTTAAAATGAAGGGAATAAAAAGACCACTTTCCTCCCCTCCTCCAAATGAATATAAGCTTAGAAAAAGATTCAAAATCCTTAGCACAAAGAATATGTCATCAACTATGGAGAGTACATTCAATGATGGAAACACAAGGGGCATGCTGTCAATGAGGCTGGATGGTGGAGTAGAAAGGGCACTGGGCTGAAATTGGATCTGAATGTCAGCCCCGACTTTGCTACTAGCCAAATGCATGAACTTGTCCAAGTCACTTCACAGAATCTGTTTTCCCATTTATATAAAAGAAAAAATACTTGCACATGAGCTATTGTATGGAATATGCTTTGAAAGAATGAAAGTAGGAGCAGTGGGTGGAAGTCTGAATAGTCAGAGGAGTCTCTGGCTGCACTCTCTTAAGCCTGCTTCCTGTTACACAATGATTCTGTGCTCAAGGCTTAAACAGTAGTACCCTGTTCTAGTTAGAATGGCTGCTGAAACTCTCCAGCAAGTTTGTTGGTATAACAGCTACAATTTTACCTTTCTTAGCCTGAGTAAGCCTTTCTAATTAATTTTTTGAAACCTTCTTTTTACCACTGCTCCATATTCCCTTCTCCACGCTGCCCCACACCGTGGCAGCTGTCATGGTGGCAGACCTTTTGTCTGAAAACCTACAAAACCAGAGTTCCCAAGGGCTCTATGTTTTTTATCAGATGGCACAACCCATTGCTTGTCCAAACCATACTGGACCATGGGATAACGAGGGTGAGGGAGGCCACATGGGACTCTATCCCTGAATAAACTTCTGTTCATCAGCCCATATCCTCCTATGCTGCACCCAGCCATACCAATAAACTATTCAAACTCATCCTAGTGTTGCAGCCTTCTATTCATCCAAATTCTGATTCAAGTTTGTATGACAAAGTCCATATGTGAAATGGGATCTCTCAGGACGTAATAGGCTTCCCTCACTGTAGATTTTTCAGGTGAAGGCTGTATGGCCACTTGTTAGAAATGTAGACATCTTTGTTCAGTTAAAATTCAAGATAAGCTCTCTGGTCCCCTCCAATTCTGAGATTCCACGCAATCGTTAAGATAGTATTACCGTACATTGAGCCCAGTCTGCCTTCAACCACAGCTCCCGGTTCAAGAGTAATTCCTTTTATGTATGAGTCATTCAAAAACTTTAAGGCAACTATAATACCTCTGTTAAATATTACTGTCTTCAGGCTAACCATTCCTGGTTCATTCTATGAGTATGACCTTAGGGACCCTCACTATCCTGGTCATCTTCCCTCTGAATGCTGTCTAGCTAATCAACCTTCTTCTAGGTCCATCTAATTAGATCTGGTCTACTATTCCAGCCAGCTAAGATCTCCATGAAGATGACTCCATGAACATTTATGAAGCACCTACTATCATTAACATTTATTAAGCACCTACTATGTTCCAGGCACTGTGCTAAGCACTGGGAATGCAAAAAGAGGCAAAAGACAGACTCTGCCCTCAAGAAGCCTCTAATGGATGATACCTAATGTTTATGTAACGTTTATCATGTGCCAGGCACTGTGCAAATCACTTCACAAATATGATCCCATTTGATTCTCACAAAAATCCTGAGAGCTAAGTGCTATTGTCATCCCCATTTTACAGATAAGGAAATTGAGGAAAACAAAGTTTGAATAACTTGCCCAGGGTTACAAAGCTATTAAGTATCTGAAGCTGGATTTGAACTCCAGGTCCATCACTCTGTCTACTTCACCAATATGCTGTCATCCAATATGTAGTTATCTCTAACAGTTTTGGGTCATCTGCAAATTTGAGCCACATGATACCAATACCTTCATCCAAACAGCTGATAAAAAATTTGGAGAAAAAGACAACATATCCCTGAGACATTCAAGTAGAAACCTCCCTCGAGGTTCATATTGATCATTAGTGAGCGCTCTTTGGCTCCAGTCATTAGAATAATTCCTCATCTATCCATTTAGCCCACATATCTCCTGTCCATAAGCCTATGACACTGTAAAAATACTGAAATCTCAGTAAATCATATCTACAACAATCCCCTAATCAACTAGTCAAATAACCCTATCAAAAAGGAAATGAGGTGAGATTGGCATGACCAGTTCTTGATGAATTCTTGCTGGCTCTTCATTATCCTTTCACTCCCTTTTCCAAATGTTCACAAACCATCCATTTAACAGTATGTTCTAGAACTTGGCTAGGAATCTAGGTCAGGCTCACTGACCTGTACTATTCAGACTGCACACTCGTCCTTTTTTTTCTCTCTCTCTCTTTTTTTTTTTTTCTGAAAATTCACAGGCAGTGAAGAAAAGGATACAATATCTCCTCTCATTTGCTGGCCCCTAGCTGCCCTTAACTTTTGTCTTCTGAAAACTGTTTTTAAAAGTGCAAAAGTAATTTTCTGCTATCATGGATGGCTCTTTAAGAAGGAAGAAGAGGAAGGACATAGGAAGAAATCTAGGAGATTGTAAAAATAAAAGATGTCAATAAAAATCTGCTTTGAAAAACAAGCAGAGAAGGCCCGTGGCTCTCTTTTAGCCTCAGTTCATAGAAGGTAACTTTCCAGGTTATATCTTTTTCTCCACATTTAGACCCCAAATCTTCTAACACCCAATCCCAGCCTCATCAACTACTGAATTTTGGATCTTCTGGCTAAGGCTAGACCTGCCTTCATGTGCATATAACACTTACTTCTCCATTCAACAATTCAGATATATAGCTATCCCTCCCACATCATGGGTGTTAGGGGAGCAGCACCCCTATGATTTGGAAAGTCCACATAAAAATTTTTGGCCCTCCCTTTGTACAGAGAAGTGTGATTTTTTCTTCTTTTTCTTTTATGGGGTATTTATAGTACCTTACTATAAAATCTGGGTTAAGTATTTTTCTGTGTTGTCTGCTGGTCGTCAAGTGTCATCTGCAGCTTCCACAAAACTCCCCCAAAATTCCCATTTAATTTCTTATGCTGACCTGTAATTTATTAAAATTGTGATGGAGAAAGTCACAATGTGGAAGAGATAATCATACACATACACACATATACAGATATAGATAAGTAGATTGATAGATATAGATAGATGACAGATAGATATCTCAAGAGAGAAACTAATATGTATGAAGTACTAATCTAAGTGATGACAATAAAAAGATGGAAAAATACTTACCCTCTATCTAGTAAGAAGGATATAGCATATACACAAATAAGTATGACATAAGTTATAATATGATAAGAACAAAGGAAGAATCTATGCAAAGAACTATAAGAAAAAGGAACAGGGAGAGCTCCCATTTTCACTGGCTGTCCCTCATGCCTGTAATATTTTCTCCTCATCTGTGCCTCCTACCTTCCCTAGTTTTCTTCAAGTCTCAGCTAAAGACCTACCTTCTGCAAGAAGCCCTTCCCAATTCCTACTTAGTGACTATCTTTGAGGGATAATCTCCAAATTATCTTGTATATATCTTCTTTGTACATAGTTGTTTGAATATTGTCTTCCCCATTAGACCGTGAGCTCCTTGAGAACAAGGAGTGTCTTAAAGCGCCTGGCACGCAGTAGGTATTTAATTAATTCCAATTTGTAGACTGACTTTAAGCTTCACGGTGTCAGATCAGGGAAGGCATTAGGCAAGATGTGGTACTTGAACAAGAAGGTGAAGGAGGAAAGGATTTCAAAAGGTAGAGATGCAGAGGAAGTGTAGATGGCCTGGACAAATGCTTAGACACAGAAGGGAGCAAGAGGAAAGAGGAGAATGGCTAAAACTCTGTCATAGATGGAACATTCACTATTGAAGGGGAATCAAGTAGAATGAGGCTGAAAAGGTAAGCTGGAGGCAGACTGTGGAGGGGACTTTAAATTCCAGGGCTCTAGCTAACAAACTGCCTCAGTTTAAAAGATCACAAACCTAACACAGAAAAGGACACTTTGAAGCAAAATTAAACAAAGTTTTTGAACAGATATTTAAATTGGTTTCATAGTGGACCTTCCCCCATTTTTATTTCTGCCAGTTATTTTCAAATATAATCTAATCTAGTGTTTAGCTGGATTGTTTTCTCTAGGTATGAGTAGCTAGGTGGCACAAAGCATAGAGTGCTGGGCCTGGAGTCCAGAAGGCTCATCTTTCTGAGTTCAAATCCAGCTTCAGTCATGATTAGCTGTATGACTCTAGGCAAGTCACTTAACCCTATTTGCCTCAGTTTCTTCATCTGTCAAATGAGCTAGAGAAAAAAAAATTACCACAGTATCTTTCAAGAAAATGCCAAATAGGATCACAAGAAGTCAGACACAAGAGAGATGGGTAGGAGGGAGGCCACTATTCTTTAAACATTGCCAACATTTATTTAATATTCAACATGTATTGAGTACCTACAGATATCCTGTGATAGGTGTTGAGGAAGAAATAAGCATATAAAATAGTAGTAGTGGTAGTAATAATATCTAGTATTATATAGTACTTTTAATGTTGCAAAGCAACTTAACAAATACTATCTCATTTGAACTATACACCCACACTTGGATAGAGGCACTATTATTACTCCCATTTTACAGACAAGAAAACTGAAGGGCTGAGAAAGCTGGTGTCTAAAGTCAAATTTGAATCCAGGTCTAGTGTTCTATCTACTGTGCCACCTAGCTATATGAGGAAGATACTTCTAAACCAAACAGATCATGCCCTTCTCTATGCCTGGAATGACTTCCTTAGTAAAGTTCTTGGCACACAGAAGGTGCTTAATAAATGCTAGTTGACTTTATCCATCAAATTCCAATCCATCCTTTAATGGCCAATTTAAGTATCACCTCCTCCATGAAGCTTTCTGTGATTGGCAGCCCTTGCCCCACATCATAGTTTTAAAAAAAGTTGTTTACCCTTTGTTAATGCACTTATGAAGTAATAGCATTGTTATAACTATCTGTGATGGTATCACACACACACATACACACACACACACACACACGATTGTAAGCTGCTTGAGGACAGTGTCCAGGTCCGAACTACATGTCATATCTCACCAAGTCTAATACATTTGTACCTGGTATTTTTATTTAATTGACCTATAATTGAACAGGTGTGATAAGAACATTGAACTACATATCTAAACTATATATGTCTCTCAGTTCCTGCCATAGCACTATGCATATCATTGGTTCATAATAAATAATTGTTGAACTGAATAAAACATGCATACAGAAATATATGTATATAGATATATTCATATATAGATATTTATATGTGTGTAAATATATATATACATATATTTTATATATATATATATATGTATATTATATATATATGGTAAATATGTAGAAGAGATGAGGTAAAGATCACTTCAAGTTTGGATTCACCTGGCAACAAAGAATTGAATCCCAACTTTTTCCCAGTAAGATAATGGGCAAATCACTTAATCTCTCTACCTCAGTTTTTTCATCTACAAAATGGGGTAAAAATATGAGATTTAAATATATATTTAAATAATTTAATTATTTTTGGATTATTTAATTTAATTTATTTAATTAATTAATTTAAATTAATTACTTTTCATTTAAAAATACCAAATTTACCAGAGGACTTTTTTTGAGAAAAGTGCTTTGGAAACCTTAAAATATGTTGTTATTGACATTATTACTAAAAATCAGTTGCAAAGGTCACTAAGAATAATAAATATGCCAGCTCAAACTGAATTATTTTTCTGAGGACAGCACACAATTTGAAATGGTAGCAACTAGTAAAGCCTACAGAGTAAGATCAGATCTTCATCATGCTGGCAAAGAGAAGAGCCTGTAGAAGAGGGGGAAAAATAAAAGATTCAATTGTAATCCCACTAATGCATCTCCAGGAGGGTTGGTATCTGCTGAAGAACACTTCCCATTAAGGAAATCAATTTACTATTCGACTTTTCTTCCTGTGGTGCATATTGAAGTGGGATTTGACAACGATGGAAAACAGATTTGTGTTAAATACTGCCAATAGCTCAAGGTTACAGCTTTATGTGAGCAGTAGTCAATTGTAATCCAGTGCCTCCCAAATAGTGAGCCCTTTGTCCATCAGCCAGGGGTAGGAGGTTTGAAATGAACCAGCAGGGCTGTTCATAAGACACACATACATAAGTCTGAAGATTATTTTTCTGATCCCATTGCTGTATGAGACTAGCTCGGTTCAATGGAAGGCTCACAGGCATGGCTAGGGTGGCCACTGTGCTGTAGCCCTGCTTTTTTGCTAGTTGTGTGACTATTTTAGGGATATCAGTTCACCAATCTGAGCCTAAGTTTCCTCATTTATAAAATAGGTATCCACCAACATCATGAAGCTATAATGGTGATCAAAGGAGAAAATGTATATAGTGTTTTATAAACCTTAAAATGCAATACAAAATTATTGTATTTAAATTTTATTATTATTACTAAAGATTGGTTGCCTGACAAGTATCTTTTTCTTCTTTCCTCCTTAGAGAAACAGATAGATCCAGTGGTATACTTGATATTGGCTCGCAAGCCAATTGTTAAATTGTCAAACTTTCAGTGTGGGCATTTGTACCTTAGAAGTCATCAAATGCTACAAAAATTGGGGCTTGATTCATTATTTTGTTGATTATCTAAAATTAAGAAAGTGATGGAGAAAATGTTAATAGTGCAGATCAAATTTAAAAGTGTGTTGTATGGACATTTTTTTCCTCTTGGGGAGGTGGCTGTTAAACATTTACCAGCACACCCCTGGATATATCCTGGCACTAAAGCTGCAGATACATGTCTTCAGAGTCAGTGGTGGGTATCATGTGTTCATCAAACCCTTTCTTGTTGACCCAGACTTGTGGAAATTGGTTCTAAACTGACACCCAAGTTGTTACAAGGAGCTAAGCGTCTGGGTCATTTCTCACATTTCCCTTTCCCCTTTCTCCTTACTCCATTCCATTTCCCTTTCTCTTTTCAGGTCAGCTGAAATCTTAGTTTTCTAGTTATAATATCCTAGATCAGAGTTGGAAATTGCCTTGGCTCACTAAACACAATAATAGTAACTTGTAGCTATTATATACTATTATATATTTATATACTATTACATAGTAAAATATATATATTAGTAATGGTATAGTATTAATAATAGTGTTATGTAATTAGTAATAGTATTAGTAATTAATAATATAATAGTAATTAATATATTGGCACTTTAAAGTTTACAAAGCACTTTTCTCCTAACAACCTTGTAAAGCTTACAGATCCCTAGCTTACAGCATTGAGACGAAGGGATTTACCCAGAGACATCTTTGAGGGTAAAGGTCAGAATCACAAAGCTGTAGAGAGAGATACTCCTAAAGATGGTGCTTGTAATGTAAATAACCCAACCAGGATTTGGAGCTAGATCTCTCCTGACTCCAAGTCCAGTGCCCTCCCCACTGAACCACACTGCCTGATCTAGGAGGAACTTCTGAACATGCACTGTGATGTAGCAAGAAGAGTAGCAGATTTGGAATTGGAAGACCAGATTTCTGTACTGGCTCTGTTATTTACCACCTTTGCAACCTTGGACAAGTCACTTAACCTCCATGATTTGCATAGGGTCACATAAGCATTTTGCTTGGGGGGGGTAAGATTAGAACTCAAATCTTCCTGACCCAATGCTCTTGCCATACTGTTTCTTGTCATCTATAAAAATGGGAGAGGGGAGGATGAAGTAGCATCTACTTTTCAGGTTGTGGGGAAATTCAAATGAGATGCAGATGGAGTACTTTGCATTTCCTTAATAGGCCTACTGCAACTAGCTGACAGAAGATGACTTTGGTGCTGTTTTGGGTCAGATCCTTTCTCCCTTGTCTGCTTTACATGACACAAGGAGTGAAATTCTTTCAGTTTAAAGGCACAGTAAGTTTCTACTCTGCACATTACTCCTCACACCCCCCCCCCACTTTCCAACACCTGTAATAGAAGACTGGATTTTTCTGGCTCTGATGGAAATTAGTATTAATGGTAATGACAGAGGAAGGATAAGCTAGAATTGGAAGTTTATGTCTGCACTTGAAAATGGAACTGAGCAGACAGATGGAACCTAGGACAGCTTTTCCTTGACTGGCATGTCAGCCCCAGTCTCACTGAATGATAGCAACTAAGAACGATTTGGGACTCGGATAGAAGATACTTCAGTCAAGATAATATGCCTCCATTCACACACATTTTTTAAATCAATCTAGATCAGCAGCTAGGACTCTTCCCCATGAGTTGTATGCCTTTTTTATAATGTATACTTTTTACAGAGTTTCAATCAAGGTTAAATTACCTCATGGTCCTTTTTCCTGTGCAATGAGGTTTAACAGTGTGGCACAGTGGAAAGGACACTACAACTGGACTTAGAAGACGTGCTCCTGAGTCTTGGATCTCACATTTAATGAAATATGTAACTGTGGGCAAGACACCTTCCTGAGTCTCAAATGGCTTATCTGTAAAATGAGGGATGATATTATTCACACTAACTAGCTTACAGAATTGTTTTGATGAAATTGCTTTGTAAACCTTAAAGGGCCATATAAATGTGAGTAATTAATAATAAATGACTGGTACAGAAAATAATTGGGGAGAGAAGAGAATGAAATAGCCTGTTACTATTATATAGCCCCAGAGCCCTTTCCAGACTTAAATCAATAATTTCCTTCCTATTTCCTTCCTGGCACATAGTAGGAGCATGATAAATGTATATTGACTGCTTAATGGGAAACACTTTATTGCCTACAATCATGGCTCTATAAAGTCTTAGAGTTAAGAGAAGCCTTAGAGGTCATTTAGTGTTGCCTCATTTGCATCCTTGACAAGTAATCTTCCAGCTTCTGTTTGAACATTTCCAGTGACAAGGAGCTCACTACCTCTGGTGACATCTTCATCCTCAAGAGCCATACAGATTAGCAGAGCACATAAGACATGGATGCAAACAATTACCGTAAGGCAGAATTAGCTGGGTGTTCTGGGATGGGTACAAGCTAAATGCCATAGGAGTGCAAAGGAAAGAGGGATCATTTCCAGCTGGTGGGATCAGCAAAAGTCTCATGGAATAGGTGATATCTGAGCTACGTATTGAAGGATGGACAAAATTTCAATGATGGAGAGGGGAAGGAGTCATTCCACCTGAGCATGAACAAAAGCACAGAGGTGGGAAATCACAGGATGTGTTCAGAGACCTGTGCAATGGTTCAATTTAGCTATAGCTTCTTGTTAACAAAAGGGAAGAGTGAGACATAAGGCTGGAAAAGTAAGAACATCAAGGGCTTGAATGGAAAGCTAAGAAACTGGGACTTCATTGGTCGAGCAAAGGAATCAGAGAAAATTTCTAAATAAGGTGGTCCTGCGTTCGAGGGACCTCGACAAGTACATATCATCTCTGTACGGTTTCTATGTGCTTGGGAGTCCCCCACTCACAAAACACTGGTACCTTTCCTCTCCTTGCTGGTGTAGAATTATGGCTGCCCATGTTCACATTTCCCAGATACACCAGACTAACACAAGCCGTGTCACAGACATCTGTGTACTACAGGACTTGCAAAAACCAATGGCATAAATCTGCCATAACCCCTTAGCCTTCATTCTCCATTAACCCACTCTCCTAGAACTGAAATCACCAACACCACAAACTGCCATAAAGGCATTCTGAGCTTGGAAAAGCTAGCCCCATATTCATCCAAGTTCCTTTTCTTTCACCTTACGGGCTATTAATCAAGTCACATTTCCATCTGAAATCTAACAGCTACTTTAGACAAGAAGTAATGGAGGAAAAGCAATCCAATTCCATTCTGCAAATATTTATTGAATTGTGCACTATATGATCATAGGATATCAGATCTGGAAAGGACCTTAGAACCCAGGACACAGTCTATTAGAAATGAAAAGGGCATTAGGAGAGATAGCTGAATATAGTAGAATGAGTATACACCTTAGAGGGAGGAAACATGGATCTGACAATCACTAGCTGTGGCCATAGGCACCTAGGTAGTATAGTGGATAGAGTGCCAGGCCTGAAGTCAGGTGGACATATCTTCTTAAGTTCAAATCTGGCCTCATACACTTCCTAGCTGTGTGACCCTGGGCAAGTCACTTAATCCTGTTTGCCTCAGTTTCCTCATCTATAAATGAGCTAGAAAAGGAAATAGAAAACCACTCTAGTATCTTTGCTAAGAAAATCCCAAATGGGATCATGAAGAGTCAGACATGACTGAAACAAATGAACAACAAATGCTATGGACATGGACTAGTGACACACTCAAGTCATTTCACTTTTATGGACCTTAGTCATCAGTTTTCTCATCTGCAAAATGGGGAAAATAATACTTATACAATCTACTTTGCAGAGTTGTTTTAGAGCAAGCACCTTGCAAACCTATAGCACTATAGAAGAGTGAACTATTATTATTAGAACATAAAATGTCAGCACTGGGTAGGACTTTAGATCAGTAGTGTCAAACTCAAATAGAAAAAGGGCCACTAATCCATATATAAGGATCCCTACCATATCAACTTAGAAGATCATAAATTAGCAATATCTATGTTCCATTGTATTTTTATTTATTTTGTTAAATATTTCCCAATGACATTTTCACCTGGTTCAGCCTCTAAGCCTGACTGATACCTCTGCTTCAGAACACAAGATGTCAGACCTGGAATGGACCTGAAAAATCATTTTATACAATCTCCTCATTTTAAAAAGGACAAAGCCAAAGTCCGTAGATGGCCAGCAGCTGATCCAAGGTCCTACAGCAAGTGGGCAAGGAAGCTGAGACTAGAACCCAAGTGTTCTGGATGCAGCTGACTTAAAGCCCTGCAGCTCATAATTTGTCTTGAACCTACCTTTCTGACCCTTTCTTGCGCATTACTCTGTACATTCTATGGGCCAGCACCATTGCACTATTCACCAATCCTTTTCACAGCATCCACTCCCCATGCTAAGAAAGTATTCCATCCTCTACTCTGCCTCTAGAGTCACTAGCTTCCTTCCAGGTTCAACTCAGTGCTATCTCCTACACAAAGCCTAACCTGATCCTCTCCAGTTGCCCTCCCCTGCCTTCTGGAAATCATTTTCGCATATTTTTTATATGCACTTAGCTGTGTTCCTGTTGCCTCCCTCTCCACCCCACCTATCCCCAAGAGAATTTCAGATCGTCACCTCCTTAAATACAGGCACTACTTTGTTTTGTCTTTTTGTCCCCAGGGCCTGACATTGTCCCTGGCATATATGTAGAAGGCATCCCAAAAGTCTTAGCACAGGTCCAAGCTTTAATAGTTTATTAATAATAATTATTATATATAATATGATTATGATTATATTATACATAATAATTATTATAAATTAATAATAATAAGCTATTAAAGCTTAAACCTGCACTAAGACTTTTGGGACACTCCGTACTGAACATGGTCTTTCTTGAATTAATTCTCTTCCCATTGCATCATGCCGCTTTTGTACAGTTTTGTCCTCTAAGTCCCATGGCTGGCAGGAGTTAGCAAACTGTCCTAAATTTTAGCTACTTCTCCAGGAAGGTCTGATTATTGGCAATTTTCATCTAAGGTCAAAAACAGAAGGAACAACAGCAAGTCAATCCCTTTCATTGAAATAACAGCTAATAACAGCTAGCATTCATATAGCACTTTAAGGTGTGCAAAGTATATTCTTTAACTCATTTGGTCCTCACAGCAACTCTGTGAGGTAAGGGCTATTATTATCCCCATTTTACAGACGAGGAAACTACAGCACAAGAAAGTAGCCCACGGTCATACAGCTAGTGAGTATCTGAAGCAGTATTCAGAATCAGGACTTCCTGATGCCAAGCCCCAAGTTCTAATCACTGTGCCACCTAGCTGCTGGAAACACACAAATCCTCCACTAACATGTGCCTCATCTCCTACCGCTAACGTCCCTTCACCCCTCTCTCCTCCTTCACAACCCTGTCTCACATGATGAAGTGGACTTGCTCCTTAAAAGGCTAGCTCTTCCACTTGTTCAAGAGTTTTCATTCCAATCTTCTCCTCCAACTGGTTGTCCCTTCTGTCATCTCCACTCTTTCATTTATGTTCAATCTTTCCCTCTCTCCTGGTCCATTTCCTGCCACCTACAAACATGCCCATGTCTCCCCAAGCCTCATTTGATCCTTCCATCCCCACTAATGATTGTCCCACATCTCTTCTGCCCTTTCTAGCTGCATCGTTCAGTCATTGCAATCACATCCAACTTTCTGTGACGCTATTTGGGATTTTCTTGGCAAAAATACTGAAGGGGGTTGCCATTTCTTTCTCCAGCTTATTTTACAGATGAGGCAAACAGGGTTAAGTGACTTGCCCAGGGTCACACAGCAAGTAAGTGTCTGAGGCCAGATTTGAACTCAGGAAGAGGAGACTTCTCGACTTCCCAGCGTTCTAGCCACTATGCCATTTGGAACAAGAAAAAAAGAGCTTTAGTTTTGTTTGCATTTTAAAATAAACTTTAGTTGTTAGCTTAAAATTTGTTTAGGTATTAGTTTCTTTAGTTCAAAGAATAAAAATAAAGTTCCTTATGATTAAGGATTCCTAAATGTTCACTTAAAATACCCTTGACCTACCGCCTATGAAAACGTGCTGCATACGCTTATGCCACGACTTCCATCCTTCCATCTGGCCCAATGCCTCATTTCTTCTAATCCTGTATCATCCTCCTTGCAACCTCAAGACACTCTATCCCCTTCCTACTTTCCAAAGCTGTCAGCCCTGCTCTGGCCTCACTTTTCTGCCTTTAAAAATTTGACCCTATCATTAGCTAGGTCAATTTCACACTGTTCTTTACCCTTGACTCCTTTGTCTCCCTGTCCTATTCATCGCCAATTATCCCTTTCCAAATTTTAACCATGAATTATTTAACAATAGCTCACTAGCTTTCAGCAGAGTTTAAATTTGGTGAGTTTCTAGGCCATGCAAGCTTGTTTATTGTCTCCATTTCTTTGAAACATGTCAATTATGGTGCAAAGTCATGTTTCAGTCTTCCATCTCCATTTGGAAATTTCTGCAATTCCATAATTTGATACTAATTCTTCTTCTCAGAATACCAATGTACTTATCAGAACTCAACATTCCCTCTGTGAAATAATGCAATTCCATGCCTACAGGGAAAAAAATGCCCAAAACATTTTGGGAGTGGGATGTTTTACAGTTGGAAGATGCTTAGATCTTACAAGCTCACCTGGACTTCTGACAATGGTTTTGGTAACAGTCTTCTAAGAAAATGTGAGTTTCATTAGTAAAAATCACCTTTTTCTAATCAGCAGTACTCCAGTCTATGTATTACTTTGCTCATGACAGATGATTTTTCTTCATATAAATGGGTAGCAGCTGTTTTGTTTTTCTTCCTGCTGGTCTTCCAACTTGAGAAGCCTATGCCGTCGATAAAGAAATCAGTACCACCTCCTTCAGCTGCCAGGTCCCTCTGAAGGTCTTTGCTCTTTTCTGAGGATTAAATAAGCTATTTTGCAGAAATAGTTTGTCTGTTCTAGACAATCTGGTCTTTTTTTTAATTTTCAATCACATTTTCCTTTGCACATCAGTATAACTGATCCTGTGTCACTGCGGGCTTCAATATTTTTAAAATGCTTGGCTTCTTCATACCAACAGCTGTTAAAATAAATCTACTAGTCCTTGAAGTGTGCTCCTGCAGAGCTATAACTTTCACACATTTTCTGTATTATCCATTCCTGATAACCACAGAATAAAAAACAGCAACAAAAGAGGGAGCCTAAAACATAAAAATGTTGAAAAAAATCCAAGATGAAACTTACAAAGGACTAACTAAAAGTAGAGTGACCAGCTCAACAAAGTTTTATCCAGTCCAAGTCAGACTTGTATCAATAGAAGCACAAAATTCATGGCAGCCATTGATATGATCAACTAAAATCATATCAAAATTATTGCTTATTCCAAGTAATTCACACAGCACTTTGGATAAAATGTAACTCTTCTGCCTTGCATTTTTTTTTGTAACCTAGAATAGAACATTAGGCCTAGAGTCATGAAGACCTGAGTTCAAATCTGATCTCAGATACTTACTAGCTATGTGACCCTAGGTAAGTCACTTAACTTCTATCTGCCTCAGTTTTCTCAAATGCTGAAATGGGGATAATAATAGCACCACCTCTCAGGATTGTTATGGATCAAATGAGATAATATTTGTAAAATATTTAGCATAGGGCCTGGCGCATATCAGGAACTTAATAAATGCTTGTTCCCTTCCTGACTGATTTCTCATTACTCCCCTTTATATATTCTATGTTCCAAGTCAAGTAGCTTGCTTTTTATGTCTCTGGTAGGAATTCTATCTCCTGTCTCTGAGTATTTGTTCATATTCTTGTTGATGTCTAGAATCTTACTTGCCCTCCAAGGTTCAGCTATAAGCCACCTCCTACAAAAAACCTTTTTTTTTTCATTCCCCTAGTTGTCCACATTCCTTCTCCCCCCTCCCAAACAAATATTTTAAGTTTATTCTATAAACACTTTGTGTTTATTTCCTTGGAAATATGTTCCTTCCCCTTAATAGAACATAAGCTCCTTGAGGGCAGGAAATGCTTTGGTTTGGGTTTTGGTTTTGTTTTTGTTATTTAAGCTTTGGACCCTCAGCACTGAGCAGATTGCCTGGTACATAGGGGACATTTAGAAGTGCTTGCTGAAATAAATTTATTAGATAACCAGTAAGGTTCCTATCAGTTCAATCTATGATCATGTGATTTTGTTGATATTCACAGAGCAAATGAGTGAAATGGGTTAGAATTTTTATATCAATTACATATTCCCATTCTACCTTTTATTATATTATTCCATCTCATAAATTAGCAGCACAGGCACCCCGAGAGTTCTTCCGCAGTTATCAGTGTATAAGCTTAACATCATTGTGGCAAGGAACTCTAATGAATTACTTAGCTGACTACATGTCCATTAGCACCGAGCCCAATAAAGACTTCATAATACTCTTTTGTACTTAGATGGTAAATGGAGGCATATAATGAAGAGATCTTAAAGTATGTCATAAACCTTCATTAATCCTCAGTGCCTTGAAAGGAAGGTACTAGGCAAATGTGATATAGTAGATGATCACTGACCTAGGACTCAGGAGATCTGGATTCTAATCCTGACTTTACTACTAACTTTACGGCCTTGAGTGGGTGACTTCCATTCTGGGTCTTAGTTTCTTCATCTATGTATATAATTGCAAGGTTACATTAAATGGTGCTCAAGGTTCCTTCCACCTCTGACATCCTCTGTTCTAAAGTCTTTTCCAGCTCTGACAATTCTTTCTGTGGTCTATTAAAATGTACACATTCTAGAGGTCCAGGATTCTTGTTTAAGTAGGGGGTGATCTATTGGCACATTTGGAGTATCAAGTCTAAAAGGTTCATTGTTGTCATTGAGTCATTTTTTCAGTTATGTCTGACTTCATGACCCTAATTTAGGGCTTTCTTAGCAAAGATAGTGGAATGGTTTGCCATTTCCTTCTCCAGCTCATTTTACAGATGAGGAAACCAAGGCAAACAGGGTTAAGTCACTAGACAAGGGTCTCTCAGACAGTAAATGTCTGAGGTCAGATTTGAACTCACAAAGAGGGGTCTTCCTGACTTCAGGCCTGGCACTCTATCCACTGCACCACCTAGTCAAACTAACTGCCCTGCCTTGGCCTTCTAAACTTTAACCATTCCAGCTTTCCATGAGACTAAATATCAAACAAGAGACCATGCAGCAAATAAAAGACCTACTGCGCCTACTCCTCTGCCCAAACTGCCAAATTTCAACCCCTGTTCTGCATTTAAGGGTCCCTCCAGCACTTTTAAATTCTTAGGCTATGTGATCCACACTTAGAGTCTGAGCCTTACTTTCCTCTCTCCCAACTTGTCTTAGGCTTCCACTATAAGAGGTTTGGGGCTCTTCCAAGTTTGAATTAATTTCTAAAAGGCCTGATGAACCCAGCCCTCTAGCATCTATTGTCTGGTGCAGCTGTAGAATGTGTTGTAATGTCCAAAATGCCTTCACCTCAGTGATCTAGCTTTATTCATACCACAATTCAGTGAGGTAAAGGAAGCAGGTACCACTGATCATCATTTTTTTTTACAGTTAAGGAAATTAAGGTGAAGAGTGGAGAAATGATTTAAATAATGTCCCTAAGTGGGCTAATAAAAGGAAAAGAACAACCAGTATCCTATCCCCCCACACCTTCTCCCAGAGCTCCAAAGGCTTTGAATAATGAGAGTGGCATGTAATCTCTTCAGTACCTACTTTGAGAAGCAGACAATACGAAAAGAGGGAAGGTGTATTTAGGATTAAAGCCACGTCTCCTAGTCAGCTCCGTGAGAAGGGGTGGCGGAGAGGGGGAGGAAGTTCCAGAAAGTGGAGAGAAGGGAAAGTTAGGAAGACCAGTGCCATGGCCTGAGTTACAATCGTGGGTTATCATTTTAATGCCATTGGGCATTTTATCTGCATTCATCAATCAGGGCAGATGGAAGGCACTGGAGGCATGAAATACCACGCTCTACCCTCGACTGTATATGCTCCCTGAATAAGCTGATCATTCGTCTCCTCACCATAGTCCTAGCAGACCTGCATGAGTTATGCTGCACAGACCTCCTGGATGGTCTCATGGGGGAGGGGCAAAGAGAAATACACTTGCAATTCATGAGGCGTGCAGGAGATCACGTCCTGGAGAGAGAGAGAAAGAGAGAGAGAGAGAGAGAGAGAGAGAGAGAGAGAGAGAGAGAGACAGAGACAGAGAGACAGACAGACAGACAGACAGACAGAGACAGACAGAGACAGAGAGAGAAAGTGTGCATTTGTGTGTTGTGGGCAGCAATGGCATCTGAACGAGGATCACATTCAAATGCTTCATACCACCTCATGGAGGGTTCGATTAACTATGATTTTCTAGGGCAGCTTTGGGGATCCATCCAGTCATTCAACAAACATTTTGCAAATGCTGATGATGTCCTAGGCTCTCTATTCTAGGCACTAAGGATGCAGAGATAAAACAAAACAGTTCTTGCTCTCGAGAAGTTCACATTCTCCTGAGGGGGAAATGACATAAATGTAAATATGTATAATCCAATGTAGAATATGACAAAGGTAAAAGAGAAATACAGACAAGGTGATCCAAGAAATTTCATGGAGAATGAGAAATTCCCTTTTGGCTGGAGGGAATGGGAAGACACCTTGGAGGAAATGATACCTGAGCTATACCATGATGAATACTCAAGAAAAAATGACTCAGAAGCAGAGATGAGGAGATCCACTTCACCATGTTGAAGGTGATGCCTAGATTGCTACCAAAATGAGTTCTGCTAAGCAGATTGAAACACATAGATTTGTATCAGTCCTTGTACTCCAAACAGCAGATTTGACCTCTCTTGGAGGTATCACCAAGAACCAATGCCAACCTTGGAGGTACTGAGTCTCTGTTCCACTCAGGTGTGTCTCTTACACTTAATGTTAAGCAATGCCATCCCTCCAGAGGGCTCTAGGACCAGCCTCGATAATTTTAAAAAAAAAAGAGAGAGAGAGAGAGAGCCATGCCTCAGATTTTATAGCTTCTCCCTTCAATTCAATTAGCAAACACCTAACAGGAAAAATAATGGCTCACATATCTTTAGTCCTTTACAAAATGGTTCCCTTACTTTGAGGTAAGCAACACATCTTCTGTTATTCCCATTTACACAGGAGGAAACTAAAGCTGAGAGAGAAGTGACTGACCCATGCTCACATAGATTTCTGAGACAATCAGCCTTGGGGAATACATAACCTCAGGGGATGGGAATAGCACAGGGAAAAGCATGGAAGGAGGCAGAAAATTCAGTCTTTCAAGTTATAATGTCTCTTTAAAGCTAGTGGAATCTGTGTCAATGCCTACCTATCCTTAGAGCTGTGCTTCAGCTCCACCGTGGGGTTGAATAAGCTTGTTGATTAAAAGGTTGCAGCTGAGTGTCATCTCTGCCACTCCTGGACAAACCTGCCCTCCATGAGTACCTTGACATTTAATGTTGTTGGCCAAGATCAGAAGTACTAGCATGCCTGTGTACAATGCATGCCAGGTGAAGTCTGCAAGTGATGATATATTATATCCTCTGGTATCAATTAGCAGTTGGGGAATACTTCCTTATGTTCCTGCTTAAGGATTTAGGAGGTTTATGCATGCCCTTTATGCACTATTGATGAAAACCTAGACTAATTAGCAGACTTTTCTTCACTGCTACTATCCTATAGAAGCTGCCCACAAACTTACTTTTTTTTCCCTCCAAATGACACTCAGGATCTCCCCCTATTCCATCCCTTATTCTTACCCCAATTTTAAAGAACAGCTTACATAATTTTCCTTTGTAAACAATAACAACAACAACAACAACAACACACTTAAGGACTAGACACAGAGTCTAGGTTTTCCTCTGGAAATACAGACGAATTTTTCTTTCATCCTTTATATTATACAAAAATCAGTCCACTTCAGAGTTTAAAGTATGAAAGTAGAAATGAGAGGGAGGAATAACAAAATTCATCTAGAAGAACAAAAGCTCAAGGATGTCAAGTGAATCAATGAAAAAGAAGGTGGTCTAGCCATACCAGGTCTCAAACTGCATTATAAAGCAGTAATTACCAAAACAATCTGGTGCTGGATAAGAAATAGAGTTGTGTATCAGTGGAATAGATTATGTACAAGTTACATTATATTAAATTACTATGGTAATCTACTATATGATAAACCCTAAGATCTAAGCTTTTGGAACAAAAACTCATTATTTGACAAAAACTGCTAGGAAAACCAGAAAATACTATGGCAGAAACTAAGTATAGACCAACATCTCACACTGTTTACCAAGATATGGTCAAAATAAGTACATGATTTACACGTGAAGGGCGATACCATAAGCAAATTAAGAGAGCATGGAATAGTTTATCTGTCAGATTTATAGATACGGGAAGAATTTAGGACCAAAGAAGAGATACTGAGAATTATAAAATATAAAATAGACGATTACATAAAATTTTAAAAATTTGCACAAACAAAATCAATGCAACCAAAACTACAAAGAAAGAAAATGGGGAGAAATATTTTGCAACAAGTATCTCTGATAAAGGTTTCGTTTCTCAGATACATAGGGAACTGAGTCAAATTTATAAAAATACAAGTCATTCCCCAATTGATAAATAGTCAAAGGATATGAACAGGCAGTTTTCAGAAAAGAAATCAAAGTTATCTATAATCATATGAAAAAAATGCTCTAAATCACTACTGATTAGAGAAATGCAAATTAAAACAATTCTGAGGTACCACCTCACATCCATCACAGTGGTTAATATGATAAAAAAGGAAAATGTTGGAGGGGATATGGGAAAACTGGGACACTAATACACTGTTGGTGGAACTGCAAACTGATTCAACCTTCTGGAGAGCAATTGGGAACTATGCCCAAAGGGCTATAAAATTGTGCATATCCTTTGATCCAGCAATACCACTGCTAGATCTATATCCCAAAGACATCCAAAAAAAAGGGAAAAGGACCTGTTTGCACAAAAATATTTATAGCAGCTGTTTTTGTGGTGGCTGAGAATTGGAAATTGAAGGGATGCCTATCAATTGGGAAGTGGCTGAACAAGTTATGGAATATGAGTGTAATGGAATACTATTGTTCCATAAGAAATGATGAACAGGTGGATTTCAGAAAAATTTGGAAACACTTACATGAAGTGATGCTGAGTGAAGTGAGTAGAACCAGGAGCATATTGTACACAGTAACAACATCATTGGGGGATGACCAACTTTGATAGACTTAGTTCTTCTCAGCAATTCAATGATCTAAGACAATTCCAAAAGACTCATGATAGAAAATGCTATCCACATCTGGTGAAGTAACATCTGCCTCAATGTAGATCTAAGTGTACTATTTGCTCTTTTTCTTTTTTTTTCCTTTCTCATTTTTTTAAACTTTTTTTTTGTAAGGCAATCTGGGTTATGTGACTTGACCAGGGGGCAGACAGACCAAGATGAGGAAGTAATTGTAGTAAAGCAAAGACAGACAGATTTACATTCCAACAAAAAACAGGGAATTTAAGGGTCCATGCAAGAAAAGAAAATGGCCACAGCCTAGGGGGATTTAGAACAGGAAATGAATGCCTTAATCTACTTGAGATCCAAGAATATGTACCTTCAAAGATTTTTACTATGGTGAGTGGAAAAAACGATCCTTTCATTCCTAAACTTAGGTGCTTTAAAAATAAATTAAAGGGCAGCTAGGTGGCACAGTGGATAGATCACCTGCCCTGGAGTCAGGAGGCCTTGATTTCAAATCCAGCCTCAGACACTTAATACTTACTAGCTGTGTGACCCTGGGGAAGCCACTTAACCCCACCTGCCTTGCCAAAAAAAAAGAGAAAAGAAAAATTAATGTTGTATTTAATCAAAGACTTTCTGCACCAATTGATATATGCCTATGTTTATTTTTTTTATTACTGATTTATTAGGTAAGTGTTTTTCCTAATGTTCAACCATCCTTGAATTCCTGAAAAAAATCCAACTTGGTTATAATGCATGACTTTTGGTTGCATGAAAGGAATAAAAAATACTAGCAAATGGATCACATCATCAATATTCATTAGTGATACTGGACTACTGTCCTCTTCCTCTGCCTTATCCTTTCTTGGTTTGGGTATCAGGACCACATTCATTTCATAAAAAGGACTAGATAGAGTGCCATTGCCTTTATTTTTTTAAAAACAGTTTATATAGCATAGGGATTACTTGTTCTCAAAATAATTAATAGAACTCACTTATAAATTTTTCTAGTTGTAGTACCTTTATTACATAACAGTGCATTTATGGTCTATTCATGGGACCAATAATAAAATCAATTGTCAAATATTTATCAAACTTCTATTATGTGTCAAGTATTTTGTTAGAGACTAAGGATATAAAAAAAGAACAAAAATGAAACAGTCCCTGCCCTCAAGGAGCTTAAATGCCACAGACTCATACAATAAAAAATGTGTACAAAGTAGAGGGTCATTTTAGGGAGAGATCAGAAAAGGCCTCCTATAAAAGGTGGCACTTAAGCTAAACTTTGAAAGAGACTAGAGATCCAAATAGGAAAGAGTGCATTCCAACATAGGGAACCGCCAATGGAAAGATACAGAGACAGGAGATGCAATGTTGTGGGTGACAGATGGCAAGAAGACCAGTTTGGCTAGACCACAGAAGATACAAGTGATAAATGCATAGTAAGTCTGGAAAGGTGAATGACAGGCAAATGGTGAAGGGCTTTAAATGCTAAACAGAAGAGTATGATTGAATTATATTATTTTACCATATGACTTCCTTATTCATTCAACTCCCTGGCATCAACCTGGGGTCAAACTACCTTTCCAGCCTTTTTGAATGTTACTCTGTGATCCAGCCAAACTAGCTTTCTCTCTGTTCCTCATTCATGGCACTTCTTCATCTTTCATCTCAATGCCTTTGTACCAGCTTCTCCCATGCCTAGAATGCACTCCCTTCTGTAGCTCAAGGACAATCATTTGCGTGAAACCTTTCCTCATCCCTCTCCCCAACTGTTAGTTCCCTCCTTCCCAAACTACCTTGTATTTAACTACTTTGTGTATGTACTTGTATGTATTAATTTTATATTTATGCTATATATTTTTGTGCATTCTTGTTGTCTCCTCCATTAGAACATAAGCTCATTTTTGAGTAGGGATTGGTTCATTCTTTGTATTTGTATGCCCAGCATCTAGCAGAGTGAGCTGCACATAACAGGTGCTTAATAAATACTTCTTAGTAGATTATTGAGTTATTTGATCCTGATGGTAATAGGGCACACCACTGGATCTCATGTAGGTGAGTAACATGGACTTACCTGTGCTTTAGGAATATCTCTTTGGCAGCTATGTGAAATATGGATTGGAGAAGGGAGAAATAGAAGGCAGGGAGACTAATTAGGAGCTTTCTATAGGATCATACATTTAGAATTGGAAGAGTTTTAGGGATATTCCATTCTAATCCCCTCATTTTACAGAGGAAGAAATTGAGGCCTAAAGAAGTGGGCCTTGCCAAAGTTAACACAGGGAATATTTTCTTAAATTGGCTAGTGGTTTATCTAATTGTATTCGTACTTTCAAAAACCAATTCTTTAGACTTCTCTTTTTTTCTTAATATAAGCATTCATGAATATAAATTTCCCTCTGAGGATTATTTTAGTTACATCCTGTAATTTTGAAATGTTGTATGGTTAGCAATACGTGTGTGTGTGTGTGTGTGTGTGTGTGTGTATGCATATGTGTTTGTGTTTTAAGTCTCTGTTAGGTCTGAATTATTTGCTTACATGTCTCTTATTGATTATTTTTGTTATTAAATTATGGTATATTAAGGAATGATTAGTGCCCACATGCATGTACATATATGAATATATATGCATAGGTGTATATGTATGTCTTTTGGCATTTACTAGTTCTTTATTTCCTTACAGAATGGTCTATTTTTCTTAAAGCCTCATCTATATTCGAAGGAGGAACAAGTAAACTCTCTTTCTATATGTCCATCAAATACACATTTTTTAATAGTCTTTTCAAGATTAGAATTGCTTTCTTGTTTATCTTTCTGTTTGACTGTTATACTTCCGATTCAGGAGAGTTAAAATATCCTACTATGATTATGTAACTATCTAGGTCTTATTGCTTTTAATTAACTTTTTCTTTAAGTACTTAGTAACTATTCTATTTGTAATATTGACACTTAATGTTTAAATGGTTTCACTATAAAGCTTCACAACTTGATCTAGTTTTCCTATTTAGATCTCTTGTTGCTTCTTGGTTTAATTTTGATATTGTCTCCAAATCATGATTACAATCATGTTTTTTTGGAGTCATCTGAGGCATAACAAATTTTACTCTAGCACTCACTTTAAATTGCATGTTAAGATATTTCAAGCACATTTCCTGTAGGAAACATGCTGTTACACCATTTTAAAATTCATTTTTGTGGCTCTTTCCCCTTTTATAGGTAACCTCAGTCCACTTACATTAGAGGTTACAATTATTTGATTTTCCTTCCATCATATGTGGTTATATTAATTATTTTAGTAACAATAGTGTAATTTCTTTCATTTCACCAATATAAATCCCAACATCACACACACATACATATATTCATACACACACACACACACACACACACACACCTCTCTTCCTACTCTAAACATAAATCAGAATTTTTACTAATGTAAGTTTTTCAAAGCACCCTTCCCCTATATCCATCTTGAGACAGGACTATGATTTAAAGATTCATCGCTCTACTTTATCCATCCTAATTCTTTATTTGTTTGGTCTTCATCTGCTTTGTTCATACTCAAAGAACAATAATCTTTTTCATTCTGCCCCTTCATCTCTTCTTCAAGATAATCTGCTTCCCTATATGTAGTCATATGAAAAAAATGCTCTAAATCGCTATTGATTAGAGAAATGCAAATCAAAACAACTCTGAGGTATCCCATCACACCTATCAGACTGGCCAAGACGACAAAACAGGAAAATTATAACGTTGGAAAAGATGTGGGAAAATTGGAACACTAATGCATTGTTGGTGGAGTTGTGAAATGATCCAACCATTTTGGAGAGCAATTTGGAACTATGCCCAAAGGGCTATAAAAATGTCTTTGACTGAACAATAGAACTTCTAGGGCTATATCCCAAAGAGATCATAAAAATGAAAAAAGGACCCACATGTACAAAGATATTTATAGCAGTTCTTTATCTGGTGACAAAGAATTGGAAATTTAGGGGATACCCATCAATTGGGGAATGGCTGAACAAGATGCAGTATATGAATGTAATGGGATACTATTGTGCTGTAAGAAATGATGAGCAAGCAGACTTCAGAAAAACTTGGAAAGACTTGTATGGATTGATGCTGAGTGAAGTGAGCAGAACCAGAAAAACATTGTACACAGTAATAGTCGCATTGTGTGATGACTAATGTTGATAGGCTTAGCTCTTCTCAGCAATACAAGGATCTAAGACATCTCCAAAGATCTCCTGATGGAAAATGCTATCCACATCCAGAGAAAGAACTATAGAGTTTGAATGCAGATCAAAGCATACTATGTCTTTTTTTCTTCTGTTTTGTTTTGTTTCTTCTTTCTTCTTTGTTTCTTCTTCTTTCTATTGGTTCTAATTCTTCTTTACAACATGACTAATGTGAAAATATGTTTAACAGGAATGCATATTTAGAGCCTATATCAAATTGTGTGCCATCATGGGGAGGGAGGAAGAGAAAATTTTAAATTCAAAAGTTTATGGATGTGATTGTTGAAAACTAAAAATAAATCAATTAAAATTTTTTAGTAAAGATAATCTGCTTCCTTTTGATCTGTGAAGGAGTGGATAAAGCACTGGACATTGTGTCAGGAAGACCCAAGTTTGAATCTTTCCTCAAACTCTACCTGTATCTCATTGAGCAATTCATTAAATTTTTCCCAGCCTTAATTTCTTTTTCTGTAAAATTAAGATAATAATGCCACCTACTTCCCAGGGTTGTTGTAAGGATTATACGAAGCAACATGTAAAGTACATTTACATTTTAAAAGGACATAAAAATGAAAAGTATTTTTTAATTAAAAAGAGCTAGCCTTGAAACCATATCGAACTGGGTTCAAATCATAACCCTGACACATATAGACTAATGTGACTCTGGGCAAATCATTCAAACTTTTAGCACCCTACAAACTCTCTAAGACTATAATTTGCATAGAAGATTCCAATCTGTATTGTCAGAAGTTCCTCCTCTGGGAATCCTTTATACTAATAAAATCATTGCTCTAATCTCTAATCCCAGCTCTAGAATTTGTCAAATAATTCCTAGTCATTGATTATACTATGTTTGTAAGGTTCCAACTTAGAAAGATAACATGCTTTTTTTCCTCCCTACATGATGTAAATAATTTAGTTACAACTTACATAGTCAGTAACTTTACTTTGTTTAATATTCACCTTTACAGCTAAATTGAAATGTCAAAGGACCCAACTAAGTCTAGTGAAGCATGATGTCACTTAAGGATGTATGGAAAGTCTTGGGGAGGATTTAAAATGCATATTTCTCATTAAAAAATATGCTCAGATTTTCTGGGTAGACTATTTGGAACAGCAGGCTAATTTCCTTTGTTTTTGAAGTATTGCCTTCCATAGCCTTTCTTTTCCTTTCTCAGATGAGAAATCCTGATTAATTTGAATTGGCAGCTTAGAATAGGTTATTTATTTTATCCTGCTTGCCTGCAAAATCCTTCCTTTGGGACTGAAGCAACTTTGAGTGTGATTATGACATTTCAGGAGGAGCTGAATTTGGGGATACCCTTTACTTGTGCCCTGTGCATTTTGTCGATCTTCACTTTGTCACCTCTTTTCAATACTCACAGGACATTTTCTTAATTCTTTGATTTCTCAAAATGTAGCATTCAGGCAGGCTTTTTTTTTCCTTCTTATTTGTCAGCAAGCTGCAAAATCCTCCAGTTGCTTCAGGTTGTCTGAGGAGCTATCCTCAAGGTACATCCTTTAGCTCCATCACTTTTGTTTGTAACAACTTCTAATCCCGTTCCAGCTGCACTGATTTTTTTGTTTAGCTATTTGTTCTGCTACTGCCATTTTGTCATCCAACAGGCTCATTCTGTTCTTTAGAGAGTCCACTGTTTTGTTGCACATCTCCACTGAATTGTCCAGACTGTCTTTGCCCTTCCTTCATTGATTTCAATTACATCTCTTCAGATGTTAGTTTTTCCTTAATTCCTGTTATTGAACTTAACCAATCTGAGGAATCTCACAAAATAAACATTTCAACTTTCTGAGCTTTTTTATATTCCTTCTGATGTCCTCTCTTCAGGGTGTGCTTTTCTAACTCAATATTTTTTTGTTGCATTAGATCCCTTTTTGCTCACTGACTGCTTTACAATATATTTTTCTTCCTTTCTATAATGCAATTGTCCTAGTGGAGTTTTATCTTTGGGGGAATTTTTGTTTGTTTGTTTGTTTTGTAATGATTCTTTTACTTGTTTTTCTCAAGATGATGTGAGGGGACCTAGGCTCATTTGTTGTACCACCTTGGATGTCTTCAAATTATAACTCTTATCCTTTGATTTTCCCAAATTGTTTACCCCCTTCTCCTATAAAGTCTTACTATTGTAGGATAGAACACTGTGACATGAAGTGACCACAAATTCCTGAAAAGCGGACAATCAAGTTTGAGTTCTAGCTAGTACTCATGAATTAGGAAAGCTTTAGTCTTGACCGAATGAATGTATGTCTACTGTCAAAAGGTCAGTAAAGCCAAGTTCAGGGAGATTCATTATTAGGTTGGCCATAGAATGACAATTTTTTTCAGATACATAAGACTATATAATGAAGATGACACTGACCGTGATGACCATGATGATATTGATGATATAGATAACATTTGTAGAGTATTTTAAATTTGCTAAGTACTTTGCATGTATTACTTCATTTGATCTTCACAAAGACCCTGTGAGGTAGGTGTTATTATTATCCCCATTTTACAGATGAGGAAACAGAAGCTGACAGAGATTACGTAACTTGCCTAGGGTCAAACATCTAGTAAATATGAGGCATGATTCAAACTCAGGTCTTCTGACTTAAAATCTAACATCCTTTCCACTATACCTAGTGATAGAGAAGTTGCAGTCTCTATCAGTGGAAAGAGAATACATATGCTAATGAAATTGTACATCTATGAAGTATTGAAGTCTAAGTTTATGCCCTATATGTTCCCATGATGTTATAGATACATTTTTTTTAAAAAAAGTATCTGGCCCTCAAAGAATTTTTACAACCAGTCTCTCTGATAAAGGCCTCATTTCTAAAATATATAGAGAATTAAGACAAATTTGTAAGAACACAAGCCATTCCCCAATTGATAAATGGTCAAAGGATATGAACAGACAGTTCTCAGATTAAGAAATTAAAGCCATCTATAGTCATATGACAAAATGCTCTAAATCTTTATTGATTAGAGAAATGCAAATCAAAACAACTCTGAGGTACCACATCACACCTATAAGATTGGCCAACATGACAAAACAGGAAAATGATAAATGTTTGAGAGGATGTGGGAAAATTGGAACAGTAATACATTGTTGGTGGAGTTGTGAAATGATCCAACCATTTTGGAGAACAATTTGGAACTATGCCCAAAGGGCTACAAAAATGTGCATACCCTTTGATCCAGCAATAGCACTTCTAGGGCTGTATCCCAAAGAGATCATACAAATGGGAAAAGGACCCGCATGTACAAAGATATTTATAGCAGCTCTTTTTGTGGTGGCAAAGAATTGGAAATTGAGAGGATGCCCATCAATTGGGGAATGGCTGAGCAAGTTGTGGTATATGAATGTAATGGAATACTATAGTGCTATAAGAAATGATGAAGAGGCTGACTTCAGAAAAACCTGGGAAGACTTATATGGTCTGATGCTGAGTGAAGTGAGCAGAACCAAGAGGACTTTGTACACAATAACAGCCACGTTATGCAATGACTAAGATTGTTAAACTGAACCGTTCTCAGCATTACGAGGATCTAAGACATCTCCAGAGGCCTCGGGATGGAAAATGCTGTCCACATCCAAAGAAAGAACTATGGAAGTCCAATCGCTATCACTTATTTTTACCTTCTGTTGAGCTTTGTTTCATGTTTCTGATGGTTCCTCCTATTGGTTTTAATTTTTACTTACAACTTCACTAATGTGAAAATATGTTTAATGGGTATGTAAATGTAAAGCTTATATCAGATTGTGTGCCGTCTTGGGGAGGGTGGGGGGGAGGAAAAGGGAGAAAAATTTTCAACTCAACAGCATATGGAAAAAATAAAAAAAAAGTATCTGGCCCTCAAGAGTAAATCATTCTGTCCTCATCATATTAAAAATGTTTATAAAGGTGCTTTTCATAGTAGCCAAAAACTGAAAACAAAGTAGACCCACATCAACTGGGGAATGCTAAACAAAACATGAATAGTTTCAGACTATTGCTGAAATTTAAGAACTGATAAACATGATGGATACAAAATATTTATGTGAACCAATGCAAAGTGAAATAAACAGAACCAGGAAAATAATATTCATAATGACAAAAACAATTTAAACAGGAAGAATAAAATAGCTGAAACTTAATGCTGTAGAATTATAATAACCAGGCTTGGCCCCAAAATAAGAAACATGAGAAGACACTTTCCCCCTTCTGCTTTGCAAAAGTAGGGAACCAGGGGTGTGAGATACTACATATCATGTTGGACATTTTTGATTGGTTCTTCAGTTATGGGTGTGAATATTTCCTGAAAAATGGGTAATTCACCATTTTGAGCATCAAGACTGTTTAAAAATGTAGATCATTCTTTACAAAATGTATTTTCTGTTTCCTTTTCTTCTCGAACAGAGTATAGAGAACCTAAACAAAGCTTTTTAATGATGACTCAGGTTCATCAATGTGAATATCATTCATTCTCTTTTAAAAAATTTTTTTACAGAGTTCAGGTAAGTTATAGACCCTCCATTCGTGGACAGTCTAAGAATATTTCTTCTTAGACTGTGATACAAAACAGTGATGCCCTCCAGACCTAAGAGTGTGCACAATAGGGATCACACATATATACTATTACACCCAAGCTCTGAGTCTTGGCTTCTTCTCCAGTATCCTTTATCCCCATGAATCAAAACTATGTCAATCAGATAGATATCTACATCTGCCAGGATCTCTCCTTGATTCTCCTAAATTCTAATATAATTCAGAGGAGGGTGCTCCAAGCCAAAGTGACATACAGTCTCAAGGTTTGGAAAATCTGTGAAATGGGTCAGTGCAAGATTCATTATTTCCATGCCCTAATATTACATCACCAAATTACTGAGTTCAGTAGAGGTTATGCTTCTCTCATATTTATCCACATTGTTCTTCATACACTGACCTTCCTCTGAGTTAACTCTCTCAACACACTCTTTCCCTTAAGCTTCGTTTTATTTCAGTCACAAATCATAAACACATGCAGAAGTCACATTACATCATCACCCATGCACCTGAACAAACTGAATGAGGACTTTAGCCTAAACATCAGTATCAAAAGAACACTAATGCTCTACCCACATTTTGGAGTGATAATTCAGACTTTATCTTCCTCTCCCTCTCCCCACTCCCCACAAGAACTCTCTGCTTTCTCAACCTTAGTAGATTGTTGGGTTATACTAAATGGTCCTTGGCTCTAGATGGCTGGGACTTCTTGAGCCTTGTATCCCCTTATAGGCATTCTTGTTTGTTTGTTTTTCTCTCCTTGTTACTTTCAGTTTTTGCTGCTGTCGAGGTGCCTTCCTGAAGCAGTGCCTGTCCTTCCTTCTCACCTTCTATTCACTTGGAAAGCAGAGAGTCAAATTGGTTTGAATTCTGACTTAAAAATTCATAAATAAAAGTTATTTTTTTAAAAAATAGCAATGAGTAAAATTCATAGAGTTTGTGACTGACTTTGGCTGTTTGAAATATTCTTTCCCATCTTTGCTAGTTCTTGGCTATCAAACAATTAATCAAGTATTTATTAAGTATCTACTGTGTGCCAGGAATTGCAGATAAAAGCACAAAGAAAGAAACCATCAATGCTGGAAAAGAGCTTGCATTCTAATAGTGCAGACAACAAAAACATATATAAAGATATCTGTCTATCTATCTATCTATCTATATAGATAGATAGATAGATAGATATAGATATAGAAATATATATATATATATATATATATATATATATATATATATATTATATATATATATACAGAGAGAGAGAGAGAGAGATCTCATAAATATAAAGTGAACAAATACAAATACATACAAAGTAGTTAAATTTAAGGTAATTTGGGAGGAAGAGCACTAGCAGTTAGGGAGATCAGGAAAGGTTTCACAAGCAGAAGATAGTACATGAGCTACATCTTAAAGAAAGAGACACTATGGTCATGGGTAAGGAGAGAGTACATTCCATGTATGTGGGACAGCCAGTACACAGACTCAGTACATAAGGAATAGAGAGAAGCCTGTATTGCCCCAACGTATCAAATATCAAAGAAGCTTCGTATGTGGATGGTTAACTAATGCAGTTGGTCCTGACAGTAGAAGGGGTTGGATATGCTGAGACATAGATGGTGGTAGGAGCAACCAACTGAAAGCAGGGCCTCCCTGATGGCTTAAATCCCTTGACTGCAGAGAAAGGAGAGGATTACCAGATGGTGACATGGGCAGCCAGGTCGTATGTGAGAAGCAACATGGAATGACAGACTTTTAGTCCAAAGACCCAGGTTCAAGTCACTTGCTAAGTGCTCAGCCACTTAGCCCTTAAGTGAATGCGCTCCCTTAGCATCAGTTTCCCCATCTATAAAATGAGGACAAACAAACATCAGACAGGTACTAGGAGGAAGTACTCTGCAAATTTTAAAACACTACAGAAAAAGTGAGGGACTAAAGTTTTGTTGTCTGTGGGACAGGTCTTTTCTTAAGTAAGCAGGGAATAGACTTTGAAAGAGATTCAAGCCATGGCAAAGTCAATAACTAAAGCCTAAAGAGGGAAGTCTGAGCCAAGAGGTCAAGTGCAAACACAGAGCAGAATGGAGAGAAGGGAAGAAACTAAAGAAGCCAAGACAAGCAAAGGCCGCCGATACCGGCAGTGCCCAGGATGGTCTAGCCATACTTTTAAGATAAAATATTTCTTCAGGTCCTGTGCTTCTGGTTCTGGATTATGACAACTGGTAAAGTTGTTGGGTTGAGTGATTGAATTTATAGAATCACAGAAGAAATAAAATATCACAGAATCTCAAGGTTGCAAGGGACTTCCAACTAGCAGTGGTGAGCCATGTGGCAAAGGGCCAGAGCTTGGTTTCAAGAAGACCTAAGTTCAAATCCTGCCTCAGACACTAGCTGTGTGATCCTAGCACAGTCATTTAACTTCTCTATGTCCAAGTTGTACATACATATATATATATATATATATGTATAATATGTGTGTGTACGTATATAAATATACATATATATATATGTATACACACACACACATATATAATTTTTTCCCTCCTAATACCATAATACTGACAAAGGTCTCATGAGTTATAAATATCATCTTTCCATGCAGGAATGTAAACAGCTCAACCTCAATAAGTCTCTCATTGTTTCTCTTTCCTGTTTACCTCTTCACGTTCCACTTGAGTCTTGTATTTGAAAGTCAAATTTTCTATTCAGCTCTGGTCTTTTCATCAAGAATGCTTGAAAGTCCTCTATTTCACTGAATGACCATTTTTTCCCCTGAAGGATTATACTCAGTTTTGCTGGGTAGGTGACTCTTGGTTGTAATCCTATCTCCTTTGTTCTCCAGAATATTATATTCCATGGCCTGTGGTCCTTTAATGTAGAAGCTGCTAAATCTTGTGTTATCCTGATTGTGTTTCCACAATACTTGAATTGTTTCTTTCTGGCAGCTTGTAATATTTTCTCCTTGACCTGGGAACTCTGGAATTTGGCTACAATATTCCTAGGAGTTTTCCTTTGGGGATCTCTTTCAGGAGATCAATGGATTCTTTCAATTTCTATTTTGCCCTCTGGTTCTAGTATATCAGGGCAGTTTTCCTGATAATTTCTTGAAAGATGATGTCTAGGCTCTTTTTTTGATCATGGCTTTCAGATAGTCCAATAATTTTTAAATTCTCTCTCCTGGATCTATTTTCCAGGTCAGTTGTTTTTTCCAATGAGATATTTCACATTGTCTTCTATTTTTTCATTCTTTTGGATTTGTTTTATAGTGTCTTGATTTCTCATAAAGTCACTAGTTTCCAATTGCTCTATTCTAATTTTTAAGGAAGTATTTTCTTCAGTAATCTTTTGGACTTCCTTTTCCATTTGGCCAATTTTGCTTTTTAGGGCATTCTTCTCCTCATTGGCTTTTTGGACCTCTTTTGCCATTTGGGTTAGGCTATTTTTTAAGGTGTTATTTTCTTCAGTATTTTTTTGGGTCTCCTTTAGCAAGCTGTTGACTTGTTTTTCATGATTTTCTTGCATCACTCTCAGTTTTTCCTCTACTTCTCTTACTTGCCTCTCAAAATCCCTCTTAAGTTCTTCTAAGACCTGGCATTGATTCTTATTTTTCTTGGAGGCTTTGGATGTAGGAGCTTTGACTTTGTTGTCTTCTTCTGGTTGTATGTTTTGATCTTCTTTGTCACCAAAGTAAGATAATACAGTCTGACTCTTTTTGTGCTGCTTGCTCATGATCCCAGTCAATTACTTGAGTTTTAAACTCTTTGTTAAGGTAAGAGTCTGCTTCCAATGTGGAGAATGTACTGTCCCAAGCTTTGGGGGTTTGTAGAGCTGTTTTCAGAGATATTTGTAGGGACCTGTAAATTTTCAATTCTTCCAACGTAGTATGATAAGGGGTGAAGTGTTTACTCCTTTCCTGGCCTGTGCTCTGGTCTATTAATGACCACAAGCACTCCTTTCTGACCTGGAACTGTGAGGAGGGTTTTCTCTTCCCAGCCACTACAAGCTTCCCCATGCCAGCGCTCCTCCTCGTCCCAGGACCGCCACCCAGAACTGCATGGGCAAAGCAAGAGATTCCTGCCTCAGGACTGGCAAAGAGATCCCTGCAATGCCCCTCTGATTAGCCACTCTATTCCCCTTCAGTCTGTGGGCCAGAAGCTCAGGAGGCAGCCCTTGCCCCAGGCCGCCCGTGGGGAATGGAGCTGGAGCTGAGACCACTTTTCTTCTCTGTCAGCACTGCAGAAACAGACTTTTCCCACTGACCTTCTAAGTTGTCTTTGCTGTTCCTGGGTTGAGAGGTCTGGAAACTACCACAGCTGCCCGTGATTCAGTCCTCAGAGGCCTGCTCCAGGTTTGCTGCGGCCTGCACACCCACGCCAACTGCGCTCCTCTACCTGCCTGAGTGATATACCTTTCTGATCAACCATCCAGTTTGTCTTGGGCTGGAAATTTGTTTCATTCTGTCTTTTTGTGGGTTCTGCTATTTTAGAATTTGTTTAGAGCCATTTTTTATAGGTATTTGGAGGGGTTTGGGGGAGAACTCAAGCAAGTCACTGCTTTCATTCTGCCATCTTGGCTCCATCCCTCTCCTTTGGACATTCTATACCTTGTTAATATGTCTTATAAAATTTACCTAGAAGTGGATAACATCCATTAATGTCTGATCAGGGGAAAAGACAATAAAATTATCAATTCCCCTACTTTGAACAGTGCACTTTTTGTCTCTTCCTACTCTTGATGTGACATATTACTGCAGCACAAATCCTTAAGAAATGCCAAATAACATTATGCTTATTTAAGGAGGAGTTAGGAAAGGAGGAGAGATTGGGCAGTGTATTCTGAGTCCATGACTTAGTTGGCGAAAATTAAATTCCTCTTGAAAGTATTCAAGTCAGGTAGCAAACAAGGAAGTAGGTCATGATATTTTATTTTTTAAAAAATTCACATTTCCATAAAACTTTAAAAGTTTATAAAATACTTTCTATAAAACATCTCTTTGAGGTAGGCAGAACACTGGATGCAAGTCAAGTAGGTCTAAGTTCAAATACTTCCTAGCTGTATAACTCTGGGCAAGTCAGTGAACCTCTATCTGCCTCTAGTTCCTCATCTGTGAAATGGGCATAATAATAGCACATCCCTCTCAGGATTGCTGTGAGAATAAATTGAGATATTTGTAAGGTGCTTAGCAAACCTCAAAGAGCTATGTAAATGCTACTAACAATGACAACAATAATGATCATAGACAAGGATTTGGAGGTTCAGAAAATTGAAGTGACTACAATCACACAGCCAGTAAATGGTGGAGAGTCAGCAATTCCAGGTCTCCTGACTCCAAGCCCATTGTTATTTTCACTATAAATTAAGATTCAAGGCTTAAGAATTACTCCTGTTTAAGGACAGCATCCAAGACTTCACTCCCTACATACCCTGTGTCTCTGGGCCATGTGAAGATGACATACAGTAGCTATGTTGGCAGCTATGGTGCACAGGAAAGAACACTGGAGTCAAAAGTTCAAATCCTAGCTCTCCAACTTACAGGCTTAGTGACCTTGGGCAAGGTTGTTAATGTCTCCATACATAACTCTGTTCTCTCAGCTGTGAAATGGGGGTAAAAAAGAATAATATCTGCATCATCTACCTTAAGAGGTTGCTGGATTAAATGAGATAATTTATGTAAAGTCTTTTTCCAATCACGAAGCACTATGCATGTATGAGCTATTATTAGGAACATAGGACTATGAATTTAGAAGGGACTCTGGAAATCATCCAGCCAGGATCCTAACCTTTCTGTGGTTACTGGAATCCTCTGGCAGTCCAGTAGAACCTATGAACCCCTTCTTCAAGATACTTCTTTTTAAATACAAAAAAAAAAAAAGAAATATTTAGGATGACCAAGAAAACCAATTATATTGTAATAGAGTTATCAAAATCTTTTTTTTTAAATCAAGTTCAGAGACCTTGGGTTAAGAACCTGATCTAATCAAATCCCCAAATTTTATAGATGTGAAAACAGAGGCGCAGCAGAGAGGTAATAGGGCCATTACCAGGACACCCAGACAGGAATTAGTGGGGCTGGAGATCTCATTCCAGGTCTCCTGATTCCTATTACCTACTAATATGGAAGGAGTATAGCACAGTGCAAAGTCATCTTGAGTTAGAGACAGAATCAAAGATCTCTGGGGCTCAATTTCTTCCTACAGCAAATGAGAGGATTGGATCAGATGGTCACTGAGGTCCCAGGGTCCTAGATTTAGAGTCAGAGGGTCTGGGTTCCAATGACAGCTCCCTGTGAGACCTTATACAAGTCACTTACTTCCCTGGGCTTCACATATAAAATCGGAGGTTGGACTAGAATCTAGATTTTACAGGGCCCTTTCAGCTTTAAGTCTGTGATTCCTGTGATCCTATGATTCAAGTCTTAGCTTGCTATTATTATGGCTCTGAGTTGGAATATATCTAAATGTATCATTCTCCACTTATTTTATTAGCAAGACTAGGGGAAGAAAGTCTTGGGTTTTGTTGTTGTTTGGGTTTGTTGTTGTGGTTTTTTTTTTTTCCTGATCAAGAAATGGCCCTGTATCTCCTCTCCTCCAATGAGAGATAGTTCCTAAGGTAGAGCAGCATGCCAGTCTAACCCTGCCTCAGGCTATGATTTCCGATGTAAGCCTTCTCTATTCCTGGGCAGCAGATGGCTGGCAGGCAGCTATGGCCAGCTTTCATTTATCTCCTTCACATTACTCCAGCCAAGAAACCCTCAGTAATTACTGCAATCGTCCTTAAATTAAATAAGGGTTAATAAAATCAGGACTGACACACTACCACACAGGAGAAAAGATGAGGCAACCTGTGGGACAAAGGGATTTTGATAAAACAGTTTCTTGCCATGCCATAGCCTAACTGGGTTTGTTTTCCTGTACCACGCACCCAAAGGATCCTCACTCCACAAGCATCTGTCATCTGATTTTCTCTTTCTGGAAGGTGCACGATTTTTTTTTAACCCTTCTTCCCCTACCCTCACTCCAAACCTAGAATCTAAGCAGATGGGAGGTGAGGGAAGGGGAGGGGTGGTGGGCAGATATGACCTTCTTTTACCAGGGATGATTCCTTCATAACCTCCTTCTTCCCTCCCCCCAAAAAGATGGCTACAAAAAAACTTCATTCTTTAAGACTATTTCTGATAAAACATTTGCCCTGAAGATGAAATAAAATTTAAGTTTGAAATGCAGATCTTAAAAAAAAAAAAGGCACTCCACAGTCTTATTTTTTTTAAGTGGGTAGGGGGAACAATATTTCCAATTTAGGATTCTAGGACTTAAAGCAAGAAGGAAATATAGAAATCATAAAGCTCATTTCATAGTTGAGGGAACTGAGGCCCAGATAGGGGAAGAGACCCACTCAAGGTAACACAGCTAACAACTCCAAACCAGATTCATCCATTCTATGATACCACATAGAATCCAGGTGAAATACCAGTCTATATGATTATAGATTTAGATTTTGATGAGATCCAGAGATCACCTTTTCAAAACTCTTCATTTTGCCAACAAGGAAATAAGCCCAAAAAAAGATTAAATGACATGGCCAAAGCCATATCAGTAGGGTTTAGGTGCCAATATGGAGGGATTTTAACTTTGTTTCATTATTGATGTACCTTCTACTCTCCATACATCCCAGCCTCACCAACCACCTTGCTACCTATAGCAGAGACCAAACCTTGGAGGAGCTTTCACCCTGGGGCCCTGCTTTTTGACTGGTGACTGCCTCTACCACCTTGATGTCTCAGGAAGGGCCCAGGTTGTGTTTGATTTCACCATCAGACTCAGCTTCTCACCAATGTCCCACAAACAATCTCACCTTTTCCCTTCCCTGCTCTCTTTCAGGTCTGGCAGCTGGATAGAAGGGGCATATGGTCCATTCACTATTCCTATAAATTTCTGGACCAAAACTCCCTTCCTGCCTACCACTCCCCTAGAAACCTTGTCTAGCTCTTTAGAATATAAGTACCTTGGAGGCAGGCACTATCTTTGCTTTCATGTTTGTATCTCTCAGCTCTTAACACAGTGCTTGGCACATAGCAAATATTTGTTTCCTTCATCGTGGAATATTGAGTATTAAAAGTGTCTGCATCTTATTCTCCCCTAATAGACTATAAGCTCCATGAGGGCAGAGACTAAGTTTTCTACCTCTTCCAGCGGAGCACTGCTCCTTGCCTACTCTAATCACTTAAAAGATAACTGAAAAGAAATTGACAGGGTATAACTCTCAGGCTCCAGCTTAGCCTGAAACATTCAATAATGAGAAAGACACCTCACCTTTTACTACCCCTATGGCCTCATCCCAAGACTAAAGCCATGGATACCATTCATGGGAAGAGATTTCCACCCACACACACACACCCCATTAATAGCTCAGGGGCAGCTAGGTGGCACAGTGAATTGAGCACTGGCCCTGGAGTCAGGAGGACCTGACTCAAATCCAGCCTCAAACACTTGACACTTGCTACCCAAGTGACCCTGGGCAAGTCACTTAACCCCATTGCCTAGCAAAAAACAAAAACAAAAAACAATAGCTCAGATTTACCTATTACTTAAGTGCTTTCTATGTATATTTCACCTGATTCTCACAGCAATCCTATGAGGAAGATTTTGTTTTTGTTTTGTGTGTGTTTATACACATGTGTGGACCTCAGATTTCATGAATATAGCAAACTCTCAGTGAGAAAATTCCTTCCATTAATGAATATCAGCACCTTTGGGGCAATTTATAATCTGAGAGCTAGTTGAGGCATTGAGACATAAAGTCATTTGCTCAGGGTCACATAGCCAATATGTGTTGGAGGCAGGCCATGAACCCAGACCATGCTGACTCAGTGGTCACTGTGCTGTTTCTAACACACACCCATTTACAAATAAGGAAATTGAGGTTCAAGGGACTTGAAAGTCACTTGCCTGAGGTGAAACACATCAAGAATGGGAGAAACAGGATTTGGATGTGAAGATCCTGGAGACATTTGACTTCAGGCCCAGAGCTCTTCCCTCTGCCAATCTGCCTTGCCTTAAAACCAGAAGTGATTTGTGCTTTTGTTCTTGGCTTTCTAAATGACCTGGAATCTTCTAACTTTCTAGTGTTCTGTCTAGGGTGTGAGCTGGTATGAAGGACCTCCTAGACTCCTACTGCCAATAAGGAGTGGGGGTGGAGGGAGTGGATGGAGAAAAGTAAGAATAAAGGAAAGCAGGTTGTGTCCCCTGCTGTTCCATCCACTTTTAGTAGCTTATTCTGTGAATTTTCCTTTTAGAGAATGCCACCCTGGCATAGAACCCTCACTGAAAACCAAAGCTCTGGGAGGCTGTTCCTCCCTCATCCAGCTCCAAGGGGAAGTGGTTCAAGACCAGTTTCCTATTTCCTTCTGGGAATCATCCATCATCACTTGTGTAGGAGGCAGGCACAGAAAGGAAATGCAGGCACAAGAAGAAGGGGAAGCCATTTGAAAGCCAATGCCATTAAAAAAAAAAGCAATATGGAGATTGCCAAGGCAGCACCTCAAGTCTACTCTGTTGTGATTCTATTGCCTGGGCCCAACAATGGCAGAGAAAGACCAAGAACGGTGGTAGGAATCTTTAGGAAAGCATTGGCCACTGGGTCATAAGACTTTATTCTAAAAGGGACCTTAAGAGACCAACTAGTCAAAACTTCTTTGTATCATAGTTATTTGGCCTTACCCTTCCCAGAATAATGTTGGGTTTCTTTTAATGCATAAAATAAAAATATATAAAATAAAAATAAAAGGAAATCAATTATATTGAAATACAATTATCAAAATATTTTTGAAATCAATTTCACAGACCCCAGGTGAAGAAATCCTGATTAAGTCCAATGTCTTCGACTCTCAATCTGAGGCCTTGGAAGGGGAAGAGATTTGCCCAGAGTCACTCTGGTACCTCTCTGGTACTTCAATATATCAACAGTTTCCCAGAGCTTTAAGAGGGAAGGAGGGTGGCATTGCCCTGCCTCAATTTCACTTTTTCCATTTAGTGGAAGGATATGTTAACATAATCAGGAGACCTCTGTTTGATTCCTTTCTCTAGAAGTTACTAACTATCTGAAATGTACAGATCATTTTAACCTCTTGGCTTCAGCTTCCTTCCCTGTAAATGAGGAGAATAGTATTTCTACAATATTATGCCCTAACTCACAAGACCATGAGAAAAGTACTCTGTGAATTATAGCATGCTCTACAAATGGGAGCTCTTACTATTTCCACTCTGGTTGGGCTAATTTTATTCTTCTACTAACTGTACTCCTATTCTTGCTTCCTCCCTCACTTAAAATACTTGTTCATCTCTCATGAGAGTAGTAATCAGCTGTGTACACATCTGTTGTTTCTACCCTTTGTGTCACTAATACTACCAGGATCTCAGTCTTATGGCTTATTAAACCATAAACTAAACTTCTAAACTTTAGAACCATCACTTAGTATAACTCCTGCATTTTAAAGATGAAGGAAATGAAAAAGCAGATATAATTCTCCTATGATCAAAGTAGTTTAACTTGAGTCTGTCCTGGTTCCCCCAAGTGGCTGTACTGTCTTTGAGATTGGGGATTCATCTTCTATTAAGAATCATCAAAGGAGACAAGATTTTGATTTAGAGCTAGAAAGGATTATACAGGCCATTGAATCCAAACCTCCTTTATTTAACAGGTGAGGAAAATGAGGCACTGAGAAGTTAAATGGTTTAGAAAGCCAGCCTCACTAACTGTGTAACCCTGGACTAGTTATTATTTAACCTCTCTCAGCCTCAGTTTCATCATCTATAAAATGGGGATAATAATGGCACCAATGTCACAGGTTAGTTGGGAGGATAAAGTTAGATATTTTAAAGTATTTTGCAAACCTTAAAGCACTATGTAAATGCAAGTTATGATAATCATCATCATCATCAACACAGCTAATAAGTGCTCATGTCAGGACCAGAACTTAGGACCAGGACCATCTGACTCTAAGTCTAGCATTCTATCCACTATGATACCTTGCCTCTCCCCTTTGTACAGTAGATAATGCCTCGCCAAGGTCACCCATTGCATCCTGGGCCATTGTCAGGACTCCAATGACTCTAGAGGAGAGAGTGAGGCTAACGACTTGGTTCAGCTTTGCCTCACTTAAATCCAATTTATGCACAAGTCATGACATCACCCTCAAGATGTCATTGGTTCTCCTCGAAAACAAAGACAAACAACAGCAACAGGTAAGGCCTTCATCATCATCTTTGCCTATCTTAATCCTATTCATCCTTCAAGTCTCAACATTTATTCTCTCTCTTGCATGAAGTCTTTACTAACCATGCCATCCAGAAGAGATTTTTCCTTCTAGTACTATCTCTAGTAGTTCTTACCACTTTGCTAGTCACTATTTATTGTCTTCATATTATTTCATCCATACTGTCATATGTGTTCATGTTTTATCCCCAGAGAGATCGCAGGCTCCTTTGCTGAGCAGGGATTTTCCTTGTATTCTTCACAATATTATCTCTCTGACGTGGAGAAATTGCTGGAAGTTGAAGTCCTAGCTATAAATATTTGTTATGGAGTTTTGGTGAGTAATGATAGACATGGAAATGAAAGATCAATAAAACATTTTAAAAGGTGCCCATAGGAAAGAGTGGTGAGGTATAGGAGTCAAAAGTGGTAACTAGACAGATATGGAAGGATAAAGAGAATATCCGCACTTGACTTGTAAAGATCATATTCCAAGAGTAGGGTTAATACCCCTTCTATTCATTTTCAGCCTCACATACATCTCCACACTCAGACATTACAAAGGCTTCACCCAGATTAATCATCAAAAGACAACAACAGAACCATAGTTTGTTGTTGTTGTTGTTGTTGGGGTTCTTTTAGCATTTACAATTTATAAAGTGGTCTTACATACACGATCTCACCTGATCCTCCCAATAACCCTATAATGTCAGCAAGCCAGGTAGCATCATTACCAAGTTAACTGTGATTCTGATGAAGAAGTGAGTTGCCCAAGGCTACATTCATTTAATAACTGATAGAGCTAGGATTTCTGGCTGCTCATCTAATTTTCTTTCACATCAACTGATTAAAAAGAAACTGACCAATTGACAGGTTGGCAAAGCTGACCTGAATAGGTACTGCCATGCTCCTGCTTTTCTTTCTCTTCTATTGTTAATTCAACCATCACCAATAACTATAAATATTTCAAGAGAAGAGGTTGGTAGAAGAAATGAACTTCTGTCATGTCCAGTGCTTTAATATGTGTGTACAAGCTTACAAATTGCTTTATTTCTGTTCCTTTCTGTACTTCTCTCCCATTCCTATGAGCACTTTTAAAAAAATTTTAAATCTTTTTTTCAAGTCTGTCACTACTCAACAACTCCTCATAACAAATATGTAGCCAAGCAAAACAAATCAATGAATTGGACATATCTCCTTGCTGCCCCCCCATCAGAATTTCCTATTGGGTTGTTTGGATATTTTCATTTGCTGTACATTCTTATTTATTAAACTGTGAAGATCTAATAACTGTAGTCATTATACAGTTTGCAAAAGAAGCAATTCCTCCATTACACAGTCTGAGAACAATACAGACGGCTGCTGCTAATCACTCTCATTCAATCGCCTTCATGTGGAAGCAAAAAGAGTTAGTGGTAGGATGAAGATGGTGGTGTAGAAAGAACACTAAGCTTGGAGTCAGGAGATCCAAGTTGGAATTGGGCTTTGATGCTAGCTGTGATGTGACCTCAGTACAATGGAAGGAGCCTTCTCTGTACAGGGTGTCCCCAAAAATCTTAGTGTTGTTGGAGACACTCAGTGTTTTAGAACTGGAAGAGGAGGATCTAGGCTTGATTCTGGCTCAGTACTTACTACCTATGGGTACCATAATCTATTCCTAACAAATTGTGCTTAAATCAAATCATGTATTTTTCTACACAGAATTATATTTTAAATTCACTGAGGGTACTCACTTATTTAAACGAATCCAATTGTGAATCTTTTGTAGATGAAGTGTTGCTTTAGAAAGTGAATAATCCCTTCCTAATTTATAGAGGGAGAGAGCACGTTTCACTAGAAATAGCCAATGATTCAGAAACTGGAAAACCTAGATTCAAATTCCTATCCTATCCCTCATGCTTATTACCTAGGCAGCCTTGGGTCAATTACTTCATCTCTCCCAACATCAGTTCCCTCATCTGTAAAATGATAGGGTTGGGTTAGATGACCTCCAAGATCAGCTCTTGAACAATGATCCTAAATCATTGAATCTCTCTGAAGCTGGGTGTCTTCATCTTCAAAATGAGGATGGTTAGAATACTCATGTTACCTTTCTCATGGCAGGAAAGTACATTATGAACCCAGTTAAAGCACCATATGAATGCAAGCTATGATGAGAGCAATCCTTTCCATTGTACTATTCAGGTATGACATATGGTGCTTCATTTCCCATAAAGGGGTTGGACTGGATAATTTCCGAGATGTCTTTCAGCTCTAAATCTTTCACTCCTATATGCAAAGACAACTACGTCTGGTCTAGACCACTTTCTGATATTAAATGAATCCATCTGGAATTCACTGGAAGAAAACAATCACAAAACACTTGTTGTCTTGTACAGCCTACTGACATAAGTTTTAAAGTATTTTTCCATTCATAAACCACATATTTCTCTCTTTGTTTTCTTTCATTGCAACACAGTCTCAATATTTATGTTTGCCCTTACCTTCGGATTTTCAAAAGGCTGTTTTTCAAGTGAAAGTGACGTCATTCACTGATACCAAACTCTACTTCCACCATTTTATTGACTTGAATCTATACCATATTCCATCTGTATGTAACACAGTGGAGCTTTTACAAAAAGGGATACTTACTTTCAAAAGTAAAATCACAAATGTATACATGGGAAGAATAATCCCCTCCCCTCCTGTACCACTTCAATGTCTGGTGAGGGGAAGGGGGTTAGGTTCATGGCTTAACTTCTTTCCCATTGAACACAGTTCCAGTTCTGTGTTCAAACTCCACCCCACCCCGGGGCTCAAGTCCCAGGCAAGGCTTCCATGCTGGCTGGATGACTCCTACACCAGTCCACCTGTGACCCTGAAGCAGCAGCTAGGAGTCACTGATGCCAAAAAGATGGTGTAATGAGAGCAACCAGCCGTAGTTTAACTAGTTTTAAAGATGCAATCAAAGGAAGCTACCTCACCCACATGGTAGGGCACACACAGTGGGCTCCATGTTAGGATACCTAAGCATGCTCCCAGCTATGTTACATGTATGTAATTGCCAAATATCTTTGTAACATTTAGGAGCAGGTAAAACTGTGTTTCCAGAAATGCCATGGAAAGGGGCATATTGTACAAGCAGAGCAAATAGCTGAGGTAGGGATGCTCAGTCTTCTGTTTTCACCTAAAAATTGCCACTGTTGTCATTAAGCTTTCTACTTAATGTCATCAGAGGAATAAATGAGTCTGTCATCATGAAAGGTTTTTGATTTTATATGTAGCTCTTGAGTTGATAGTCCTTTCTCCTTTTAAAAGATGTGATATGGAATTACACTGACTTGTGCTAGGCCTGAAGAACTGATAAGTGAGGGGTCAAGTTTATAAAATTGCAAAATCTCTAGGAAATATATGAGTTGAGAGGCACAGTGATGGAGGTTAAATCACATCAGACCAGTGCTCAGAGGACCGAGGTTTCACTGCTAGCTCCATCACTTAAAAGTTACTTAACTTTGGCAGAGTCAGCCTCTTGGTGGGGTTTTGTTATCCTTCTCACTGGCAAAATGGAGATTTGAGAAGGAGGAGAGAGATGAACATATTTCACACTCATGTACTGCTTTACATCTAACATAATACTTTAGCTGAGCAACCTCACATCCCTTTGCAGTATCCCCATTTTACAAACAAGAAAATGGAGGCTCTGAGCAATGAAGAATCTTAGGCTTACTAAATGACAATTACAACGAAAGAGCGTATCTTCCCTGAGTTTTTAGTGTTTTTCCCCTACTGCAGCATACATAAGAGAATAACATTTGCTTCTTCTTATTATGACACAGGGTTGTTGTGAAGACTAAATAACATGAACACAACATTTTTAACTATAAAAAGCCTATACATTTATACTAGTTTTCAAATTATAATCAATAATCAGATGTGGTCCCTACCAAATATTATTTCTTGATGCCAAAAATAACAGCACTAGTAAAACAATGTTTCAGGGTACATTTATTTCTCTACCACCACAAAGTTACAAATGGTAGCTCCAGCCCGTAAAATTGATTTAGACCTGAAAGCATCCCCAGAGGTCAACTAGTTCAATCCCTTCATTTTACAGCAAAGGAAGATTAGGCCCAAGTAGGGTTAGATGACCTGCCCATGGTCACAATATGGTAAATGACAGGATCAAGCCTTACACCCAGGCCTTCTAACTCCAAATCCAGGATTCTTTGTGCTGTACCACACTGCCTTGGGTCAGCTCAGACCAAAACTATGGACGTTTAGTCAGTTTTTACAAGCTGAGTTTATGGTAAGGAATTATGTGGAACAAACTGGACTGGATTTGGGTTTAGGATGAGACACTGATTGGGAAAAAAAATTTAAATCCAGTGATATCTTAGAAGAAGGATAACTGAGCCTTAATCTATTAATATAATATCTAGATAATGAAGAAACTTCCTCCTTGCCCCCCACCCTACCCTCCTGCCACAGCTAGGGAAAGCTAAAAATTTATCTCCCCAGAGGAAAAGAACAAAGAAGACTTGTTGGAACATGCAGAGAAAGAAAGAGCTGTAAATATAGAAGTCCCTATCAATTCCCGAACAGTGGTACAGAATTGCAATGAAACACTGAAGTTCAGGAAGAAATGACAAGTATGAGGAATTTGGCAATTTGTAAAAACTGATGCAGAGTGAAGTAATCAGAACCATACACAATAACAACAATTTAAGTGAAAAAGATTACTAAAAAGGGAGCCAAACTACAGGTAACTGAATAAGCAGTCCTGGTCCCCAAGAGTGAATGATGAAATGATCTATCTCTCTCCTCTTGGTAGAGAAAATAGAGACAAAAAAGCAGAAGGCTGCGTACACTGTCAAACAAGATTCCCCTAACTGGTAATAACCTTCCCTTCCTTAGTCCTCATGGTTCACTTTACTTACACTTCTCATACACAGTGTCCCAAAAGTCTTAGTGCAGTTTTAAACTTTAATAGCTCAAAAGCTTTAATAGTTTTATTTTTTAGTCATATTTATTTTTGTTAAACATTTCCCAGTTGTGTGTAAAAATTTTAACAATCATTTTTTAAAAATTTTGAGTATTAAGATTCTCTCCACCTCTCACTCCTCCATCATCCTTGAGAAGGTAAGCAATTTGATTTTGATTATGCATGTGAAGTCATACAAAATATATTTTTTAATTAGCCATGTTACAAAAGAAAACAAACAAAATAAAACAACAAAAATAAAGTAAGTTTTAAAAAGTATGCCTTCAGAGTTCATCAGTTCTCTCTCCGTAGGTGGATAGCATTTTTCATCACGGATCCTTTGGAATTGTCTTGGATCATTGTATCAATCAAAGCAGCTAAGTCTTTCACAGTTGATCATCATTACAGTATTGCTGTTACTGTGTACAGTGCTCTTCTGGTTCTACTCATTTCACTTTGCATTGGTTCATAAAAGTCTTTCCAGGTTTTTTCTAAAAGTATTCTGCTTATCATCAACTGAAGAATGGCTCTTATTTTTACAAATTTGGCTCAGATCCCTGTGTATTTGAGAAATGAGGCTTTTATAAGAAAAACTTTAAAAAAATTCCCAGTTTCCTGTTTACCTTCTAATTTTGTCTGCATTAGTTTTCTTTGTGTAAAAGCTTTTTAATTTTATGTACTCTAAATTATCTAATTTACTTCCCATAACCCCCTCTATCTCTTATTTAGTTATAAACTATTCCTTTATTCAGAGATCTGACAGGAACATTTCATTTATCCATTTTGACCTTATCTTGGTACAGTGTGAGATATTGGTCAAAGACTAGTCACTACCAAAATGTTTTCCAGTTTTCCCAGCAATTTTTGACAAATGGTGAGTTTTTACCCCAAAAGCGTGGATCTTTGGGATTATCAAATACTAGATTACTATGGTCATTTACAACTGTGTATTATATACTTGATCCACCTGATTACCTTTCTATATAGCAAGATGATACATATCTTCTAAGAATTTTATTATTATTAGGACAGTTAGAAAAATCCTACATAGAAGGAAGGTGCAGGAGTGAGTCTATTTATGTTGGGATGAAGGGTATGCTTATGAAGTCTTTTACTGGCTCCTTGAGCTATTGTGAGTTTCTTGTACCATAATTGCTTTGGCCAAGTCAGAACCCATTGTTTCCCATTGCAAAAGGCACTGATTGCTCTAATAACCTCTCATTCCACTGTTATAGTTGACGGTTGTTCCAGAATTCGATCTGTTCTAGTATCCATTCCTTCTAGCCCACATTTCATCAGTGTTATTATTGTTGGTTTCATAGGGTTGCTCCTACTGCTAATTCAGATGAATCTGATCTCAGCACATTATAACATGATGAGAGGTTTTAGCCCAGTATATAAGTCAGTTTCAGTCATGATCCTGGTCAATACTGAGGAAAGGGGCAGAAATGTTCACCTCCTCAGTGCTACCGTTCCAGATCACTTACACACTAAAAAGGAAGTCCATGATGACTAGTAGAACCTGGTGGTCACTCCAAGAGTTATGGATCTATATACCAAACTCCACCTCACGTGATTTAATAAGAAATGAAGAGCACCACTGAAGATCACAGGGAGTGAGCATATTGGAGCCAGTTTATTGTACCAAGGGGCACTGGTTCTTTTTTGCTTGCTTGTTTGTTTTTTGTTTGTTTTTTTGTTTGGCAATGGGGTTAAGTGACTTGTCCAGGGTCACACAGCTAGTAAGTGTTATGTGTCTGAGACCAGATTTGAACTCAGATCCTCCTGAATCCAGGGCCAGTGCGCTATTCACTACACCACCTACCTGCCCCGGGCATTAGTTCTTGTCACAAAGATGATAAATGACAGATGAACTTACAGAGGATCCCACGGGATCACAAACATCTGAACTAATTTTGGTCCAATGAGTCAATCAATAGTCCAAATGCTTGGGCAGAAATGGAAGAAGTGAGTTTACAAGGTGGTTAAATTAGTCTTTAGTGAACCTATGCCCCCATCCTATCAATCAACAATGGATAGGAATGGAAGAGAATCTAGTCTTGAAATAGGCATCTCCCCTTTAGAATGAATGACCACTTCCTAAATTAATGCTAGTGTATGATGAATTCCCGGGTCCTTTCATGTGTACCTGAGATTACTCTGGAATGAAAACTGACCTCAGAGTCACATTCCTGAATCCTCACATTCATCTAGTCTACCAGAGTCACATTCACCACAGAATCAAAAATAGAACTGGAAGAGACTTCAGAGGTGACTCAGTCTAACACTTTCAATTTACAGATGAGGAAACTGAGGTTCAGGGAGATTAAGTTCCTTGTTCAAGGTCACACAGCTAGCAAGCACCAGAGAGTCAGAGGTGGGATTTAAACCTATAAACCTCTAACTCATGAGCCATATTTCTTTTCTTCACGAGTTCTTATGATGTTTATAGTAGATAGATAGATAGATAGATAGATAGATAGATAGATAGATAGATATGCAGACAGACAGATAGTTGGTCACTATGTTTATGACCATGATTTTATTAGTTATCAGAATCCTCTGGAGAGCTGCCTACTCACCCAGGGACAGCAGACATAGTAGCAAAAAGGACCAGGAGTGAAAAAATTATGGGGGAAAACAATAAGGTGATGCTGAGAATCAGGGACAATAGAATCTCTTTCATGAGTCAACTTTTTGTTCCATTGGCAAAACTCTGTAATATGAAGTAGGGCCTCTCTACTCACATAGATATGAACTACGGGAAATGTTGGTGGCAATCATTTACGAAGAACCCACCTCAGAGGAATCTGGGACACCATGAAAATAATAAACACAAAATAGACCAAACCGGGCATGATGCCCAGACTACCAGCCAGCCAGCCACATGGAAAAAAAATGCACAGCATAAACCCCAAACTGAACCAAAAACCAAAAAGAATAGAGAGAAGCTGAAATATGTGAATGTACTGCTTTATTTACTATAGTCCTAAATCAAAGAGAATGCAAATGTTCCTTTGAGTCTTCCTAGTGGAAGAATTCTAAGCTGGGCTGACTATACTCCTTAAGAATCCTCAGAGATCCAGGTCCAAAGGCCATTATTAGATATGATGCTAGCAAGGAGTTATTAGCCAAGGTGCCTCTGATACTTCCTCAAAAGCCTTATCAATGTTCCACAAGAGCTTTAAGAAGCAAGGATAAGGTATTCCACTTCAGATGGAGCTAAGGAAAGATCCCACAAAGAACAATGCTCCTTTTCCAAGCTCTAGCAATCTCTTTTGTTCCCTTGACCTATTCTGATGCCGCATTACAGACAAAACCCAGCAATTTCCAGATCAATGACAGTGTAGCTCAAGCTCTGGCAGTCTTACCAAGCTGGAATGGTTTCTAATATGAGTCCAGGGAAAATACAGTATTTATTTGCTTTATATTTACATATACAAAGCATATACATATATATACACATACATACACATATATATACTCATATAGAAATATGTGTGTACATATAATATATATGTATATATATATATATATATATATATATATATATATATATTATATAATATATATATATATATTATATATATATATATAATATATATATATATATATATGTTACATGTACTTGTAGTATGCCTCTCAGAATGGGAGCTTGTTTTGAGTCAGAATTGCTTCATTCTTTGTACTTCTATCCCCAGAACCTAGCACAGTGTCTAACACATAGTAAGTGTTTCCTAAGTACCTGCTGATTGAATAATTGTTGCTCAAGTGCTAGCCTACTACATGGAGAAAGGTTCATCACCAGGTGATAGACTGCAATGAATTAGAGTGGAAGAGGGGCAGACTTGGGAGGGGAAGCTTAGAAAATTGGTGGTCAACCTTCTGGCAATGAAACCCTCTGCATTTAGTACACTGGCATTTGAATAACAATCAATCAATCAGCAAATACTTAGGAAGCACTTACTATGCCTCAGACACTATGCTAGGGGCTGAGGATATGAGTACAAATTAATGAAGACCATCTACTAAGACATAAAAGACTATGATCTGCATTGGTGAAAGAAGCAACCAACCAGTAAAATTGTGGGTGTTCAATGTATGAGAGCTACATCGACTAGCAAAGCTAATATCTTTGTTGAACAAGAAAATTATCATTACCAGTGAGCCACAAACCTATACATCATGAGCACATAAGGGGGGAAAAAACCTACTTCATTTAAGGGATAGTGCATATCCCATCAGTAGGTATGCTCAAGGCCAGCTAATTTCTAGCAAGAGTGCCAGAATGTCCCCCTAATAAAACAGTCTGGTACTTTATGGTTATCTTCTTTTAATTTTTTTTTAAACTTCAGAAACACCTGTGAATTTCAGAAACTCCCCTTCAGGGCCACACTCGGTACCTAAAGAAGACAAAACCTGCTGTTCTCTGCCATACTGTCTATGTTGCCAGGAAGCATCAAACCAAATGAATGGGAAGAGAGCATATGACAGCACAGTCTGTTACCATGTAACTCCCCAGGAGTCATCCTGGGTGTACCAGAACCTAGCTACATTAAAAATAAAAAAGGAAACACTTTTCCACTGCCAAAGGAAATCCATCTACAATTGGCTTCTGAGGATGCCAAAGTGGGCAAAGCCCTAAGCAGAGAGGAATTCTATGCTATCATACATCCACTGATACAACTGTATCCTTTTTGAGGGGGAAAGGGGCAAGTTCAAATTTCTATAGCATTTGACAGCTTGTGTAGTACTTTCCCTACAACAACCCTGCATGGCAGGAAGCATAGGTGAGGTTGTCTCCATTTTATAGACAAACTGAGGGAGAGGGGGACAAATGACTCGCCCATGGTCACCAACCAGAGGTAAGATTTGAATCTGTTCCTCCAAAACTAAAGTTCTTTCCACTATACCACAAAGACCAGGTGGTTAATGAAAAGGAACTTGGTCTTCCAACAACAGTAAAGGTCACTTGTGATAGGATGTCTCTTTATATTACTAAGGGTATTCTCCACAGGTGCTCTGACACAACAAGATATTTCTAAACAACTAAAGAGCTCCATAAATATTAAATGGATACAGTCACTACATTCCATAAATACATTACCTTTGTTCCAAGAAGTCAATCTTTAAAGATTTTTTTTAAGAGATCAATACCTAGAAGAATATATACCAAGTGTATTGGATTTACAAATGTTTCAGACTTTAATTCCAAAAACTTTTAAGTGATGTTAGTTACTATACTTGTTGCGGTCTTTAGGTGGCAGTGACCATTACTTGATAACTTTAAAATTAGGATATACCTAAACTTGCCAAATTGCCTGACTCAACCGCCAAGTTTTACAATGCCAAGGACAATGTGCTTCCATTTTATTTGTGTAGAACAGTGACACCTAGTGGCAGGGGAGGCTAATCACAAAAGGGAAATTTATGAATGCATCCCCACCCCTACCTCCACCCCATGGATACCCATCCATATCCTCATGAGGTGTGGAGTAAGACGATAGGGTGTCTTCCTGGTATTGCTGCTCCTGCCTGGGCTAAATGTTGATTGCCTACTACAAAGTTCAAATTTTGCCTATTCTAGACCTGGTTCAAATGGGATTGAGTGGGATTTATTAAAGATGTTGGAAATATCCTTATCCTATCCTTGCCCCATAAGCTCCCATTTTAATGGCAATCCCAGATTTTCCACGTACTGTCACTTCCCAGATTGTCAGAATATGTTGGAAAGCAAAGAAGAAGGAAAAAAAAAGATCCCCTGAGGTTCTGGTGAAGAGACTGTGATCAAAGGCACTAGCGTAGTTCCCAAATGGCTAGTTGCAAAGCTATGGCAACCTAGTAAAACCCTGTGAGCAGCAGCCTAACTAGTTGCTAAACTAGCTATTAAAGTGAACCTTCAGTGCTTCCAGAGAAAGGCTCTTCCTGGAATTGCCTGATGGCAACAAATCTGAAATGACAGGGTTGAAGAGTAGTGGGAAACACCTATATCCCACAGTGTTATCACTACCATGGACCATGTATACACTTCCCCAGGGTTTCATTGCATAAGATATAACAACCAGGACCCTCCTCCATCAAAACTCAGACAGATTATAGAAAGTAGAATTGAGCTTTGCTTTCAGCTAGTTTGATGCATGAAAATGCATGTTACAGATGTTACACCTTTGCCATAGTGGGAAAGGCTCTGAACTGGAAATCAGAAGGTCAGGAGAGCTACGTGTGGCTCCTTCTGCTACTAAGCTGTATGACCTTCAGCAAGTCTTTCATTTTTCTGGGCCTTAGAAAGAAATGTCCTAGACCAGGGATGGGGAACTGTGCCTTGAGGCCACATGTGGCCCTCTAGGTCCTCAAGTGCTGCCCTTCAGACTGAATCCAAACTTCAGAGAACAAATCCCCTTAATAAAAGGGTTTCTTCCGTAAAACTTGGACTCAGTCCAAAGGCTGCACCTAAGGACCACTCCTGCTCTAGACCAAGGGACCTTAACCTTTTTTGTGTCATGTAGATCTTTGGCAGTCTGGTGGAGGCAATGCACATACCTTTTTTTCAAATGCATAGGATTTAAGATAACATAAGATTACAAAATAAACCATTCATATTGAAATATAATTATCAAAAAAATTTTAAAACAAATTCACAAATTCCAAGGTAAGAATTCCTGCAGACCTAGACAGAAGAGAGCCCCAACTAAATGTAGCAGGTAAAACATTTTCCATGTGGTCCTCAGGCTAATTTTTTAAGGTAAGGACAGATGGGTGGGCTAGATAGATGGCTTCTCAGGTTCCTTCCTGCCTTGACATTAAAAAATTAGGAAGGGATGATTCACTTTCCAAAGCAATATTTTATACCATAAAAGGATTCACAATTGTATTCCTTTAAATAAGCAAGTTCCCTTAGAGAATTTTTTAATTAATGTATATAAATCAACAAGTAGTGATTTGACTTAAACAAGAAAAGTTTAAATATTATTCAATTTATATAAATGCATGAATGTTTTGACTTAAACACAATTTTCTGGAATGAATCATTACATAAATTGAGGTTCACCATCACATGAAGGTCCCCACATGCTTTCCTTGCCTGTATTTTATAGCTTTTATGTACTTGATGTTAGATGTGAGAGCCTTTTTAAATATAAAAGGGGGCAGGGATTGGGAAAGGTTCATATTATGCCTACCTAATAGGGAGATAGGATTTGATCTCTAAGGTTCCTTCCAGAACTCACATTGTATGATCTATTTTTTTGTGTGTGTGATATCTGGAAGATAGTTGCCATTAGTTTTGGGTTTTGTTTTTGTGGTTTTTAAATAGGCTTTCTTCAACCCAGGTTCCCCCTACCCCAATCAAGTGGTAGAGGCAACAACAGCTTCCCCTCCTCTGTGCGTATTCACAATGGAAGAGGAATGTAAAAGATGGTGTGTGTTTATACTGGCTATGTACATGTTTCATCTGTCACAGCTGTGTTCTGTACCAAGCAGGAAATGCCACAGCAGTCTCCAGCCAGAAGATTTTAGGGCACAGTCTGACCACTTGCAGCAAAGCCAGGACCAGTGCAGCTCCCTGACACCGGACACGGCATTGAGGGAAACAGATGACAAATGACATGAAGTCAGAGTTGTTATTGTGGGTCTCTGGTGGGGGCAGGCAAATGTACCTAAGGAAGGCCAAAGAAGTCCTGGCTTCAAGGACAGGCTGAACCACAGGGGTAGACCTGGCTTCAGAACAGTTTCTGTGAACAAGACCTGGGGCTGTTAATGGACTGTAAGCTAAATGTGCGCCAACATTGTGATTCAGCTGCCAAGAAAGCCAGCGTGATCTAGGGCTGCCTAAACAGGGGCTTAGCATCCGGTTCAAAGGAGGTAGTGGGCCAGCTGTCTACTATTCATGTTAGGCTACATCTGAAGCATCGCTTCTAAGTAACAGGGTATCACAAAATCAAATCACAGGAGAAATCATGAAATGTTAGCCTGAAGAAAAGAAGTCCTGAGGATGCACGATTTCTGTCTTCAAATACTGGAAGCATTCTGATGCAAAAGAGGGATCAGACTCATTCTGTTTAGCTCCAGAGGGCAGAATGACTGTTGATGGGGAAAAGCTATAAGGAGGAAAATTTCAGGTCAATATATAAGGAAACATTTTATTAGTATAATTTACTAGAATTACCCAAAATGGAATAGGCTGCTTTATGAGGCAATGAGTTCAGTTTCAAGGAAAGGATTCAAGCAGAAACTAGATGGCCACTTGTAAGAAATGGTGCAAAGAATTTTCACATGGGGTGAGAGGCTGAACTTGTTGCCTTCCATGGTTCCTCAACCTCTGAAGTCTCTCATCACGTTAACCACCATGGACAGGGACAAAGTCCCAAAGAAGAGATAATGGACTGAAGCAGGCAGACCTAATGACTTCCCAAGGAGACCAAGCTGCCACTGCAAAGGGAATGTATGAAAGGTATACAATGGGCATTGGCTAAGGAAGGAAATGCCCTTACATTTTTCACACTCATTGATGTGAACAATTGTGGAAGAAACTATGGCATACATCACCATGACTGGGAGTCAAGGAGATGTGCAGAATCATCCAGTTTTAGAGCTGGAAGGGACCACAGTGGCCTAACCAGTCTAACCCACATTTGACTCAAAAAGTGTTCAATCAGAGGCTGGACAACCACTTTTCAGTGAGTTACAGTCACATGGCTACTAAATGTTAAAGAAAGGATTTAAACCCAGGTCCCTTGACACTGGGTCCAGTGCCTGTCACTGTACCATGCTGCCTCTAATTATCTCCATAACCTTGGAAAAGACATTGTAAACCTCCACCCATTTTCTCCTCTCTAAAATGAGCTAATCATGCACAATGACCTCTGATGTCCTTTCTGAACAGTTTGCAAACTTCAAAGTCTTATATAAAAGTTAGATTTCTCACATTGGAGATTTTAGAAAAATACCACAGTTGACATGAAAAAAGCAACTGAAAAGAATGCTTACAAACTAGACCAACCAAGATATTGATTTATTTTCATTAGAAAGAGATGTTCATTAACATCTTATTTTGTGTGTGTGTGTCTGAAAATATCCTTAGGCAAGTAACTTAATCTTCCTGAGCCTCAGTTTCCCAATCTATAAAAGGAGAATAATAATAGACTACTTCTTTCACAGGGCTATTGAGCACTATTATATTCACCCTTGTTTGGGCTTCATTTCCTCCTTTCATTCTTGACTTTATGATTAGTCATTTCAAGGTTGTCCTTTTCTCCACCTTGACACTCACTACTCCTAGACCTTTGACTTTCTGCGGTTTCAGTTCTTATGTTAATCCCCATCCCCTTTACCATCTGCTTTCTCTGCTCCTACTAGCAAAGCAGAGTGCTGCTGGAGGCACTCACAGAATGGCATATGCCTGGATCTGGTATTAACTGATACTATCTACCCTCTATTAGACCCCATCAACACCATGGAAATCCTTGGATTCACTCTTATTGGCTTCCTATTTTATTCCCCACAGTAGCAGTTATGAACCTTGTCCTTAACCTCCCAACTAGCTTCTCTCTCAGAGGATGAACTGATTGCTCACTTTCCTGGATTCTCTTCATTTCACCTCTCCATCACTCAAATTCCCTCCATATTCTTCCCCACCCTCTCATTCCTTCAGGTCATAGAGGAGAAGATATCACCCTTTCTTGCCAAAGCTAACCTCAGGCCCTAGAGTCTCTCCCCACTCCCAAATCTCCCCCAACCCCTCCTCCTATCTTTGCCTTAACAATGATTTACTGTTTACACAAAACACTTTGCAAACATTTACTCAAGTCATCTTCTGAACATTTGAAGTAAGTAGTAGAAGCATTATTATTTCTGTTTTACAACTGAAGACAGCGAAGTTCTGAAAAGGAAAAGAAAATGCCTCAAGTCATTCAATTAAAAAATTACATAACTAGACCTTGGACCTGGGTCTTCTGATTTCAAACTCCTTGTTTTTAGTTTTGTTTTTCCATTATGCCAGGGGTTCTTTCCTTGGAGAACATAAGGCTTTTTCTTTCTTTTACATTTTGATAACTATATTTCAATACAATTGGTTTCTTTTATAATTCTGCATATTTTATTTTATATATTTAAAAACATTCTAAGGGGTCCATAAACTTCCTGAGACTGTGAAAAGGGACTATGATACACGCAAAAAAAAGTTTAAAATCCCTGCACTATCCCCTAATATGCTTCATCTTCCATCTCTCTCTTTCCTAAATTTTCCTTAAGGCCTACAAAGATACTCACGCCTCCCTGATCTTAAGAAAAAATAAAATACAAATTCCCTTGATCCTGCCTCCCTCTCTCCAGTTATCTCCTCCTCTTCACTGACAAATCTCTGCTGATAATTCTGCAATTTGGCTTTCATCCCCAAGGCTCTACTAAAACAATCTCTCCCAGGTCACCAGGGACCTTAGTCCAAATCCAATGCCCTCTTCTCAGTTTTCATTTTTCTTTACCTTTCTAGAACTTTTAACACTTGTGACTATACCCTCCTCGATATGCTCTCTTCTCTTGGCTTCCCTGACTCTGCTGTCTTGTTTCTCCTTCTATCAGTCCAGTTGTCTCTTCTCTAGTATCTTTCACTACCTTCTCTTCCTCCTCTTATCTCCTAAATGTAAGTGGCATTCTCCTCCTGCTACATCAGGGATTCTAAGCCTGGGGTACATGAACTTGTTTGTTTTTTTAAATACATTAATAACTATATTTCAGTGTAGTTATCCCTTCTACATCATGACTTTCCCCATCAGATTGTTGATATATCACAGGTCCGCATAAGAAATGAAACGTAAATCTTTTGAGGGTTTCACAGAAGCCACAGAAAAACATGTGAAGGTCAGCAGATGACACAGGAAAAGTCTAGAAACTTAGAAGTGCATAAAATATATGTATAGTATTGATAATATCAGCATATTTTAGCTTTTAATACTGTAAACACCCATAAAAGAAAAAAGAAAAAAATTCAGACTTCTTCTCTGGTACCATGGGAAGGCCAAAAAATTTTATGTGGATTTTCCAGATCACCAGGGCGCCCCACCCCAACCCCCCGAGATGTGGAAGGAATAACTGTATAATTGGTTTCCTTTGCAATCCTATGTATTTTATGCTTTTAAAAGCATTAGTTCGAAAAGCGGTCTACAGGTTTCAAGAGGCTTCCAAAGGGGTCCATGACACAAAAAAGGTTATGAACTTCTTGTGTACATTCTCCTCCATGGCAAGTTCCTCTACTCTAATGGTTTCAATTCTTAACTCTGTGGGTGACTTCAGTCTCAGGGTCTGAAGATGAGTGCTCTCTCCTGAGCCTCAGTATCTCATTTTTAACTGCCCTGTTTGTATATCTTTACCTGGGCCACTCACACCTCAAACTTAACATGTCCTTGCAAAACTTGTCCCTCCTCCAAGCATCATTATTTCATTTAATAGCACCACCATCTCTCAGCTTCCCAGTCTCAAAGTCTCTAAATTACCTCTGGGTCTTAACCTTCTTCTCCTCACATTTGCCAAATCCTGTTGATTCTAGCACTACAATCTTTCTCATATTAATCTTTTCTCCTCTTCTTCTCCTGCAAAACTAGTCCTCATTTCTTTTTACTTGGACTACTGATATAGCCTCCTATTTGTCTTCCTGCCTCCTATCTCTCCCCACTCCAATATTTCTGCCAAGTCATGTTTCTAAAGAATGAATCTCATCATGGTTATCCCCTACATGTCACTCCTTGCATTAAAAAAAAAAAACTTCAGTGGCTACCAACTTCCTACTAAATAAGTGATAAAACTTCTCAATCTGGCTTTCATCCCTCCACAGTTTAACATTAGCCTATTTTTCCAGCTTTAATTTACACTATCACCCTTGTTGTACTTAACATTCCAACTCAACAGTACAACTTGCCATTCTTCAATCTCACCTTGTCCTCTCATACCTCCATCCATCACTTTCCATACACCATCCCTCCTCCCCTAATATAGACTATTTTTCTCCCTACTTAAAGCCTTTGTTCCTTAGAGTCCCAGCTTGGGAGACAGCTCCTCTAAGCCACATTCCCTGCTTCCCCAAATAGAAATGATGCCTCATTTCTCATATTCCCTTGCTTTATTTGATTTGGCCTCTCTCTGGTACATATTCTACCTTGTAGTACTTATTTGTCTGTGTCTTGTCCTTTCTATTAGAGCAGAAGCTCCTTGAAGGCAGGGACAACACAGATTTTTATCTTTGTATTACCAAGTACCTATTACAACGTAAGTATTTAATAAACACTTGTGGAAGTGAACTGAACTTCAGTGAAGGCTATTGTCTTAGTGTGCAATTCTTAGTATGGCAGACTAAATTCCATGGAGGAATCCTTGGGATTCCTTGGGATGTGGCCATTAAAAAAAAGTCCATTGCATTAGCATTATCAACAGTATCAGGCACTAGAGATGCTTTGGGGTTGAGAACAGGTGAAAGTTACAGGTGTTGTTTGTTCAGGAAGATTCCCTTCCTACCTTTCAACACTGAGGGGAAAGTTGCCCAGTGGAACATTTAATCTCCATGTGCACTTGGACATTTGGTAACTTTAGGGATAAACTGAGAGCTTATTATATAGCCTTGAGGTAGTTGGAAGCCAGCTTTGGTGCTTTGTAAGTGGGATCAAAGAAGAAAAAACAGTGACTTCAACTAAGTGTGTAGAATGGTCCCATATTTCAGCTTGAAAGTGGAGGGTGTAAAACGAGGGTGAGCACAAGTAGGAATCCTCAGCACTCTGAGTGGCAAGAAAATAAAGGATAAAGAGAAGGTAGAGCAACAGTGATCAGTGTGTGCATTTCAGGTGTGCTTTTTTAGTGTGAGAGATCCTTTCCCCCATAAAGTTACTATGTTATATGGAATGGTGGAGGGGAAATACACACAAATATACTTTGTGGCCTTGTCACTAGAACCCATGGTACACAAGGTCTACCACTACGGAGGGAGTACTGATAAGAGCTATAAGATATGATTCTTCTCTTGTATGCTAAGATTGTACTAAGTTTTGGGAACAGCTAATCTCATTTCTATATTTCTATTTCTGAAGGAAAATGCCTAGGAAAGGGGGTGGGGAAGTACACATCAAGCAAACTAACAGTTAGAGCAAGGTAGAAAAAGGTCGATGCCTTAGTTCTGCTTGGTTAGAAAAAAAAAAAGGATCCATTATTGACACTGCTATTCAGAGGTCTTATCATCTGGTCAGACTCTGCTGTGTGTTATTTTGAGTTATAGTCAACTATCTTGTCTTTTGTGAGTCCTTTCATCTCCTAGCAGAAAGAAATGCCAGGCATTATAAAAATTTCTCTTCTTATACCCTCCAAAATGAATTTCTGAACTCCCATTTTGGAGTTCAAAAACACCAACCTGCCTTGGTTTCCTTAGCTCCATTGCAGACTTTTTAAAAATAAGTTTTTCCGATAGCTTTTGCTTTTATATCACATACATTTCCAGATATAACCCTTGCCTAACCATTTAAACCCTTCATAAGAAAAATAATTAAGCAAAATCAAGCAACATTAACTGTGCCTAATTATGAATATTACATTCCATAGCCATAATCTCCCCACCTCTGTACTGAGAGGAAGAGATATGCTTCATCTCTTTATTCTCTATGACTAAGACTGGTCACTATAATTACCTTGAGATCAGGGGCCTTTTTAGCATTCTTTTTCTTTGATATTCTTATCATTGTACCTATTGTCCTCTTGAATCTGCTTACTTCACTCTGCAACAGTTCTTAAAAGTCTCCTCATGTTTCTCTGAATTCCACATATTTATGGTTTCTTATGTCACAATAATACTCTTTCACATTCATATATCATAATGAGTTAGGTCAAAGGGCAAATGCTTTGTTTCCAAGGTTTGTTTTGCTGCTATAAAACTGCTGTTATGAGTATTTTGGTGTACACTAGAATAGGTTTCAGACAAACTTCAACATATGGAGTAAAGGAATCTCCAGAAGAGAATTCTGAGTCAGAATGAATAAAGCCACTTCTCTAACTTCAGAGCAGCTTTCCCTCACCATTAACTCAGTTCATGTAGCCCAAATACTAAGCAGTAGCAGCTCTATAAGTTCTTCTTAGGGCCATGTCTCTTTGAAGGTTTGAGTTCCTTTCTTATTCAGTCCTTGATCCTTAAATTCAACAAAGACTTGGGAATATTAAGATGAATACTGAGGGGTTGTTTTGACTCCAGACCCATTAAAAGCATCTGAAAGACAGAGCCAGGGCAAAAGGGTCCATGGAAATAGAATCTCATCTTCGGGGCGGGGGGAATGATATAGGAAATTCCGCAGGCATTTCTTTAATACATTGATCTTGGTGATTAAAAAAATAGATGGGAATCCAAAGCACTTCAACTAGCATCTAAAGAAAGTGACAAGTCAATGACTGGCCAAGTGTGAAAATAGCTCTTCTAATGACTTACATTAAAAAATAATGGGGCATAAAAGAAATCACCAAAGACATTTATGACCAGAAAAGGGGAGGACCTGTCATGGAGCATGAGCCAGGAATAGCAGATGGACAGATAGTCTGAGTACTGCACCTGTATCCACAAGATATCAACATAACCAGAGGGGGGGCTTTGTTATTTTATGCAGATCATCTAAGGAAGCTTTACAGAAAAACTGGGCAAGAATTGCACAAGATGAGAGGGTATGAAAAGGTTACTGTTTATACTGGTTAAGAAAGTATATAGTGAATTACTGGAACCAACAAAATATTTTAATGATAGCACAGCCAAAATCCTCCATTGATGGCACATAGTGTCAGAGAAAGAACCCTGGATTTTCAAGTTAAGAGAGTCTAGGTTCAGTCCCTGGATCTGTCATTTGCTATTTGGCACAGTTTTAGTTAAGTCTTATCACCTATTTCAGTTTTGTTTCCCTCATCTGTAAAATAACGGTGTTGGACTAGATTGTAGGAAAAGTCTCTTCTAGATATAAATACTCTGATCATATAAGTTTTCTCGTCCCCTCTCCTAGACTCAGGAATTATTTGGGAGTATCTTTTAGGTCTATTCTTAGTTAGCAATTGTAGCCCATGTCACTTTGGGGATCAGGTCACCATCCTGAGTGATATTTTTCATTTCTAAGCGACAAACACGCCATTCCATCTACCATGTAAACATCAAGTTCAAACTCTTCTGTTATGTTTACCCCTGTGCTGACGAGCCAGTGGATATATAAATTTGTTACCTAAAGGTAGCTTCCCCCAAATGGGAGAAATGCATATTTTATTTATTTATAATTATTTGTTAGATTTGTAAAACTGTTCCCATCGCTGGAATGCCTTGGGCTAAATGCAAATTAAAACACTTTTTAAAGTAATAAAAACAGCAGCAGCATCATTTTAATTACCCATTGGAGGGTGCCAGCTTGAAAAGATGGTTTTTACAATGTGCCTGCCTGCTTACGGGTATGAGTTTCACTATTCAGATTTCCAAGATGCTATAGCCCAACAATCCCCACTGGCTACCTAGCACCTCTCTTTATAAACAATAACAATGTCTCCCATTCTTTTGGCATCCAAAAGTTTGCCTAATGCCTTCTTCACAACAGACCTGTGAAGAGGGTAGTACAAGCATACTTGTAGGCATATACTTACATGTACATAATAGAAGCATAATTATCCCCACTTTGCAGATGGAAAAATTGAAGCTCAGAAAATTTAAGTCATTTTCCCAGGGACATGGTTAGTAAATGTTGGAAACAAGATCTAAACCCAGGTCTCTCAACTCCAAATCCAACATGCTTTCTCTATACTACATTGTCTCTTCATGATAAAGATTTTCATGATAGATCCCACATCCAAGGAACTGTTAAGAGAGTATTGGTACAAATCACACTTAGTAGTAAACGAGTGCCCAATGGTGATTAAATGGATTAAACAGTAGGTAGAACCAAGAATGACCTGCATTGTGAGGAGCTCATAGATTACAGATCCATTCAAGCACAAGATCAAAGCAACACTTACATGATGAAGACCCGTTGGTAGTCTCAGGTCTCTGGTTATAGTCTCACAAATGAGGTGCGTGAACTACACAAATCATTCTCTGCATCTCAATATCCTCCTTTCTAAAATGGGATAATAACACTTCGGCTACCAATGCACAATGGTGTTGCGTGTAAATTGTTTCCAAGGCCCTAAAGCTACAGAAACGTGAGAAAACCTTATTTGGTTGATAAGACAATTGATTATACATTTGGAAAAGTATGAAATTATATACTAATATAAAAGGGGGAAATTATGTTCCTTTGTGTGTGGTTTACAAAAAGGACTGTATTGATGCATAAAACAGGAGATCAATTTATTCATTCATTAAAGAAATCTTTATTAAGCTACTCCTATGTGCAATGCATTCTGCTACGTGCCTTAAGGGATTTAAAAAAAATAAGGTTCAGTGTCTGCCCTCAAGAGCTTATAATCAAATGAAGGTGATAAGGTATACAAACAGCTTTAAATTTTTTTTTAAAAAGAATGCAAATTAGAATACAGCAAATGTTTAGGAGGACAATTATGAAGTTCTATGAGATCAGATGAAAATATAGATCACTTCGAGCTACTGGGATCACAGAAGATTTCATGCAGAAGGTAACATTTGAACTGGGGAAGGATCAGTAGAGTAATAGCAGTCAGGAATGGAAAAAGGGAGAGAATTCTAGAAGTAGAAATACAGAAAGCAAAGACCTGGCAATAGGTGAACAATATGAGATAACAAATAACACAATTGGACTGAAATGTCAAATAAGGAGAAGGATAAGTATGGAGATAAATTTGAAGAGCTAAGTTGGAGTATTACAGAGTATCTCAAAAGCTAAATTAAAGAAGCTGGATGAATTTATTCAAGCTTCATTATTGAATCTTCATTTATTATTGAATAGAGATTCAATAACCATAATAATAATAATGTTTACTCAAATTTATATAGTTCTATACAGTTTACAAAGTGGTTTCCTTACCCCAAGCCCTGTGAGGAAGATAGAGGAAGTTGCATTATTAGTAGCTAATAGGAAACCACTGAAGGGTTTTGAGAAGAATGAGATGAATAGAATTGATATGGAAGATTAATCTGACAGAAGTACATCCGGTGAATTAGAGGGGGGAAGAAATTGGAAGCCAAGAAGCCTGTTAGAGACCATTGCAATAAGAAAGTTTGAACTAGAGTGATGGCAGTGAGAAATACCAAAGACAGAGTTTGTGAAATGAGCTCTCTTGATGTGATGCTCTACAACCTAAGACATTTATTGTTAGATTGCTGAATCGTGACGTTCCAAATTGCAAGTGGCCAAAGAGGTCATTTAGGCCCATCCATTTATAAACAGTAATCTCTATAGCAAGTAATCATTCAGCCTCCAAATGAAGACCTTCATCAATTGGTAGTTCACTGTCTCATGAGAAGCATCCTATTCTATTTTGAGACATCTGTGATTATTAGGAATTTTTTTTCCTTCATATCAAACAAAAGCTGCATTCTTTGTATACAATTCTCTTGGTACTAACTTCTAAGGTCAATTCAATTCAATTAATATGTCAGGCACTTTACTAGGCATTGGGGATATGAGGACAAAAATGAAATGGTCCCTGCCCTCAACAGTTTAAATTCTATAATATACAGAGAAGTAAATGGGAAGTATATGGGAAATAAATAAAAAGAAATTTTAGGGACATTGAGGAAAGCATTAATAACTAGAAAGATAAGGGAAGTATCATGGAGGAGGAGGGGTTATGTGAGTAAGGCTTGAATCACACTAGGCATTCCAAGAGACTGAAGTGAGGAGGGGGCAGGGAGGATACAAATGGCTTCTTTCCTATATGACCATAACTCTTCAAATACAAGGGAGACAACTTTTGAGGGCCTGAAAAGCATTTTCAGTTGGGAACCTCTTTGGTCATGTTTTCCTTAGGTCTCATCTAACACTCATCTAACTCTGCTCCCAGTGTTACACTGGTTGTAGTATATATCTTGGGGACACAAGGCACCAGGGAAGTGTAGCACAATGAATGCAGGGCCACCTAGATTCCTCCAAGTGATCTAACGTGAGGCTGTAAAAGAATATTATTTGTGGCAAGAAGAAAAAGACTGCAATTCAAAACAGCAAACATCTATTAATTAAACTCTTTACACTGTGTTGGGTGGTGGAGGGACAAACAGCAAATGAGTCACAATACCTGACCTTAAGGAGCTGCCTATACAAAAAGAATAATACAAAAATCTACACAAATAAGGATAATAGAGCATAGAAAAAGGTAAATGCAAAAGAAAAGTTTCAGAATGAGTACTGAGAAATTGACAAATGAAGAGATCACTTTCAGCTGGGGGTAGATAAGTCAAGAAAAAATTATTGAAGGTGATGAAACCTGGTTGAAACCTTGAAGCAAAGAAGGGGTCTGGAAAAGAAGTTGATTACAGACAGGGGCAAAGGATGCAGACAAGAGAGGGAAAAATGGGAAGCAGACCAGTTTGGATGGACACGGAATAGGTGAGGAGCGAAAGTATAAGATGAGGCTGGAAAGGTAGGGTGATTGGGGCCTTGAAGGCCAGAATCCAGAGTTTATATTTTATATTGTAGGCAATAGGAAGATAGTGAAGCTATTTAGCATGAGAGTGACGTGATCAGACAAACACATTAAGAAGATTCATTCAGAAGCACTGAGAAAAATGAATTGGAAAGAAGCAATAACAGATGAATGAAGGCCAAAATTTCCTGTGACTTCTTGCCTCTTCAAAGAGGAAATATGTTAATTCCCCAAGTTTCAAAAGAGGCTTTTCACTGAATAGAATTCTATAGCTAAAGAAAAATAGGGCACAAAGAGGCATTACACTGTCCCTCAATATGTGCTGTAACTCACATTTACATAATACTTTATAGGTTTAAAAACTACTTTCCACATCATCACTTTGTGAGGTGGGTTGGACAGGTATTATCCCCATTGTACAGATGAGGCTCAGTGAAGTGAGAAGTTATTCGAGGCCCCCAAACGGCACAGCACAGACTCAAACCCAAACCTTCTGCCTCCAAGCCTAGCGGTCCTTACACTAATCTATGCGGCCTCTCCATTATCCAGTCAGTAGATACTTGGGGGAGGACTTTGTTATCGCATCACGGCTTCACTTGTGAGCTACAGGAATCCAATTGTTGGGGGTGGGGCAAAGGGAGGAAGATGTCAGTGCTTCTGGTTAAAATCAGTCCCTGAGGTGCCCCTCAGGTGGTGCAGCGGATAGAGCACCAGCCCTGGATTCAGGAGGCCCTGAGTTCAAATCCGACCTCAGACACATAATGCTTACTAGCTGGGTGACCCTGGGTAAGTCACTTAACCCCACTGCCTTAAAAAAAATAAAATAAAATAAAATCAGTGCCTGAAATCCAAAATTATGAAGTAGAAACATGTAGCAAATTATTTCAACAACTCTTTTTTTCCCCCAGTGAGGAAACCAGCCAGGCTCACAGGACTCGAACACCAACTGAAAAGTTGTTGATAAGGGCTGAAAATAAACAGGAGATTTAATTTGAAAACATATTTGCTGAAGCCCCTCTGCCCATCAGATGTCCATCTGATACAAATCCAGGTTTGAGAGCTGTGAACTTTAGCTGAAGAGGCCCCTTTATTATTGTGTGTTATTATGTACCAAAACACATCTTTCTAACTTGAAAAGCTACCACACTAGAAAGTTTCGATGAACACGTAGTGCTCTAGAAAGAATGCTGACCTAGAAGAATCTCTGGATTACAGCCCCTGAAATCACTAGCCATGTGGCCATGAGGAAATCCCTTCAGCCCTCTGAACCTCAGTGTCCCCATTTGTAAAATGAGAATAATAATACTCATACCACCTACCTCATAGGGTTGCTCTGAGGAAAGAAAGTGTTGCAGGCAAAGAACCCTGCAAAAACTACTATTACAACATACTGGCCCATTCACATTCTGAAGCTACCTCTTCCTGTGACTTATTCTTCTGTCAGGAAATACCAAGAAACTAAGGCTGCAGAGTCATCTATGAGACAAACTGAATGACTGTCAAAATAAAGTCAGCAAGTTTTAAAAATATGGATAAAGGAAAGATATTAATACCTTTTCCAAGGTAATCAGTACTTTTTGTTTGACAAAGAAATTGCTTGGTATTTATGTTTTATGCAAATAATCTATGTTAATGTCTAGTCTGTATATTATATAGCTCTGCATATAAGTGTTGGTTGAAAAATACATGCCAATATATTGTAAACCGCTCCCTCATATAAACACAACGATTTCATAAATATACAGTACCTCGTTCTTTAAAACATTTATTATAATTTTATGCAATGCAAATCATATTAGAATAAATTATTTCAGTGAAATATTGAAGTCAGCAGAATTACCACCAAGTAAAAAGGCATGGCCATTGTGTGATTTTCAATTATATCAAAATGAACTGACACATTCTGCGAGTTGCTGTGTTCCCAGGCACACTCTGAGCCCCTGCCGTGCCTGCCCTGGGAGTCAGCTCTGCGGCACTCTGAGCAAGTTATTGTCACCAGGGCTCAACTTTGCCACCTAACTCGTTCTAGGACATATGCTCCTTATTGTGTATTAACAATGACAGCTTCCACACCAGTGAGATCTTTAAAAATTGTAACCAAATGGCAATGATGAGATACGTAGACAGACATGGTACTCTCACACAGCCACATCAGGAAAGTAAAGGGTTTAAAAAGCCAGTGCAGGTACCAATTCAATTTAACAAATATTTATTAAGGCACCTGTTCTGGGGAATGGGGGAAATACAAAAATTAAAAGATATAGTCCCTACCTTACACAGCTTACAATCTAGGGGAGAGAGAGAAAAACGGGCAGACAGATGTATGTAATGTAATAATATAATATAACATAACATAATATAATACAATATAACATAACATAACATAACATAGTATAGTATAGTATAGTATAGTATAGTATAGTATAGTATAGTATAATATAATATAATATAATATAATATAATATAATATAATATAATATAATATAATATAATATAATATAATATAATATAAGCATAATGCTACAAGATCCAAGGTGAGAAAGATCACTTGCAGCTGACAACATCAGAGGAAACTACATGGAGGAAGAGGTATTGGAGCCAAGCCTTGAAGGATAATGAGGATTTCAACAGGAGCTCAGGATGCAATCCAACCATGGCAAATAATATAAGCAAGGAATCAGACATCTGAAGACCACTCCACCCAAGTCATCCCAGCCAATGATGATCTCATGTAAAAACAACTGAGACAGTTTGATATTGTGGACAGAGCAGTTGGCTTGGGATCAAAAGATTGGTTTGTGTCCTGAAGCTACTAACAATTGATTGTGTGCAAGCCTAGGCATCTTTCTTCATCTACAACAACAACAAAAAAAAAACCCAAAAACCGAGAGGGTTGGATGCAATTACCTTTAAGGTCCAGTGCAACGCCAACATTGTGATTCTGTGGAACAGATATAAATCTATTGATAGCAGTAGCTATATGGTCTTGAGAACAGAATTCCTGTTTCTATATGTCTAGAGAGTAGGATCAAGTTTCACCCTCAGAGAAGAGGAAAGCTGGGAATGAGGCACGATGAAAAGGATAGAAGCTTATGGTGCTTGTACTAACTCTGTCTTTGCCAAAGATATCCTGGGCCATCGCCAGTCATCTTGACTTTTTCTTGCCACTGCACTTCGATGACTCTGGAGGAGAGATTGAGGCTAACGACTTTGCAAAGCTCTGCCTCACTTATGTCCACCACCCTCATGATGTCATTGGTTCTCTTTGAGAACAAAGGACAAGGAGCAACAACAACAATCTTTGTCAAAAAGAGAAAAAAAAGAAAAAGAAAACAATATTGAGATACTCGGAGTAGGAATCCCCTGTGGAAGAAGAATAGAGAGTCAAACTGAAATAGGGAAGAGAGGGCCAAAGATTGTTAAATGTTTTCAAACTTCATCAAGCAGATAATAATGAAACCTAGAGTAAATTAATATTTAGCCCATGATGACAAAGAGCATTAATTCAATCAATCCATCAAGAAGCATTTAGTGGAAGCACATACAGGGAGCTTGGCACCATGCTAGATACTGAGTATACAAAGAAAGAATGAAGCAGTCCCCACCCTCAAGGAACTTACATTCTACCAAGGGAGAAAATATGTGCACAATAAGTATATATAAAATACATGTACATGTATAAATATATTTATTAAGCATATGTGTATGTATTATATACATATATTTATATTCATATATGGTAATCTTGAGAGGGAATCCTAGTAACTGGAGGCGGTGGGGGGAGTACAAAACCATTAGAGTTTAGTAATCTTGAGATTCTTGAAGGTCATAGCAAAGCACAGGCTTTTTCAGGGCCTAGCTAGCTGGAAAGGTTTGGGGTCCAGGGTCTTTCCTTCCCCACAATGAAATGCTTGCCTTTGACTACAGGAAATATGTAGCCAATTGCGGAGAAGCTCAATACTATGAAGGCTGAGCACCTGTTTGATGAACTCTTGATCAATAGACAATTCTGAAGATTGTCTACTAAAGCATCGAAGACTTATAATCTAAGGCATTGGAAGGATTACCCGCCCTAATAAAACAGCACATCATGGAATGTTGAAGAAAAATGTAGTCACTGACATTATTTTTGAGAAATCTTCTGGGATGGGAGGCTCTGAAGGCTAGACACAGGGAAATGCATGACCATATATTACAAAGTTGTAAAAATGTCCCCGGAAATCACATACCTGGGAAGATCTGAGATCTGATCACAATCCATCTGCAAGTGCCTAAAAGGGTACAAAGTACCAAGCAGTAAATAACCTGCCTTTCTAAAAAAAAAATCAATCAAAGAGGCCAAATTTAATTTTCAGCCATGATCAAGTAATAGGTCCTGCAGATTAATGAAAAAGATACATCTGTTCTTCCATCAAGTTGGTGGCATGTTTTTTTTTCCCCAAATTTTGTACCAAATGATATTTTCATCCACAATCTCTGAAGGTGCGATACAGGCCCAGCTCCCACCAAATAAAAATCCCAGAGCACCTAATGCCTCAATGTCAACCTTGAGGGTTGCTGTGCGTGGGGCAGTTCCTGTCATATTTTTAATAGTGACTTAAATAATAAAATTGAGAACATGCTCATTGAAATCTGCAGAAAGTTAATAAGACTGGACTCAAATTCAGATGGCTTTGGACAATAAGAAAAAAATAATGATTCATCTAAACTCAGAAGATTATAAGCACATTCAGAGTGATGAGGCAATGTACCAATGGGTCAGGAAGGTAGAACTACTGGTAAAAGACTTAATGAGGGCATCATATCTCTTCCCCTGCAAGGCTGTATGAAGGTAGAGAGTCCAGTTTTCTGGGCCAATTGTGCCTTGAATGATCCTTACACATCTGAACTATTGTCAGGAGAAAGAGCAAAACAGCCAGATGAGACATCTCTGCAGTTGAGAGCAGGCAGCTCTGGGGAATGTAATTTCCTGTATGGCTTCTCATGTGTGCGTGCGTGTGTGTGTGTGTGTGTGGTGTGTGTGTGTGTGTGTGTGTGTGTGTGTGTGTGTGTGTGTGTGTGTGTATAACTCCCCTGTTTAGGTATGTTTGGAAAGAGACTCATGAATTGGATCATGTTACAAACAGCCTCAGGTCTTAGGGATAGAGGCACTAATTTGTTTTATAATTTCTTACGGATTTTAGGAGAAAGTACACCAAAAGACTGGGCAAAAAGATCATTGATATCCCAGGCAACACTTTCTGAATCTTTTCTAATTCTTTGAGGTATGCCTATGTTAGAGAAACTCTTGTAGTCAGAAGTCACAGAACAGGAATTCAAAAAGGAAATTGCAAAGTTGCACCACTAGAACACTTCAGAGTGTTCAATGTGATGCCCCCCAAATTTGCTTTAGGGCATACATATAAAGCTGTCTTCAAGTAATAATGGTTCATAGCCAAGAACAAAATATCCAGTATATACAACCTTCTTGATCTTGCTAAGTAAAACAAGATAAATGTGATTTGGTGTGATAACAGTTATTGATCTAACATATATATTACCCAACTACCTGCAATCAACCTGTTGAATTAGAGACAATTCCTCCTCCCAATGACTGTATTAATATCTGCTGCAATGAGTAGATAAATTAGTGAATGACTGGTAAATAAAATAACCAAACCATAATTCAATTTTTGATGTAGTTACAAAATAAATCTGAAAAATGCCAAAAATAAATCACCATTTAATATGGACCTTGTGCAAATGAACCCATTTCTCTTCCTGAGTTGTGAAAAACATGTATTAAGTTAAAAGAATTCTATTCATTGAATTTTAGATCTGGAAAGGATTTTGAACAACCCTCTCATTTTACCGATGAGAAGTGTGAGGCACACAACAACTTACCTGAGCTCGCACCATAAATAAGTGATAGAGCTGATTTTTAAACCCATTTCCTTTGATTTCTAGTCTGGTGCCTTGTTACACCACACTATTATATTAAGCAAGAAAAATGCACTTTGACAGGGAAAAAAATGTTTAAGTAGAGTCTTCCTCATGACTTAAATAACCTTAATGCTCAATATAACCAAATATCATCACAGCAAAACAAAATGGATGTCCTGTACAATAATTATAATGTGACTTTAAGCTGTAGCAACCTCTCAATTAATAGCTCAGTCTTGCCTAAGAAAGACAACCTGGAGATGACAGGATGGCTGCCTTCAAACATTTTAATTACTCCCCTGTGAAAGGGGATTATGCTTACTCAGAGGAGAACCAGGACAGGTCAAGTGAAATTCACAGGAAAGGAAATTTCAGCTTAATATAAAAAAAGGGCTTTCAAACAATGAGTGTTGAAAAATAGAATGGGATACTTTGTGGAGTAGTGAGCTTACCATCACTAGAAGCACTCAAGCAGAGATTTCAATGTCAGAAGTGATTTGGAGGGAATTCATATAATCATAAAATGTCATTTGCAAGGGTTCTAGTTAACCTCTACCTACCCCCAAAGTATAAGCTCCCTCTATAATATCTCCAGCAAGTAATCATTCAGCTTCTGCTTGAAGACCTCAACTGAAAAGTAACTCATGATTTCCCACTGCATCATTACAACTGTTAGAGAAATATATTAATCAAATTCTGGATTATCTTGGTTGTTGAGCCAGATGGCCTCTCTCTGAAGTCTCTCACAAGTCTAGACTACTGCAAATTTATAATTTTAGAAATTAGGATTATGATGCTTAGAAGTCTCTTGGCCCAGGTCAAAAGGAAATGTCCATCCTGATGTTCAAAGTAAGGATCAATTGACTACTTGTTTCAGGACTGACAAGTAACTCAGGGAACTGAGAGAATTATTCCCCCTCAAAAAAATGTGGATTAAAATTTCCCATTGATAGAATCACAGCCAGTAAGAGACTGAGTTGTTAGCTGGACTGAAAGATAATGAAGACTTCACTTTACATGTAGTATGTGTTCCAAAATGGTTGTGTATTTAAATCTCATTTCCACTGATTTCTCATAATTCTAGAGAAATAGTTTACCAAGAGGGAAAAAATAACCTAATCCCTATAAGGAACAAGAGTCACAGTTCAGATTCTATAACTTTGGGCCCATTACTTCCCATTCCAGGACCTTAGAATTTGCTCTTCTGCAGATAAATTGCCTGAATTTACCTAAATTAACTTTAAGGTCTTTATCAGCTCTTTTATAGAATAAAGTCTTTTAATCCTAACCTAATGATCCTGTTATCAGGATAATCCTAATCCAAAAAACACATTGGAAGCAGCTTGTGGCACAGTGGATAGAGCACTGGATCTACAGTCAGGAAAAGCTGAGTTCAAATTCAGTCTCAGTTACTTGCTGTGTCATCTTGGGCAAGTCACTTTACTTGCGTCTGCCTCAGTTTTCTCAGCTGTAAAATGGGGATAGGAGTTGATCTACCTCTCAGGGTTGTTGTGAGGATCAAATGAGAACATCTGTAAAGCACTTAGCACAATGCCTGGCATGTAGTAAGTGCTAGACAAATGCTGCTATTATTATTATTATCATTATCATTATTGTCCTTATTGGCTGTATAGCTCATTTGTACATTGTTGTTTGCATATTGTCTCTCCCACTGGACTCCTTACTAGCAGGAACTGGTTTAGGTTTGTTTGTTTTTCTTTGTATCTCTGGCCCTCAGGACAGTTCCTGGTTCATCTCTTAATAAATACTTGTTGACTTGACTTGACTTTGGATATGTTAAAGGACTTGGAAATCATGTTATAGTGAGAATAGTGGGTGGAAATGGAGATGCTTTGTAAACTTTTTGTTACAAAGCCTTTTATCAACCCTAAAGCACTATATAAATATGAGTTGTTCTCCCTACTAAATAGGACTTTAAATTTTACAGAGCATTTTCCTCACAATAACCTTGTGAGTCATATATAAATGCAAATAGAACAATCCTGATTTTAAAGATTAGGAAACTCAGATTCAGTAAGGTTAAAAAGACTTTACAATAGTCATACAGGTAGCAAATGATGAAATTCTGAAACAAGGACTCCATCCCACATCTCGTGACTACACAAGAAGGAGATGGAGAGGGGCAGAGGAGACATTTTAACATTTTCCAAGTATCTGAAAGACAGTCATATAGAAAAGAGATTAGACTTGATCCTGGCAGAATTAGGAGTAATGAATGAAAGATCAAAAGTGGTCAGTTTAGACCTAAGGTAAGGTAAAACTTCCTGGAGCCTAGATTCCTAAAAGTGGAATGGAAGTTAGCAGGTCCCCTCCCCACCCAACTCCAACAGAGGTCATCAAACAAGGCCAGATGACCACTCATTGGAGATGCTGTGGAGGGAAAATTATTCATATACAGGTTGAACTAGAATTTAACACTTCTTGAACAGTGGGTCGCAATGCAAAAAAAAAAAATGTCAACAGTAAAAGGTTTCTGAACGTGCAACAACCAAAATTAATTAAAAATCAAATGTATAATGAATCTGAGGTGTTTCTGGCAGCACTTGCCCATGTTGCATTGGGCAACTTCACTGCAGCCTTGGTTCTAAACAAAGCATGCGCACTTTGCACTGCACGCGCCTCATGCCACACAACGCCAACAAATGCTGCTAAAACTGAAGAGGGGTCACAAGTGGAAAAAGTTTAAGAAGCCCTGAACTATATGACCTCTGGGTTCCCTTCTAACTCTGAAATTCTCTGAATCTGTAGTCCAGTGTTTTCCATCTCAACATATTTCCTCCATGTTTGTTTGGACTCCTTCTTCTCTCCAAAACTGTTGGGGTTGGCTCAGATCAACACAGTTCCTGCTTTCAGGTTCCTAGGACCCTTAGAAGATAAAATTAAAAGGGAATTCCCCCTATTGTTTTTTGTCTCCTATGCCTAAGGCTCAAAGGTCATTGGGGAAAGGCGTAGTTCCTGACTCAGTCAGGAATGTTCAACTTCATACATTCTTCTATGAAATTTCTAAACATGTTGTAGCCCACAAGGAGTAAAGGGAATATCACTCTTAATACTGTCTTTGCTTCCCCACCCCTATCTCCATGAATAAGCACCTTTCCCCACAGACTTCACAGGGCATTTTATTTTGTCCCTCTCTGATGAACTTACCACAGAATTATGTGTATTATAATAGTTACCTGTACTTATGGCACATCTCCTTACTAGACTATAGTTCCATGATGGCAAGAATCTTGCCTTACCTAAGCTTTGACCTCCCCTGGTACCCGGCAGGGTTTGCTACCCATGGTAGACACATGATAAATGTGGTAATGAGTGGTAGAACTAGGACTGGAAGCCAGGAGGCTCCTGGGTAGCTAGGTGGTACAGTGGACAAAATATTAGACTTGGAGCTAGGAAGACCTAACTTTGAGTCCTGCTTCACACACTAGTTATGTAACCCTGATCTGTAAAACAGAGATAACAATCACAAAGGCCTCATAGGGTTGTTGTGAGACTCAAATGAGATAACCTATGTAAAATACTTTGTAAACCTGTAAGTGTTACATAAATGCTATCTTTATTTATTTATTTATTTATTTATTTATTTGTTTGTTTGTTTGTTTGTTTGTTTATTATCAATCAATAATACTGATTCACAGTCCTGTGTCCTTCCCCTCCTCCCCCATATGCTGCCTGTTTTTGATACCTGGGGAAGACCAAAATCTTCTTTGACAGGTCAAATTCCCTAGGACATCAATTTTATTGTTGTTATTCAGTCGTTCCAATTCTTTGTGACTCCAATTGGGGTTTTCTTGGCAGAGATATTGGAGTGGTTTGCCATTTCCTTCTTCAGTCCATTTTACAGCTCAGGAAACTGAGGCAAACAGGGCTAAGTGAGTTGTCTGGGGTCACACAGCTAGTATGTGTCTGAGGCTGGATTTGAACTCTGGAAGATGATTCTTCCTGACTTCAGGCTGGGCACTCTATCCACTTCATCACCTAACTGCCCTCAGACATCAACAAACGATGTTAAAACAAAGGTAGTTCTAGATATGATGTCCTAACCTTGAAGTCAGGAAGAGGAAAGATCTCAGGAATGTCCTAACTCATCTTCTCTCCTCCCTCTATCTCAGAATAAGGGTTTGCTGCCTCTTTTGCTTTCCTTGGGAGCAATGGAGAAGACTACTGCTGGAAGCTTTGCCTGCAACGTCTTCCCCTACTCCCTAGTCCTACCCCTCTGTGCACTCACTCACGCACACACAGGCACTTGCACACAGCCCTTTTCTTATCAGTCAACAATTAAGTCAGTGCACAATCCACCAAGTCTGTCATAGTCTTTGGCACATTTAAATCATTTCCTCTTTCTACCCACGTGAATTTTATCTTATGCAAGCTGAATTCTACCTGCTTAGATTTTTCCCTAAGAAATGGATTTCTAAGGCACATAAGGAGAGGAGAAAATCTGTACTTACTGTTCCCCAGACTTGGCATTTTATCTCCTACCTTCCTCTCTTCCCCAGGCTGGCAGCCATGCCTGGCATGCACTCCTTCTTCACCTCCCCCTCTTGGAATCCTGTGCTTCCTTCAAGGTTCAAATCAAGTACCAGCACCCATAGGAGGCCTTCCTAGATATCCCTACTTGCTAATGTTCTCACCCTCAAAATATCCTGTCTTTGTCTGCCTAGAGGTTATTTCCCAATAGCAAGCTTGTCAAGGACAGGGAAAGTATTTTTGTTTGTTTTCTTTTTAACTTGAGCACCTAGCCCTGTAACAAAAATGATAATATTAATGTTGATTATTATTATTATTATTATTAATATGGTGTAGTAAGTTTACAAAGCACTTTACATGGGTTATTTCTTTTGATCCTCACACCAACCCCACAAAGTAGGTGTTATTAACTCCACTTTACAGATAAGGAAATTGAGGCTAAAGAAAAGTTAAGTGACTTGCCCAAGGTCACTAATTAGACATGCTAATTAGACACAACTAATAAATGTCTGAGGTAGGATTTGAATTCAGATCTTCCTGACACTGAACCACCTAGATGCCTAATGGGTCCATTTGGTATAATAATGATAGTTAGTGTTCCTATAGTATCTTCTAGTTTACAAAGTACTTTATCTTAATAGATAAAAGAACACTGGACTTGAGTCAGGAGAACTGGTTTCTAGTCCTGACTGCCTGTTAAATTTATCTCACTTCAATAAACATTTATTAAGTAACAGCTGTGTGCAAGGCACTCTGCTAGGCATTTGGAATACAAAGACAAAAGCACACCGAGCCCCTCAACAAGCTTCCATTCTGCTTGTTACTAGTTGTTGACTTCAAGCAAGTTACCTAACCTCCATGGGTCCTAGTTTCTTTCTCTGCAAGAAAGTAAAGAAAAGAAAAAGACTGGAGTCCTTTCTACTGCTAACATCATATCTTCTATGTTCTAAATCCCCTGCCCCTCTCTCTCTCTCTCTCTCTCTCTCTCTCTCTCTCTCTCTCTCTCTCTCTCTCTCTCTCTCTCTCTCTCTCTCTCACACACACACACACACACACACACAGTGTTGACCTTTTTTTGTGTCATGGATCCCATTGGTAGACTATTGAAGTCTATAGACCCCTTCTCAAAATCGCATCTTTAAATGTATAAAATGAAATGCATAGGATTCCAAAAGAAACCAATTATATTGAAGTACAGTTAACAAAATTTTTAAAAATAAGTTCATGGACCCCAATTTAAGAAACCCTGCCCTAAAAACTGACATTCCCAGGCCACATTCTGAAGTCCCTCATTGCTTTACTATTCTATGTTCTACTGTTCAGAAAAGAAATTGAAATGAGAATGAGCCACACTGTAATGATAATTAAAGTCAAAGAGAGTACCAATTCTTGCTACAATTTCACGTGGCATTCAAAAGGAGATGACAGTGCTGAAACCTCTAGAATTTAAGAGGTCAGAAAAGCAGTTACTCATCAAGGCTTTCTTGTAAGGATGATCATTTCAGGCATTTAAAAACTGAGATCAGTTGCTTCGGCCAGTTAGTACCAGCTCTCAAGGCACTGTCTGTAAGTCTAAAAGTTGAAGGATTCACTGTCAGACACCCCACCCTCATCCTTACCTAATATGACTGAGTTGAGATCCAAAAATATTAGAAGGTAAAATAATGGTAAATTGAGCTGGATTTGTGAAGACATGTAGTGTCACTGGTGTCCAATCTCCTCCACCACCACCATCACTCCCTCTACATACACTTTAAAACACCCAATAAGTTTTTTTTCCACTATCCAAAATTTGGCATAAGCTGTTTCCACAGGGTCCATACCAAGGTTCCCAAGGTGTTCACTTTAGAAGCACCAATAATTGGACTTGCTCCATTAGAAATCATTACCCTACATAAATCCACTTCACCCTACATGCAAACATGTGACAGTATGTGTGTGCACACGCACACACACACACATGCACACATAAACTTAAGTAAATTTCAAACTCCTGCTGATGGAAACGCCTTGTGAAATATCCAGCAAGCATCTGCTTATTTAGTATTCTTTCCAGAGACAACTGTATCTCAAATAGGATCAATTTATAGGATTATTAGACATTTATAGTAGGTTAACTAGGCCAGCCCAGCCCACCCCTCCTTTTTTACAGAAAAGGAAACTATGGCTCAGAAAGGAGAAATATCTTGCCTGGAGTCACCCACATAGCGATTAAGTAACCTAGGACTTGAACTCAGGTCTTCTTATAATCAGTCTGGCACCATAATGCTGTGCTACCTACTGGTATCAGCAAGAAAGGCTCGTGTTGGCCACTAAAAGGCCCTTTATTTTTTTGTGTGTGATTGAAAAGTACCCAAGGTTGGCTTCTATTAGTCAGTCAATAAATATTAAGTGCCTACTGTGTACCAGATAATATGCTAAATGGTAGATTAAGAGCCAGTATACTTGATGCAGCATTTTGTAGTTTACAAAGTGTTTTACACACATCACCTTATTTCTTCTTCACAACCATGCTGATGTACAAGTGTCCCCAGCCCTGTTTTACAAGTTAAGAAACCTGAGGTTCGTGAAGGTAAAACAACTAGTCTGTGGTCACCTAGTAACATTACTTAGTGGTAGAGTCAGAACTCAAACCCAAGCCTTCTGACATCAAATGAATTCTCTATGTGACTATACCTTAAACAAAGGAAATGTAAGTGAGTGTTAGATTCATGGGCGAATATGGGAAAAAAGGAGAAAATGTTCAGGTTATACGTACTATCAACCTGTAACTGGTTCACTCAATGAGGCTATTTTGACAATTCCTTTTGCTCACACTCATTCAACATATATTAAGTACCTACTGTGTGCAACAGACTGTACGAAACACTGATAAAAAGTATGAGGAGAAACAAAAACACAGTCCGTATTCCCACAGGACTCAGTCTAGCAGGAAATAAGACATAATAAAAACTAAAACAAGATTAGTGTGTAAAAGGGACACTAACTCCTCTGAGATAAGATGAGGGAGATATCACTTCTTAGAGGGAAATCAAAGGCTTCATGGACAGAGTGGCATATGAAGGGTGGTGGCATATGAAGGATGGTATATGATGAGTTTGGAGATGATGAGGAAAGACATTCAAGGAATGGAGGATACCACAAATAGAAAGGCATATCATGTATATCCAGAAACAGCAATACCAAAAGATAGGGTACCATCCACCTCTAAATCCATGATTCCATGATGCTAAGATCAAAAAGGGTTTCAGCTGAATCCTAATTCATTCTGATTTTTAAGAGAAGGCATTCCTCTCTCTTTATATAAGCCCAGTGATTTTTCGATGTATGCAGATAATCTCATGTCCCTCATAAATGGTGCCATAAACTCACTTTCCTTTATCACCCATAAAATGTATTAAACAGTAAAATTACCACCAAGAGCCTCATGAGAGAAACATCTCTATGAATAGTGAAGCTCATGTTTGGGGAGGGGAGCAGGAGTATGGGAACAGACTGCAGAACTGTGAAGCTTCTGACCAAGATTTCTACATATTGAATGCCTAACAGGATCTGCCAGAGTAAAGAACACAGGAAAAAGGGTTGCAAGATTTTACATCCCTGCTGAACCCTCCAAAAGTAGCAAAAGAACTAAATTTTAACCAAGTATCAGCATACCCAATAGAGACAGAAAGGAATAGGGGCAAGAGCCCAAGATTTAGAGTCATCAGGATTGGTTACAAATTCCAGTTAATTTATTGCTATATATTTTGAATCTTCTCTTATGTTCTGTTGTGCACATGGCAATTTTTTTTCTTATTTTGTATTTAAGGTTTAATATTTAAGTTTATAATATATTTCTCTTTCTTTTCTTATTGTGCATTTAAGTTTAAAATGAATTAATTTAAAAAAACAAAAACAAATTACAGCTATACCACTTACTAGTTGTATGACCTTGGGCATTTCAGCTTCCCTTTCTGAGCTTCAGTTTCATCTTTAAAATAATTAGATTCAACTAGATCATTTCTAAGGACCTTTCCAATTCCCATATGCTTCCAATTCCATGGGAACAAATGCTGATCATTTTATTCTATGAGGCGATTGATGAAGATGAGCAATGTCCACCCTACATTTTCTGCCTTTAATTGTTTCAGGAATTAGAAACTTAACTGGAGGATTTACTCAAAAGTATAAAACCTGCTCCATGAGGGAGAGACATCAGTAATTCTAGGCATAATAAGATGCTGAGAAGGCTCCTATTAAAATCAAGGAGAAACAAAGTCTAGGAGATCTAGTAATCAAATGTTTGACCCACCACAGCATAATGGACTGGGAGCTAGAAGGCTTGGATTCTAGTCCCAGCTCTTCCACTAACTGGTTTCATCATCTTAGGCAAGTCATTTAATTTCTCTAGTTTTCGATTTCATCCTAGGTAAAAAGTCCAAGTGGGGAAAGGATGTGTGTGAATCTGTGCATGTCTGGATCAGATGATCTCTAACATCTCTCCTTACTCTAAAATTCTCACTGTCTGCCCTTGAGCCAAGGGAAGAGTAAATCAAACCACAGCAGATCAGAGGCTCTTTGATGCTTCCTGTCAACGACCCAATTCCAACAGAGTGAGATACGCACTCACTCAGAAGTATTGGAAATCTATGTTCTGAATTGGGACTCAGGGCTCCACAGGTTGACAAGGTGTTAATTTATTAGGTAGAAAAACCTCACAGCTAATGATACGGGATATATACCAAGAGAGTCAGAAAACAGATGAATACATTTCTTGATTACTCTTAATAACTCATGTTCATATGGTACCTTAATGTTTACAAAAAATGCTGTCCTCACAAGAACTCGAGGCATAGTTGGTACAAGTATGATAATGCTCATTTCCAATAGATGAAGAAACTAAGAGGGACAGGTAGGTGGCACAGTGGATAGAGCACCAGCCCTAAAGTCAGGAGAACCTGAGTTCAAATCCAGCCTCAGACCAAACACTTGACACTTACTAGCTGGGCAAGTCACTTAATCCCAATTGCCTTTAAAAAAAAAGAAAAAGAAAAAGAAACTAAGGCACAAGGAGATTAAATTGCTTTGCCCAAAGTAACCCAGCTAATAAGTAACAGAGCTGGGATCACTGGGAAGCAGCATGGAATAATGGAAAATATACTTAAGTTGAAATCAGAGGACCTGGGCTCAAATTCTGGCTCTTCCACTTATTACAGCTTTGTAACTTGGGCAAAGGCATTGGTACAGTAGATAAAGCACTAGGCTTGGAATCAGGAAGATTCATATTCCTGAGTTCAGATCTGGCCCTTGATACTAGCTATACAACCCTGGGCAAGTCACATTACCCTGTCTGCCTCAGTTACTCATCTGTAAAATGAGTTGGAGAAGGAAATGGCAAACCACTCCAGTATATCTGCCAAGAAAATTCCCCAAAAATGGGGTCACAAAGAGTGGAAAATGACTAACAACAACAATATTGGGGAAGCCCCTTAATTTCTCTGGATCTCAGTTTCCTCATCTGAAAATGAGGGGGTTATACCAAATGACTTCTGAAGTCCCTTCATGCTCTAAACCTATAATTATGTGACTAGATTCAGCAAACTTTCCATGACATAATTATTCACTAGGCTGTACTCTTTCAGATCTCTCCATCATGCCCCTGTTCTGGTCACACACACACACACACAGACACATTTTTTCGCCTCTTCTCACTGCTTAATATAGTACTTGCCTAACATGTATGAGGCGTGTACTCTTTCCTCCCGACAGAATGTAAGCTCCTTGAGGGCAGGAATTGTCTTTCATTTTGCTTGTATTTACTTGTATTCGTACACCCAGCACTTAGCATGGTGCCTGGCACATAGTAAGTGCTTAATAAATGCTTGTTGATTGATTAACTCTATATCATGTGACCCCACCTCTGTACCAATCAATTGCAGCATCACTGTGCCCACCATTGATCTCATCAATGTGTTTTCATTCAGAATCACCTTCTTTATCTCTTCTGTGTATAAGTATTCATAACCCTGACATTGCCCATATTCCTTCATGAGTCAGGTCAGGACTAGGATAGATGTTCATGAACCATCCAGAACTATAAGGAATGCGCATTTTTCCCTCTCTGGGAAAACAAAGGCAAACAACCAGGATTATGATGGAATGGGGATTTGATCTTTTCACCTGTGAGACTCCATGGTAGTTGGCAAATTGATGTCTTAGCCATATAACCCTTCACTTCAGGCCCCAAACATGATGCCAGATACAGTCCTCGGTAGTTCAGTGTTGACTGCTCCGGATAAATGTTTTCTTGTTTGCTCTAACAGGAAACTAAGATGTGGTTTGACCAGGAAACACCTCACTTGTTAATAGAAGGCCTTTCTCTTCCAAATAACAAATCCCTTTCCTCTTCTGTGGCCTGCAGAGCATGTGTCTGCTGTAGCTGAGATTTTACTCAGGACCACATCCCCATGAGTTATCACTAGTTTCATTAGATTAATGACTACTCAGCCACTCGCAGCATAACAGATGGGACATTTCCTTTTGTACTTGAGTTCAGTAGCAGTGAGAAGAGGCACACCTCTGCTTGAATAGGAAGAAAGAATGAATGTGAGGCTGATAGGAGGAAATCAATGGTTTCTTACTGGGCTTTACAGAAGCAACAAGGAGCTAGATTTCTGAGGTCCTAGCAACAGAAACTAAATGCCACTGTGTTGGCATTTCAAGCTTCTACTATTAACACCCAAGAGGCAATGGAGAATAATAGAAAGAACTCCTGATATGGAGTCAGAAGCCCTGAGTTCCAGTCCTAAGCCTATTAGTCACCAAATGTATGACCCTGGGCAAGTCACTTCACCCCACCCCACCCCCGAACCTTAGTTAAAATTTGTTTAAAGGGGGCAAACAATGGTACTTTCACTACTCACCTCATAGCACTATTGTAAGGAAAACGCTTTCCCCAAAATACTACCTTTATATGTTTATTCTATATATACTTATAAACATAGATATCATCTTCCCCAGTAGAATATAAGTCCCTTGAGTGCAGGAAATTGGGGGCTTTTTTGTCTTCACATCCTCAATGCCTCATACACGATTGGCAAGTATTATATTAATAACTCAAATTTTATCATGTCTTAAGTCCTACCAAATGTTTTCCTCACAACAACCCTGTGAAGTAGGTCATATAAGAAATTAATTTTTTTTCCAGGAACCTAGCCGGGGAGGATATAGAACTTAAATGAACATCTAGGGCAGGATGGGTGAGTGAAAATGAGATGATGTTTGGTTCTTTTTGAAATCTTTTACCTTTTTGGAAGTTATCTTAATGAGTTATGGAGGATTTAAAAATAGGAGGATCAGAGCAGCTAGGTAGCACAATGAGTAGAACTCTGGCCTTGGAGTCAGGAGGACCTGAGTTCAAATCTAACTTCAGATACTTGACACATTAGCTGTGTGACTCTGGGCAAGTCACCAAAAAAAAAAAAAGGACAGTGACATATACCCTGCCACTGGGACCCCTTCCCCTTCTTCTGATTGGAGAAGATGGAGGGTGGACATCAGAGAACTCTTTCAAGATCTTCCATTTAAGAGGGGCACTCAGGGCAACCATCTCATCATTTCCCATCCTGCTGCACTCCTCTGGACTTCTCTTGCCCCTGTGCCAAGTCCTTTCCTTATCTCTCCCCTCTCCTTTTTCTGTTCCTGCAGTGCTTATCACAGTGCCTGACACACAGTAGGTGCTTAGCAAATGTTTATTAACTGACCAGCATGATCACACTTAGTGATAAGAAGAACCATTTCTATGTGTGTGTTTGAGTATTTTTTTCCCTAAAGGTACACATACAATGTCATCACGAATTATGCATGGGTTCATTCCCATCTGACATAATATTCACAAATCTTGGGGATTCATCGGTATAGAGGCTTTTACTGCTAGTTGCTTCTGTGCTATCTCTCACAGAAGATGATCCTGCTGGCCTCAAAGGACATTCACCTCAACTTGTCAGGGAATGTAGCACCAAAAACAATAGTAACCAACAACTGCAAATGAATTCCAGGAAAGCAACCATCGACTGCACTGTTCTGTGACCTAGCAGACTGTCAGCAGAGAATGACATCTTTTCCAAAAATAAAATGTTTTGAAAATACTCTAATGATTTAGCAGCAGGTTAGAGGTCATCTGGAATGGTGAGGGGACTCAACTTCATGACATTAAAAGAGTACTTGAAAGACTTAAGGGTATTTACCCCAGAGAAGAGACTTACAGGGGGACCTGATCACTGCCTTCAGATTCTTCAAGGGATGTCACATGGAATTGTTGCAAGTACTCTCTCTCCTTCCTGGAATAATCACAAACAGCATGGATCTACATCTTCTCCCCTCCCTCTGCACTAGTAGAACATAAGCTCCTTGAGGTAAGGGTCTGTTTTGCATTTTGCCTTTGTATCTCTAGCACTTAGGACAGTGCCTTGTTCATACACACACACACACACACACGCGCACACACACACACACCACACACACACACACACACACACACACACACTCTCTCTCTCTCTCTCTCTCTCTTTCTCTCTCTCTCTCTCAACATGTTTAAAAATACTTGCTGAATTCTATAAGAATAACAACAATAATGAAGTGCATATTTCTATAGAACTTTAATATTTATAAAGCACTTTCCTCACAACAACCATCTTGTGGTGTAGATAGGCCAATTATTAGTAGCCCAATTTTATCCCCAATGAAGAAATTACAGCTCAGAGAGGTTGTGATTTGCCCAAGGTCACACAGTTATGAAGCAGGAGATCCAAAGCCAAGTCCTCAGACTGCAAATGCAATGCTACCCTCCCTCCATAGCATGAGGACTCTATAAAATTAGTGTCCTTCCATCTTTTTGCTGATTTGACTTGAAATAATGTCTTTCACCCCCACCATAGGAGTTAATGAATATAGTAGGTAAATGCCTACTGCTTTGTCATACTGGACCTCAGCAGCACCAATGTCATCAACCAATCCACAAGGATAAGTGAAATCAGATAATTTCTTGTTTTTGAGGCAGCAGAGGGAGGAAATCAGGATTTGAATGGAAGAAGTGGCAAATGGATAAAAGTAGAAACAGGCCAGGAATTCCTGAAAATGAACTTATCAGGGAACTGCCAAGATAGTCATCCAGAGACAGGCAACCAAGATGATGAAGATAATGAAGATGATGATGATGATGATGATATCATGCTTTGAGATTCGCAAAGTATTTACAAGTATTATCTCATTTTATCCTTACAGCAATCCTGGAAGGTTGGCAATATTATTATTCCCACTCTACAAAGGAGGAAATTGAAATACATAAAAATTAAGTGACTTGCCCAGGGTCACACAGCTAGGAAGTATCTGAGGCTGGAGATAGCTTTGAACTCAGGATTTCCTGACTCCAAGTTAAATATTCTATCCACTAAGCCACCTATATGCCTCCTCAGCTAAGGGCCATGAGATTATGCCATATTACTAATGGCTCAAATAAATGGGCATGCTCCACCTAGAGAAGATTTAAGGCTACAATCAATGTGCTCAAACATCACCAGGACTGTGCTGTGAAATTTCCACTAATGTTCTCCTCTGAACTGCCTTGACTTGGTATGGAGGTGACACTAGGTTTTTAAAGGCTCTGCAAATGAAACTCAAATTCTTGCTGGTCTTCCACCAAGCTGAAAAGGTTTTAAATACCAGCCCAGCAATGGACTCTATGTCAATAGCTAAATAGGACCCACTTAGCTAAACTGAGAGAGGCTTACTATTACCAGGTCTGAATTTTACAGACACAATAACATGAAGGTGAACTTATAAGAAATAAAGGCATCCCAGTCTGCATCAGTAGAGGGAATAGTCAAACCAGCAAACTCATAGATCTTTGGAAGTACTGAAGTCATGTAGAAGAAGGAGTTTATCCCATAAAGGCTCCAGAGAGCAGAAGTAGGATTAATGGGTGGAAGGGAGAAGAAACCAGATTTGGGCTGAATATAAAAAACTTTCTAGTCAACAAAGATGTGGCCAAAATGGAATGGATTCAAAGAGATGGTCTGGGTGGCCACAGAATGGTCTCTCTTCTAGGATATGGGAGAGAGAGTTAATGAATCAGGCAAGGGTTTGGACTGGGTTCCTGTAAGCTAACCTTCATTTCTGAAAAGTTGCTCTCATGACTCTGTGAGTCTCACAACTTTGCCAAAGATCAGTTCCAGCTGATCAGAATCCAAGGATTCAGCTTGGTATGTACAAACAAAAGTTTTCCTCAGAGTGATTTTTGTCATTTCCTGCTCAGAATACACATTGCTCAGATCCTCAGAGGATTTACAAGGGGAAAAAAATGCTAAAAAAAAAAAACCTTCAGACTTTTTTTCCCAAGTGTTTCATTAATTGAGCTTACCAATGCCCTGTAAAGATGAAAAAGTGTTATAATAGGATTAGATCCCAGATAATAGCAACGATTCATATTTATATAGCATTTTGAAGTTTGTAAAATAAGCTTGGTGGTATGCTAGGAAGTTATATACTCCATTTTAGGGGTCTAGGGGGAACTTCTCATTCTAGATAACTCAACTGGCCCTTATACATCACCCAGACAGTGTAACAAAATCCCAAAGAATCATTTCACTTCAAGAAATGATTTTCAAAGACTTTTAGCACTTGGTCTAAGGTCTTTTGAAGGATCAATTGAAACATGTGCTCACATAGTTAAGGTATCAGTCTAAAATGGGGTGGGATTAGACACCATCCTTACAGAAAGAAATTAGAGATTTTTAAGATATGGACGTGATGAGGGAATGCATCCAGACACAGGGGAAAGCCCTGTAAATGCAGATGAGATGAAAGACTGAATGTTACACATAAGAAACAGTAAGAAGGCCAATTGGCAAAGTGAAGAATATATGAAGACAAATAATATGTAATAAGGCTAGAAATGTGGTTCGGAGCCAGATTTTGAAAGTATTTAAATGACAAACACAGAAATCAGTATTTGATCACGGAGGTCAGTGAGAAACACTGGGACATATTGCGCAGTGGAATGACACAGTCGTACCCATGCTTTATGACTATCACTGTGCTAGCTGTGTGGAAAATGGACCAGATAGGAGAGAGACTTAAGGGACACTATCTTGTACTGTAGATAATGATAACTCAAATTTATGTCCCACTTTAAAGTTTACAAGGCACTTGATCAAAAACCCTATGAGGTAGGCAGTATGATTATTATTATCTTTGACAAATAAGAAAACTGAGACTAAATGAAATGATTTGACCAAAGTCACACAATACAAAGTGGCAGAGACTGATTCAGGGCAACTATCAGGTCTGGATTAAACAAACAACTGGAATGAATTTTTGAAGCACTTTATGTATCTCATTTTAGCCTCACATCAACTCTGTGAGGTAGGTAACCATTTACCATCCCCATTTGACAAAGGGAGAAATTGAGGCCTAAAGAGGGTAGTGACCTACTCTCAATCATACAGATAGGCAGTGTCAGAAGTGAGATTCAAATTCAGCCCTTCCTTATGGCAAGTCCAGCATTCTCTCCATTGTACCAAGCTGCCACTCTCCCCCTGTCCTACCTACCCTGCTTGGCTTTAATTCATGACCTTTCTTGACTAATTTTTTTTTCCAATTTCCATCTGTGATCTTACACCGTAAGATCTCCAGGGTAGGACTCTATCTTATCTCTGCCTTAAATACTGTAAGCCCCCCTCCATAAGCTTTGTGATATGCCATAAATAATGAATATTAATAAAATTAGACATTAGTGGGAATGATGTGGTAGGGGTAGAGATGGATGAAATAGGACAAATGGGCTTTGGGAGCACTGATCTCAATTGTATCGATTGTCTCTGAAGCAATTGGCCAGCAGGAAAAGCCTTTCTGTCACATGGAACTAACCTATGTGCTTAGTGTCGCATATCCTGTAGAACAATATTCCTTATTTTTATTTTTAAATGTAGCCTGAGCTGGCTTAAAACTCATTCCTGGAGGCAAAGGGGAAAAGAGCATAGATGATAAACTTTGGGCAGTTAACAACCATATGAGCATATCTCGAAATCAAGTGAAATTTGTAAGAACTAGCCACCCTAGATTTTGGGGAAGTAAATCTCAAAGGGCACAGAGAAAAAATTAGTAGGACCCCTTAGACTAACATTATGCAGAGAAATTCAGCCCAGGATGAATGGAAAGCTTTCAACAACAAAGAGAAACAAGACTGATGAAAGGAAGAAGGGGGAATTTTCTATAGCAAATGATGTGGATGCATAGGGCACTCATCCACCAAATTAGATTTTTAAGACATGAATAGAAGATGGAAATAATAGTAGGTAATAGAAGATGATTATATAAGTATGGCACAGTCTAGGAAGAAAAATGTCAAAAGTTCTAAAGCTTAGAATGAGCTGGGACTGGTTAACGAATTTCTGAATAACCAAAAAAAGTTCCTTTGTTTTGGGGGTTTTGGTTATATTTTCAGAGAAGATGGAAGACAGGACCATTGCTGAGGGAGGATGGCATGAAAATTAAGAATAGGGAGAAGTCAGAGCTGTTCAACCCTTACTTTGTTTTGGTGCCAAGGAAAATGATCTTTGGGCTGGAAAGGACAAAATAAAAACAGGGAATTCAAGTCCAAAGATAAGTAAAGAAAAGGCAAGTGAACATCTGGTTGTGTGTGAATCAAATAAACAGACTCAGAAGAACTACATCACAATGTACTAAAACAGCTGCCTTTATTTAACCACTTTCAGTGATCTTTGAAAGATCATGGAGACCTCCAGAGAAAGAACTGATAGCTCCTGAATGCAGATTGAAACATACTTTTTAAAACTTTCTTTATTAGAATTGTTTTTTCAGTCTGCATTTTCTTTTGTAACATAGCTAACATGGAAATGTTTTGCATGAATGCATATGTATAATCTATATAAAATTGCTTGCCTTTTCAAAGAGGGGAGTAGTGGGAGAGAGAACTTGTAATTCAAAATTTTTTAAAAAATGAATGTTAAAAATTTGTGTTTGTATGTAATTTAAAAAATAAAATAAAGATTAAACATAAAAATAAAGAAAGAAATGACATGGAGAGAGGTACAACAGGGCAACAAAAAGATAAATGTTGACCTGATTTTTCAAAGAAAGAAGAGAGTGGAGTCTTCATGCTATATGCCAGTGATCCCAAATCCAATCCCTGGCAAAAGTGCAGGATGGCTGTATGTGTGTGTGTACAAACATACACATTTATACATATATATACATATATATATTTATGTATGTATATATATATATGTGTGTGTGTACATATATATACATATATATGTGTATATATATATATATACACACACATATATATACACACACACACATATATATATTTGTGTGCATGTATACATACATATGTATATATGTGTATATATATTAAATTAATGTTTAATGACTATCTAGAAAAGGAAGTGGTGATCACAAGAAGACACTGTCAATTTCTTAATAACAAGACTAACCTCACTTACTTTTTTAACAGGATTACTGACCCAGTAGATCAGGAAAATGTGGAAGGTATAGTTTACCTGTATTTTAGCTAAGCATTTAACTCGTGCTATTTTGGTAGAAAATATGGATATAAGCAGGCTAAATAAAAGTACAATTAAATGAATTCAGAATAGATGTTACCCATGAAGAAGACACCTAAAATTTCTAAGGGTCCATTTTCTCAACTGTAAATTACAAAGAATTATATGTATATTCATCTATAATCCTTGTCTCTGGGAGAGCTGAGGCTTGTAGATCAATTGAGCTCAAACATTTTGAGTTACAGTAGGGCTAAAACTGGTCTGGTGTTCACACTAATTCTAGCACTAATATAGTGAGCCCTGGAGAGCAGGGGTGAAATAGGCTACCTAAGGAGAAGTGAAATGAGCCAGGTCAGAAATAGAACAAGTGAATGCTTCTGGGCCAGTCAGTAATGGAACTATGCATGTGAGGGACTGGGGTAGAGAGAGGAGGAGGAAGAGGGAGAAGGGAAGGGGACGGAGAAGAAGGAAGAAGAGAAGGGGAAGGAAGAGGAGGGGAAGGAAGAGGAGGGGAAGGAGAGGAAAGAGAAGGAGGAAAAAAAGAAGAAACAGGAGGAGAAGATGATGAAGGAGGAGGAAGAGGAGAAAAAGATGAAGAAGAAGGGGATGAGAGGGAGGAGGAGGAAGAGATAGAGGATGTAGAGAGGGAAGAGGAGGAGGAGAAGGAGGTCCATCACTCTTCTTTCATGAAGGACCAAATTACAAATGGAACAAGTCCTTTTGTGAAAGAACTTCAGGGCAGAAATGTACTCGTTTGCAATCCATTCATGTATGAAGCTACATCTTTGCTAATGTCCTATACAATTCTCTCTTCTCAACAGTTTAACTCTGAGTCTTCTCTTTCAGTTCACAGTGGTCACTGCCCTTTTTATAAGCCCCTGACAGTGTTGTAGAGCCCTAGGACATGGACTGAAGGGCCAAATATAGATCTGCAGAATACTTTGCTGGAGAATTTCTTCCAAGTTGACTTAGAACCATCTGGGTCTGGCCATTGAACTAGTTCTGATCCACCTAGTCCACTTCTCCATCTTTTTACCTAAGAATAGCATCAGATACTTTATCAGAGACTGCTAAAATCTAGGTAAACTGTAACTCAAGCATTCCACAGACATGCCAGTTTAATAAGGACAGGGCATGGACCTGTGATTTCACTGGGATGGAGAACTCCCAGGTGAGGAAACTCCCTACATCAAAGCAGGTCAGCACCTTCTCTGCAGCTTAGCTTAAGAGAATTATCCAGAACAGAGTTGTTAAAAACACGGCTTGCAGGTTAACTTCCCAATATGACCTGAGCCAGATTAAAATATAATTGGAAAATATGTAACAAAATAAATAAAAATACAATAAAACAGAGCTAACATTGCATATTAAAACTAAGTCCACATGTGGCCAAGAGGGACCTTTCTGTATGGATTACTAACCCCTGTTTCTATTTGAGCTTGACACCAATAGTCTAGAGGGGTAGGTAACCTGAAGCTTTAAGGCCACATGTGGCCCTCTAGGTAATTGGATGCAGCCTTTTGACCAAGTCCAAGTTTTACAGAACAAATCCTTTTATTAAGGGAATTTGTTCTATGAAGTTTGGATTCAGTCAAAGGGCTGCACTTGAGGACCTAGAGGGCCACATGTGGCCTTGAGGCTGCAGGTTCCCCACTCCTAGTAGAATATCATGAGCTTAAGTGATCTACCTATGGCCACACAGCCAGCATGTGTCAGAGGCCTGATTTGAATCTGGCTTTCAGTTAGTAGACTCTTTTTCTATATCCTTTTTTTTTTTTTATTTTAAGACCTATCTCCAATCACATGCCACATTTCTAGTTTCCTAAGCCTCAGAAATAATATCTACCAGTTCTTTTAGAGACCTGGACCATGAATGGACTTGAATTTATCAAGGGCATCTGGGAGCTCACTTACTGGTTCCCTGAGTCCACTTCAGTGAATACATACACACACACACACACACACACACACACATGCACACACCTCTCTGGGGTCCATGAACTCATGTAGTTTTAAGTTTAATCATGGCAAACACAATTTGTCCTGTGAAGGAAAGAATCACATTTTGATTGAGGCAAAATATTCCCTATCAATTCAATTCAAACAATATTTACTAAGCATCTACTGCTTCCAAAGGACCGAACCATATATTACTCAGGCCCTATTCTCAAAAGCTTACAGAATGGAAGATGCAGAGGGAGGGAAAAGAGAAGAAAAGATACATGTACACAAAGGAAAGTGAGAAAAGCACAAAAGAGAAGCCCAGCCAAAGTATTCTGAGAATTCTGAGATAGGAAAAAACACTTTCAGCTGGTAGAGTCAGGAAAGGCTGCATGGAGGTGGTGGCACCAGAACTAAACTGTGAAAAGAGAGGATTTCAACAAACAAAGCTTGGGAAGAGAGGAATGGGAGGACTCGATGATTCATTCCAGACTTCATGGACTGTATGATCAAAGGCACAGAGAAGGAAGAGCATATGACAAAGCGAGGATTAGTCAACTAGACAGTTCACTGATAACAGCCTTCAGATTGTATTTCAGGGCCTATAGTTGTTGGATTTTTTTCCTCCCTTTCATTTCAGGGGGAAAATCAAGCCACGGTTCCAGCAAAAGTTAACAAAGTTTTCTTTTCCTTTTTCTTTTATTCCCTGCACAAGAAACCTATATATTTGAATGTCCTGAACACAGTTTTCCAAGAATTCAGGCTTTTTTTTTTTTAAACAGCCAATGACAGACAGCAGAAACAGTAGCTGTCTCTGGTACTGAAATAAATGCTTTGGCTTTCCAAATGGTTTATGATTAGTGTTCTTAGAACACTGTAGTATAGTGCTTTCAATTCTATTAAGAAGAAAGAAAGAAAGAAAGAAAGAAAGAGAAAGAAGAAAGAAAGAAAGAAAGAAAGAAAGAAAGAAAGAAAGAAAGAAAGAAAGAAAGAAAGGAAAGAAAGAAAGGAAGGAAGAGGAAGGAAGGAAGGAAGGAAGGAAGGAAGAAGGAAGGAAGGAAGGAAGGGAAGGAAGGAAGGAAGAAAGAAAGAAAGAAAGAAAGAGAAAAGAAAAGAAAGAAAGAAAGAAAGAAAGAAAGAAAGAAGAAAGAAAGAAAGAAAAAAGAAGAAAGAAAGAAAGAAAGAAAGAAAGAAAGAAAGAAAGAAAGAAAGAAAGAAAGAAAGAAAGAAGAAAGAAAGAGAAAGAAAGAAAGAAAGGCTATAATCCCTAATTTGCCAGTGCAAAATGCAAGCAACACATTTCAGCTGGATGAGCCAATAGCTTCAGTGGTGGGCCTGGAGTCAAGAAGACCTGAATTCAAATTTGACCTCAGACACTCATTAGCTGTGTGACCATGGGCAAGTGACTTAATCTCAGTTTTGTCATCTGCAAAATGGGCATAATAATAGCACTGACCTCCCAGTATTATTGTGAGGATCAAATGAGATTATCACAGCAAAGCACTGAGCACCAGGCCTGGCACATAGTAAGTGATATATAAATACTAGTTATTGTAATTATTATTATTATTGTTATTATTAGTAGTAGTAGTAGTATTAGTATTATTATTATACTAGAGTAACTCAAAACCAATCACTGAAATATACCCAAACATATGGTAAATGTTCTCTCAATATTTTAAAAGAACTCTTGCCCAAGTTCCAAGTCCATTCTGAAGTTGTCCTTTCAAAAATTATGCATCTTTAGTTATGAGTCTATAACTCCCAAGTTTAATTCACATTTAATTCAATTCAACATTAATCAAGTACTTGTTATATATAAGGTACTTTACTAGGCAGGGAGGACATAAAAACTAAAGCAAAATAATCCCTCCTCTCAAGAAGCTTAAAGTTTGTGGGAAAGGAGAGGGCAGGGGAAAAGATGCAATATGAACACAATTAAATAAAGTGTATTATAAAATAACACAAAGCAATTTCCAAAGGGAAAGAGTTCAAACTACTGGGAGGAGGGAGAATAAGATCAGGAAAATTGATAAGAGATGGCCTCTAAGCTGTATGTTAAGCTGAGGATTTTTTTAATTGTAATTTCTTTTATTTTTTAACTAATAAACATTTATTTTTTCTCCCAATTCCTTTCTCCATTGAAAAAGGAAAAACGACAAAACTAAAAACCTTATAACATATAACATGTATAAACAGAAGCTGAGATATTGAAGAAGCAAAGATGAGGAGAGAGTTGGTTGCAGATATGGAAGGACTACCTACCTGTGCAAAGGATCTGAGACTGAAGGTGAGATGTCATATACCAAGAACAGCAAGCATGCTGGTTTAACAGGAATGGAGAGTGTCTGACAGGGAGTGATAAGAAATAAGTGGTCCTATAAGCAAATACTACATCCTCAAGCAAATATTAGAGAGGAAAATAAATCTAGGTTCTGGCAGTCTCTCCCACTGACTCCTGTGGGGCATTGGGCATGTCATCACTTCTTGCCTCTCAGCCTCTTTTAGGAGCCAGCAGTAGGCTGCAGCAATATTTGAGGCCACAAATAACAACACTAGGAATGAATTTGTAGGGAAGCCAAGTCATACTCCAGTTGGAAACAGGACTGATACCAAGGAGATCAGCCTGAGAAATACAAAAGATGAGGCATCATTGCTTGAGAGCAAAGCCAAAGATTTTAATAACCCAGGGAATTGAGGCAGGAGTCCAAACGAGAATAGTACTAAATTTGAAATCAGAGGGCTTAGATTTGATTTCCATCTTTGTTACTTACTACCTGTGTGATCTTGGGTAAGTCACAATGTCTCTGAGCTATAAAATAAGGGGACTGAACTAAATAGTCTCTACATTCCATTGCAGCTCTACATCCATGATTCCCCCACTCCCACCACATTATAGGGTAGGCAGACAAACATTACCTCCACTTCAGAGAAGAAGAAAATGAGACTTAGAAAGTTTGTTTCTCTTCTAGAGTCCCCCCCCCCCAGGGAATAAGTATAAGAACTGGAATTTGAACCCAAATTTCTCCTGCTTCCAAATTCAGTATTCTGAGGTCTAGTAGAGCTTCCAGAATTTGCTTCTTATTGCCCTGACTCTGCTTAATGCCTATACCCATTCATACATCCTTCTTTGATAAAATAAATACACTGTAGCTGGAGCAGCAGCTGAGGTTGTACCATCAACAATACCCCACCCCATCCCACTACCTTCAGTTATTGCATTGGTAAAAACAGGGGCCTCACCAAATGACCTTTATTGTCCTGTCCAACTCCAACATTCTATGACTTGGGCATAAAAGAAGGTCCTGATTAGGACTTGAAACATACAGAAAAATTGCCCAGAGTACCAGCTACACAAATCATAAGGATCCTTCTCCTTATCAGAGATTTCTTAAGAGACACCTTCAACTTTGGGACCGCAAAGATTCAACATACAAGATAAGGCATGGAGCCTTTGGCATTGATGTATTTAATGAAACTGTCTTCTAAAAGTGTTTTTATTTAAAGGGTGCTTTGGGGCAAAAATTGCTCTCTCCATTGGGCACACCCACCTTGGCAACATTTTAAATGGAACACAATCATTTCCCTTTTTGAGTCTGGCATTTCATCCTCAACCAGAGAATGTCTGAATTACCTCTAATTTAGCAAATACAAAGAAATGAATAATTTGGAAGATACTTCTCGATACATGTCAGAGGCAAGGATTCTCCCATGAGAATTTGATGTTCATAAAAGTAATTTTCCCATTCATGCTGTTGAGAGGTTTCCATCACAGTTCTGATCATGTGACTGTCTCTGTAAAAACAGACTCCAACATCTGAACTTCCAATATTTCTGAAACTTAGTAGGATCAAGAAATTAACCCACACTGAACAAAAGACAAATTAGTAAAACACTAATGACCTCTGTCATTCTACTTTGCAGCCCCTGGAAACATGCTTTTGTGAGCTGGTGTTTTCTATGACCTTCATTCATTTTTTTTCAAATGTCTAGAAATCACCTTTTTTTTTTTTATAGCATACCGTACCAAGCACAGGAGGAAAATACAAAGATTAGAAAAGTCAAAGTCTCTGCCCTCACTCCTAGGATGGCCATGTGATGAATTATATGGCCATAGCAACTCATGAAACAAAGAAAATTTAAAATGTCCCAGTCCTGGGCAATCACTTTCTGCTTCTGCAGTGACAATAACAAAGTAGAGAAAAGGGGGGCATAGGGTACTAAGAATCTTAAAGCTTTTAAGTTGTCTATAAGTATTAACTTAGCTGTAGACACTCTAAATGTGAGATTCTTGCCCATTAACCAACAAGTGAACATACTGCTGGAGAAATTCAGTTATATCAATTTTAATATTCTCATGGAGCTCACAGCTGACAGGCAGATAAGACACCAACATAGATAACTATCATTTATAGTATTATATGATGCATGCATTATCAAGGTACCAAACAAAATGCTGAGATCCAAATGGAAAGGCCACTATGGACCAGAGGGATTAGGGAAGGAGTTTCACGGAGAAGGTAGTATCTGTGCTGGACTTTAAGGACTGGGAAGGAATTTAGCAAAAAGGGAAAGGAAAGGACACTCCAGGTGCTCACATGTACACATACATACAAACCATTGTGAGTAAATACATAGAGGGAGGAAAGTACAAGACACAACTAGGGGTGCAGAGAGTAGCCTAGGATGCCTGAAGTGTAATATACAAGGAAGGACCAGGAATGGTGGCAGACTGCTACTGAGAGACTGTGGCTGGTGGATCACTTGGGCTTAGGAGTTCTGAGCTGCAGCATGCTGTCAATCATGCACAAGCACAGACAGCACCAATATGGTGAGTCCCAGAGAGCCAGGGGCCACCAGGCTGTCTAAGGAGGGATAAACTGAGAAAAAGAGCAGGTCAAATTCCCATGCCAATCCACAATGAGATCTGGCCCATGAGTGGCTGTTGCACTTCCAGCCTGGGCAAAATAGAAACCCAATCTCAAAACAAAAAAAAAAAAATGCCAGGAGGGGAAAGATAGAAGTAAGATGAGCCTGGAAAGTCTGAGGTGGTGTCAGATTGTGGAGGGCTCTAAATGCAAAAAGAGGTTCAATGTCTTTCATTGTATAGGTATCAGCATTCAGTTGAAGATGTTTATGCTGTTTAACTACAGGAGGTGAAGGCTGATTGTTTAAGGGTATCCACAGCCAGTCCAGAAGTAGGATTCAATTGGTAAATGAAGCATGAAGGCAAAAAGCTACATATATACGCTGTGTTGAATACAGCTGTGCTTCTATTGAGATAGTGAGACAGACATAAACATGGCTCAGTGGAAAGAGGGTTAGATTTGAAATCAGAAGGCCTAGGTTCAAATCTCAGCTCTTCCATTTAAAATATAATAGCTATGGGACCTTGTAGTAATCTGACCTGGCTAGGCCTCAGTTTCTTCATTTGTAAAATAAGTAAGTTGGATTAGATGAGGTAAGGTCCCTTTAAGCTCTACAATTATGATCCTATGATCTTTGTGTTCTAATAGAACAGGAAACACAAATGCTATGGTGTTACAAGCTTATAAACACTATTCCTGACATTACTCCTTAGAAAGTAGGAGGAAAGGGAATCCAAATGAAGGAACTAAAGTGATGGCTTTCTCCTGTCATGTTTTCCTCTATCCATCTTGCTGCTCACCTCAGGGGCTGGGCAGCTGAGCGTTTGCCAAGCTATTTGATAACCTATAACAATAACATGCCCTTAGGTGCTTATGTGGCCAAGATATCATCCAAATCTTACCAGCTCAATATTGCAAGGAACTTGCAGTTGAATGTTAACCATAACCTGTTCCACCTTTCTCTTCACACTTCTCTAGTGGTTGACACCAAATTGGAAGGGCAAATGAATGACTTAAAGAGATTACAAATGTGGGCCTTTGCCTGAAAGGCAAACAGTATTCAATCTGCTCACACACACTTTTAAGTGCCTACTTTCCTACAGAAAGTGGGATTTTGGTTAGAATTAAAAAGAAGCCAATGAAGGCAGCAGGTGGAGTTGAGGGTGCAGAGTATTCTGGGCATGGGGGATAGCCACAGAACATGTCCAGAGATAAGACATGTATAGCCTTGTTCATGAACAGCCAGGAGGCCAGAGTGTCACTGAATCGAAGAGTATATATTGGGGAGTAACTTGTAAGAAGTAACTTGTAAGGTAAAAGGGGGTTAGGTTCAAAGGACTTGGACCAGCAGAGAATTTTGTGTTTGATCCTGGAGGCAACAAAGAGCCGGTAGAGTTTATTGGGGACAGGGAGGAGGAGTTGAAGGTGGGGAAGAACATGGTCAGACCTGCCTGTGCTTTGGGAAAATCACTTTAGCGGCTGAACAAAGGATGGGCTGGAGAGGGGAGAGACTTAAGGCAGGCAGACCCACCATCAGCTATTACTATAATCCAGGCATGAGGTCAAGATGAGGGACTGTGCTAGAGTGGTGACAGCATCACAGGAGAGAAGAGACTTTGCTTAGGTGAAAGCGGCAGACCCTGGCAACAGTTTGGATGTGGGCGGGCGAGACAGCAAGGAGAAATAGTGAGGAATACAGGTGAAAGCCTGAGGGACTGGGAGGATGAGCTCAAAAAAACAGAGCTCAATCTCATACCACTCCAGTAGAATTAAAAGAAAAAAGCATTTTCTTTCATTATGAAGTTTAGGAAATCTGGGTAAATCTGGGTACTTCCACACACAACACACACACACACACACACACACACACACACACACACACACACGCAGGCTAGAAAGAAACCAAAGGCAACAAAGGTAGATGGGCTGTCAGTCTATTAGAAAGTAAGAGGAATCCCCAAGGAGGGAAGATCTGGGGCGGGGGGCCCCAAGACTCAGCTATAAGGATTATTATCCTTCTCATCTGGGACATTTCTTTATACATGTACAAGTGAAATCTCTGGCCATCTGCCTTCCTGGTTCAGTGGCAAGTAAAGGCATAGCTCATAATAAGGAAAATAATCTTATCTATGCTTCAGATGTCTTGGCCCAGAATCAGTCATGTAATACATATCTGCAATAATGTACTGTTATTAACCATGGGTCAAAATTGTTCACTATTTCAAACTAGCCCATAAAATGAGTGGATTGGACTCGATGCCTTCTAAAATTGTTTTCTCTCTAAATAAGGTGTTCATAACTTTTTTTTTTGTCCTGGACCCCTTTATCAGTCTAGCAAAGCCTGTGGACCCCTTCTCAGGATAAAGTTTTTAAGTGCATAAAATAAAATGCATGGGATTACAGAAGAAATCAATTATGTTAAAATATAGTTTTTAAAATAAATTTTTTTAAAGCAAGTTCACAGATCCCAATTTAAGAACCTTTGCTGTCTAAATACTATGGTCATATGAACTGAAAGAAAGGCCAGTTGGATTAGTGCAATGTCTAAATAAAGCAATGTGTTTTTTTTTAAACCAGTTTAGTTTTATTATTTTCAGCTCCTTAAAGTAACTCCAACTAAACTAAAAACAAAAGTGCCACTGCTAGAGGGCGCTAGGGAGAAGTCAGTTAATTAATAGATAAGGATGATGTAAATGCCATTCCAAATGTTTATCTGCAAAGTGGAGCTTCCCAAGTGTTTGAATATTTGTTCTTCTGTGTCCTTTAAACATGTAACCAAGTAGAATGGGGAGCAACAGATTTAAAATCAGAGAACCTGTGTTCATATTCCAGCTCTACTGCCAGATATAAATTAATATTAATTGTTAAACACTTACTACAGCCTCAATTCATCCTCTCCCCATAGCAAGCAGCTGTTTCCGAAGAACAGAGGGAAGCATCAATATGGCTAGCGTGTCTTATGAGTAGGGATCACCATTCAGATAAAGGACTGAAGAACTAAAACTGTTTTTGTCATATAAAGCTACTGTGGAAAGTAGAGATGTGTGTCTCAACATTTAACATTCATGGGGGTGGTGTTAGGACAAGGAGTAGGATAGTCTGAGTCTCTGGGGCTCTTCCTGAGTGTCTATAAACTAGAATTCTGGACAACTAGCAAATGCCTTTTAAGACATTCTGGTGTCTGAAGGAGAGGGAGGGACGGAGGAGGAGTAGACATCTATAAATATGAGCAGCAGTGAGTTAAGGGGATAATTAGAATGGTGAAAAGAAATACAGTACAGTGAATTGAAAAGAATGCTTCCACTAACAATGAATTTTTCATATATGTTCTCAATCCAGGAAAAATAAGACAAAAAAAAACAAACCCAACCCACTGAATTCTTATGAAATGGGGAACTGAAAGCAATGAACAAGGCAGATTGGCTAGGCAGTCAGCTCTCTGTCATATTTCTTTTTCGCAAAGAAAGCAGCAAATTGAAAATGAGATTAGGCTTTCTTTGTGTTAAGTGGGGAAAAGAGGATGCTGATTACAAGGGAAGTATTTGACAAGAGAATAGATATGTTTGAAATAGACAAGGCATGACCTCCATTCAGCTTCCACCCAGGAGAATGTTAAAAAGTAGTCATCAGAGCAAGAGTGTTTATTTTTATTTAATTTGTTTCACTGACACAAACACACAAATAAATTCAGGTGCACCACTTTTGGATAGGTTAAATTTGGTTTCTGGTTAAAACTCCTTAATCTGGAATATAAGACCAAGAGAAATCTGTACACTGTACTATGAATGGTCTATATTGTTTTATCAAGTATTTTTTAAAAACATTTTAAATTCTGTTCCCTAGCATTCAAGGCCCTGCATATTCTGGTACCAGATGAGCTTTCTGACCATATCAATCCCCTCTATGTACTTTATTCTCCTATCAAGTTGCACCATTCTCTGATCACTCCTTCTACTGTTTTTTTCACCTCCTTTGCCTGTGCTCACACTACTTGCTAATGCCTAGAATAGTCTTCGTTTCTTCTCTGTCTATTGAATTCTTACACATCCTTTAAAGCCAACACAAATGCTATCTCCTCTAGGGAACCTTTTCTGGTCCCTCTAGTACATAATGACCTTCCTCCTCAGATTTCACATAGTACTTTTAAAAAATCTCCCTGGGGCAGCTAGGTGGCGCAGTGGATAGAGCACTGGCCCTGAAGTCAGGAGGACCTGAGTTCAATCTGGCCCCAGACCAAACACCTGACACTTTCTAGCTGAGTGACCCTGGGCAAGTCACTTAACCCCAATTTCCTTTTTAAAAAAATCTCCCTATATACACTGAAATTATTATTAATAACCAATGATTTGGGGAGATTCAGATTTCACCCTTTTTCTTTCATCCTCATTTCAAAACCTCAATCTCTGAGATTGAGCCAATCTTCTCCTCAATCCAGACCCCATCCAGGTGGGCCAGCTACTATGTTCTGCTCAGGTTTCAGTGGGGATAAATTCTTTGAACAGATTGCCCAAAGCTGTGGCTAACTTAGAAGTAAATGATACAAACAAAGTTCAGGTCCAGCCCCTCATTGTAATATTAATTGTCTCACTAATTTCTTTTTTTGATGAGGCAATCAGGGTTAAGTGACTTACCCAGGGTCACACAGCTAGTGAGTATCATGCATCTGGGGCTAGATTTGAATTTAGGTCCTCCTGCCTCCAGGGCCAGTGCTCTATCCACTGTATCACCTAGCTGCCCCTCTCTCATTAATTGTTAACCAATCAGAATTAATCGCCACCCTCAAGAACCTTCCTCTTCCAAAAGGGTATATAAGCTACGAGCCTGCCACTGTGATTGTCTTTGGTCTAAGAGAGAGAGAGAGAACCAAATGACTATCCTTCTATTAAAATGCTGACATCATTAATAAAATGATTAAATTACCCAGAAATTATGTCTCTTGAACCTTTTAAAACATCACAGCACTTACATGATATTACATGTTATAGCTATTTGTATTGGGGTTTTATCCCCATATTAATCCTGAAAAGATATACACTATAGCTTTTTTTATACCTTTTTTTAACACACACACACACACACACACACACACACACACACACAGTACTCTGCATTCAGGAGTTGTTTAATAAATGTTTGATGAATGAATTGAATTACATCGAATTTTAAATAATCTAGAACTGTCTTAATAAGATTTTACTGCACAACATTCCTGAAATACCAGAAGGCAGCTGGAGGCAGTGCACAGTGTAACTTTATCATGCATATAATATTTTTTTTAATGAAATTAAATCCAGCACATATAGCTAAGCATGCAAGAGAAGACAGAAATCAAGCCCTTCCCAGAGAGAAATGTAGAATATGCACGAATGCTAAAGATGAAGGTGTTACTCTGGGATGGACATTAGAGAATAGATACAGGCTGGACCCATTAGATTCAGAATCTTTAAGTGAACCTGGAAACCAGCTAGCAAGATGCAATTTACTGAGGGCCAAATATCAAGCGATATAAACCAGATCTATTTTTTCCTCAAAAAAAGAAGAAAAAGACATAAATCCTCTTCTCTCTCCTTTAAATAATATTCTTGAAACACAAAAAGAAAAATCAGTCATTCACTTGAGACAGTAAGGGACAGAGTCTAACAGTAACTCAGATCAAGATGCAGTGTGCTATTTACAAAAATATTATGATAAACATATTCTGCTTGCATTGGCCAATGATTTTGCTTATTATGTGGAAAGACAATGACTTCCTATGCTTATTTGATTTCCAGTTCCTCCAAGTGCTGATCAGAAAGTCAACAAAAGGTTAGAAATAGAGTACTCAGTGTAAATAGAATATAGCAACAGCACACCTTGGCAAAGGGGATAAGCGGTCCCTGGTCATTTCACGACCGCTGGTTTTTGCCCTGACCACTGCACTGCCTCCCTCTTGGCATTCGTCACCTTCCACAACTGCATCCATTTCCTGAGCCCTGCCCTCACCTCATTTTCCATTCACACACATACACACATATACACACAGACACAGACACAGACACACACACACACCCCTCTCACTTCCTCCCTTTCCCCTACTTCCTATTCTATTCCATTTGTCTCTTGTACATAGAGTCATAGAATATCAGAGGTAGAAGGGAGCGCAGAAGCTAGGTAGTACAACCCATACACACCTGGGAATTTTGTCTACAACATCCCCTCCAAGCAGTCATCTGACCTACACCCAAAGGCTCCCAGTGATGACAGCCTTTCAAATACTTGATGGCAGATAATCATGTTTCCCTCTATGTCTTTTCTTCTTCAGCCTAAACACCCCTACTTCATTCGGTGAAGCCTTGTATGGTATAGTTGCCAATCCCTTAAGCATTCTGATTGCCCTCCTAGGCATGCTCTTCAGGCTCATCAATGTCTTCCTGAAAACTTAATAGCAATTTCCAAAAACAACATTCCAGAGTGTGGTCTTATCTTAACATAGTATAACAGAACTATTAACTCCCTTGTTTTGGACACTATTCTATTAATATAGTAAAAGATTTCATTCTGTACTACATAACAGAGAATACAATGGAGAGGTGCCAAGTGAGTACAAGCTGACCACAACACACTACAAACAAGAAATCAGTTTTTTTAATTGATAAAAAGAATGTCATCAAAAATGTATGACACAAAAAAAAATTCTAGGCTGGTCGTAAGGTAATAACAAGGGTTAAGTGGTGGCCAGCCCCTATTTAGTATCTTTCTCATGTCAAGAAAAATCAAGGAAGTCTCCCATTATGTCCGGCAGACCCACATAGTGAACATATGGAATGCACTTTTCCATGTTTTATTAAAAGCTGACCACGTGCTAAGCTTTTCTTTAGCACTGGGAATACAAAGAGAAAAAAAAAAGAAGACAAATTCCACTCTGAAAGAGTTTCACATTCTAATTGTGGAAGACGTGTAGAAGAGTTCAACTTCAAGGCACTGCCGAAGTCCTTGAAAAGCCCTTTAGGACAGAGGTGTCAAACACACAGGCCACAGGCCCTATATGGCCTACACTACTCTAAGTGCGTCAGGAACCAGATCAAAATGTAACTGAGAATAGTTAACAAAATAAATAAAAATATAACAAATAAAAATAGCATAGGTGATATTAATATGTGGTTTTAATGTAGGTATCCTCTGTCTATAACATTTTACTGGTCTACCCATGGGGTAACCAAAATAAAAAAAGGAAGTTAGTTTAGTCTGGCATGACTTTTTAATGATGAAACCATGCTTACTCTATGTGATCTTCACTTCAAGGCAATAATTGGGTACTATCCTAGCACATGGATCTTGGTTTTCAAATCCCTCAACCAATTTTCTTTTTCTCTCCTTCCAAGTCTTACTATTTTCATCCATGGTGGAAGGTATAAGATTCCTTCCTCCTTCCACCCCACCAAACAGCAATATGTACGGATAATAGAAACTGAACCTAGACACTAGTGCTGTAGGGACTTTTTGATGTCTGAAATTCCATTGCATAGAAATATAGAATTAAATAATATTTTTAAGACCTGGTATGTTAGCAATGACTTAATACAACACCTTCATTTTACTGAGCAGGAAACTGAGGCCTTGGAAAGGCCATGAAATATGCAAAGTTGTAAAGGTAGTTCACAGCAAAGTCAGGATTAGAACTCAGATCTCCTGTCTCATACACCATACCTTTATAAACACATATACTTATTCCTCTGTTTATTTCTACATACCTCCTTCATAATCATAGAATTCAAGAGTTGGAAGGGGCTTCAGAGGTCTAACTCACCTAACAGAGGAATCCCTTCTATTAAGATCTCCTACACAGCATCATCCAGTGCCCACTGGAATGACTCCAATAACAAGAAAGTTACCTCTCCTCCTATTCTAATTCTTGAATATGATCTATTCCTTATATGGACTAGAAATTTACCTCTTGGAAACTTTCATCTAGTCTCTGCTCTGCTCTTTGGAGACAGAACTAATCTATGCCCTCATCCACATAAGAGTGCTTCAAATATAGAAGATTGTAATTAGGTCTGTACAAAAGTCTTTCTGTCCCTCGCATTAATAATACTTGATGATATCCAAGAGGGCAGGAGTGTATTTCTAGTTCACTTCAGTTGGAAGCCTGGTAATCTGGTGTGGACATTATGAAATGGAAATGATTCCAAGTGATAAAAAATGAAGTTACAAAAAGTTGGAAGATGGAGAAGTAGAGAACTGAACTGAACTGAAAGTATTGGAAAAGTCTTTCCAGGGTAATGGTACGGACTTTGTATTCCAGCATAAACCCCTGCAAATGAAGATCAATTTGTTCAACTGGAACACAACAAGACCCAGTCCATCTGTGTACTGAGATACTAATAATGCAGTACAAGTTCTAGCCTTGGCAAGACAAGAGTCTGGCAGCTAGAAGCACAGGGTTTCAAGGCTCATGGAATTACTTGGGAGGCTGCAAGGGATCTGATTTCTTTGCTTTGCTGGATCCTGATGAGTAAATTGATTAACACAGTTGGAAGACAAAGTCTGACAGTAATGAGGGTCCAAATCCCATATTGAGGCCAAATATATGTATGAGTATGTGTGTATGTGTGTGTGCCATACATATGTGTGTACATACATATACATATATGTATGTGCATGTGTATATATACACATGTATGTATATTATATACATATGTGTATATTATATACACATATATGAATTGTATTGTGCATACATATACACTGTATGCATAGATATCATATATATATGTATATATGCACACACAAATACATAGACACATATAAATATATATCTTTATGGTCTTTTTTCTCATATCTCTACAAATCCATTACATATAAAAGGAAAGGAAATGGGGAATAAGCATTTATACTGCATCTACAATATGCCAGGCCCTGTGCTAAGCACTTTACAAATATTATCTCATTTGATCCTCACAACAACCCTGTGAGGTAGCTGCTATTACTATCTCCATTTTACAGTCGAGGAAACTGAGGCAAAGAGGTTATGTGACTTTCTCAGGTTCCTCAGCTAGGAAATGTCTGAGGCTGGATTTGAACTTAAGTCTTTCCTGACTCCAGATCCAGTGCTCTGTGCATCATGGCACCACCTAGCTGCCCCTGTATAAGCCTAAGAGACAGAATCATAGAATGTCAGAATTGAATAGGACATTAGAACACAGAATGTCATCTCTGGAAGTGGCCTGAGAACAAAAAGATACAGAATATCTGAGCCTAAAGGAACCTTAAACGTCATTATAGGAGCATTGATATAGAACTCACTGGGATCTTAGAGGTTAGTTGGTCCAAATCCCTCATCTGACAATAAGCAAGCTGAGGCCCTCAAAGGGAAAGTGACTCACTCAAGGCTGCGAAGTTCCTTAGTAGAAAATTTACAACCAGGACATAATCTAGTTTCCAGAGTCCAGATCCAGCTGTTTTGACTGTACCAGACTACATTCTCAGTTTACAACGCAATTGTGTGAGCAAAGTATTAAAAACCAAGCCTCCTGCAAAGAAGGTAAACTGTCTGCAACAGAATTATGAATACAGGAATCCCTGGCCTCAAATATGAAAGAGCAAGAGACTGAAGTTTCTGGTTCTACTGAAAATATTAGTGGTTTTTAACTTCTGAGAGGAAAGTGGCTATATAATTTTAAGATGTTAATACCAAATAAACAACAGCATTCTCTCTCATGTATCATGAGGCCACTGACTCATTCTCAGAATAGGAGCTTTGAGGTTTTTTTTCCAGCAGAAGTGATGGATCTGTGGTGATTCAATCCCATTCCTTTCAGAGAATATGAGAGTTGGAACGTGCCTTGGTGGCCATCTCCTCTAAAACAAACACCAGAAAAAAATGTCTGCACCACAACCCACCTGACTAGTCTTCTAGCCTTTGCTTAAAAACTTGCATGGAGGGAGAATACTCACTTCCTGACAGCCCTGTCAGGAAGTCACTTGAGTTTTTGTTTGTTTTCTGACATCAAGCCTAAAAGTGTCTCTCCGCAACTTTCACCCACTGTTCCTGGTTCTGCCCTCTGGGGTCAATCAGACAAATCTAGTCCCTCCTTGGTGTGAAAGGCCTTTAAATGTTCGAAGACAATTATCATATTTCTCTCCTGGAGTCACTTCCCCTCCAGGCTAAACATTCCCAGGTCCTTCAACCTATCATCAAGTGGCCCAAACTCAAGGCTCTTCACCATCATAGTGACCTTCCTCTGGGATGCTCCTTAGCTTATCAATTCCCTTCATAAACTTAGTTACCCAATGTCCTCAATACTAAACTGAGAACTGAACACAGTATCCCAAATGTGGTCTGACTAGAGATAGTTACCTCCTTCTTGTTAGAAGCTAGACCTCTTAATGCATGCCAAGATTACATTAGTTTTTCTTGGTTGTGCTACCACACCATTGACTCACGTTCAATTTCTGTTTAGTTGTTTCGGTCATGTCTGAGTCTCCATGATCCCATTTGGGGCTTTCTTGGCCAAGATACTAGAGTAGTTTGCCATTTCCTTCTCCAGCTCATTTTACAGATGAGGAAACTGAGGCAAACAAGGTTAAGTGACTTGCCGAGAGTCACACCACTAGTAAATGTCTGAGGCTGGATTTGAACCCAGGTCTTCCTGACTCCAGGCCTGAACTTTATCCACTGTGCCACCTAGCTTCCCCATGTTGAATTTAAAGTCTACTAAAACCCCAAGACCTTTTTCAGATGTTTAACTATACCTTTTTCTTCTTTTTTTTTTTTTATTAAAGGGGCGATCCCTTGACTCACTTCTCAAACAGAATGAGCATTGCCTCAGTCAAAGTGAAAACTTGGAAAGACCTTAGCTTCAAAAGGCCAAGGTCTCCCAGTGTATCCTGGGCCATCTCCAGTTGTCCTGATCTGTATCTGGCCATTGGACCCAGATGACTCTGGAGGAGAAAGTGAGGCTGGTGACTTTGCACAGCCCTCCATCAAACCCCATTCAATGCAAGTCATGTCATCATCTCCCTGATGTCATGGTCCTCTCTGAGAACAAAGCACAAACCACACCATGCCTCCCCAATTTAAACTTGTAAAGTTACCTTTTGAACTCAAGAATAAGACTACAGGCAGTATTGTATAGTGCAAAGGATAATCTCACCCAACCCATCTTTCCTTCCTAATTGTACTTTACTGTCCCTCCTGAATGCTCAGAACTGGCCAAACCGGTCTTCTCTCTTTTCCTCATAACACTCCATCTCTTTTCCTCTTTTCTCCCAATCTTTTCCTTTTTTTTCGGGGGGGGGGTTGTAGCAATCAAGGTTATATGACTTGCCCAGGGTCACACAGCTACTAAGTGTCTAGTGTCTGAGGCTGGATTTGAACTCAGGTACTCCTGACTCTAGAGTCAGTGGCTCTATCCACTGTACCACCTAGCTGCCCCCTCCCAATCTTTTCCATGGCCTTCCCTCATGCCTGAAATGTACTCTCTCCTTTCCTCTGCCTCACAGAGTAAATCCCTTTCCTCTTTTAAGATCCAGCTCAAGCATGACTTTCTGAATAAAGCTTTTCCTGATTCGCCCAGCACCAAGTGCCTTCTCTCTCTGACTACTTGGATCTAACCAATCTGTATGTTTGTATTTATTCTCTTCATATTTATTTTGTGTATGCTTACATAGGTACTAACTGTATATGTGTGTACTAATGGCAGGTACACTATCTTCCCCACTGGAACGTGAGCTGTATTTTCAGTAGGAACGATTCCATTCTTTGTACTTACAGCCCTAGTGCCTAGCACAGTGCTTGGAATATAGTTGGTGCTTAATAAATGCTTGTTGATTAATATCAAGTTTCAGTACTGACAGTGGCTTAGTGATCACTGTGGTCAGTTTCTTCATTTTCCAAGGATTTAGTTCATTTGGGCCAAGTGACCTGAACTCATTAAGGTAAACAAGGTTATCCTTAAACATCTCCTTATATTTCTTGGGTATCAAGCCTCGATTATTCATTTTCATTCTGTCATTTCCAGTTCAAAAGTCATTATCCTTGGCAGAAAAAAAAGAAGCAAAATAAAAATTGAACAGGTTTACTTTCACCACACAATGTTATCATTTTCTGGGTGGGGGAGGGGTAGAAAGTAGGAGGGAGAGAATTTGGAACACAAAAAAAATTTTTAATAATTTTTTTAAAAGTTTATTACTGTCCTACCCACCGGGTAGTGTGTGTGTGCATGCATGCGTGCATGCGTGCATGTGTGTGTGTTTTGTAATGGTTACAGGAGCAATCTGAGGCTTGGACCAGAGCTGGGTAAAATTATAAAGAAATTATGATTATAAATTATAAAGTAAAATTATAAAGAAAGTTAAGTTCATCTTCAGCGTCCCTGCCACTGTTTTCAATGATACTCACTCCTTAGACTCTTTTCTATAACATCTTTCCCCATCCTTGGATGCCTCTCAGAGAAGAAGTTAATTTAATAAACTCATTCATACTGAGAACTCAGTGATTTATATTATACTCTTCTAGGATCTGTATTTTAAAAGGCAAGTCTACAGGGAATAAGGCTTTTTACCCAAAGGAATAAATCTCTAATGGTAAAATTTTAGGGACTAGGGCACCTAGACCAGGAGGAAACATTTCCTGAATTACTTCCCTGAACTACTCAAATCACACCATGGAAAAGACAAATCCCCACAAAGTCAGATCCACCTCTAGGCATAGAATAACACATAGCTTCCTACTTCAAAAAAGAATTATACATAAGGGAGTGGCTAGATCAGCCCTAGTGGCCCAAAGTGGACCCAGACAAGGACTAAAACAACAGGAATGCAGCAACACCTATCATGCTAAAAGAAACACAGTCCATGTTTTGGTTCAGCTGGGCTATTTAGAAGCAGAAGGAATCATTAATAATTGCAAAATAACCCGTTACATTTGCATAATGCTTCATTACTTTCATGTGCTTTTACACACATAATAACATTTAGCCCCCCTCTAAGATCATGTAGGTCAGGTATCATTATCCCCATTTTGGAGGTAAAGAAACTGAAGCTCATAAAAGCAAAGTGATCTACTTTAGGTCCCACAGCAAGGCAGTTAAAGCTGAAACTAGAAAGCCAGGTTTCCTGATTTACCAAACATTCTGGCAATTTGGCAATGCTAACTTTCTCAGCCTAAGGCAACCTTTTTCCATGAAGACTAGCATCCTTTTGTGAGGTCTAATTTTACACATTTAAGCACGTGTATGCTTGCCACAAACTTACGAATAAACCAAGAAAAATGCAAAATGTTAACCAGCTACACCTAAATTTGCTTTTCATAGTTAGAGGTGTAGATGAAATAATAGTCTTAAAGACTAGAATTAGAAAATAATCTTGCAAAAAAAATTACCCCAGAGCATTACTCATATTTTTACCTAGCTATCCATTCCAGTAAAATCTCCAATTGAACAGGTCCAAAATGAAACAGGCCATTTTTTTCTCCTAAACCTTCCCCTCTCCCAAACCTTCCCATTCCCAGTGAGACCGCCATCATCCTCCAAGCCACGTAGGTTCGTAAACTGAGTGACCCTTGAGAAGTCTCTCCCCATGTCCCAATCTATTGCAAAGTCTTGTCAATTCTACCCTTACAACATCTCATGTCTCTCTTTCCACTCCTCTGCATTCAAGTAGTTATCACCCTCATTCAGGCCTTCATCACCTCTTACCTAGACCATTAAAATGTCCTCATCAGTTTATTTGCTCCCACACTCTCTTTTCCAATCTGTTGTATAGCTGCAAAAATAATCTTCCTAAAAAGTACATTTGACCATGTTATTCTTCTCAAAACAAGCCTCCCTAATCTGGCATTTAGGGCCTACCACAGTCTAATTCCAATAAAGTTTTCCAGTTTCAACTCAAATCCCCTTTAGACACTCTACTGTCTAGCCAAACAGGATTACTACTTGGTCAAGGAAGTCATTACATCTCTTGTCTGCATGATTGTGCCTAAAGAATGGCCTTCTCACCTCTACACGTCAGAATCAGGATTTCAGCTCTGTTCATTTGGCACCACATCCATAAGGCATTCCCTGACATCCTCCCCCTGGTGTTAATGTTCTCTTCCTCAAATTATTTTACATTTACTTAACTGTGCACATGTGGTACTTTGCCTGTAGAATGTACCCACCTCGAAAGCAGGGACAATTTTTTTAATCTCTATCTCCTATGCCTAGAACTGTGCCTTACACATAAAGGGCACTTAAAACTTCTGTGTTGAACAGAATTCCAAATAATTTCTGAGCCTGTGTAATGTTTTCCCTTTATCTAGAATTCCTTTCCGCCTCCAATCACTTGCTAAATTCCTACCCATCCTCAAAAGCCCAACTCAAACATTGCCCTCCATATGAAGCCATATCTGACTTGACAGTCTAGCAGGAAATAGAGAACAAGTGAAAGAAGGGGCGGAGGGCCTTAGCAACCAATGCAAAATGAGATCTCCTGTCTCCTAGACCAGTGAATTTTTGATACACCACACTGCCCACCTTACTCATTTTTATGTACCTACTTTCTTAATGATACAATCTCAGAGCAGGCAGAGACCTTGCAGTCTATATATAGTCCAATCTCCCTCCAAGTATAGAAATCTTTCTATCTTCCCTACCAAGTGATCATCCACCTCTTCCTGCCTTTCCAATCTTATTACACATAACTTTTCTCTCTACAATTCTACCTTCATGCTGTTCCATGCATACCACATTCCCATTTCCCACCTTCTATACTGGCTGTCCCCAAAGGCCTGGAATGCTCTCTTTCCTCACCTCTGCCTCTTAGCTTTCCTGCCTTCCTTCAAGACTCAAATCAAATCCCACCTTTGCAGAAGATTTTTCTTGCTCTCCTGTTTTCCTGTGCCTTCCCTTAGGGATCATCTTCATTTATTTACACTGTATATATCTTGTACATACACAGCTATCTTCATGTTGTTTCTCTCATTAGAATGTGAGCTACTTAAGAAAAGGGACTGTATTTCTGCCTTTCTTTGAATTTCCAGTGCTGAGCACAGTGCCCAGTAAGACCTAAATCCTTGTTGACAGACTGCCTTCTCTTTGAAACCACAAAGAAGTCTGCTCCTTCTTCCACACTACAAGCCTCCAGTATAACTGATAATATGTAGTGTCCTTGCAAAGTTTTCTCATTTCCAGACTAAACAATTCCTCATACATTCCTGCCTCTGAACCTTTGTGCACATCATTCCCTCCCTCTTATTTCAACTCCATAAATCCCAACTCAAATACAATCTCCTTTCTGAAGCCATCCTTCATTCTAGCCCAGTTCCCAGCCAGGAATGATCTCTTCTACTTTTAAAACTCTGAACTCCCATAGCTCTCTACTGATGATTCAGTGCTTCTGAGGCTGTTTTGTTTCAGTTATTTGTATCTTCCCCACCATCACCACCACCACACGTAACTGTGAGCTCTTTGAGGGCAGGGACTGGAATTTAGTCATCTCTTTATGGGTCCCTTCTCCCAAACCAGTACTCAGCAGAAGTCTTTGCTCATAATGGATGCAGGACGAGTATTCATTGATTTATGTGAATAGAGCTGAGTCTGAAATGTGCAGATAGAAGGATTATGAAGATGAGAGGCAGAAACCACAGTCAGTGGTTGAGATCTAAAAAATCTGGCAAGCATAGATGACAGTGAACTGCCAAATCCAAAACTCTGTCTGCATAATAGAAAAGCAGGTACAGCCCCACTTGGGAAAAGACCTGTCCAGGAGCTTCTGGCTCTCGACCAGAATGGAAGATTTGGTTTCCACACAGATGAATAATCCAAGTTTGCCAAGAGGCAGCAGTGCCATTGTGTTACTGAACCTCCACAGAGTGGTCTTTCAGTCACCTTAACACCTGGAGAAGAGGGATTACAGAAACACTTTCTCTCTCTTCAGAAGACTGCCTCAGCTCCCCAGGGAGGATAGATAGATTCCATTCTAAATGCCATTCCTCTTCTGCTGTGACAAAGAAACAACCTTTCTTCAATGAAAATCTTCAAGATGCGTCCAAATAGAAGTGAAGAGGATGTATTGATGGAGAAGGGGATTAGAAGTAATTGTGATAGTAATTAACAAGGCTTGTTAGAAACATCAGAGATTACTGGAGTATTTGAAATCTAGAGCAGGATTTCTTAACCTTTTTTGTGTCTTAGACTACTTTGGTAGTCTAGTGAAACCTAAGAATAGTGTTTTCAAATGCATCAAATTACATAAAAGCCAATTACATTGAAATAAAGATATAATTTTCCCATTCATGTTCACAGACATTTTGGGATTAAAGGGAAGAATTCATGAACTCCAGGTAAAGACTTTCTGTTCAAGAAGATTAAAATCCTATAGACATGATATTACAAGGTAGGCACCTAAGTAGTCCAATACAAGGTCCAAAAAAGCTACACAAACTTTTTAGAAACATCTGGGAACAAAGTTTTCCCTTAACATACCAAGAAGAAAAATCTATCCATAGAGTAATTGAGCTGGAAAGGATCTTAGGGAAGATCAAGCCCAACCTCTTAATTTTCCAGATCAGGAATCTTAGGCCAGAAAGGTGAGGTTCCTGAGGTCACAACATTAAACTAAATCAACTCATCTACATTACTGAATCAAAGTCCAGAGCTTTCTCCACTGTTACACAGTTCTTTCTATGATGAATTGCAAAACAAATCATTTCAGAGAAGCTGCAAGAAAACACAGGATCCCTATGAAATGTATAAAGTATTCTGGGGATCAGCCTACCAAAGCACACTCAATTGCTATATAGAAACAATTACAAAATGGTCATTAAAGAAATCAAGAGCAAATTAAATAATTGGAGTAATATTCAGTGCTCATGCCTGGGTTGGGCCAGTATAATAAAGATGGCAATTCTACCAATATTAATTTATAGACTTAGTACTATATCAGTAAAATTGCCTAATGGATATTTTAAAAAGTTAATAATAGCAAATTTCATTTGGAGGGGAAAAAAGAATCTAAGATATCAGGTGAAAGAAATGATTTAAAAGTAGGAATGAAGAAGGAACAGCACAGTCAGACTCAAACCCTATTGTAAAGGAATAACCATCAAAACCATTTGGTACTGGTTAAAAATTTAAAAGTAAGTGAAAGGAACAGACTAGACATGGAAATATGAGAAATAACTGAACTCAAAAAACCAATGTTAAATAAATGAATACAGAAACAAATAGATGAATGAATGGCCTGAGAAAGAACTCTCTGACAAGAAAAGCTAGGTAAACAAGAATACCATTTGGTAAAAATTAGGTTTAGAGCAACAACTTATACCATATGCAACAATAAACTCAAAATGTTTACGTGACTTGAACATTCAAAAGTGTAGGATGGTAGGATCATAAGCCTAAAGCTGAAATGGACCTTAGAAGTCATCCACTCCACTCCCTCTGGCATATTACAGATGAGGAAACTGAGCCACAGAGTGATTTGTTCAGGATCACACAGCCATTACATGTCTAAGTTAGAATTTGAACACAGGTCCTCTTGAGTTTAAGATCAACGCTCTGTTCATGACACAGAGCTGTATCAAATTGCCTGTTTTCTTATAATTTCCCCCCTTTTTTTCTTGTGCAATCCTTGGCAATCTCCCAAACCTTGGCCAGTACGTGTCCTCTGTAAAGCCTCCCAGATACTCATGGTCTTCATCGGTACTTCTCTTCTCCAATCTCCTCTACCATTTACAGGGGATACACTGCACCACGTGGCACTTTCAAACTTTGAATTGAGTTGTTTCTTATTTTTACATCTTTTCTCACCAACTAGACTGCAAACTCTTTGGAGGAATCTTTCTCTTCTTAAAACAAGGTCTGACGTAGTCAATGCTCAGTAAATAATAGTGCCTGGCACATACTAGGCTCTTAAATATTCACAGACCAATTAACCAAAACAAACTACTTTATGACACTAAACTTGTGAATGCTCTTTGAAGCCCAAACTGAAGATCAAACAATGACAAATCTGATAACATCTTGAACTCCCCTGATATTTTTCCTGCTTGGGATAAGAGGAGAAGGAATAAGTATTTATTAAGCACCTACTACATGCCGGGCACTATACTAAAGACCTTATAAATATTATCTTATTTGATCCTCACAATGACCCTGTGAGGTAGGTGCTATTATTACTCCCATTTTGCCAGTGAGGAAACTGAAGCTGAGAAAGGTTAAGTGACTTGCCCAGGGTCACATAGCTAGTAAGCATCTGCGGTCAAATTTGATCTCAGGACTTCCTGACTCCAGGCCCAGATCTCTGTGAGCTATGGTGCTAACTAGCTGCCATTGGTAGATTCTTCTTAGGGATGAATGAGTGATCAGTTGTTGTTCAGTCATGTCCAAGTCACGTCCAACTCTGTGACCCTGTTTGGGATTTTCTTGGCAGAGATACTGCAGTGGTTTGCCATTTCCTTCTCCAGCTCATTTTACAGATGAGGAAACTGAGGCACAGGGTTAAGTGATTTGCCAAGGGTCAAACAGCCAATAAGTGTCTGAGGACAAATTTGAACTCAGGTCTTCCTGATTCCAGACCTGGCACTCTAACCACTGTACCACCCAGCTGCCCTGAATGATCAATTAGAGACAAATAAATGATCCTATGCACTCAGAGATTTGTGGAAGTTTTAGCTTGTAAAGTACCTCTCCTAACAATAATATAAGCAGCTCATTTCTATAGTGCTTCATGGGTTACAAAGCACTTTCATCACAATTACCTTGGGAGGTAAATTGCATGAATAGCATCATTTCCATTTTACAAATAAGGAACTGAAGGATCAGAGAAGTTAAGCAGTCTGCCAGGGTCCACAGAGCTAATGAGACAGAATCAGCGCTTTAACTCAGAACATCTGAGGCCCATAGAAAGCCATGTGCCCAAGGTTATATAGCTAGCTCCAGAGTCAGAATTAGAACTCAGGGCTCTTGCTTGCAGTACTTTTCATTATGAAACCATGACTATAGATTTTTACAGTATTTACTGTTTATCCTATGTGTTTATCATTCTGCTTAGTGCTAGAGTTGAAGAAAAAAGATAAGCCCAGCCCTAAAAATTATCTACTATTGGCTGGGGAGATGAAACACATACATGAAACAATTAGTAAACAGTATTACGCAATGTAAATGGATAATTAAGTGCTAAATTGATTTGTAAAAATGATATAAGTGCTGTCAGAGTCCTAAGGTGGAGGGGGGGTGGGAAACATTGAGATGTAAGGTAGCCAAAGATCATAGGACCACAAATATTAGAACTAAAGGGGCTTTAGAAGCCACTGAGTCTTAACCTTCTTATTTTACAGATACTGAAGCAGAGAATGGTTCGATCATTTGCCTAAGGTGACCCGGCTAGTCAGATCTGAAGCGATATTGTAGCCTAGGTCTTTCTCACCCCAAGCCCAGTCCCTTATCCACTGCACCACGGTTTCCTCTCACAGAAGGCTTCGTGGAAAAGATAGGCACAAGTCTTGAGGAATGGGTAGGATTTGGACAGGTAGAGGTGAAAGGAGAGAGGCAGGAAGCATTCTAGGGGAAGGGAAGAAGGGCAAAAGCAGGAATGAGCATGGAGGGAGTTATAATCACAGAGGAACTCATTTGTAAAAGGAGTTGAAGGAGTGAATCAACGAGAAAATAAACAAAAATAAAATCCATAAAACAGCTTTCTCACTTGCCTCCTATGACATTCTCATCACTCACAGTAAGAAGAAATGGAGCAATAACCCTGGCTGAATACCTCAGAATGAAATCGGTAGCACCTGACTCCTCCTCTGGAGCTTTCAACTCTATCAATCTACAGTTCTGGGCAAATACCAAGCTTGCCCAGCGCACAGGTGCCATATGTTTTTTTGGTGTTTTTTTTTTTTTTATCAGACCTATCAGATAGTCTTCCCTACTGTTTGGGGGGGGTGGAGTGTGTTTTTAATTGTTTTTTGCTTGATCTTGCCCCACCCCACCACCCCTGCCTTAAATTCCCATCTCCAAAACTATTTCTCTGCCCAACCTCATAAAGTAAACAGGAGACAAAATTATATCTCCAAAAAAAGAAACTTACTCATCTCCAACGAGCCAATCAGGATATGTATTCACACACCCTGATAAGCTTGACAAAGGTGAATTGGTTCTCTAAAACTGCCAGCAATTTGCAGTAATGGGGCTGTTTTCCCGCAAGAATCACTCAAGGGCATCAAGGCTTTGCCTAGGTTTTCCAGAGTCCTTAGCACTCAGCACTGACCTGCAGTCATCTTAAAACTACTTTCAATGAAGTAACAAGTGCTCAGGAGAAACATTTAAAAATAAATACATAAAAATACATTAAAAATACATAAAAAGTGTTGTCTCTGGTCATATGCTAGATCCACCTGCACTCAGGACAAGGAAGAAAGAAGGTGTTAAGGTAAGTGCTGTTCTCCCCATTTTACAGAGGGATAAACTAACTGTATTTTACCAGTAGAGTCATTGACTTACTCAGAGTCCTTTAGTGAGTTAGTATCACAGTTAGGACTAGAAATCAGACCTCTTGACCCCCTAGACAAAATTCTTTTTACCACATCTCCTTCTATTCAATATGGATTGATCATCTATGCCCATGACAATATATTAGCCTTATTTAATGATCATTATCAATAATAATAATAATTGGCTTTAATGTTTACAAAGCACATTATACACATTATCTCATTTAACTATGAGGGGGGAAACTAAATTGACAGCAGAGTCCCTGTCCTCGAGCAGTACATCTTCTAGTAAGTAGCACAAGATGAATGTGATTAAAGAACAGTAATGCCCAATCGTGGGATTTCCTCCACGTTGGATACTTTCTTCCACTTGAGTTCTTTAAAGATGCATGATTTCTTTAATGTGAGTACTCCTTTTCCAAACACATTTCATGACCCTTCTAAAATCTAGTGCGCAGTCCTTAAGGGTTCTTGTGACTAAAAAGATTCATCGTCTTTCAACCAACTAGTGATGAACCTCTTTGAACTTAGCTACACCCATCCTTGGACAACAGATACACCAGTTTCTCCATTGTTCCATACTCAAAGCCTTTACTACTTGGCAGAACCTATAGAAGTTTGTGCTCTACTAGCATTGTTTTCAAGAGCCCAAGATCATTTGTGCTCCGATATGGTATACAGGCATAGGACTCTCCTTCATATTTTGAGGGACACTGTGGTATAGCTGATAGAGTGCTAGACTTGGAGTTAAGAAGGTCAAGGTTGAAATCCTGCCTCTGATACTTAATAGCTGTGTGACCACGGTCAAGTCACTTAGTCTCTAGGAGTCGAAGTTTCCATATCTGTAATATATAGAAAATAATTTTGATAACATCTACCTCACAGTGTTATTGTGAGGGTCAAGTGACATAGGGCATGTAAATCTTAAAACACAGTATAAAGAAGATATCGATGTTATATCTGGTATAGGGAGAAAATTGCTCGATAAGACATCAGAGAACCTGAATTGCAATCCCAGACCTGTCACCTATTACCTGCATGGCCTTGAAAAGTCACTTAACCTCTCTGGGCCTTAGTCTCCTCATCTGTAAAGTGAAAACAACTGGACTAGATGCCTTCTGGGGCCACTTCCAGCTCTAAATACATGATATGATGATGATGATGATGATTCATATTAGACAAGGAAAGAGAAAAAAAATCTAATATTTAACTGAACGCATTCCTTAAGAAATTGAGCCATCTCTCAACAGATCATTTGCCTAAAAGGAAAGGTTACACCTTTCTCCCAGCTTTGTAAGATTAAAAAAAAAAAGTATAAGCATAAATTAAGATGAATTTATTGCTTGTAATCACAGCTAATAATAATACCAGCTGATATTTGTACAGTGTTTACATGCACTTTCTACATGCCATCAAATTTGATTTTCATTACAACACTGTGAGGTAGATAGGGTAAGTAATATTATGCCTCTCTTTCCTTAAGTCATCAGCCCCTCACCATCACTCCTACTTACCGCTACACACACACCCACACACACACACACACACACCACACACACACACACACACACACCCATTCAAGTAACTACTTTGACCTCCTTCTTCATTGAGAAGATCAAGGCCATCATGTTGAATTCTTTCAACTCTTCTCTTCTCCTCAAAACTTCTGCATAGTACCCCTTAACTCTTAAAGTTCCCTCCAGTTGCAAAGGAAGCATCCCTACTGCTTCCAGCTGTAACTAATCCTTCAGCATCTTCCCTCATTCCCACTTCCCCCAAGACCTTGGTTCAGTCCTATCGTCAGCCTCCCCTTCACCACTAGCTACACTCCTAGCTCTAGCATTCCCAAACTTAAAAATTAAAGGCCTTTGTTTGACCTATCCCCTTCAGTTACAGTCTCATCTAGTTCCCTCTTCAATTCAAAAGTGATTGAAAAAGTTTTCTAGACTCTATGCCTCCCCGCCCTCATACCCACTTTTCTCTCAATCCCTTTTAACCTTGCTTCCAAGCTACCATTCTTTTTTTTAGGGCAAGTAGGGTTAAGTGACTTCCCCAGAGTCACACAGTAAATGTCTGAGGCCACATTTGGACTCAGGTCCTCCTGATTCCAGGGCTGATGCTCTATCCACTGCACCACCTAGCTGCCCCTCCAACCTACCATTCTAATGAAACTCTTCTCTCAAAGATTAGCAATGAGATCACTCCTTTAAAATTTGTGTTTATTTTTACTTCAAAAATGAACAAATAATTTCAGATTGATCTGTCCCTCTCACTACCACCCATTGAGAAAATATAAAAAACAAAATAAAAATAAAGCTCTCAATACATAGGGTCAATAGTACTGAGAAAAATTCCTGCATTAGCCATATCAAAAACGGGTGTCTCTTTCTGCACTTTAAGTTCATCACGTATCAGGGGGTGAGTGATGTATTTCATGTTCATTCTTTTGGACTCTATCATGTATCATCACCAAGATAATTCAATCACTGAAGCAGGTGGCTTGGATTTTCTTTTCCTGTTCTCATTCTATTTGCCCTCTCAACATCATTCCACATTATTGATAATCTCCTACTGGATAATCTACCTTGCCTCAGGTGGAGACATGATATTCTCCTGGTATTCCTCTTGCCACTGTAATCAATCCATCTCTATCCCTTTTATTGGCATCCTCATCCATATTACCACCTAACATGGGTGTTCCTTCAAAGATGTGTCCTCGACCCTCCTCTCTCCCTTAGGTATAAATTTACTCTCAGGGCCTCAACTATTATTTCTATGTAGGTGACTCCAAGGGCAGCTAGGTGGCACAGTGGGCCTCAGTTTCCTCTTCTGCAAAATGAAGTAGCTGGACTCCTTTAAGCTCCTTTCTAGTTCTAAATATATAATGTTATATGCAATCACTTACCTAATCCCATTGGTGTCACCATCACAATCTCTCATATATATCGCCACCTCCCAAATTCCATTCCCACTGCCTTTGTACAAGCCTTCATTACCACACTAAGTCCTTAGCAATAACCTCTTAACCAGTCTTCCCAACTCTACTTCTCCTCTCCAGCCAATAAATCCACCCTTTATATCACTGCCACACTAAGCTTCCTCATGCAATGATCAGTTCTTGTCTACTCAAAAATCTTCAATAGCTCCATACTCTCACTTGCCTCCTAGGACATTCTCATCACTCACAGTGAGAATAAATGGAACGATAACCCAGGCTGAATATCTCCGAATGAGCTTTCAACTATAAATCTACAGTAGCTCCCTATTGCTTACTGAATAAACTTCAAACTCATTTGCCTGAAATTTGCTCCCAAATCTGGCACCACCCTACATTTTCATCTGTAGGATTATAATACTACTTTCCACATGGCTCTAGGCTATAGCCAAATAAGATTACCTCTAGTCCCCTGTTCCCAATGACTGTCATCCTGCCTTCCTTTTAAAACTCCAACTGCATTGTTACCTTCTCCATGTACCTTTCCCTGATCCTCTCAGTCTGAACAACCTTTCACCCTTGGAATTTATATAGATCACAGTTTCACACCTTCCTAATCCACTCATTCTGACATTGTCAAATATTATAATTTTCAGGGTATAGCATATCATTTATGGTGTTCATAATCTAGTAAGGGGGTAAGGGAGCATGTCTCATCTAAACTGGGATCTCCCCCATGCTTTTTAGCCCAGAGTTCTGCATATAGTAGGTACTTGATAAATTTTCATTGAACTGAATGTCCTTTTACAAATGAGGAAACTGAGGCACAGAGGCCATGCCCAAGGCCATGTTGCTATTAAGTGACAGAGCCATGACTTACAACCAAGTCTTCAGATTCTAATCCCAAGGCTTTTTCAAGTATCCCAAAGCAAACAAAAAACAATCAAATCACATACTCTATAATCCCACCTCCTCTTCCCCCTAAAAACTGATACAGGTAACATCAGCTTACAATGACTACCAGGGGTAGCTATGAAAAAGCTGGGGGTGGGGAGATAGGAAAGATTGTTATGGAAGGAAGCCTGGGAGTGTGTATGTACATATGCTTTGAGGAGGGATTTTTAAAGGGAGAGAGGGGATTTTAAGCAGATTGTGTGCATGGATATAAATCTCAGGTCTGTTTTTTCAAATTTCTTTTCTTTTTAGCACGAACTGAAGGTAACACCTCCTTTTCCCTGAATCTCTGCCCAGGCTCAAACAGCTTCCACAAACTAAACTGTCCAAAGCACAGAGCACACCAGGTGCTTACTGACTGTGGTTGTTATTGTTGTTCAGTCATTCACAGTCACGTCCAACTCTTGTGACCCCATTTGGGGTTTTCTTGGCAAAGATACTGGAGTGGTTTGCATTTCCTTCTCCAGCTTGTTTTACAGATGAGGAAACCGAAACAAACAGAATTAAGAATTTTCCAGGGTCACACAGCTAATAAGTGTCTGAGGCCAGGTCTGAACTCGAGTCTTCCTTATTCCAAGGCTTGGCATTCTATCCACTGAGCCACTCAGCTACCTCACTAACTCATTAGCCTTCCCCTGAGAACAGATTTCTTCTGATCCTACAATTCTCATACTGACAACCAGTTCCACATTAACTTAGTCCTACATTCTCATCTTTGGAATTAACACTGATATTCCAAAAAATGCCCTTCCAAAAGTAGAAACTTTCTAATAGGTTTTACTCGAGTTGGAATTTTAAAAGAGATTTTTTTTCAGGAGCCCAGAATCATAGAATATGAGTTAGAGGGAACCATCCAACCTAATCTAAACTATGAACTACTTTCCACACTATCAGCCACCATTTCAAGATGGCCAGTGGTAGAGAACTTAATACTTATACCAAGGCAGGGCACTTTACTTTTGAACAGCTCTAATTTGGAAAAAGTGTTTCCTTATGTTGAACCCAAAATAATCTACCTCCAAATCTCAGCTCCAGGCATTTTCACTGGCTGTACCCCATGCCTGGAATCCTCTCCCTCATCATCTCTATCTCTTGGTTTCCTTTAAGTTCTAGCTAAAATTCCATCTTCTGCAAGAAGCCTTTTTCAATGCCTCTTAATGTTAGGGCCTTCCCTCGGTTGATCATCACTAATTTATTCTGGAGCTATCTTGTTTATACATAGTTGTTTGCGTGTTCTCTTCCATTAGCCTTGAGCTCCTTGAGAGCAAGAAGGACTGTCTTTGTGTATTCAGTACTTAATACAGTGCCTGCCACATAGTAAGTGCTTAATAAATATTTACTGATGCGCCTACTGATAGCTCTGGACTACTAGTCTCATTTCTGCCCTCTGTGGTCAAGCAAGAAAAAGGCTAATCTCTCTTTCAAAGCCTAGCAAAGTTCCCTGAACAAAGTAGATTTGTTTTGTTGCTGATGTTGTTAAATTGAATCCCACATAACACTTGAAATATTCAAAGTCTTCTATCATATCTACACACATACTTTGTCCTCTCCCAAGCCATTTCTTCTCCAGGCCAAACATTCTCTGTTCCTTCAATAAATTTCCATAAAGTAGGTTTTTAAGTGTCCTCAGTCCAATTGCCCTCTTTTGGAAGTACTCCAATTTGTCAATTTCCAGCCTAAAAGGAGCAACACAGCACTGAATACCATACTTGGCCATAGTACCATGGGACTATTATCTCCCTCATTCTGGATACTAACCTTCTAATTAATGAAGTCTAAGATCACATTAGCTTCTTTGCCAGCCACAAACATACAGTTCACAATCCATTAAAATCTCTAGTACCTTTTACTATTGTCTTTCCATATTTCCCCAGTCCTCTACTTGTACTGTTATTGTTGTTGTTGTTATCTCTAACCCAAGTTCAGGACTTTGCATCTAGGTATCTAAAGCACTGGCCTATAAAACCGAAGACAATGAAAACCATAAGTGACCTTAGGGATGACCATTCAAACCTCCATTTTATAGATAAGGGAATTGAATCCAAGACACAGGAGGTGATTTCCACAGGGTCAGACAGCTTAGTAAATTGCAAAACTAGAATAAGAATCCAAGAATCCAATTTCTAAATCCAATATTCTTTCTCCATCACCATGCCACTCACCTCCTTCTAGTTGCTATCTCAGATATCTCAGCTATCTATAGCTCCATTGTGAAAGTCTTTTATATAATTCAGTAGGAACATCCAAAATGCTGGTTGGGCAATGAAGAAGTTGGAGAAACATTACTCTGGGTCCACTAAAAGTAGGAACTATGAGTTGGATTGCTGCTGTTCTTTTTCAAGAGTAGAAATAGATTTGCACTCATTTATTTCCACTCTCTAAGTTCCTTTTGCTCAGTAATATACATTTTTGAGGATGCCATAGAATGTAAGCTTCTTGAGGGCAGGGGACTATTTCCATGTTGTCATGGACCTAACACAGTGCCTAATACATAGTAAGTGCTTAATAAATGCTAGATGAATCAAACTGAACCTGATGAAGGGTAGGACTATAATAGCCCCTAAGCACGACACAGGGAAAAGCTAACTGTTCCATAGGATTGGACCTTATGAGCACCATACTCAAACCAACCCCATTTACCAGACATAGACAGAAACATGATCTGACAAAGCAGAGCAGGGATACAAATAAATTCAAGGGATTTAAATTGGGAGGGACCTTAAGGACCATCTAGTCCATCCCCATTGTTTCACAGATGAGGAAGTGAAAGCTCATGGAGGTTAAGAGCCCAAGATAAAGAAAGGCAGAAAATAAGTGAGGCTAGTGTCTTTTACAAATTCCAGTAGGTTCCATTCAGCAGCAGAGCATTCAATGGCCATGTTGTGGCATTCATATTTAGTGGAAAGGTGAGGGGCAGACAACAGCTGTTTGTCCTGTGTACAGGCAGGGAGAACATTCATTGCTCAGACTCATTCTCTAGAATAGTCTGAATTGATGTCCTGCAAGCTGGTTGATTTCTTTTGCAAGTCATTGCAAGGCCCGTCAAGCAGAAAGGGAGCTGTGACCAGGATTCTTATACTGTTATGGAATAAAATAATCCCAGCTCCTGGAAGGCATGATGGATCAATCTGCCAGCTCAGAACTATACATAAACGTTGTGGGTGAGACGGCTGCTCAGTCACCAAGGCCCCCATATAAATAACACTGTATTTAGTCAATGTTAAAAGAGAAATCCCTAGGATGTATAATCTTACAGAAAGAAAAGTAGATCTGCCAGGTTTTGAGCTAAAAACTGTGGTATGATGCAACGAAGTTCTCTGTGTCCCTTGAAATTCTGTGCTGTTCAGAAAGGAGACAGCTGGTGGAGTCTACTCGGCAATGTACTAATTAACCTTCCTTATACAACCCAGAGCAACATGACAAGAAATGGGTATGGGTGTGTGTCCAAGGGGTTGGGGGAAGGGGAAGGAGGGAAGCAATGGATATTAACAATATCACTATTGATGACATCACTTATTAATCCTCTGCTGTTCCAAATGAATTTAACTTTCTAAAGATCTGAGGCTATATGATGCAGCAGAAGGAACACTGGCCTTGGAATCAGAAACCATGGGTTAAAGTCACAATTCCATCAGTTAGTTAGATGAAGCAAATCATTTCTCTAAGCCCCCATTTCCTCATCTGTGAAATGGGCATAATGCTTGCATTCACAAGATCGTTGTGAGGAAAACACTTTGTCGATTATAAAAGCAATGTGCAAAAGTGAGATAATAACAATGATATTGGTAATGATAATGATGTTAACAATAAACAGGCCCAGTTTCATATTCTCTAAATGTCCAAATATTATGAATTCTTCCCAAACACTTGCTCTTTGCAATTTTCCATACCATCTCTTCCTAGCACCAATAAAAATGGTGCTCAATAGCACCACTGAGTGATCAGGTAGATCTGATGAAATAACAACTCTATGACTTTTACTTTGTGGGCTTTCTTGTTTATATTGCCACGATACTCCTAGAATCTAAAGAATGAAAGAAACACAACAGGATTGGTTTAAAAAGACAGCACAACCAACCTTCAGGGAAATGAGAAGCCTCTTTCTTGATAGCCAATGTTTTCTAGGCAGCCAGGTGCTGAGGTGGCTAGAGCACTGTGTCTGTTGTCAGGAAGACCTAAGTTCAAATCCCACTTTAGACATTAGCTATGTGACTTTGGGTGAGTCACTTAACCTCTATTTACCTCAGTTTCATTATCTGTAAAATGGGTTGTTGTCTGAGGATCAAATGAGGTAACATATCTAAAGCACTGTGTAAATGCTAGCTGTTATTAATTACAAAAGCGTTTCATGACTTTTTGCTTTGGTTATTCCAGAGACGTCTCCATGTTCATAAAACCGAAGGAAGTCCAGGAAGGTTCTCCCAGTTTGGAATCACAAAAATGTTAGATTTTTCACAGGATGGCACAATAGAAATAACACACATAGTGGAGGAAAGAAAAATTTGGGTTCAAGATCTGTCTCTGATACTTATTTACTCTTTGACCATGAGAAAGTGACTTAACCTCCATGCCTCAGTTTCTTCATCTCAGAAATGGAAATAATAAAAATTATGTTTCATGATCCACAGGCTTATTCTAAAGCAAACACCTAACAACCCTTAGATGCTATTAAAATATGTTATTATTCATTATAAGATACCCATCCGAAGGGTGATATAAATGAATCTCACTGAGTCTCTTACAAGGCTGATTACTCCACATTGCTAAATTCAGTCTCCCTTCTTCTTCCTCCACCCACCTTCACAAGGTACTGGGAGGGAGAAGACAGTGAGGATCTATGAGGTAGCAAAACCCTACAGTGGGAATAAAAGAGAGGGACAGGGCAGGACTAATTCCCAAGAACTAAAATGACCCATAAAAAGGGTTAAGAACTAGCATGGCTATCCCCCTTTTTACCTCTAGAAAGACTAAGGAAAGCTATGCTAGAGGCAGGTAGGTGGTACAATGGCTAGAGCTCTGGGCCTAGAGTCAGGAATTTGGTCTCAGACATCTACTAGCTGTGTGACCCTGGGCAAGTCACTTAAATCTGTTTGCCTCAGTTTCCTCAAATATAAAATGGGGATAATAATGCCTTCCTTCCAAAGTTGTCGTGAGGATCAAATGAGACATTTGTAAAGCATGAACAACACTGCCTGGTAGAGAGTAAGTATATAATAAATACTTGTTTCCTATACCTTCCTTGCTAAAACAGAGCTCTGTTTAAAAAAAAAAAAAGCTCCTTCAACCACTCCTCAAAACAACAAGATCTTGAGGCATTTTAACATCCCGGCTTAGCTCCTTTGAATGTTTCCAGTTGATAAATGATATTCATGAAAGGTGGCACAATCCTAAAGATGATGATGTGATGAGGACAGAGCCAACCAGGCTAACACCTCCTCACACTGGATCTTCTGCCAACACTCAATATAGCCCAAAATCGCACTGGCTGCTATAGTGTGCTTTTGACTCATATAGAGCTTGTAGTCCACTAAAATCCCCAGCTCTTCTTCAGATGACCTGTTATCTAGCTGTGCCTCCCCCATCTTATACTTATGAAGTTGGTTTCTGAACCCAAGTACAATTTATCCCTATTAAATTTCTTATTAGAATTCAGCCCAATGTTCTATGGCTAAGATTTTTTTTTCATTCCTGATTATGTCATCCAATGTGTTAGCTAACCCTTCTATCTTTGTTTAATCTGAAAATTTTATAAACATGCCATCTTAGATGTGTTAGATAGTGGGTGTGAAGATGAAATGCCAAAGTGTTCACATTACCAGTAAATGAGAACAGTAAGACCCTTACAAGAGAAGGACTTGTCACACTTGCACATCTCTCACTTTTCAACGCCTTGTTCTAGGATTCTAAAGAATGTATGTGGCTCATATTTCACTTCTCTGACAGTTTTCAAGTCCCCATTTAAGTTGAAAGGGGATAGGGCAGGGGGACAAAAAAATATGTAGACCAGAGGTTCTTAAACTGGGGATAGAAAGGCAAAAAAACAAACAAACAAAAAAACCTTACATCTTTATTTTCACTAACCTCTATCTGAAATTTAGTACTTCCTTTAATTATGAATGTAGGTAACAATCCCCCAAAGAAGAATGTCTATCCCAAGCACGTGAAGACTTCCCCAGGAGAATGAGCAGATGAGAACAATTGGTTCCACAGGCCATGAAGGAGGCTGAAGCGGGCAATGTGACATGCCTAGAGCTTAGTCAGACATCTAAGACACCAAGGTCATCCACTGCATTCCAGGCCATCATCTGTCATCTTGACTTTTGTCCTGCTACTGGACTTCAATGACTCTGGAGGAGAGAGTGAGACTGATGACTTTGTGCATCTCTGCCTCACTTAAATCCAATTCACATACAAGTCAAGACATTTTGGGGTCTTCTTCCAAAATGAAGGACAAACAACAACAGGTAAACAACATTCTTCAAGACTTTGCCAGTCTGCAAAAGGGGTCAATTGCAGAAGAAAATGCTGATACCTCCCAGAGGAGACAGAAGTAAAGTACAAAAGGAATGGAGAACAGGAGACCCATGTTCAATTGTGCCACTTATTATAGGACCTTGGGCAAATGCCCTAAGGGGAGATAAGTGGTACAGCTGATAGCTTGGGGTTGGGAGTCAGTAAGATCTTAGTTCAAATTGCATCTCAGACACCTAGGCAAGTCATTTAATTACCTGTTTCTCCATCTGGAAAATTCAGATAAAAACAGCATCTACCTCCCAAGGTTGTTGTGAGGACTAAATGAGGTAATAATTGTAAAGTGCTTAACACAGTGCCTGGCACATATTGCTATATAAATATTAGCTATAAGAATAATAATAATAATTAGTATTATTATTATTACTATCTAATATGAGCCTCCGTTTCTTCATCAGTAAAATGTGGGTTAGAAGTTCTGCCTTTCTCTTGCTTCTGCCTCATTACAAATGAGGATCTAATGAGACAACATTCACAGAAATGATTTATTAGCAACAAAAGCAATATAAATATAAGCTAAGGACTATCATTAGTGAGAAAGATCACTGAATTCAAGAGTGATGCTGCTTAAAATGCCGCTGGATATGACCTTGACATTAGCACAGGTCAAGCAGAGACACCGATTTTTCCTTGCCTGTATTTCAGAGGTTCCCTAGGCATGAAACCTAATAATTGGTCATTTCCTGGGGAGTATGTTTGTTTTTAAAGAGCATGAAGTTGGTGTCATTGGGTTAAGTAGACTTAAGAGTGGTTCTCAGGCCACTGAGAACCAAACTTCACAGTAAGGGCAAAGAGGGATGCTTTGTGACAAGAGAATCCTGAGCCTCTGGCCACAACCTCACCCTCAGCCCCCTACTGGGTGAGCTAGATGAGCTCTTCCAAGCCTAAGATCCCATCCACATGCAAGCAGAAAGGCTACCACTGGGATCCTTTTGTAGTCTTAACATAAATCTTGTGGTAGTTGGCAAGGAATAAACACCGAGAGGGTCATGGAAGAAATATGAGATGAGGGGGCCACCTGTCTTCTTCCAAGATAAGTACCTAATGCATTCATGCAGGCACATAATATATATATATACATTCAACCAATTAAGTGCCCATGGATTATATTATTATATCATATATATCATATTACATTAGAAAGAATGTCCTTGATACTAGATACACACGAATTTTTAAAGTAGAGCTTCCAGTCATGTGGTAGAGACAAAATGAGCATGTAGATGAATATAAGGCAAATTAGAACCTAGACATAGAAAACAATTGTCATTCTGCCACATGCCTTGGATGAATGCTCAAGTTTGCATTTCTTCCAGTTATTTGGCTATGTGAGGACACCAACCCTTTCCTCCCTCGACTGGCTGCTCTAGTTGTACATACCTATCTCCTGATTGGGCATTTAGGATTTTTGATCCAATGCATATTTTGGCTTGACACCAGTATGGAATGCTGCTAAATCTCCCTGGTCATGAGTTGAAGTGAACTCACCACCCCAAGCTAGTTTTCCCTCTCTCCTGGACTCATTAATTGTCTTTGATCCAAAGAACTTAAGACTTAGAGATGATCTACTCCAGCCGCATCATTTTTACAGTTGAGGAAACTGAGGACCAAGGAGAAAGGAATAATTTATTCAAGGTTACACAGCTCATTAGCAGCAGAATCAGGGTTAGAATTCTATCTAATACTCTTTCCAGAACACTACTCCACCTCACTAAACAGACTTAGTCCTATTTCTCATTAGAGATCAAAGAAATGGCACAAAAGTGATATGAGATCATTTCCCATCAGGCTAGAAACCATTTTCCCTCCTTGATGCAATCTTTGCCAAAAGTACTACCCAAAGCTTCAAACAACTCACAGAAAAAGTATTTAGAAAGAACTAGTTTATATAAAACTTAATTTCAAGGAAACAAAATCACCTGAGCAATATTGGATATTTGTCTTCTCATGTTACCTTCTATCAACGAATTCAGTTCAATTTATTAAAAACCTTTGGTGATCAGAACACTGAGCTAGGTGCTTTGAGAGAGAAAAGGTTTAAATAAGACTGAGTTCCTGTCCTCATGGAGCTTACATTCTAGCAGGGACCTAAGACCCAAACACAGATAACTAAAAAAACACAATACTACCTGGTAAAAGCATTAGAGAACTATAAATCAAAGTGCTAAATTATCTTAATGCAAGTTGAGTAAGGTTCATGAACACGGCACAAAACAGCAGTCAGCAGAGAGAAAGTAAAGGAAGCCAACTTCATTGAAAGGAAATATTCACAATAAAAGAGACAGCCAAAGAGGATGAAAACAAATCAGGTCCACTAGGGTCCTGAATGGAATAGGATGCCAAAGGCAATAAAGTTTGGTAAGTTTTTCATAGGATTCTTATCTGGGTCAAGTAGGATCAGGCATGAGGTGGGGGGAGAAGGAGGGGAGGCCTGGACCTGTTATGTAGGTCAAGTTTCAGAGACTGGTACTGATTCATGCTGGGGCTGGGGGACACCCCTGGGAAATTGGTGACTGACTGATATTCAAAGTCCCCCACAGTCCAAGCCTTGTGGTGGAGGTGTCATTGTCAAAGGGGCAGAGTCAGGGAAAGCCACATGGAGACAGCCTTTGAAAAGGTCTTCAGATGATGAGAGGGAGGACATTGTAAGCAATAGAGAATGGCGAGCAAAAGCATGGAGATGGAAAAAAGTGGGAGGTATGATGGGGGGGGGCCGGGAAGTCCAGTTTGACTGAAGTATGGAATGGATAAAGAGATATACTGAGACCAAGAAGGGTAGAGTTATACCCAATTGTAGAGGATCTTGATCAATAAAAATACCTTTGTTAAATTTTCCTTGCTGAGCATTTATACCCGGGAAATCGGCAAAGCTAAAGTCAGGGCCTGATTTATTATTTTGCTGATTATCCAGACTTAAGAAAGTGATGGGGGAAAGGTCAATAATGCAGATTACTCTTAAGTGTACAAGAGTTTGCAACTCTGGTGAAATAGTTAGCCTGAAGATTTCCACACCCATTTTGCCAAAAAAATTAAACTTTCAGAAGGCTGAGACAACTTGCCCATTATCACAAAGCTAAGACTATAATCCACATCCCCCGACTCAAAACATTTCACGCTACCAAGGGGTCCTTCAGACATCCTGGGAATTCACAAAAGAATGTGGGTAGTGGATTCTAGCCATTCCCCAGAAGATCCCCCAAAAGAGAGAGGGGGGCTGCTAGAGAAGGAGAGGAGTGGGATGGGAAAATTACCTGAAATTGAACAAGGAATGAAGGTGGGAGGGGGGCCCACACTAATTGTGACTCTGCTAGGCCTCTATTTGCTTTCATCTCCAGTTCTAGCTTTTGCTTTCAAACAGCCATTTATGCATCAAAAACTGCCCCAGCCCTGACACAAATGGAGGCTAACCTTGAATTATCTGTAGCAGGCCCTGCTTTCATTATTTATTAGGAGGATCAATTAGAATATTCTGTTTGCAGAAGAATATAATCCAGCATGTACTTCAAGCATAACAGCTGAATATATGCTTATTTAAAAATCAATCTAAAATTCAAGGTTTCCCTTTTAAAGCCTTGTCATAAGGGGGGAAAACATGGAGAAGAGGGGTGTGGGGAGCTGCCACCTGCTGAATACTCATATCTCAAGGAGGCAGTGATGTATTTTAAAGCATCTTAAATGGAAAGTGATTGCAAGAGACAAACAATTGATAAGCTACCCAGATTCGAGGGAATCTGAAAAAGTCACACCACAATGCAGCCCTGCCCCCAATCCTATTAACCAAGGCTGCGTTTCCAAACTGGTCAAGTTTGGAGGCAGGTGAGTGGGCTGTGGTGAAATCTCATTCCAAGAAGCATTCAGGCAAGTTCCGAGATCAGATCAACAGCAGGACACCAAGCTAAGGTTTACAAGGCACTATCCTCATACAACCATGGAAGAGAGGGTGCCAGGATTACTAGCCCCATTTTACAGAAAAGGAGACTGAGTCAGAGAGTGACTTATTCAAGGGTCACGTGACTAGGAAGCATCAGGGGCATGGCTCAAACCCAGTTCCCCATATCCATCATTTTCCCACTGCGCCAAGCTTTCTCAGACAGGGCCTAGCAACAATTCCATTCTTCATGAAGGCTAGAAAGTGGCTGTTTCTAAGGCTACATAGTAAAGGAGAGTGTGCTAAGATGTAAAGTGCTCTGTTTAAATAATTATCTGATCCTGGCATTCAATGCCCCTGATGCCTGGTTCTCAATCCCTGATCATCCTCACAGAATCTCAAAATCCCCTCTGCATCACACCCAACAATCACCTGGCCTTTGTTTGAAGATCTCTAAGAAGAAATTGAGAGGGTAGGGCCTGAACCTAAAGTCTGATGCCTGCCAACTATACTCCCCACTACTGAGTTACAGCTATGCCATCTTCAGCTTCTACTATTCAAATTCCAACTCTGCTAAGCGTGACCCTGAGCCAAGTCTCTTACCCTTTATGGGTTTCAGTTTCCTCATTTGTAAAATGAAGGGGGTTGGCTGAAACGAGATCTAGGTCTAGATCATGAGGGCCTACTCCCCAACACAAAGTGTTCACTCTTACAAGGCCAGCTCTTCCACATGATATCATGAGTAAAACCTCAGGCTAAGGCCTGGTGTCTTCTCTCAGTGTGGTCAAAGAAGAAAGCCACTGGTCTTGCAGCCTGAATGTCAGTCCTAAGTCCATATGTCCCCAGGCATGTATGTCCCTGTGTGTCCCAGGGCAATTCACATCTTTTTTTTTTTTTTTCTGGCTAGGCAATGGGGTTAAGTGACTTGCCCAGGGTCACACAGCTACTAAGTGTTATGTGTCTGAGGCCAGATTTGAACTCAGGTCCTCCTGAATCCAGGGCCGGTTCTCTATCCACTGCGCCACCTAGCTGCCCCGGCAATTCACATCTTGAACAAGTCATTTAACTGCTCTGTTCCTCAGTTTCCCCATCTGTCAAATAATAGAGTTGAGCTGAATGGTATTTAAGATTTCTTCTAGCTTTAAAATCCTATAATTACTTGGGCTAACAAAGAGAAGTAAAAGGTAAAGTAACAGGGAAAAAAGATTTCCATTTTTGAAAAAGAAAGACCCTTACTCTTTACCCTTGTATGAATGAAGGAAAAGCTAAGGAATCATCTGTTTTCTATTCTGGCCAATTTCATCGCATGCCTCATGCCCTGGTTATTTAGATGGTCTCTAAGGTTATCAAAGGACCAACTCTTTAAATTAAGGAATATGAAGCACACCTACAGAGTGAACTGTAACCCCTAGAATAGGAGTTCTTAACCTTTTTTTGTATTATGGACCCCTTTGGCAGTCTGGGGAAGCCGGTGGACTTTTCCTAGAAATAATGCTTTTAAGTGCATAAAATAAAATACATAGTATTTGAAAAGAAACAAATTATACCGGAATACAGTTATTAAAATATATTTTAAAAAACAAGTTCATAAACGCCAGGTTAAGACTCCCAATGCTGTCTATATCTTTTCTGGAATGCTGCTTCCCAAATCACACCTCCTGCCAGCTCCCAGTAGCACACAGTCCCTGCTTGGCAAGGGCAGCTAGATGGGTCTGGAGTCAGGAAGACTCATCTTCCTGAGTTTGAGTATCACCTCCCTCTGACATTTACTAGCTGTGTGACCTTTGGCAAGTCACTTAATCCTGTTTGCCTCAGTTTCCTCATCTGTAAAATGAGCTGGAGAAGGAAATGGAAACCACGTCAGTATTTCTGCCAAGAAAACCCCAAATAGGGTCACAGAGTCAGACATGACAAAAAAACAACTGAACAGCTGCTTGGTCCAGCAAGAGCAGTGGGTCAATGCATTTCCCAAAGTTATATAGGAGGGAGTAGATAGAAACCAATCTTTGTCCTCAAATCTCAACCACAATCAAACACTCCAGTGCCTTTTCCTGGAAGAGTGAATGTTGCCTGCATCCTGACCTCTCAACCTGATGGATGATCCCATCCCTATTTGCAGTGTTGTGGCAAGTTCTGTCAGCCGGCAATTGTGTCATTGTTAAACAAAGACAGGGTCTTTCTGGAGACCAGCCTAGCTTCAGTGTCCATCAGAGGATCAGTATTTCAGGCTAGGATTTACATTAACAATAGCAGACAAACAAACAGTTGTTTGGGATTGGGTGGTGAGGACCTGAATCCTTCACAATTGGTTTCACCAAGGCCCCTCTTGTAACCTTTTGGACTACAGAACAGCAACACTTTTCAGAATAAATTCAGCGGAACAGAATTTCATGCCAGGATTCATCTCCTTTCCACAAAAGTGAGTCTGCTTCCAGGGATCAAAACCTAACTTTTAATAGGGTTGCAGCCTAGGAAACTTCAATGACCACCACCATGCTCTGCTATTTCACAAAACATTCAACACTCATCCCATTCCATGCCATCCTTTAATAGTAAAGAGCACTCAAACACACAGCTAAGCCAGCAGTCTCTGGTATTTCTTGCCTCTTGCCTCCCCTTCTTCCTTCCCTTAAGGTATTTTCTTCTTTCATTTCTAAGCTTTTCTCTGGGTAAAGGAGAGAGCTGACAAGATCAGAAGATAGCCTTCTGTGGGGTTATTCTTACCTCAAATAATATCCCTGTAAGTTCATGCACAGACACCATTAAATGGGGTTATTTTCTGATCTCCTGTTCTTCAGTGGGAAAAAAAAAAGTTATTTCACCAAGATCTATAGCAGCAGCAGCAGCCCATATGGCAGGGTGTGAAGAGAGACCTCTATATCAAGAATCTACGACTTCTGGCAGCACCCAAGCTTTATCCCTTTTTTTCCTTTCTTCTGTAAAGCCACTATAAGCAGTTTAGGGTCAAACCCCATTACAAAGAGAACTTCTTCATTCCGAGGGCCCAGGAATTAAGCAAAAGAAGGAACATTAGCTTGGCAAAGGCAATGGCGATTATCAGGTGGCCAAATGATATCATCACTTCCCATGATTTGGCAGCCCCTAATCAAATTAGGATGCACTGGTGATTAAATAATCCATAGAATGATGTACCCCACAAGCCAGGAGGAAAATCTATTCTCTGAAGCCTGTTCTACTATCCCTTCCCTCATTATGGGTCTCTGATTATGTCAAGCTGTCAAAGAATTTTCAGTTAGGTTTTGGACAAGCCCTTATACTCCATTTCCTCAAATTCCTATGCAATTTTTAGCCCAAACAGTAGGAATGGGGTAGGGGAGAGGGGGAGAGAAATAGCTTCTGCATCTCTGAAATCAAATCAGAAACTTAGGGAAGTCTCACCTACTAACTTGGCACCTCTTTCAACAGAGGCTGGGTCTTCTTCCACCCAGGAGTCTCCAACCTACTGTACCTGTATTCATTCCATATGAACACTCCCAAAGAAGCTGCTTAGACTGATTGCTGTTGAACCAGTCATTTGTAAAGACCATGGAACACTTGTGGTGACTAAGGGACAGTTTCAACAAGTTCAAAGCACACCTAATCCCCTCTCTTGCAATGTCAGGAGGAAGGAAAAAGGAAAGAATCACTCCCATTTCACAGGATCGGAAGATCATCTAGTCCAACCAACAACTGAACAAGAATTCTATAACGTCCTTGACAAGTAGACATAAAGCCACTGCCTAAAGACAAGCATCCTTGGAAGAATGGGGAGCAAACTACCTTCCAAGAAAACCACCATGTTTGGACGGCTCTAGTTACTCAGAACTTTTTTTTCCCTTCCATCAAAACTAAATTTCCCTCTCTGAAGTATTCATACATTCAGTCAAAATAAGACCTAGAGAAAATGAGGACTTGTCCACAGTCTGCAGAATATTCAGTAACAAACCAAGATCAAGACTCCTGTCTCCTGATGTCTGGTCATAGGTTAGGACCCCCATTCTTTGCTTTGGAATTTTTTTTTTAGCTATTTCATTTTTCACCAAGGTCCCTTTACTATTACCCTGCATCTAGTAGTTGCTTAATAAATATTTGCTGGATTCATTTGGATTGAACTATGCAAACTATATGTTACTACTTTTTGGCTAAATACTCAGTATTTAATTTCCTCAAAAATACTTTCATTTTTGCCTAAATTTGGTATAATAATAAAGGGTATGATGATATACCTCAAATTTGCTATGTTGAAAAAAAAGGGTAGACCCTAAGTGTTTTCCAGTAGGTGCATGTCCTGTGATTACACAACATTAGTACTATGGGTGTCAGAATTACCCAATATTTTCACTTTTCACTAATAACTGCCATTCCATAATCCCTTTTCCCATAGGTTTTCCCACTGCTTAATTTTCGTCTCATCCATCCCAGATTCTCCATTCTGCTTTCTAAGAAAATATTCTCTTTGGTTACAGGGATCCTCCTTTTTAGACCTGTGACTTTAAATTAATCAATCACCAAATATTTAAATAGCACCTACAATGTGATGGGCACTGTGTTAGGTGCTGGATATGCCAGGATACAAATGAAACTATCCCTGCCCTCAAGGAGCTTACAATATATACATATATTGTTGTAGTTGTTCAACTGTTTTCAGTCATGTCCAATACATAAAAAAATATAAAAGGTGATTTTGGTAGAGAGAGAACTAGCAGTTAGAGGCATATTTTATAAGATGGTGTTTGAGCTGAGTCCTGAAGGAAACTGAGTATTTTAAGAGGTGGAGATGAAGGAGGATAATCCAGGCATAAGGAACAACCAGGTCAAAGGCACAAAGACAAGAAATGGAGGGTCATATATAAGGAATAGTAAGAAAGCTAGTTTTACTAACTCTAGAGTGTGTGAAGGAGAGTAATATGTAAGAAAGTTGAAACTGTAGGTAATGAATAACTTGAAATGGCAAACAAAACAATTCGCATTTGATCCTTGAGATAAAAGGGAACCATTGGAATTTATTGAGAGGGACAGTTATATGGTGAGACCTGCCCTTTAGAAAAATTTCTTTGGTAATTGTGAGGACAGATTGGAGTAGGGAAAAACTTGAAGCACAGAGGAAAATAAGGAGACTACTGTAATAGTCCACACGAGAGGTGATAACGGCCTCAACTCAGGTGGTAGACATAGAGGTGAAGAAAAGGGGACAGATGTAAGAGATGTAATAGTGTGAGAAATGGCCATATTTGGAATCTTATTAGATATGTGAGATAGCAAAGATTCATGGAAGACATCAAGTTTGAGAACCTGGCTGGCTGAAAAAATGGTAATATTCTTAAAAGAAATCAAAAAGTTCAGGAGTGAGATGGATATAGGGGAAGAGAGAAAGATAATGTTTTGGACATGTGACATTCAAGATGCCTAGGTGATATGCAGTTCAAAGTATCTACTAGGTAGTTGCTGACAGAGTTCAGGAAAGAAACTAGGTCCAGATATACAGATGTGGAAAGAATTTGCCTAGAAATGACCTTTAAAACCGTGGGAGTTGATAAGGTTACTAAGTGAGAGAGTATAGGGAGAAAAGAGAGAGGAGTCCGAAATAGAGCCTTGGGGTATATCTAAAATGAAGGAACATGATATGACTGATGATAAGTAACAAAGGAGATTGACTGTGAAGGAATGTTTTGATGAGTAGGAGGAGAACTAAGAGAAAATAGCATCATAAAATCCTAGAGAGAAAAAGAATATCTGGGAGGAGAGGGTTATCTACAGTATCAAATGTCCCTGTCATGTCAAAAAGGATGAGGACTGAGAAAAGGCCATCACACTGTTCAATTAAGGGGTCATTTGATAAATTTGGAGAGAACAGTTTCTATTGGATGATGAGATTGGTAAACAGATTGCGAACAAAACAAAACCAACCTATATTTAAACCATGAAAGAACAGTTTGCCTTGTCTGTTGAACCCTATCTCTGAATGAAAAGTGACAGATATTCTCAGCAACCAGAAGAGTGTAGGGCCATATTTTATCAAAGGTTGAATCCTATTGTGAACTGACCAACCTAGCCTCTTTTTGTAGCTCACTCCCTATCACCCACAGATAGATGACCAATGAAAGTAACATCTCACAGAAAACTCCACATTTCCAGAAACACAACATTCAGAGTAAAATCTAAAATCTAATGGAAGAAACACAAAAGCTTACATAAGGGAAAACTCAACAACAGGAATCCCAGAAGACTATGAATAGAAGAGCTCCCCTGGATTACTGACTTCATCCAAGTCTGCACCTAGCAAGCAATAAGAAAGTTTGAGGTCTCTGGAACCAACTGTCTAATCTTTCTAGATCAGAATCAATGATTCCTCTAATAGTTTTCAATCACTTTTGACGGAGAGGGGGGGAGAGAGACCTAGTACATCGAACTGCTGCCCAAGGATAAAATCTTGCCTCAATTGACTAAATCATTATCTGCAGCAACAATTCTCACTGTGATTATTTTAGGGGAGGAGAGTGGCTACCCTTCCTCCTGACAGGGCTTTGCCTAATCTGACATACTCCTCTCCTATATCTTTCAGCATGGGATGCTTTCAGTCAACTATAATAGAGTAGAAAATATACTTACCCACAGGTTGTAGAATTTGGGGTAGTGTCAGTCATAGATTCCAGCCTGCCACTTCTTAGCATGAAACTTTAACTTCCCATTTCAACCTATTTTTTTTTCCCAGGCTGGTTCTCTTAGTCTGGAATCTTGGTGATTTCTTTCTAGCTGGTCTCTAAGATGAAATCCTCACCAAGATGATTCTCCTTGGAGCAACCTGACACTTAGGAGTCTACTGTTTCTCTATGTTGATTCTTCTCTTGCTGAGTTCCTCCTAGCCCAAGGTATGGTTCCATAAACAATTCATCTAACATCTCCCACTTGAGTGGAATTTAGTGCCTTCATCTCCTTTTGAAAACTAGGTTGTTTTCCTTACCATCCCTACCCACCTAGTCCCATCTTGCTCCTGGCCTAACCACTTCTCTCTGGTTCCTATTACCTGGCTTTATCAATCCTCTGGTTCTTTGTGGTAATAACAAAATTAGTATTAGCTGACATGCATATATCAAGTAAAAGATTTATAAATATCTTAGGTCTCATTCTCTCTCTTGATGCTCTCAATAACCCTCTCTTTAAATACTACAGGTATTACTGATGTCCTGCTCCATAACTATGGGTTCCCGCAACATTGTCCCCGGCCCTCCTTTCTTCCCTTTATATACCCTCTCTTCAGCTCCCATGGATTCACTTATCATTTCTATGTAATTTAGTCCCAGATCAATGGCTAGTCCTGAGCTCCAGGACTACATTGCCAATTACCACTGGGCAACACCAAATAAATGTCCCATTGGCATCTAAAACTCAACATGTCATTAAATGTGTGACCCTGAATGAGTCATTTAACTTCTCAGTAGTCTAAGTTGCAGAGAAGGTAGGTGGAGGGAGTTTCCTCACCCTGAAGTTCCCTACACCAATGAAATCACAGGTCCAGTCCCTATCCCTTTGAATATTTCAGTTTCATAGAGTATCATTCACAAGTGTCATATTTATTAGATAGAATTTTTGTTTCTTATTATTTTTGAAAGCATATGAATACTTCCATCCTATAAAATTAAGAATGAGAGACCAAAGTTCTAATTAAATAACTAAAACACTTGTAATAATATTCTATTTATTACCTTAAAAATAGAATTTTCTGTTTTTTTATTCTTAATTTTAAAGGCCTGTGAATAGGTTTCTTTAAAACACTGCATTCATTTCATTTTTAAAAAAATAAAAACATTAAACTCAACTCTTGCCCTGCTAATTCTGCCCCCTTTCCCAAATTCCTGCTATTTGTTGAGCACACCACCATCCTTCCAGTCACCCAGATTCAAAATCTTAGAGTCATCCCCAATTCTCCGCTCTCCCCCATAATAATCAGTGGCTATATCTTGTTGCTTCTACTTGAAGACCTTCAAGAAGGTAGTCCACTGCACTTTTGGACAGCACTAATTGTTAGGAAATTTTTCCTGACATCATGCCTAAATTTGCTTTGCAACTTATATCCTCCTCAGCCAAAGAGAGTAAATCTAATCTCTCATTCAAATGATAGCAACATATTACATGTGAACATGAAAATTAACATATCACATCCTCCCTCCCCAATCCCTCAATCCCTGGGTTTTTTTTCTTCTCCAGGCTATATGCTCCCATTCCTCATATCATGTGGATGCAAGACCCTTCATCATCCTGGTTGCCCTGAATACTCTGAAGCTTACCAATGTCACAAACTGTGGTGCCCAGAATTGAACACGATGCTCCAGATGACATCTGCCCAAGTCTGAGTACGGTAGAACTATTATCCCCCTATTCCTAGAAGGTTATGGATGAGCAAATAAAGTCAAGTGGTTTGCCAACTGCCATACAGCTAGAAAGTGTTGGAGGCAAGATTCAAACCCAGGTCTTTGCTGAGTCCCCTGTACTTTCCACTGCCTTATGTTGCCTGTAAAATTAGCAACACAAAGCCTATGTTTTCTTAATTTTTCGCAAGATGACTTTGTACCACATCAGAAAGGAGGGTACAATCACAAAGAACATAATTAGGCTGGAGAGTTGTTTCATACCAGGGAATCCCAAGAAGCTATTTGGCAAAAATAAATATGACTTTAAAACCTTCTGCTACAATATTGACCCTGGATCCCAGGGGATGAATAGTAAGGAAGGTCTGTGATCTGGATCTAGAATATGGATGGAATCAGTAATTGACTCACTAACAATCCAGCTTTTATCATGTTATTTTGCACTTGTTCAGACATTTGTCCATAATTGTTCTCTCGTGGCTTCACATGGGTATGCTTTGTCTCTCCATCGAGATAAGCTTTTGCAGCACAGAGGTTGCTCTAACTTCCCCTAGAAAAGAGAGTGCTGGGAAACATAGAAAGAACTCAGTAAGTGCCTACGGAATGAATGAATTCTAATAAATCCTCGGATTCACATTCCACCTCTTCTCTAAAGTGCTTCCATACACATGATCTTTTCTGTTCCTCCAAAAATCCCTCTACTACACAAAGGAATTTGTCTGCCTTGGTTTCCTCTTCAGTACAATACAGGAGCTGTTATCAGGATTGCTGGCATGGGAGTAGGGGAGAAGAGTCCCTCAGTTTCCCTTTTCTATCAGCTTCCTGCCAAAAACCTCAGGTTCTTTCACCCTGGACCAAGAAGCAGTATCAATAAAACTAAAACCTGTCAACATACATACACACACCCCTGCCTTGAAAGAGAAAGGCACTTAAGAAAGCAGGGCACTAAAAACTACACATATGAACTCAGAAAATTTCTAGCTTTAATACAAACATGTAAATCTATCCCAAAATAGCACCTCTAAAACACAAACCTTCCTTTAACACTGAACACACACACACACACACACACACACACACACACACACACACACACTATAGGATTATATCTAAACAGAATTCAAATCCTAGGCACCAATCTTCTACTTTCTGCATTCCAAGCTCTGTGGTAGGTTTGATCCAGGTATCAGGGCACACCTAATACATAGGATAAAAAAAGACTCAGGAAGCATGTCCTATCTGTGAACAAATGGCCGTCTCCCAGATCTAATTGCCCTCCCTATAAAGAACCCCCTTTTCTCAGATCTATTTTTCAGGCAGAGATTTGACCCAGTCACTTCAAGTATGACATTACCATGTCACCAGCCATGGAAATGGGATTCATTCAAGCTTCCAATAGTACTCATTCCCTAAGGTCCTTTTCTATGTCCTAACATTCCATGTTCCATTTCTAAAATTCCTTCCTGCTATGGCATTCTGTGTCACAGCATTCCATGGTGCCTTCCTGGTATAACATTCAGTATTCTAAGGTCCTTCCCTATTCTAACATTCTATGATTCTCTATTTAAATCTTAAAAAACTGAATCAAACAGATGGTCCATGGCCATGTGACTAATCCTTATTGGAATCTGGCTGAAGAAACCAGGTTTCTTAGGGATTTACACACTCGACACTGCTTCTAATAAAGCCTAAAGAAGGCAACCAGACATAAGGCCGGTTCATCCATCAACAATTGTTTACTGAACACCTACCACATGTGCTTTTTAAACTGTTCTCTGCTGTGAGGGACAAAAGGAAAAGATGTGGCACCTGTCCTCAAAGAAGTTACACTTCTTTGAAAGAAAGGCTTGTACCCATGAAGCAAAAGGAAGAGGTGCAAAGGGGAGAGTTGAGGTGGATATAGAGGAAGCATTGTGCAAACCTTAACACACTATAGAAATGTGGGCTCTTGTGATTAGAAGACAATTTTGCCTTGGTTTTCTTCCATGGACTCCATGAAGTTTCAAAGAGTTCCAATGTCAGGGCATATGAAGTTTTGCCTCTTCCCCGTCCTGGGCTGTTTGGCCATTTTTACAGCATTTTCAACTTGACTGTTATTCTTTATCTTTCCTCATCTTTCTGCACTAGCCCCAGTGACATCTGTTTCAGACAGGGATCATTTTTATCAACAAAGCAGTTTCACTACAAGGATATATACTGCAGCTTCCAGGCAGCTACAACTTCCTTGAAAGGATAAAGCTAACTATGTCTTTTGGCCAATAGTGGATTGAAAGATCTATGGTTTCTTTGGGACAAAGGGGCAGAGGAAAAGGGGGTGCGAGAGGATGTCATCAGGTTGCACTTTCTCTGCTCCTAATGCCCTGGAACTGCAGCTCCCATGTTCAAAGTTGCCTAGGTTTTAGAAAGGTCCGAACTGGGGGATGGGAATTTCTCCATCCTTGTCTCAGCTTTACATAGCCCTGGGACAGCTGAATCAATCTACAGGCATTTCAGTTTCCCCACCCAAAAAATACAGATAACACTCCCTTCTTTTCCTCCTACCCACCATAGCCCTTTTCCATATGAGGCTTGACTTATGATTACAACAACCTTCCCAAAACAACCAGTGTTGAACAGATGTCATTAGTGAGATCAGATATGCCATGACATTTTCTTCAACTTCAATGTAACATGAGGAAACATGGTGTACAAAGTTGGGTGTTGGAGGGCAGAGGGAGGGAGGGAGGCAGGACAAGTAGGGAGAATAGGTAGAATGGAGAGGGCATTGAATTTGGAGTCAGAAGTCCCAGGATTCTAATCCCAGATATGTGACCTTCCGAAAGTCATTTCTGCTTCTCTAGGCTTCAGTTTCTTCATCAGTAAAACATGGGGGTTGGCCTCAATTTCTAAGGACCCTTCTTACTCTAACAGTTATGAAAATGTAATGGCAGCTCTGAGTGTATTCCCAAAGTAACATGGGGAATGGAGTCATAATACACAGTTATGGTGTATTATGATACTACTATCACTAGAATTGCATTTGTTTAGAGACTGAATTCCCAGTGACAGTGCCGTTTTACTGGTGGATCTGCCATACCGTCCTGTCATTATGGATTGTGAGTACCTTGGAGGTCAGATAACAATACAACTGCATCGTATCTGTGACCATAACATATGTCAACGTGGTATTTTGTTAAGAAAACCAATAAAGAGGATTGCTGGCAGCAGTGCGGCATACACTGTATAATAAAGTCGGGGTAATAGTTTCCAGAAACAAACAATTAAACAGTTTATGAGAAAAACTCTATCTGTAATTGTGGGGCCTCAGCACAGCTGCTTTCTAAGGGGGAGGCAATTGGAAACTATTGAGTACAGATATTAAAGTACAGTATGTATTTAGCAATATGGCACCTAAATGCATCATACCAGATCTATCAGGGAAATAAACAACATCCAAGTGTATTGTTGGGAGACAAATACTCAATACTTCATTTAATGTATGGTTTGCAGTTAGTGGTTAATCTAAGACAATGAAGAGGGAGCCATGTTTCACATGGCCATTAAGGAAATGCAGAATTGATTGTAAGAATGATTGAAGATTCTAAAAGGGCACAATTCCCAGGCTAGGGATACCCCTTGCTGCTTTTTTTTCTTTTAAATTTGTCTGTAATCTACTCAGACAAATCCCTTTATCATGTTGATTTCCTCTCCTCATTATGACCAATGTGATGAATTACTTAACTTTCTTATCCTCCTTAGCCTACTCGGTGATCTCATTTTTCATGCTTATAATGGCCATACATTCCATCAAGAGACATCTTTCCCCACCCTTTAAGCTGATCCAATTTATGGTCATAGGCTTCAGATGGTTCTGTCCACTGAACATGTATGTTATAAAGAGACCTTCACTGCTATCTGAGACATGCAAGTGAGCAGCCCAGCATCTTGATTTCATAATTAGTTTCAAAACCAGTTAGTTTAATTAATGACCCCACAGGTGGGGGTAAAGTGCAGAATCACGCAATCTGACTTAGAAGGAACCTCAGAGGTCATCTAGTCCAATAAATACCCAAAGCATTAATCCTGCCTCCAACACTCCCCAAAAGAGGTCACCCACCCCTCTGTATGAAAACCTCTAGGGACAGCAACTTCACTCCACATCCTTTTTCTTTATTAAATGCCTTGAATCTCAGAATCAGAAAAACCTGGGCTATTCATCAGATGAAATACTAGATGTAAAGTGTTTTGCAATCCTTAAAGTACTACATAATATGTACATAAGGACCTTCAGCCTTTTGACTGAGTTCAAGTTTTATAGAACAAATCCTTTTATTAAGAAGATTCGTTCTGTGAAGTTTAGATTCAGTCAAAGAGCCACACTTGAGGACCACATGTGGCCTCGAGGCCACAGGTTCCCCACCCCTAACATAATTGTTAGCTCTTATTATTCATTCTCCCTCCACCAGGATTTCCCAAAACAGTTCTGGTAAACACTGTCCATCTGTAATCTAGTCTTGAGGGACTCACCCAGTTCAAGATACAATCTTGTAAATGAAAAAAAAAAGTAATTGTCAATAAAAAAGATACAAGAGTTCTGAAACTTTTTGATCACAGAATGAAGTGGAAAAACCACTTGGAGAAAAACATATTATACATCAAACCATAAATGTATCCTTTCATAGGTTTCAAATGTTAATATTGAAGTTCCAGGACTTGAAGCAATCCCATCTACTGCATGCTTACCATACCAAGACATCTACTCAAGGTAGAATTGGACCTCTCAGCAAATGGTATAAGTTGCCGTACATCCTTGGGCTGTATGCACCCAAGCCCGACGGCCACAGGAAAAACACACAAGAAGAAATTAGATTAAAATCACATTCCCTCTCACAACCCACCTACCACTTTTTTTTTCAAATTTATTTTTCCTTTCTTCTCTCCCCGCCCAGATACTCTTCAGGATTATAACAAACAGGACCCCTGTTTAGCACAGCGTGGAGCAGAAATGAAGCTCGGCTCCATTCGCACTACTCAGAGACCTGATGACATTTCCAGCTCCTGAAAGGAAGCTCAAAATACAGATTACCAACAAAAGCCTGTAGTGCTTTATAATTATTTGTATGTCGCTCCCACATAATCAGTGTCACTTCTGCTCTAACAAAGCTTCATTTCTTGCAAGACACAATGTGTTTTGCTATCCCTCCAAGCCAAATTACAAGCAGCACCTCCACGCAGCCCAAATCACCTGCAGAATTTTTCAAGTAATGCCTATTGTTAAGGCACATTTCAACACATCCATAGGTTGGCTGGAAATTGGCCCTTCTGAATGAAGACACACACACACATACATATGCACGTGTACTTCTATGGAAACAAACCCTACCGACAGTGCATATTCATTTCAAAATGAAGGAGGGAGGTGGGGCAGTGAAGCCACTTCCAACCTGACTCCTGCATGACTCATCTGTCAGGGTATGGAACCTAAAATAATGCCCATCAGGTGGGGAGCTTGTCCCTCTGCAGAGGCATTCTTAGGCTTATAAAGCTCAATGCCCTTCATCAATTCTTAATGCGGCCCCAAGTACATCAAGTGTCATCTTCTTGGCTCCTCTTCTGCAGCGTCTTCCCTACACAACAGAGACTCCCAGCAAATTAGAATTCCCTTCTCTCTCCCTCCTCCATCCCCCCCCCACAACTTCCGTCAGTTTTTGAAACATAACGGCCACCCAAATGAAATAACGAGGGAAACTCATTTTAATGCTGTGGAGGGAACCGTTTTATTGCTAAGGCAGCAAATAGAACTAATTGAATCCACTAGAAATACGAAAAAGAGGGTGAGGGGAAGGAGCAGCCAGACGGATGCAATGGGTATGACACAAACACATGCATGGTGTACACACACACACACACACACACACACACACACACACACACACACACACACAGAGCAAGCTGGATTCTGAATATTCATGGGACAGAAACTGTAAAACCATGAATGCAAAAGAGCTTCCAAAATGGCAAGACTGCCAAGGGCTAGGCATGCAAAACGCCCAGAGAGGAATCCAGCCTTCTCTATTGGCACGCACCCCATGTTTCAAAAGCAATGCCATCTTGGGGTGGGCAGATAATAGTTGGGAAGGTTCAAGTCCAAAAGCATGCTCACATCTCAATTGTTTTTGGTTTTGTGTGTTGTGATGCTTTCTTTTTCACTTGATGCCCCTAAAGAATATTCACTTTAAAACCTATGATTTGCAAGAGTGGCATGACTTAATAGACACAACAGGTTTGGGAAATTGCTGGAGCACTAGACTTGGAAGGCAAACACGGGTGTTCAAGGCAAGTGCCTGTGTTCAAGTCCTGGCTGAACCACTAAGCCATTGCAAAGCCTTAGATAAGTCACTTCCTTTTCTTGGGCCTCAGTTTCCTGCTCTGTAAAATCGAAGTGTTGAACTAAATGACGTTTAAGGTCCCCTCCAAGAATGAACCTTCTATGTTCTATGTTGTAAGGTCCGCTCCAGTTCTAAATATTCTGTGTTCTAGATTCTAACATCCCTTCCAGTTTTGAAATCCTGCAATTCCCTATGGATGCTAAAAGAGAAGATTCACAGAAATCACTGGACAGTCATTCAATCTCCCCAGTCCCTGTGTTATGGTTAACCAGAAGAATATTCATAGCATACATTTTACATACCAAGAAGATTTCAATTTCATGGTGTGCTGGATCTTAGACATGCCCTCTTTAATCCTGTTTTTATCCCAAAGTAGTATAAAACTTTAATATTTCCTAATGGAGTGTACATTTACTCATATCTAACAATATCACTACAATTTATGAGCAATAAAAGTCAAGCAATAGCCAGTAAGATAAGCTTGAAGCTTTGGTTACAAAGTTCAATCAGTTAACCTAGGACAGCAATAGCTTCTCCAGAATGAGTAATGATGTAGAATAATATTTAGATGGAGATAGACTCTTTTTGCATAGAAAATTGCATTATGATTTGCTGGATTTCAGCTATTCTCAGCTGGATATGTTAGTTTACCAATAAGGTTATTGCTTCATGCATTTTTATCATGAGGCTTTGATTCCAAGATTTCCAGGGGATTCTATATTGAAAGAGAAACCTGTAATGTTTATATAATGTGCAATGCTCTCACAGAGCTGCAGGTGTGGGGGTGGGAAGAAAAGGGGCTCAGTGCCACGTACAAAGCTGTCTACATGCTTTTCATTCACACAGTGGCTGGTGTTTTGCATTCCACTTAGAAAGGAAACTTAAAAATGGGAACAAGTTCTTTAAAGAAATAGCCTCGAAAATAAATACCACATCAATTTCAACTAATGGTGCACAGTGTGGGTTCCTTTAAAAAGGAGGAAGTAGCATGGCGCCACCAGGAATGGCATGTTCACATCATAGGAAAGCACTTCCATCTGTGCGTGTCAGGGAAATACCAGGCACATCCATCCTGGTGCAATTCCCCCTGGCCAAGTCACTAACCACTATTATAGACATAACATTAGGAAGTAACTATGTTTTTGTCCACAGATAACGTACGCCTCTTATTGATACCAGTTAATCCCTACATTTTCCTGATTTCCCATTTTCCCTGGCATTCGAGTTAGGCTGCTTTGATGATACCTGTTTCCCCTTGTTGTTATTCAGTTGATTATAGTCCTGTCTGACTCTTGGTGACCTCATTTGGAGGTTTTTTGGCAGAGATCCTCGAGTGGTTTGCTGTTTCCTTCTCCGGCTCATGTTACAGATGAGGAAACTGAGGCAAACAGGGTTAAGTGACTTGCCCAGGGCCGTACAGCTAGTAAGTGCCTAAGGCAAGACTTGAACTCATGAAGATGAGTCTTCCTGACTCCAGGCTAGGCACTCTATCTACTGTGCCACCTAACTGCCCCCATTGCCCCTTGGACATGGTTAAAGTGGAGACATCCCTTCAAGATCAGGCTACTGGCCAGCAATTCAATTCAACAAACATGTACTGAGCACCTCTCTGTGTGACCATGGGCAAGTTACAATTTCTCTGGTACTCTAATTCTAAAATTGAAGAATTTGGAGTAGGTCTTTTCTAGCTCCAAACCTAAAATCCTACAATCTACTGTGTGCAGAGCACTGTGTTACTATCATATGTCATGAAGGAGATGTAAAGTTCAAAAGAGACACAGTCCCAGCCTCCACAGAGCTCACTCTCTAGTCCCTACTAGATAACAGCACAAACAACTATAATACAAGATCATGGACTGAGAGCCAAGAGAGACATTAATGATCCTCTATTCAGACTATTCTTAACCAGGGGTCCTTGGACTTCTAAAACTATGAATATTAATATAGTTATATTTTGATATAATTTATTTCCTCTGGGATACTGTGCATTTTACTTTATGTTATTAATAGCACTATGCTGAGAAAGGGTCCATAGGCTTCACCAGATTGTAAAAGGAGTCCATGGCAAACAAAAAAAACATTTAAGAATTACTGTCTAATCTAGTCCTCTCATTTCACAAATGAGTAAAATAAGGCCTAGCAAAGTTATGGGTTGTCCAAGGTCATAAATAGAACAGTAATTTGAACCCAATTCCTCTGACTTCAAAGCCAATTTTATAATAATAAATTTTATTTATAATAAAATAATATTTATTATTTTTAATGTATTAAATTAAATTATTTATGTTTTAATAATAGCCGGAGTTTAAAGAGAGCTTTAATGTTCACAAAGCATCTTACATATATTATCCCATTTTAACCTCACAACAACCCTGGGTGGTAGACACTATTATTATCCCCATTTCATTGATGAGGAAACTGAGTCAGGCAGAGATTAAATGACTTGCCTATAGTCACATAGACATTAAGTGTCTGAGGCTGGATTTGAACTCAAATCTTCTTGACTCTGGGTCTAACACTGTACCCACTGTACTGCCTCAAAAAACTTTCCACTATCTATTCAATGTCCAGGAGTGCCCTGAAGATGTACAAAGTGCCATGTGAAGCCTGGGGGAGATTGGTACTAACTGGGGTATCAGGAAAGTCTTCCTGGAGAAGTGAGCAATTGAGATCTTGCTTGACAGGAAGAGGAATGCACTAGAACTATACAACTTTCTCAGTCCCCATTCTGTGAGTGAGATCTACCATAATGCCAAAGCATCGTCATTCCCTAAGGTGAGGGAAAAAGGCAGGTCTGGGACAAATATATGGCACCTCACCTCCTTGCTGTTGGTTGTAGCTGGAAGCGTCCTGGGACCGGCCAGATATAGCAGACCATACGCATTGGTGCAGGCTAGCTCATCAATCAGGACTGCATGGTTCCAGGGTGGTAGTTGCAAAGCCAAATGGATTAAGTCTAAGAACAATGGATGGAAACTACAAGAAGGCGGATCATAGGATAATATTAATGAGAATTTCTTGATAATTAGAGCTGTCCATTCCATTATGGAACAGGCTACCTAAAAACTAGTGAGGTCCCCAACACCGGAAAGGGCATGGATGAAGTATTCCAATTGAATTCCAGAAATCTTTATTAAGTTCCTAGCATGTGTGAGGCTCTGTAGTTGGGGCTAGAGCTCTGACAATAATAGAATTGTATACTCAAGAGCCAGCAGTGACCTTCCTTATGGCCAATGATTCCAAAATTTTCATTTTACAGATAAGTAAACCGACACCCTGAGTGATTTGCCCAAGGTTAGTCCAAGTGGTAGAGCTACTCCAAATACAACTCCCTTTTTCTCCCCATTGTTATCAGGCCGCTTCTTTTTTAATTTCTTTCTTTTTAAGACTAGGTCTCCCTATCTCATGCAAGATGGAAGTGCTGAGGTTATTTCAAAGTCCTACCTCAGGTATGAGTTAAACAGGATGTGAAGTTATGGTATGAATCAATTAATCAAGAAACTAAGCACCTACTATGTGCCAGGCACTATACTAAGTGCTGGATATAAATACTGGTTTTGACTACCTAGCCTATAGGTAAGCTTCTTAATATTTCTGAGCCTCATTTTCCTAATCTGTTTGAAATGAAATGAAATGAAATGAAATGAAATGAAATGAAATGAAATGAAATGAAATAGGAGGAGATCGGACTGTGTGATCTCCACCTCTAAATCTATGCTTTTACTATTCTGTGATTAGATGGACTCTGAGGTCCCTTCTCAACTCTGAGCTTCTATGATTGGGAGGAAAGAATAATTTCCTGGGGGCAGCTAGGTGGTGCAGTAGATAGAGCACCAGCCCTGAAGTCAGAAGGACTTGGGTTCAGATCCAGCCTCAGACCAAACACTTGACACTTACTGGATGTGTGACCTTGGGCAAGTCACTTAACCCCAATTGCCTAAAAAAAAAATTTCTTGCATTTGAAGAGGTTTTGAGGGAGGAAAGGAGGGAGGGAGTTAGAAAGGGAGGGAAAAAGGGAGAAAGGGAGGAAATAAATAAGAGAGAAAGAAGGAAGGAAGGAAGGAAGGAAGGAAGGAAGGAAGGAAGGAAGGAAGGAAGGAAGGAAGGAAGGAAGGAAGGGGAAGGGGAAGGAGAAAGGAAAGAAAAAGAGAAAGGAGAAGGGAAGATGAAAGGGAAGAGAAAAGAAGAAGAGAAAAGGGAAGGAAGGGGAAGAGGAGACGAGAGGTAAGGAAAAGAAAGAATTGATATGTGGCAGACACTGTGCTAAGCACAATTACAAATATTATCTCATTTGATCTTCACAATAACCCTGGAAGGTAGGTGCTATTATACCCATTTGAGAGATGAGAAAACTGAGGCAGACAATAGTTAAATGATTTCCAGAGTCACATAGCTAGTAAATATCTAGGGTTGGATTTGAATTCAAATCTTCCTGACTCCAGACCTAGAACTCTATATGCCATCTAGCTGCCTCTAAAGTACAAGAAAGGGAGAGACAGAGGATACAAACATGTCTTTATTAAGTATCTACTGTGTTTCAGGCACTGTGCTAAATGCTTTACAAATAGTTTCTCATTTGATCCTCACAACAACTCTTCAAGGTTAGTGTTATTATTATCCCTATTTTACAGTTGAGGAAATTAAGGCAAAGATAGGTTAAGTGACTTGCCTGAAGTCACATAGCTAGTAAAGTGTCTGAGGCTGGCTTGAACTCAGGTCTTCCTGACTCCAGCTAGCTACCTCAGGCAGTACAAATGTGGGAAAACACATGTTGTGGTCAGGAGACAGAAAGTAGGTCCATTTGGACACAGCCCAGATTTTAAGGAGGGAAGTAAATGAGGAAAACACTGGAAAGGGAAGGCAGCACCAAACACAAAAGGAGAAAGACTTGGTTTTTCCTGCATCCTTCAAGTTCCTTGTTGCTGGCCTCAGCTTATTCAGCAGCCATTCTAAGCTCTTTCCACCAAGCTGATTTTCAGCAAAGTTTGAAATCTGATCCCCACAAAGTCTTTATCCAACAAAGACCACCATATTCTCAAATAACGTGGAACAGTCTGAAGAGTAAGTATTGTTTTGCACAGTGATGTCCTAATATGTGATAGCAATGGAAGTGAAGAGAGGGATCATTCTTTTCCCTATGGAAGGTCATATTCCTATACTAGCTATCTAAAAGTTGGTATTTCAGACTAGAGTGTCAAGGACTGCAATAGCTGAGAGACAAGATGAGGGCAAGCCTAACCCATCAGTTTATGAGAGGTAGTAGACTAGATTTGGGGTCAGATCAATGGGTTCCAACCTTATTTCTGCAGCTTACTTTCTCCTTGATCTTAGGAATTCACTCTCTAGATCTGCTTCCTCACCTATAATAAAGAGATTATGCATGAAGTGTATTTTAGTCTTAGAAGACCTGGGTCCAAATTCTAGCTCTTCCATTGACTAGTTGCATGACCTTGCGCAGACAACTTCCTTGGACTTCAGTATCCTCATCTGTAAAATTAGGGGATTGGACTATTTGATATCCAAGGTCCCTTCCAGTTCTAAACCATAGAGCATAATAGGAATTTTATTACACCCCAACTAATGCAAACATGTGTATTCAAATTTTCAGTACTCTAAACGATAATTATGTAAAATACAATAATTGGCTCCAGCCCAATGGAAATACATGAATTCAAATACTGTGACCACTTCAGGGGGTTTCCTTATTTGCACTAATGGGGACCTGCCTAATCTAAACCCCTATTTTATGGGGCTCAGGAAACTGTGCCCCAGTGAGCATATACCTGATCCAGAAGAATGGCTCATACACTGGGTGACAGAATCAAAATTCAGCCTTGACAGGCTGGAGCCAAAAATAACAAGTTGAAATGCAACATGGATAATGCAAAGACCAGCATTTAGGTTCAAATGAACAAAACCCAGGAGATTTATGCAATAAAGCTCAATATAAGACAACAATATGATATAATTAGCTAAAGAATAAAATAACAATCGAATACAATAGGCTACATTATAATTCCCACGATGAAAGAATGTAATTGCCCTTGTCAGTCAGCTCAGTCAAAAAGCACTTATTAAACACCTACTATGAGCCAGGCACTGTGCTAAGCACTGGGGATACAAAGAAAAGCAAAAGATAGTTCTTGTCCTCAAGGAGCTTATAGTCTAATGGTCAGACTTCATCTGGAATATTGTGTTCAGTTCTGGGTGCCAGATTGTAGGAGAGAGAGCAGCACACTGGAATATATCTGAAGAAGAACAAGAAGATAGTAAAGGGGTCTAAGAATCAAATCATTCAATTCATAACATTTATTAAGAACCCAGTATATGAGGAACACTTGCAGGGCACTGGCAGAGATATCAAGATTTTTTTTTAACAAGTCTCAGCTCTCATAGAGTTTACTCTAAAAGGGATGTAATGAGATTTATATATACATATATATATATATAATATATATATATATATGTATATGTATGTACGTATGTATGTATTATATATGCAAATATATATGCATATATGTATGCATGTGTGTGTGTGTACACACATACACACACACACCCCTATACTCACACGCAGTTATATTACATATAATGATCTGTTGAAAGCTGAGGGTATTTAGCCTGAAGAAAAGAAGTCTTGGGATGAGGGGTGGGGGCAATAATTGACTCCAGATTCATGTGAAAGAAGGAATGGATCTGTTTTCTGTGGCCCCAGAAAGCCTATGGAGAACATACAGAGAAGAACAATTTGGATCAATATAAGAAAGAGCTTTTCAACCGTAACAGCTGCATAAGTCTAGAAAATTCCTTCCAATCTTAAAATATTAATATTCTGGAGAAATTTTTTCCCTTCCCAATCCCTAAACCATTTCCTAGCAATGTATCTAACCTCCCTTTCTTCTCAAATGTAATTGGTTTTATGGCTCAAATTTCTATGGATTCTTCAGTCCCACAAACCTCCTTCCTCAGTTTCTCCCACTTTTTTTTTCTGAACTTCACAGCTGAATAACTCTGTGCTTTAGGCCCCAGCACAAAGGACATTTTGGGGTAGTATTTTATTGAGCTCTATGTTCCTTTCTAAATCTGAATGCTTTGACAGGCATTTCTTCAAAATATAGGATATACCCATTAGGGAATTACTTTATCAGTACTTAACAATAAAACTCTTGGTAAGGTAAATTCCTTTATCTATGCAAAAAAATAAATAAATAAAGGGAGGGGGAAGAGAATGGCAGAGTTCAATGTTTAAAGTAATAAAAAAAAAGTTTATGATCCATTTTCAGTGCTCAGATGGAAAATCAGATGGAAAAAATGCATATAATGAATTTCACAACACTTACTAAAGTCTTGCATGAAAATGGAGGAATACAGAAGATACAAAAATAGAAATCTCCTAGATTCAAATTCTTCTCACAAAACACAAATGATAAGCTTGCTATGAGTCACTCTTCCCCCCCCCTCTACCACCACCACCAAGTTAAAAGTGACAGGTTCTGGACAGAAACCAATGAGGGGGTGGCAATATGGTGTAGTAGGAAGAACACCCAATCTGGAATCAGGAAATAGGAATCTGAATCCTGCTTGCCACTTACTAATTGTCAGTAAGTCAGTCAACAACCACTTATTAAGTGCTTACTCTGTGTCAGGTACAGTGAGTATAATGATACAACCAGGAATAATTCATTTAACTTCTCTGACCTTTAGTTTCCTCTTTTGAAAATTGGGGATAACAATATTCACACTATCTCCCTCACAGAGCTATCATGAGGACTAAATGAGATTAGCTGTGTAAAGTTCTGTGTAAACCTTAAAAGAGTTATGTAAATACAAGTCGTGATTGTAAGGGTCTTCCTGGTCTCATTCCAGCTCTGTTTTAAAGTCCTTTTCTAGTCTAATATTCTATGTCCTAAGACACCTTGTAACTCTACCTTTCCAGTCTTCTTACACCTTATGTCCCACCCCACACCTCCCACTTCCTCTGTGATGAGTGATGAGGGTGACTTCTTTGCTGTTTCTCAAACAAAACACTCCATCTCCCAACTTGGAGCATTTTTTCTGTGCATCACCCATTCCTGGAAGCCTGTCCCCCTTCATCTTTTCCTGCTGGCTTCCCTGAAGTCCCAGCTAAAATTCCAATTTCTATAGGAAGCATTTCCCTAATCTCCCTTAATTCTAGTGCCATCAATTATTTCCCATTTATCCTCTATGCAGTTTGTTTGTACATAGTAGTTTGCATGTCATCTCACCCAGGAGACTCTGAGCTCCCTGAGAACAAAGACTTTCACATTTCTTTCTATCGCCAGCACTTAACAGTGGGCCTGACACATAGTAGGTACCTAATAGATGTTTATTGACTGATTGATTCTAACATTCTATATTCTGTTCCAATTAAGTATTTTGGTTTTATTTTATTTTTATGTGTTTAGACCATTCAGAAGAATGGTTCAGACAATGCATGACAATGAAAAGTCAACCTTGACAAGTTAGGATACAAGGCCCAAAACAGCAAATTAAAATGTAATGGTGCAAATGCAAAGACCTATATTTAGGTATATTTAGGTTCAACTGGTCAATTACAAAGTACAGGCATGGAGGAAATATGCCTTAATAGGAAGTAGCTCCATGTCATAGCAGATAGACCCAGGACTTAGAATTAGGAAGATCTAAGCTCAAAGCCTGCCTAAGACATTTACTAGTTGTGAGTCTCTGGGAAAGTCACCTAACCCCTCTCAACCTTGGTATTGTTATCTTTAAAATAGGGATATAATGATTGCACCTACTTCCCAGGGTTGCTGTAAGATCTTATGAGCTAACGTATGTGAAGTGCTTCATAAATTTTGAGGTGCTTAATAAATGATAGCTACTATTGTTATTATGGGCAGCTAGTGGTATAGTGGATAGAGTTCAGCCCTACAATCAGGAGGACCCGAGTTCAAACCTGGCCTCAGACACTTTCTAGCTACAAATCATTTAACCTTGTTTGCCTCCGTTTCCTCATCTGTAAAATGAGCTAGAGAAGTAAATGGCAAATGACTTCAGTATCTTTGCCAAGAAAACCCCAAAAGGGGTCACAAAGAGTCAGATACAACTGGACAACAACAATAATTATTATCATTTCAACAGCATAACAGGCTCCTCACCTAGATACTCCCCTCCACAGATCCCAACCACCAATTTTCTTGTAACCTATAGTCTTAGGGAGCTGCCTAAGAACACTAAGAAGTTAAGTCCGTTGCCTAATGTGCTCCAGCCAAGTATGTACGTGTCAGAGGGAGGATTTGAGCCTATGTCTTCTTGATGAGCAAAACCTCTACTCCCTACTTCACTGTCTCTAAAGTTATTATAATAATCAATATTAAAAATCCTTCGCAAATTCCAATGCCTCATCACGAGATGAAGGGGATTGTGCATTCTCAAAGGCTATGCCAAGCAGAGGAAAAACTCTTGGAAGGTCTAACACTTTGGTCCATGGTTTTTTTTTTTCAAAGACACAAATCAAGGAGTTAGCAGAGTTGGTTTCAATCTGTACCCAAAGCCAAGAAAGTAAGGAGCATTTCATGGAGCCCTTGGTCATCTCAGCTTTTGGTTCTCAAGCATAAATAAAAGAAATGATATAAAGAAAATCATACCTTGTGCATCAATATCCATTAGCAGATGAACTAATGCAATGAAGAAAAAAGAAAAATAACCTCTTGCATTTCTTTGTATCAACAGTACTTAGCACAGTGTGCATAATAAGTGCTCAATAAATGCTTATTGACTGACAAACATCTACCAAGTCACCACATACTTTGATACTTGGTGACTTCAATGCAGTAGGCAAAGAGGAGGATGGTTGGAAAAAAAACATGGCAGAAAGTATCGTTCATGTCGAAAAAATTAAAACAGTAAAGGGACTACAGATTACTCAAACTTCAAACTGTGTACCAAGAATCCATTCTTCAAAAAGCAGTTAAAAGTGCTAGATATAGTAAAGACTAAACAACAGCATATAAAAGGAAGCAGAGCACATTTTTACAGACAGGAAATGACTACTTGTAGATTTTATTTTATTTTATTTCATATTATTTTATTTCATTTCAGTTTGGGCTTGTAACTTCATCAATGTAAGGAATGCCTGCTGTGGAAATTCCCTCCCACTAATGTAGGTAACCCAGAAATCAGTGGAGAAATGGGTGAGTGCAAGTAGGCTGAAGCATTTTTCCAGTGCAGACCTGTGCACAAAAAGTAGCGTAAAGAATATAAATGAGCGGAAATGTATGTTAACTACTCACGTAGCAAGAGATAACACATGGATATCATGACTGTTGCTTTGTGGAAGACCTATTGAAGAACACGGACAAAGAAATGGGTTGAGGAAGCATCACTGAGTTTCAATCTGTCCCCAGTGGAAGGGATATCCATATAAGTGAGAACACTGACCCAATGCAGTAGTCAAGTAATAATCATAGCAGCTTATATGTATATAATGATAGAACTTTTTTCAGAGTGCTTTATATAAATCATTTCATTTAGGTTGCTGACTGAGAGGGTCACGGAAGCACTGAATCAGAGAATATTAGCTAGCACTGGAAGGGACCCTAGGAGGTCACCTAATTGAGCTCCATAATTTTACATATGGGAATAATGTGGACTGCAGAAGTGAAACGATTTCTCTCAACCAAAGTCACATATGGTGAATGATGGAACAAGGACAAAAACTAAGTCTTTTGATTTCTTGTTCAGGGATTTATAGCAGGTAGGAGGTGAAAGAGGAAAAGGGAGAAAAGTATTAATGTTATTTACACTCATTATTATTATTATTATTATTGTTATTATTGTTTCAACAATAGGCAGTGATATATAGTGGAAAGAGCATAGGATTTGGCATCAGGAAACCTGAGTACACTTCACGGCTCTGCCATTTACTAGTTATATAAACTCAGGCAGTCACTTAACCTCCCTAGCTATCAGCCACCGCAAAATGGGAGTAGGGGTGAGCTAGGTAACCTCTAAAGCGTCTTTCAGTACAGAAGTCTTGGCTTTTTCCTGTCTCACTGATTTTGCTCAAACCATTCCCCATGCCTGGAATAGACATTCCCTTCCCCTCTCAGCTCCATCTACTAAAGGCCTATGACTTTTCACGTCACCTCAATGCATCTGTCTTTTTATCTGTGATATAAGAACAATTCTTTCACCACCAAATGAGAGAACATACATCAATAGTTCTGTAGCCATAAGGCAACAGTATAAATATAAGCTGCTATTGTAATTATTTTTCTCCACAATGGAAATATATTTCCCCTGTAGATTCATGAATTACATGTTTGCCTTAACACTTAACTAGGATCAAGAACTCTACCAAATAGCTCCTCTATTTTTTATTAAAATTTATTTTTAATTAACAGAAATCTATTTTCTCTCCCTAACTCTGCATATTTGTTACAATGATTTGGTTTTTTTCCCCTCTACTTTTACGGCTCATATCTACAATTTACTAAGAATTTCTACCCCTAATTTCCAATTCTGAAGTACTTTGTGCTGAGGTATTTTTGCTTTACAAAGCTTATTGAAAATGTTTATGGCACCTACTGACATATTTTCATTCCAAAAGTAGATGCAAGCCAAGCAGGTATTCTCATTGTCAGAAAACAATATGGGAAAAGTTTTATGATAACAACTAACCAGTATATATAACAAAGGCTTAAAAAACAAAACAAAAAATCCCCTATCAACTGAAACAACAGGAAAGCAAGTGAAGTTATATCTTATCCAAAAAATCTCCTCCTTAGGGGATCTGCCCAATGTGGAGAGAGAGAATATGATGTGCGCAAGGGAGTAAGATAGAAACACATGGCCTTTATCACTTTGGCAGACTCACAATCTCACCTATGTATTATCTCCATCAATGCAAAACCATGCCATGCACAGATCTGTCCAAGGAAGCAGGGAAATCTAGCTTGGAGGAGAGAAGATTAAGCATAGGAGGGAAGACATAGCCTGCCTTCAAATTCCTGAAGGTCTCTCATCTGGAAAGAGGCTCACAAGTGTTCTCTTGCTCTCAGAAGGTAGAACTACAAACAATGGGTGGAAACTACAGGGAAGTAGTTCTCAATTCAAAATAAAGAACTGCCTAACCATAAGATTTATTCCAATGGTCTTCATTCCTGTCCAGGACACATCCTGACTCTTCATACTTTTTCTATAATGCCCTCAAGATGGATACCTTCTCTTCTCACACACGCCTTTTTAGTTTTCCTTTATGAATTTCTTCCCCTGTTAGAATACAAGCTTCTCAAAGGCAGGGAGTTTCTCTCTGCTCGCATTTGCTGTACTAAGTACCCAGCACAGAATTTGAACCCAGGTCTTTCTGTTTAAATGAGGAGGCTGGATTTGATGGCATATGTCATCAAATGAGATATTTGTAAAGCACTTAACATAGTGCCTGGTACTAGCATCTAGCAGCTAGGTAGCTCAGTGGATAGAGGGCCAGCTTCAGGAAGACTTGAGTTGTAATGTAGCATCAGACATTTGCTTACCGTGTGACCTTGGGCAAGTTGCTTAACTTTTCTTGCCTCCTCTGTGATTATGGGGATAATAATAGTACCTACCTCCCAGGGTTGTTGTGAGAATCTAATGAAATAATAACTCTATAGCATTTACACAGTGCCTGGCAATAACAAGCACTGTATGTGATCTGCTATTATTATTATGATGATGATAAGCATTATGTAAACATTAACTATTATTATTATGTTTATGTGTGAGGTTATCTATTCCAACTTCGAGATTCTACGATCCTAATCTAAAAGTGGGAAGCGGTTGGGGATGAGAAAGCGAGGGAGGGAACAAATGCAGCCTTGTGCTATAAAGGAAACAATTTAGCACTCCAACAATGCTGTCATTGAGATTAGTTGGATAACCATTTCCCCAGGATGACCACTAACCTCCACCCCTTAAAAGTAATAACTATTCCCTTGAATAAAGAATGTCTACTTTCAGATATAATATAAAACTTCAAAAAGTGATAGAAAAGTGACTTAAACAGATTATAATACTAGATAACATTTTTTTTTAGAAAATAGATAATAAAATGGGCTGCTGCCTATTTATATGCCACCAGTGAAATTATACTGCCCACATTTAATGCTCTGAAAAGCTTGATAGTATGTGCTTCTTACCTGGACTTGCTGCTAAAATCTCAGTCATTCATTCATACTCTTACCCTTCTCAATTCATTGAGAACCACTTCAAGCAAAAATCATTTGAAAGAAATTACTTCTGTGTATTACACCAGGAGCAGTGAAAAATGTCCCACATGAGGTTCTCCAGCCCCAAAGCAATAAAATTTTTTTTTTGCTGAAGTGCAAGATGTAATAACTCAGGGAAAAGAAGTCCCCATGACAACAAGAAGGAAAAGGAAATGAGTGAAAAGCAAAAGATTCAAGTCTCTTATAATATAAGGTGCACTAATTTATACTTGGAAATCTGTCTTTAGGATCAGCAACACTTGAAAGTCACTTCCTCTCTATAGCTGTTGTTACTGCCCCTGTGGAATGGTCCAGTTGAATTTCCCATCATCAAAATGAAGACAGAGTTTTAAACTGGATACTTGAAACTTGGATAGAGCTTGGAGGCAGCATTGTATAGGAAAAAGATCACTGGGCAAGGATATGTGAAACTTGATTCTAATGTAATCTCTGTTACCTACTTGTTCTGAGATAAAGAACAAGTCACTTGACATCTCTCTCTAAAGTTTGACATCTTTCTCTAAAGTTTCTTTGAGTCTTATCATCCTACATTCTAAGGTCCAATGTGGACCTTCTAAGTAATATGGTATTTTCTATTGCTGACATTCTACATTTTAAGCTATCTTCCAATGCTGACATTCTATGTTCAAAGGTAACTTTCAGCCCTAAGACAAGTCTTTGTCTTGAATTTCTTTTCCCATGGCTCTCCAAATCAGAGGTGGATGGGTATGCTATGCAGCTAACAGAAATGCTTGTATTGTCAAGATTTAAATGTACATATATTCATATTGTAAGGCCTATAATACCGAAATGGCACAAACTTAATTTATAATTTTGATGTGTAGGGTTTGGATTTCTTTTTAGGGCTTCAATAAAACACTTGAATGATCTGAAGTCCTGAAAGCGTGTCACAGTTCCAAACACACCGAGTATCAATTGGCATAATTCAACATTGCAAATACTGGCTGTCTAAATGAAATAAATATGATTTAATGAACCTCATTTTCCCAGGGCATAAGCTATGTCACAGAAGCAAGGTACTCTGGAAAACTGTATTAACCATTAACTCTTCTGATATAAAAGAGTTAGAATCATCTCCTAAGTCCTTTATTTTCTTCTAAGCTGAAAGATCAGATGATCATAGAATTTAAGATAAGGAAGGGGCCTTACAACAAAGTGTTGGTGCTGGAAGGATTCCTAATCAATCAATCAATAAAGACAAACAAAAACATAAACATTTATTAAGCATCTACTATGTGTCAGGCACTACACTAAGTGACAAAGATACAAAAAGAGGCAAAAGACCATCCCTGCCCACAAGGAGCTTACAATCTAATGGGAGAAAAAACATCTAAACAAAAAATGCAAACCAAGTTATGTACAGGATACATAGGAAATAATTAACAGAGGGGAGGAGCTAAGAGGAGTCAAAAAGAGGCTCCCTGTAAAAGACAGTATTTCAGCTGGAACTTGAGGAACAAGTGGGCAGAGTTGAGTAGGGAGAACATTCCAGGCCTGGAGGATGGCCAGAGAAAATGCCAAGGGCTGAGAGGTAGAGGAATAGCCAGGAAGCCATTGTCACTAAATGGAAAAGTATTTGGCAGGGAGTAAGGTGTAAGAAGGCTAGAAAGGTAGAATGGGTATGGATGATGAAGGGCTTTGAACACCAAGCAGAGGATTTTATATTTGAAAATGGAGGCAAAAGGGAATCATCAAAGTTTACTGAATGGGGAGGCAGGCACATGTGTGGGTCAGAGTGGGGAAACAGTTGACAGGATTCTTAGGCCTGGAAGGGCCTGGAAAACAGAATGTTAAGATCACAGACCATAAGTTGGCAGGGACCTTAGAAATTATCTAGATGAATCCCCTCATTTTACAGGTGGAGAAAGTGAGGCCCAGAGATGTTAAGTGACTTGCCCAAGGTTACACAGGTGGCTGAGTCAGAATTTGAACCCAGGTCCTCCAATTCCAAACCCAACACACTCTTCCTTGTATCATGTTTCTTCTCATGCAAAAGAGAAGTACAAACAAAATGCTAATTATAACTATCAATAACTTCTTTAAGAATTTAAGCTATTTCACAACTCCTCTTCTATACTACATTCATTCACTCAACTAATAATGGTTATTTTCAATAGTCCCCACATTGGAAGAATCTGGCCCTCGGTATGTTTCAAACATTACATGACTATTCAAACAAAAAGTAGCCCTTTCTAAACCTGCCATGGGCCATGAGTAACAACTACTTTCTATGCTCTCTGTAATGAGGGCAAGTGACTTTCTTATGAGCAACATATTATGTAGCAAGGGGACACTAAAAAGAATAGCTACTCATTAATAATAAAAGCAATGATGTGGTTGAAGATTAGACTTCAACTCAATTTAACAGATATTACTTAGGCAACTACTAAGGTTAGAGTATGGTAGGAGATGCTAAGGAACACTGAAAATTAAATAAGACAGTGCATGTCAGCTAGGAAAAGCAATGCATAGAGCCTGGGGCCTGCAGTCAGGAAGACCAGAGTTCAAATCTGACTGAGGACACTTGCTACCTGAGTGACCCTGGGCAAGTCACTTAACCACTGCCTCCCTCAGTTTCCTCAGTTGTAAAATAGGGATAATAATGGCACTTACTTCATTTACTGTTGTGAGGATCAAATGAGGTAATACTTATAAAGTGCTCAGCACAGTGCTTGGCACAAAGTAAGGGCTTAATAATACCTGTCTCCCAGGCGCTTAAATTTTGAGGATAATAAAGAAATGAATCAAATTTTCATATGCTCTGGTCATGAGAGGACCCAGGTGTGACACTAAACAGGAGGGGTTGTTTGGCATGTGAGAGGGAATCTTTGGGGTCAATACTAAAGGTATTCATATAACATATGCAGATACCCAGACACCATGAAACTAGTTGCATGACCTTCCATAAGGCACTGACATCTCATATATTTTCTTTAAAATTACTGGGGGGAGAGGAATCAACATGGTGCACAGTAAGTGGCTCATCTGGTATCTATTCCTTAAAACCTGTATACCCTTGAAATCACCTCATCGCTCTTAGCTTCCTTACCTTTAAAAAAAAATTAAATGGCTGGACTAGGAGAAATATAGTCCCTCCCAGATCTCAATCTTATGATTCCTGTGAGTCCTATAATCTTTTTAGGTCCCTTTAATATCTAACATGTTCCCTTTCAGCTCTGACATTGCATGTTCTATGCTCAAAGGTTCCATCCAGCTCAGACATTCCAAGACCTTTCCAACTCTAGACACTTAGAACATTAAGAAATAGGATGGTAGTTAATCTTTCCATAGACAATTAAATCCCCTCAGGGGAAGACCTAACTCATGTGGAATATCTCCAAAAGTCAGACCCAGCATCAGCCAGCTCCTTTGGTCCAGAAAGATCACTTTCTGAGTCACTTCAGCTTGACTTCCCAAGGATTTGAATCACCCAGCAGAAAGAAAATGAGTAGCCAAGATCTCAGAATCCTCCCTGGATCTGGAAAATTAGGAGGGTGGTACCTGAAGGCATATGTGGACTGGGTACATGCTTGCCTACCTTCCAGGCTTTGTCCCTTGTCAAAATTGTTAAGCTAGAGATAGATTCTCCTAAAAAGGCCAAAAAGCTGAAATTTTGAAAAACCTACCTCAGCCATAATCATGATGACTAACATTAATAATAGTTGCAGTTCACATCTCTCAATCACACTATCCCTGGAAGGAAGGATGGACAAGTATTATTATCTCCATATTATAGATGAGAAAACTGAGGCACAGAGAGGTTAACTGACTTCCTGAAGAGCACCCAGCTATTAAGTAGCAGAGCTAAGATAAGACTAGAACACTGATTTCGAGTTTATACTCTTTGTACTACATTCCAGTGTCTCTCTTCTAGGCATCTCATACTTCTGGCTTCCTCTATATCAGTAGCAGTAGTATTTTGCATGACAGCCATCTCTAAGGTAATGTAAATGCTTTTCCAATGTGATCCCATTCATTCCCATCATGGGGAACAACAGAAGACAAACAGCACCATGTCACCCCCTTCCTGATGTCCCATTAGACATCATCCAGAAGTCCAAGGTACCTCCCCAAAAGTGGTCAGCTTCACTCCTTAAGTGAGAACAACAGAGCTGCTCTGGCCATTCTCTATACTAGATAAATAATGGGCAAGATTGTTCTAATAATAGGCACCATGCCTCATTTCTCACAGGAGTAAGGCAGGGGAATCAACGTGGTAATTTACAGTTTCTCACATGCATTTTAGTATCTTCTTAAATCAATCCCACTGGGTAGACAGAGGACTGAAGTATGAATGTGAGTCCATACTGAACTACAAGTCTGAAGGCCTGGATTCAAGTCCTACCACATTGTATAGCTTTAAGCAAGTCATTGGACCTCTGAAAGACTTGAGTTTCCTCAATTGCAAAATGAGAAGGTTATTTCTCCAGTACCTTTACAACTCTAACAACCCATGAATATGAAGGTACTCATCCCCATTTAGCTGAAGGGGCTACCATGGATCAGAGTAATAAAGTGAGTTGTCCGAGGCCACACAGCTAGTAAATGACAGAGCACTGACATCAATGCCGATCACCTGACTCTCCAGGGCCAGACCTCTTTGCACTATACCAAGCTGCCTCTGGAAAAAGAATCATCAAATGGGAAACAAAACCATTTGCATTATTATAAGGTACATAAAACAACAGTTTGAAATTTTTATAGTGTTGCTAGTTGACTCTCCAGAATGGAAGCTCTTAACACGAGAGCCACGTACTCCCAAGGAGTATGTGTATAGATTTCAGGGGGCTATGAATTTGGTTTTTTAATTTAGATAATTGTATTTTAATATAATTGGTTTTCTTTGTAATTATTTTCTTATTTTTTATTTTTCATTGTTATTATTATTTTATTTATTTTATGCATTTAAAAGCATTGGGGGGGGGGGTGAGAAATGATCCTGGCATCATCATCAAATTGCCAGAGTTCCATGATTAAAAAAAAAGACCTAGAACCCCTGCTTTAGAGGCATCCTCAAAAGAAAGTAGTTGGTTTTTTTTTTCTTCTCCAAATAGAAATAGACCAGCAGTTGCCTAATATACTGGAATTTTATGAGTAGGTCACACAATGTCTAAACATACTGTAGACAATAAAAGCTTTGCAGTTGTAGTTAGGATTGGGTAAAAGTTGGGTGATTTAAAGTAGTCTGGCCACAAAATGGATATGGGGAATTATAAAACTTCCTTCTGCCTTCCAACTTCTTTCTTCATGAGTCCTGTCAAGAAAATGGGAAAAAGCACCCATACATATCTGAATTTGGGTTATAATACCAGGGCTACCATGATCACAGATGATCGTAGTAGAAAAGACCGTACCACTGTTCTCCCTCCCAAAAATACCTTCTGATAATTTTGAATATATTCTGGTCTATATTTATGCCTCTCCCATTTATGCATAAACTCATTGACAGCAGATACAATTTATTTTATCTTTATAATTCCATACTTAGCACAGTGTCTGGAACTTAATAAGTACTTGTTAGTTGATTGATTGGCAGAGATGGACTTGGTAAAGCATGGGTTCTTAAGGTCTGTGGACAGACTCCAGGGGGGCCATGGGGCCATGATCTTGGATGGGAAAAAATATTACAACTTTATTTTTTTATTGCTTAATATTTTCTTCCCTTCAGATTTCTTAAAAAATTATTCAAAGAAAAGTCTTTACCAGAATATCAAAGGGATCAGGACAGAAAAATGGTTAACAATCGTTGCTCTAAAATCTCTTCCCCCTTTGACATTCTATGACACAGATCATACTAGATGGCCTCTAAAATCATTCTACCCCTCAGATTCCGTGATTTTTTGATCAAGCATGAAACAAAAATGTTGAAATTAAAAGGAAAGAAGAGGGCAGCCTAGGTGGCACCATAGTGCACAGAAGGCTGGGCCTGTCCAGGAAGACTCATCTTCCTGATTTCAAATCCAGCCTCTGACACTTACTAGCTGTGTGACCCTTGGCAAGTCACTTAACCCTGTTTGCCTCAGTTTCCTCACCTGTAAAATGGTCTAGAGAAGGAAATATCAAACCACTCCAGTATCTCTGCCAAGAAAACCCCAAGTGAGGTCACAAAGAATAAGACTTGACTGAAAACAACTAAACAACAATGAATTATGAGACAAGAAAAGGTAGAAAAGGGCCACGTTGTGAAGATGTCAAGATTTTATATCTGATCTCAGAGATAATAGGGAGCTACTAGAGTTTGCTGAGTTAGAAAGGGAGGGAGATAATCAACACAGACTACAGACCAAGAGTGTTTGAGGTAAAGCTGCACAGGTAGGTAGGTCAAAGCCAGAATGTGGCTAAGTATACATTTATGTAAATATATATGCAAATATAAATGTGTGCTTTATTTCACAGACAATGAGGAACTACTTAAGGTTTTTGAGGAGGGAAGGGGCATAATTAGACCAGACCAGATTTAGAAGAACTAGATTCTAATCCTAGCTCTGCTACTAAGTGGCTGTAGGGCCTAGGGTAGGTCACTTAGAGGCTTAGAGCCACAAGTTCCTGGTTCTATAAAATAAGGATAGCGATGATGGCGATGATGATGATGATGATGATGATATTAATTGACATTTATAGAGCACTTCAAAGTTTTCAAAATGCTTGATATGCATTAGCTCCTTTGAGCCTTAAAACTACCCCATGAAATTGGCACAACAGGTATATTTTGCAGGTAGTGAAACTGGCTCAAGAGGTTAAGTGCTTTGCTCATGATTCTATATTGCTGGAGCCAGGTTTGCCCTGCCTTCCTCACTAGGCTTTTGTGGGAACTAAATGAAGTCAAAATACTGACCAGTTACATTAAAAATAAAAAACAAACAAAGGAAGAAGGCGAGTATGCAAAATCTGAGGGTTGCTTTCCCTGAGGTCTGATGAGTGGCCCAATGGGTGGTCACCAGATAAAGACATTGAGAAACCTGACTAGTTAGAAGCTATTACAGCAGACTCTAGAGGAGGACTAGGGAACATGCCTGTCTGCCTACTCCCTTCCATCAGAACCACCTCTGGCCCACACATATCTGAAATGCAGAACAATGTTAGTTTTTCATTTATTATTAATAAGCAGCAGAATCCATGGAAATGTAAGGATTTCTGAGCTGTCATGTCACTGCAGTGGGGATCACTTGAATTAAGTTAAAAAGAAGCTTTGGCTTCACTCTGAATTTTCATGCCATAAAGAAGAATGGTCCTGAGGAATACAAAGGGAGCTACATTATTTATTTGTCTCTCATAAAAAGGAGAGAGGCCATTAAATGTTGTTTGCATTAAATAAACTGAAATTTGAGATAAAAGAATTGTTGAAAAAGAGAGAAGGAAGGAAGGAAAGAAGAAGGAAGGAAGGAAGGAAAGGAAGGAAGGAAGGAAGGAAGGAAGGAAGGAAGGAAGGAAGGAAGGAAGGAAGGAAGGAAGGAAGGAAGGAAGGAAGGAAACAATGGAGGGAAGAAGGAAGGAAGGAAATAATGGAGGGAGGAAAGAAGGAAGGAAGGGAGTAAGAAAGGAAGAATGAAAGGAAGGGAGGGAGGAAGGAAGGGAGGAAGGAAAGAAGGAAGGAAGGAAGGAAGGAAGGAAGGAAGGAAGGAAGGAAGGAAGGAAGGAAGGAAGGAAGGAAGGAAGGAAGGAAGGAAAAAGAACTTTGGACTTGGATATCAGGAGACTTCCCTGAAAAAAAGAATAGGTCAATCTCTATTATCCCCAAGGTACCTATCAGGTAGGACATTCTACAAATATGTGATTTTACATCATATTTTACTCTCCTTTCTTGGCAAGTAGATTAAATAGTAATAGGGCTCTAAAACTTTACAAATGGAAGGAATCAAAGAGATCACCTACTCCAGGCCCTTCATTTTACAGATAAAGCCCAGAGAAAAAAAAGATGACTTGCTCAATATGAAAAGGCTATTCCATGCTTTACACATGTGTACTATTGTACACTTTACGAGTATTTTCGTTTATATTATTTCATTTGCTCCATTGGACTGTGAGCTTTTTTGAGAAAAAGAAGTGAACTTGAGGTCAGAGAAGTCCCTGTTCAAGTCTTATCTCCACCTTTTACTGCATAACCTAGAGCAAACCGCTTAATTCTCTGAACCTCAGTTTCCTTCTTCATCTGTAAAGGGGGAGAAGAGGGTAATTCTCTTTTTTTTTTACATGATCTTCTTTTGAAAAAAATATTTCCCCATCTTCTTCATCCACATTATACCTTCCCTTGTGACAAAGAAAAACAATTAAGGGGAAAAAAATCTGATACAAAAACCATATCTGACAACATATATGATGACCTTAGGCAAGTGACTTAACCCTGTTTGCTTCAGTTTCCTCATGTGTAAAATAAGCTGGAGAAGGAAATAGCAAAACTACTTCAGCATCTTTGCCAAGAAAACCAAAATGGGGTCATGCAGAGTTGGACACAACTGAACAACAAATAAAGCTGAAAATATTAAGATATAATATTTCTCTATCTGGACATCTCCCCAAGCTAGAAATTCCTAGATATTGGATTAATGATAAACAAAATTGTTTCTGACAGACTTTTGCCTATAGGACAGAATACAGAATTTTTTTTTCCAACACCTAGAAGACTCCCAATCTTCCTGCTTTGTGGGAGAAGGTTCATTATCTGTTCCTCGAAATCATCATTTGTTATTCAGTTACTCAGAGTTTGACTTCCTTCAGAGATTTTTTCATTTGCATTGTCGTAGCCTGTGTGTATGTGGTTTTCTAAGTTCTAGGCTCAGTCTGCATCAGTTTAGACAAATCTTCCCATATTTCTCTGAACTCATACTTGGAATAATAATTATTATACCACCTACCTACAGAGTTATTATGAGGAAAGTGCTTTGTAAACCACAAAATATCATAGAAATACAAGTGGGCTGGAGAACCAAGCAGAAATCATGACAACAAGGTATTCCATGTTAGGAGAATCATTGCCACCTCCTTTACAGCAGCAGTTCTCAAGAATTTCAGTCTCAGGACCCCTTTAGACTCTTAAAATTGTCGAGGACCCCTAAAGACCTTTTTATATAAGTCACAACTATCAATATTTACTGCATTAGAAATTAAAACATCCTAGTATCATTATGAAAATTGTTCTAACCTCACAGATTCCCCTGAAAGGGTCCCAAGGAACCCCAGGTATTGACATTCCACACTTTGAGAATCATTACTTTAAAGGGTCAGGCTTCCTGAGGTAAATGGAATATATAAGTTATGAGAAGTCACTCTAAATCAGGCAAATAAAAATCAGTTGGACATACAGGCCAGGAGTTCAAAAAGAAAAAAGGTCAGCAATAGAGATACAGATTTGGGAATCATTAGCATATATTTGGAGCCATGAGAATGAATGAGCTTATCCAGGGAGAGATTGTAGAGAGAAAAGAGAAAGGGCCAAGGACAGGCTTCTGAGTAAGACCCCAAGATGGGGAAGCAGTGAAAGAGCAAGGAAAAGATTGAGAGAGAAAGAGAAAGAAGAGAGTAAGAAAGGGGTGGTCAAACACGTCAGTAGATGCACTCATCAATATTTTTTGAAAACTGAATAAAAAGCCACTGGATTGGGCAATTAGGAGGTCACTGGTAATCCAAGAACTGTTTCAGTTTAGTAGAGGGTATAGGATCCTTAGTGCAAGGGTTTGTGAAAACTGTGGGGAAGGAGGAAGTATAACCACCACAATACTTACTGCCACCACCGATCCCTAAATTTCATACATACTAATACTTTTAACTTCCATATTCAGCAATTTTTCATTATAATTGCTGCTGAATTGCCTGGCTTGGATTTTTTTTTAAGAAATTCAACACTAAAGGGGAGAAGAAAGATGGCATGGTAGCTTCATGGGTTGGAAGAGTATGAGAAGAGTATTTTTTAAGGGATTGGCAAGACATGGAATACCTGTAGACAGATGGGAAGAAAGAGATTGAAAATGCCTTTTTAAAAAAAAAAAAAAAAGGGAGATAATGACTAGAGAAAGTAGAAGGGGATGAGAGCAAGGGAATTGAGCTGCACTCCTGACACTCCAGAATTTCTCTGTCATGCCACGGCAGCCTCCTCACCCTGGACTAGAAGTATAATCCATCCCTAAAGCTCCTGCCTATGATTGGCTGGTTCCTCCCAGAACATCCATTTTAAGAGAAGCACTGAGGCCAGCCATGTCTTCATTCTTCTCCAAGTTCCAATTCAGATTTTCTCTGCCAAGCCGCTACATGGGAGTGTATGCATGCGTGCACACTCATGTACACACACACACACACACACACACACACACACACACACACAGTTTACTCCATTAAAATTTCTCCTTGAAAGCAAAAACTGTCTTTATTTCTGCTTGTATTTGTAGTCAAAGCACTTAGCACAGTGCCTGCCATATAGTCAACACTTAATCAATGCTTATTGACTTGAATTGACTTAAGAAACAGCAGGTATATGTCATCTTTAGTGACTAAAGAGAATGAAGAGGGATGGGGTGATGATGCAGAGAAGGCTTGGGGAATGGATGGAGGTTGCTGAGGAAGTTCACACCTTATGTTCTGAATCTTCTCCATGAAGTAAGAGGCTGGGTCATTGTAGAGACAGCTAGATAGCTCCGTGGATAGAGCTCTGGGCCTGGAGTCAGGAGGACCTGAGTTCAAATCCGGCATCAGACATTTACTAGCTGGTGTGACCCTAGGCAAGTCACTTAATCTCTATTTGCCTCAATCCACTGGATTAAACAGCAAACCATTCCAGTATCCTTGACAAGAAAGCCCCATGGATAGCGTTGGTATACTATGGTCACTGAACAAAAACAGTGAGCATGGAGGTAAGCTTGGTACCCAGCAGACACTATGAGATAAGGCATAAACAAAGATAGAGGAAAAAGATCCATGGGGCCTTGTAGATATAGATTATGGCAAAAAAGCAGGAGTAGAAAGGAAAAAGAGCATATGTAATGACCTTAAAAGATAAGAAGAAATGACTCCTTTCATTTCTATTAAATTACTTCTAGGATTCTTAGGGCCCTCAAGGGCTAGCAATATTATTCCTAGTTTACAGATAAGGAAACTGAGACCCAAAAAGTGAAATCCATCATGTGCTACAGGGGTCCTGGTGAAATGTTTTACTATGATGATTAAGTTCTACTCAGACAGCTGTTCTTTGTGACACTTTGCCAGCCTAATATTATATCAGTGTAAAGCCAGAGTTGATGTTTTATAAAGTCCCATTCCTTCACAACACACACCAAAATAAATGCCTGCTATCTCCCTCCCTCATCTGATCTCATGGCTTCATCATAATCCTCCTAAGCACTTAAATATATTCATCTTTGTATCATATTCATATGGTATTTACCCTACCTGACTGTAAAGCTCCATGGCTGGGTTTTCTTTATCTTTTTATCTTCCCTAGCACCTAACACTGTATTTTACTGTGTATTCTATAGTGCTGTTTTTGTTATTTATTTGTTATTGTTTAGTCATTTCAGTTGTGTCCTACTCTTCATGACTCCTTTTGGGGGGGGGGGTTCTTGGCAGAGATACTGGAATGGTTTGCCATTTCCTTCTCCAGCTCATTTTACAGCTGAGGAAACTGAGGCAAATAGGGTTAAGTAACTTGCCCATGTTTACACAGCTATTAAGTTTCTGAGGCCAGATTTGAACTCAGGTCTTCCTGACTCCAGCTGTGCCACCTAGCTGCCCCATTCTACACATAGTAGGTACTTTATAACTATTTTAAAGTTGATTAAAAATAACATAACCAAACATTCCCCATTTATGTCTATAATGCCTTTAGGCCTGAATCTTTACAGATACAGAAAAGTCAAAATCTGATTCATTCTAAATATTCAGTAGGATTCTGGTGTTGTTTTCCATGCCTCATAACGGCTTGAAATGGCCATTGTTACAAGGATTTTTTTTTCCTTTCTTTCTTTTTAAAGACTTCACAGCCTAGGGCACCTCTCATACATCAGCTCCTATGGGTAGGTAAGGGCAGCTGACTCACTGGCTTTCTGTAAACGCCAACTCACAGCAGGACCTAGAAAATCAATACAGCTTTCTTTAAGTTATCTGAAGTGCTGAGGATACAGTATATACTCAAAAGGTCTTTAAACAACACTACAGCAGATACAAGTTACCAGCAGTATCACACATCATTAGAAGATGGGGATTTATCTCCCAAATAATTCTCATAGCTGTACAACTAGAAAGAAAAGTGCTTTGTAAACTCAGAAGTGTAATATAAATGTGAGATATTATGACTGCTGCTGTTATGATTACTTTACGGAGCTGTTGATATTATATACAGATTCAGAAATGCTGTTCTCCTTACGTCTAGGTAGAAAGGGGGGCAGCAGTATGAAGGATAACTCCTCTAAAAGAGAGGGGTTGTGTAGGCATGGCAATTTCATACAAGCATATTAGAACTGGAAGAGACTTCAGAACTGAGAACATAAAATGTAAAAGCTGGAAGACACCTAAGAGGTTCCTTGTTTGACAGATGAAGAAACAGAAGCCCAAGGAAAGGAAATGGCAGGTTCAAGGTTAACCTACCTAATGAAGGTGAAACAGGGACTTAAACCCAGACCTGTCACGAGTCCAGTGCTCATAGGACTTTCTCTCCTGTGCTGGTAAAGGTAGGAAGAGAGACTGAGAAAGACCAAAGGTTAGAAACAGGTTCTTGATCTTTTGGACTGTTTCATGGACCTCTTCTCAGAATATTTTTTTAAATGCATGAAGTGAAATACATAAGATTACAAAGGGAAATGATTTTATTGAAATACAATTATCAAAATAGTTTTTAAAGTTAAAAACCCTTGGTCTAGACTCACAGAGATTGACAAATTACAGCCCAATTACAGTCCAATCCAACCCACTGTCTGTTTTTGGGTCACCTACATGCTAAGAATGACTTTGACATTCTTAAACACAGTTTAGCAGGCCAGATTCTGACTACGGGCCCTAGTTTGCTGCCCCATGGTCTAGAGTTATATTGGCACTAACTGAAATTGACTGAAATGCAATTTAGCCACTCAAGGTGAATATTATTTCCCAACTTTACAGATGAGATGTCTTGGGCCTAGAGAGTCGAAATGCCTTGCCTCTAGTCATACAGGTGATAAGTGGGAGAGCCAGGATAGAGGCTTGGTCTCCTGATTCCTATTCCAGGACTCCTTCTGCTGTATTGTGTGGCGCAGTTATCACTATGATTTTAGCAGCTGAAAATCATGACAGCCATAACCACTCCATATAAGGGAACTCATCCCGCCTAGAATATTTAAAAGGACAAACACTCTTGTTATACTATAATTAAGAAAACGTGAACTAAGGCATTAAAGAGCACGATCCCTTTGGAACAAGACAGGGGCCAACATTATTAAGGTCCCCTGCAGGGCAACTATACCAAGGAAGGAACCAAAACAAAGGCATTGCATCTTTTTTCCTGAAAAGATTTCAAATAATTCCTAGATGACTCTCTGAATAGTCAGAGAAAGACCTAGTGGTATGAACCTAGCTCATTTCCCATTCAAAATATCCTGTTCTCTTAAAACTTCCTGAAGTGTGGCCCCCACCCCACCCCACCTCAGGAAGCTAGTTGCTAGACAGTTGCTAAGGGAAATCAGCACACTTGCCTGCCCACTCCCCTTCTACCAGGTTGGGTACGCACAAGAACCCTACCCCTGGCCCACACACCTGAAACACAGAGTGTTAGTTTCTCACTTCATGCTTGTAGGCAGATGATTATTAATAAGCATCATCATTCTTTGAAATATAAAGATTTCTGAGGCTGTCATGTACTCCAATTGTGATCACTTGGGAAAAGTTAAAAAGAAGTCTTCACTTCCCTCTGAATCCCCATGCTTCAAAAGAAGAATAGTCCTTGAACAATTAAAAGGCAGCAAAGTTATTTATTTTTCTTTTATAAAGAGAAGAGTAGAGGGTGTTGAGTATTGTTTTCACAAAATAAAATCAGATAAAATGCACTAAAGAAAGAGCTCAGCAGCAGGGTGGTTGGACTAAATGATTAACATTCTATGTTCTCAGGTACCTTGAAGTTCCAAGACTCTACTTTCAGAGGTTCATACTAGCTCTAACATTCTATGTTCTAAGGTATCTTCCAGGTCTGACATTCTGTGGTTATGACTCTAAGCAACCTTCTAGATTTTTTGAATAGTGAGGAAGACAGGAGTCCCCCGAGGGTAGGTAGATAACAGCAGCAAGAACTGGAGGATTCAAAATAATCAAACACCATGAACTTCAATGGAAGAACAGTTGCTCAATGATTAAATCAGGAAGGACCTAGAAAGAGCAGTGGGGAGCAAATGATTCCTCCTCCCCTTTCATGAGAGGAGTGGCCAGGATTGGTGAGTGGGATAAGGAAAGAGTCATCAAGGAAAAGCCAGGTTTTGAAAAGTACCAGGAAATGGAAAGAGTGTCAGAGAAAGATTGGAGGATGAAGGGAATTTTGTAGATATTCCAGGGGCATCAGCACAGCAGATATGGACTGGGAAGGACTGAAACGCATGAGCATAAGAGTTTGGGAAGATGCACCAAAAGAAAGGGACTCTGGGGCTAGGCAGATGGTAGTTCAGTACCTTAGGATTTAGAGCAAGAAAAGGTAGAAATTTGCTAATCTTTATACAAAGGTGTCTCCCACAGAGAGACGCTTGTCCCCCAGGTTCTAATTTGAATTCTGGGATGACACAACCTATTCTATGCAATGCAAAACCCACTTCAGGTTATTGTGACTAATTCAGGGAGGGGCAAAACCCACTTTAGGTTGTTTTAATGGGGGAGGAGAAAAGCCCACCTCAGGACACTAGAATAGGAGAGGAGGGGAAAGCCCACTTCAGTCTCGAAGGGTCCTGGAGGCTGATTGCTTCTCTGGGGAAGAACTCCATTATCTTATTTGAGCATCCAATGAGATAATGGACATAAAAGTATTTTTGAAAAGTGTTAAGTGCTACAAAAAATGTATTGTCATTATCATCAGGAAGGGTATCGGAAACAAAACAGAAAACATTATCAGACCTTCCTGCCATGTACCCAGAATACTGTTTCCCACACCTCAAGAAAGATGGAACAGAATTGCATAATCAAAAGAAGACAGGAGCTTCTTTACATAAATAGAATAATTTTAAAAAACTGAAGCCCATCAGAATGAAAATATGAAAGCTGAATCTCAAGGACAGCATGGGTGGGAAGAACACACATTGATGGCAGTCCCAATGACTGCATGAATTGTGGATTGTGGATACAGGACAGAAGACAAGGGAGAGCTTAAGCATGGGCCAGACTGATAATGGAGGAAGAGCCAAGGGTTTAGCAAGTCCCGAGTAGAGGAGGGGAGAGCTACATCCAGAAACAGAAGATAAATGCAAAACCATGAATCAGAATTAGGAAGGCAAGTCAGAGTCCACATACACGGTGAGTACGGGCAAACAGCAACCCAGAGACAAGACTGGAAGGTGTGAAAACCAGAGAAAATAGTAAGGTCAAAAGCCATAGGCTCATAGAGGCAGTGGATAGAGTCCTGGGCTTGGAGTCAGGAAGATCTGAGTTCAAATCAAAACCTCACACAGTTAGAGTGTGACCCTCAGCAAATCACTAAAAACCTCTGTTTGCCTCATTTTCCTCAACTATAAAATGGGGATAATAACAGCACCTACCTCACAGAGTTATTGTGAGGGTCAAATGAGATATCTGTGAAAGTGCTTGGCACATTGTAGGTGCTATATAAATAATTCTTCCTTTCTCAGAGTGAGAGCTGGCAAAGGACCTCAGAGGTCACATAATCCAAACCCCTCATTTTACTGATGAGGAAACTGAGTCCCAGAGATATGTAATGATTTGTTTAGGGATACATGGGAAGTATAAGATTCAGGATTTGAACACAGGTCATTTGAACTTCACATCCATCCCTTAATTTTGATTATATCACTCTGCCTCCAACATACTAGGAAGCACTGAATCTTCAGGAGCTGTAAGAACCAAGTAAAAGAGAAGCAAGCTGAAGACACCAAGAGGGACCTTGATAAGTAAGATACCTCAGCCATGCCTCATGCCCTGATCTTTAATGGAAGATCATAGGATTTGAAATAGAGAAGGAAAAGATCTTAAAATCATCTCTTTCACCCTCATCATTTTACAAAAGAGGAAAATGGGGCCCACAGAGGAAAATGGATTTGCCCAACAACACAGGAAGAGTAACAGATCCAGGATCTTCTAATGCCCTTTCTGCTATACCACACAACTCTTATAAAAGCAAAAATCAATCCCAACATCTAGAATCCTGGGCCCTGCAGGTACAAACAGGGAGTTGAGAACATCTGGCTGAAAAGCAGGCTATGTGTGGGGGAGACAAAAAATTTTGTCAGAGATACTGGAATTTTTTTTCACTAAATTATATGGTGCTAGAACCTGGAATAACTTCTTGAAGTTTTAAAAAAGATGGTCTTAAAACAAATAAAACTGAAAGAGCATTTAGTCCTGGGATAGAGATTCATCCTCAAAATCAAGATAACTAGGGTTCCAGTCCCAGGTCTGACACATACTGTAACTCTGGGCAATTTATTTCACCTTTCAATGTCCCAGGCCACAGCTTAAGAATGTAAGTTACAGAGCAGTTAGTGATCTGCACTGGTGGAAGAAGAGATATGTTTCAGGCACGTGGGGACAGTTTGTATAAAAGCAGAAAGGAAGGGGACGAAACATTGAATTCAGAGAACAAGTGGTATTCCTGTTTGGCTAAAACGTACAAAGTGTGATGGGAAGTTTACTGGAATTACTGGAAAGAAGAGTAAGAAAGAGAAGGCATACTGCTGAAGACTTTAAGTGGCTGACTAAGGGATATTTTATTCTAGAGAAAATAGGAAGTGCTATGGTCTAACCTGTGACTTAAGAAGATTAAGTTAGTAGCCTATGTGACATATGAGAGAGAGGAAAGCCTGAAAATGGGGGACTCAATTAGGAAGTAATCATTCAGGCAAAAGTTAACAGGACCCTGGATTAGAATGGAAGCTATGTGAATACAGAGAAAAGGATGAACATGCAAATTTTTGTGCCAGTAGAGTCACCAAGACTTGGCAACTGATTGGATATGGAGAGAGACAGGAATCAAGGTTGTAAAGGTCGGGAAGGAGGAGTTGATGGTGTCAAAACTTGCAGAGAGGTCAAGTGACATGAAGACTTTAATCAATCAACAAGTAGTTGTGACTCCAAGGTTGTGAACGTTGGGGATGACTGGAAGGATTATAGCTTTAGAGCTAGAAAGAACCTAAGAGACATCTAGTCTAACTCCCACATTTTAAAAATTAAGAAATGAAGGTCTAGCTGGTGGTACCCTCAATAGAAACAGGGAAGTTTGGAGAAAGGGTAGGTTTGGGAGTGGAGACAGTGAATTCTATTTTGAATGTATGGAGTTTGAGTTGATGATGGGACATCCAGTTGGAACTCATTGGCACTGTGGGACCTAATTCTGTTTAGAAATAATATGATGATACTTGAACCCATGGGAGCTGATAAACTGTACAAGGAAGAGAGTACAGAGATGGGAAAGAAGAGATACTAGAAAAGAGACTTGAAAGATGTGCACACTTAGTGGGCAGGAAAGAAATGATAATCCAACAAAGGAGACTAAAAGGTTATACAGGTAGGAGAACCAAGACAGAACAACATCATAAAAGCCAAGAGAGGACAATATAACAAGGAAGAAGGAAGGGTTGATGGTGTCAAAACTCGCAGAGAGGTCAAGTCACATGAAGACTCTAAATCAATCAACAAGTATTTAGTAAGGAGTATGTGCCAAACATTGAAGAATAGTCCACTGAAATTAGCAATTAAGATACCAGAGTCAGAATACAGAGTGCAAAGGACTGAGAGTGAGAGAAATGTAAGGGAGTTGAGGCAATGAGCATAATGACATATTTAAGAGTCTGGCTATGAAAGGGAGAAAAGATAGGGGACAATAGTTTAAGGACATGGCAGAGTCAAGGAAAGAGGATTTTTTGTTTTGTTTTGTAGTTCATTTTTTCAAGGATGGAGGAAATGACATCTTTAAATGTTTGTAGGTAACAGGGAATAAGCCAGTGGATATGGAAACATTAAAGATAAGAGAATAATGGAGAACCAGAGAAAACAGGAGAAGCTAGGACACAAATAGAAGAGTTAGTCTTAACAAGAAAGGTCACTTCTTCCTCAGAGACCAAAGCAAATGGCAGAAGAAGAAAACTGCAATATCATGGTACACTGGACTTGGAGTCCAGAAGGACCTGGGTTTGAATCCTGCCTCAGACACTTACTAGCTGTGTGACCTTGGGCAAGTTGCTTAACTTTTGCTTGCTTCAGTTTCCTCATCTGTCAAATGAGGATAATAATAGTATCTACTTCCCAGGTTTGTTGTAAGCAGCAAACAGATAATATACATGGAGTGCTTTGCAGACCCTAAAGAAATATATAAATGTTAGTTAGATGACAGGATTTACAATCACAAGTAACCTCAGTTTACAGACTGGGCCAGAGACAAGAGGTGAGCTGCCCAAAGTCACACAGCTGAGAAGCAGCAGAGTAGATTCAAGTTCAGTCCTCTGTATTAACACCTAAATGCAGATATATAAAATGTTACTATGCTATATTATACATGTGTAGGTATACATATATACATGTAAATGAAAGGAGATGTTTAAAAAAAAAAAAGATGTACGTGTGAATGATAAGGTTGACACACACATTGCCAGAGCTGGCTATATGTTTAACAGTCTCCAAAGGAAAGAAGAGAAGAGGTATTAGATTGCCTACCAAACTGAAGGTCCAGAGAGCCATTGTACTGCCCTCATTGTTGTATGCCTGTGAAACCTGAACAGTATACCAGCATCATGACAGGAAACAATCGCTTCCACGTGAATCGCCAAGCATTCAAACTCTTCTGCAGAGAGCATATCTCTGATGGGCTGGCCACGTTGTTAGAATGCCAAACATATGTTTCCCTAAAAGACTATTTTATGGAGAATTCAAAGCAAGCGCTCACACAGAGGCCAGAAGAAGTGATACAAAGACATTGTCAAGGTCTCGCTGAAGAACTTTGGAATTGATTGTGAGATACGGGAGACACTGGCACAGGGCTGCCCAGCATGGTGTGCCTGCATCAAAGAAGGAGCTGTGCTCTATGACAGCAGTCAAATTGCAGTTTAAAAAAAAAGTGAGATGCACAAATTTAGAGACATCTCCACTTCAAATATTCATATGGACTAATTGTGCTGTTCCCGTGGTAGAGCGATTCAAGCTCACATTGGTCTGATAGACCACAGACACACTGTGCCTTGACTCTAACATAGTGATGTCATTTTATTCCTCTTTGAGAGCAAAGGACAAACAACCAACCAACTGGATAAAAGGCAGCATGGTATACTAAACAGGTTGCTGGCCCAGGAGGCAGGAAAATCTGAGTTCAGGTCTCAGCTTTAACACATGCTAGCTGTGTCATTTAACCTCTGGTAGCTCACTTAACATCTCAGTTGCCCTAAGCAACTTTCTTAACACTGTCAGTTCAAAAACAGATGCTGGGGGGAGCTAGGTGGCACAGGGGATAGAGTACTGGCCCTGAAGTCCAGAGGACCTGAGTTCAAATCTGGCCTCAGACCAAACACTTAACACTTACTAGCTGTGTGACCCTGGGCAAGTCACTTAATCCCAACTGCCTAACCAAAAAAAAAAAAAAAGATGCTGATCTGACATGGTAGAAGTTCCTTACTAGAGACTCTTACACTGATGAAATCATAAGTGCAGTGTATAATCACATACATATAACTATATGTGTGTATGCATGTGTGAATATGAACATGTGTGTGTGGATAAAATATACACATATTTAAGAGGGTCTGTTGTTCACATGTAACAAGAAAAGAAACATGGGACACCAAAGCAACTACAGCTCCATAGAGGGAAAAAAATTTTTTGGCAGTTTGAAATTACAATCTTGTTGCATTTTATAAACATCCTGGGAGTTTCTTGTTAAATTACTTGGTAAGTAACTGTTCTTTAAGTCACCAGCTGCTGAATTTTTTCCCCTATGCCTTTAGGATAATGCTCATTAAAGTGAAATTGATTTGGAAGAATTCAATACTGTGGGCAAATAGAAACATGGTGGTCTGCACTTACATTGAGCCAGTAATGAAGACCATGCCTATTTCTAAAACTCACTGATTGAATAATTTTCTAGGGAGGGAAGGGAGAGGTTTGACATGTGAAGAAGGAGAGGAGACAGAATTCACAATGGATGACCTTTTGTTCAGGAAAGTGGGGAGTAACATCCTCTGCTGGGAAGGAAAGGGTGTAAGAAAAGATGAGAAGATTTAGAACAGCTTCTGTGGAGAAGGTACTAGTGAATCAGGGTAAACAAAAGAAATGCAAAACAGAAGACTCCAATTGAGATCACATAGCATAAATATGTAGTGGACCAAGTCAGCATAATTGCGTAACTTTCTCCAGTAGTAATCAACAGGACAAGAGTAGAAACAGAGAAATAAATAATGGGAGAGTACCACAAGGACAAAGGAAAAGGGATTCAAGGGAGATGGTTGTGTATAGGTGAAATGATCAACCAGTTTCAGATGACCAGAGTCAAGATAAGGAAAGGAAGACAGTAAGGACAAAATATTATTGATAGAATAGGAGAAAAAGAAAGAGTGGAAGAACTGAAGGTCATGGTAAAATGAAGAACAGATATAGGAGTAAGACAGAGGAAGAGATAGAAGGATAGGAGTTTCAGGAGAATGTCAAAAATCGAGATCATGTTGATATATTTATAGCAGCTTTTTTTATGGTGGCAAAGAATTGGAAATTGAAGTGAGGCCCATCAAGTAGGGAATGGCTAAACAAGTTGTACTATATGATTGTGATGGAATACTATTGTGCTATAAGAAATGATGAACAGGATGGTTTCAGAAAAACTTGGTGGACTTATATGAACTGATACAAAGTAAAGTGAGCAGAACCAGAACATTATACATAGTAAGAGCAATATTGCAATAATGATCGCTGTGAAAGATTTAGTTACTCTTATTAATACAATAATCCAAGACAATTCCAAAGGATTTATGATAAAACATGCTATCCACCTCCAGACAGAGAACTGATCAACACTGAGTGCAGAATTTCTAAGCTATTGAGGGCAGCAGTAGTCTAGGATCTAGATACTTGAATTATTGTCACTCATACGATCAATTTTAGATGTGACTCAGGGAAGAGTAACAATGGAGATAATTATGTGAGTAAATAAGGTGTCTTAGAGAGCAAATAAGAAACTTATGAAATGTGTAAGACAGAGAAAACATAGAACTTGCTTGTGAATTCTTTTTTATTTTCCTGTATTTTTTGAATAATAACTTCCCCAATTACATGTAAAAACAATTTTTAACATTCTTTTTTTTTTGAGTTCCAAATTCTCTCCCTCCATTCTTCCCATATCCCCTCCCTAAGACAGTAAGCAATTTGATGTAGGTGTGCAATCATGCAAAATATATTTCCACATTAGTCAAGTATGAAAGGGGGGAGGGGAACTATGAGCTTACACATTTAAAAAGGAGTAAAAACAAGTTCAGGAATCAGTAACAAGTTAGTAAATATAGTAGGAAATTACTTATTAAAGATTAGCATCATGAAAGGTAAATGGATTTTTATTCAAAATAGACCTTAGCACCATTATTAGTGAATACTATAATGGATGGTAGATGGATGGATAGACAGATTGTTTGCTTTAATATATAATTTCTTATGTTATGCTCATTTAAGAATCCCAATAAGGAATCATGGAACTATAGGTGTCAGAGCTCGAAGAGGCTCACAGAGTTTCAGATCGAACAAAAAATTTCCTACCTTTTCATTTGATGGACAAGGAAGGTAAAGAAACGAGAAAGGAAAAGACTTGTCCAAGGTCACATATCTTAAAGTGAAAGTTATCCTAACTAGTGATGCAAAAACCCACAAAACAATTATATTTATTCATTCAACAAATTTTTTTTTATGAAATTAATCAATAAGCATTGCCTACTATGTCCCAGGCACTGTATTAGCTGTTAGGACAACAAGTACAAAGAAATAAATAACCCTCACTCAAATGGAGCTTACATTCTAATGGTGTAGGCAACAAATACATATATAAGTATGTACAGGATAGCTATAAAGGGAATAAATGTAAACACAGTTATCTCTCCATATCGAGACTTTCCCCACTGTGGTTTTGATATATCCCAAGTAAGCATAAGAAATTAAATGGGAATTTGGGGAGAATTTTGCAGAAGCCACAGACAACACTGAAGGCCAGTAGACAACACAGAAAACATTTAGAAACTCAGAAATATATAAAATATATGTATAATATTGCAAATATCGACATATTTTATCTTTTAGTACCACAATAATTTGGACTTCTTTTCTGGTATAAAGGGAAGGTCAAAAACTGTTATGCAGATTTTCCAGATCACAGGGGTGCCTGTGCCCCTAAGCCCTGTGATGTAGAAGGGATAACTGTATATACAAAATAGTTAAATTCAAAGTAGTTTGAGAGGGGGAAAATTAGCAGTTGGAAGGATAAAGAGAGGTCTCATGCAGAAGGTGGTGCTAGAGACTTTATAAGACTGAAGTGAAAAGGAAAAGCATTCCATGCAAATGGGACAACCAATGTACAGACATGGAGATGAGACTTGTAGGGTCATGTGTAAGGAACAAAGGAAAGATCAGTCTGGCTAGTTCACAGAGTGCAAGCAGGAGGACAACATCCAATGAGACTAGCATGATACTCCGGGGCCTGGTCATGTAGGGTTTTAAAAACTAAACAGAAAAGTTTACAGATTAGAGGCAATAGAAATGTTGGTTCAGCAGAGGAGTCACATGGTTAGATCTGCACTTAAGGAAAAACCTGGGCATCACTGTACCAATTAGGAGGTTGTGACAGTAATCTAGGCCAGGAGTGGTAAGGACCTGACCTAAGGTGATATCTCTGTGAGTGGCAAGAAGTATTCACATATGAGAGATGTGAAAGTAGAAACTAAGATTTGGCAACCAATTGGCAATGTGGAGTCAAAGGGGTGAAGAGCTGAAGTTAATGCCAATGTTGTAAACCTGCAAGACTGGGATGAAGGTGCTTAGAGCCAAAATAGGAAAGTTTGAAAGAGGGAAGGGTTTGGGAGGAAAGATAACGAATTCGGTTTTGGACAGAATGAATTTGAATATCTCCTGGATATCTAATTTGAAATAATTGTGCAATGTATTATGATGATTGATGACAGTCTCTGCCCTCAAAACACTTAGAATCAAATGGTACAATAAAACATACTCATAAGATTATACAAATTAGAATATAAGTATATAAATTAATATTAAGGGCTATGAGATCAGATTTTAGCTAGAAGAATTAGGGAAGGATTCATGAAGTAAGCAGCATTTGAGCTAGCCCTTAAATGATATGGGTTTTTTTTTTGGGGGGGGAAGCCATATTTTTTGAAGTAACAGCTATGCAAGTCTTTAGATTTCTTGGTGACTGTAACTTTGTATTGAAATTCCCAAGATGTTTGGAAGATCTTCATATGCTATAGAAACCTAACAATTAAGTCAATCTCTGCCAAAGAAGTAGTTGAATAAATCCAAAAGATCTATTAGACAAAAGTGAAATCTTTCTGAAGTATAACCAAATAATCTTTTTATCCATTTAAATTATTTCTCCTACTTACTTTTAAATGCATGGTTCATTTAAGAAAAAATAACACCACCACTATGATGTCTGAGTGATAAGAAAAAACTGTTGAGTACAACCAGATCACAAGATATGGAAACTTAAGTGTTTCCACGAACATCAGAGTCTCAAATATGAGTCCATTTCAGTAGAAAAACTAGAGGATAAACATGTCTTTGGAATTCCAAAGGCATCTGAGCCAGACTAGTAATGCCTCTGATGATCAAGAAAATGCAAGAGATTGAGCCTAACCCTCCCCATGGCTCTCCTAAAACAATCCATCTGTTTGGATTTGCCTGGAGAAACCTAAATCTTTCCCACGACCTGCTAATGTTACAAGAGAGCAAATTCTGAAATCCAGTTCTGGTTTTTCTCTAGAGAGCTATTTTAAAACTGCTTCAGGTTTTGAAATCACCCATTCAAACATATTCTTGAAATACAGGACTGTCTTAAAATGAGAAACATATTGTAACTTTCTCTTCAATGGCTTTTAGTGCCAATGTAACTATTTTAGAAAACTATACTTTTTATACCGGAGGTTATCACAGAATTACAGTATTTGGAGATCTTTAAAGTGATTCAGCTCCAGAAACCCTATGTTAAAGAATGGAGTGCTTACTAGCTGTGTGACCCTGGGCAAGTCACTTAACCCCAATTGCCTAAAAAGAAAAAAAGAAAAGAATGGAGTGACTTGCCCAAGGTCATTCAAGCTAGTTGCAGTCAGAGCCAGGATAGAACTCAGATCCCCTGACATCTAATCCGGTGCTCCTTATACCACCCCAAGACAATATTTTGTAGAATAAGTTATTTTAGTGTTGTTAACAATGACTATTTGTGATTAATGAGATCAGTAAGAAATTTCTCACATGCATGACTTCAAATGAAAAATGGCTTCTCTTTGTTTTTCTGCCACCATGTTGCTCCTGATGACATCAGAGGTTTGGTGTTTTTTTTTTGGTCGCAAAAATAAGAAATGCCTCTTCATTCTCCTGCTATTTGTAAAATCCCCACGTAAATGTAAGAAAACACATTACAGCAGTGAAATCAAAATAACATATATAAACCACAACTCTGGCAAGGGGAGAGATGTCACCATACCTGCCACTTTCTGGAATGATTTTAAAGTGTTTAAACAGGGTTCTGTCCTTAGTCCTGTACCGTTCAGCATTTTTACCAATGACTTGAATGTTTATCAGATTCATTGATGACAAAATGCTGGAAGGCTAGCTAATGCATCAGCTAGAACTGGGGTCCAAAAAAAAAAAAAGATCTAAACAGCTTGGAATGATGAGTTACATCTAATAAGAAGAAATTCATCAGATGATAGATTGGAGCAAGAAAGGACTTCACAGGTCTTTGAGTCTAAGCCCCTCACTTGACTGACATCTACATTTTCAGCATAATATCTGACACTGCTGTCCCTGATCAGATTCCATATGGAATACTGCGTGTTGTTCTCGGTGCCACATTTGACAAAGGACACCAACCAGTTGGAACCCATATAGAGCTCTTTGTTCCAAGCACTGCTGTCAAACCACATCTCTCCCATCCTGTACTTGTGAAGTTGTTGTGTTTTTTTTTAAAAAAAACAACACAGATATGGACTTTTGTATTTAATCTTACTGAATGATAGCATAACATAGTGGATAGGGAACTGAACTTAGAATCAGGAAGACCTGGGTTCAAATCTTTCCATACACTTACTAGCTATGGGATCTTGGGCAAGTCACTTAACCTTTCTATGCCTCAGTTTCCTTACCTATAAAATGAAGGGGTCAGACTTGATCAGGGGTGGGGGAACCTTTGGCCCCAAGGTCACATATAGCCCTCTAGGTCCTCAAGTAAGGCCCCCTGACTGAATCCAAACTTCTCCTTTGTTCTGTGAAGTTTGAATTCAGTTAAAGGGATGTGCTTGAAGATTTAGAGGGCCATATGTGGCCTCGAGGCTACAGGTTCCCCACCCCTGGAGTAGGTGATCTCTAATGTCTGCATTCTATAATTCTAGGATCATAAAATCTAGAGTTAGATAAGGACACAAAGACCATCTAGCCCTCTCATTTTAGAGATAAGAAAACTGAGATCGATAATCCTAAAAATTTTAGGAGAATCCCTGCCTGTCAGAGACAGAAGGGACCTTAAGGGTCATCTAATCCAGCCTCCTTAATATAAATGTAATCTCAGTCCCAAAGCCCACTGCAATTTGGGTTACATATAAAAGGGGTGAAATGATTTGCTAACAATACAGCAAGGTTGGTCAATTGGTATTCCCAAGTTTTTTACACCATATCATACTGCCTCTCTATGCACAAAGAATGGGGGACCTCTGGTGGCCATATCCTTGAGACATGGAGGTACTGTAGAAGAATCCTAATCTTTCTACCATACCACCTAAGACATAAAGAGTTTATAAATTGTCACACTCCTGCCTCTGTCTTTGGAGAGTTTGTGCAGGAAAGCTCTGTGCCTGCCTTTGTTTCTCAAAAACAAAGATTCTTCTTAGGAGCAATAAAGGCAGAGGAAAAACCCTGTGATACACACTAAGAACTCCTGGGAGAATCCATGAAGCAACTGCTATAAGATCAGAAGAATAAAAAATCCATATCCCCACAGCTCCTGCAAGGCTTTAATATTTTCAAAGAACTGTCTTCATAATGCTATGAGCTAAGTAATGGAAGAATCATTATCCCCATTTTACAGATGAGGAGACTGAGGCCCAGAGAGGTCAGTAATAAATCACAATTTTGAAGCACTTTAAGATTTTCCCCAAGCGCAAGTTATTGTCCCCATTTTACAGATGATGGAACTGAGGCCCAGAGAGGCAAGATGACTTGCCCCCAGCCACAGAGCTAGTAATATCAGAGGTAGGACTCACATCCAGGATTTCTGACTCCCAAGTAAACAGTCTTTCCATTACACCACACTGGCTAGCTAGGCAGTGGGCAGCATCAAGATCAAAACCTCTAAAATTCCATGATTTTATGATAATACAATTGATTTGGATGTTTCCAAAGCCAGCCTTCTCACAGTCAGTTGGATTTAGGTGTGAGCTACTGACAGTGAAAATGACTTAGAGTGACTCCTTGGTTTGTCAAACCCTAGAACTGAAAGAGCTGTTATGGTCCAACCCTTATCTGAACCATCTACAACCATTTCCTAGCATTCAGTAACTGAGGGAAAGCCAAAGCAAAGCAGAGACAGCAGTTATGGCACAGTGTGGGGAAACGAGCAACAGAATAGGCTTATTCACAACAGCTATTCCTTCTTCCTTGTTGTTCCTTTGTACCCCCATCTGTTCCCCTAACCAAAAAGAAAGTCCATGTTCAACTTCTAGAAGCCAGAAGCAACAGGTCTGTATTGAAAGATTTAGGCTTTATCATTTGTATTTGTTTGTTTGTTTGTTTTTAATACATCTTTATGAACAGTCCTTGGGCTGCGTCAATCCATGAAAAATTATTACATGGGATCATAGCTCTGGTACTCTAAGGCAAAGGTGTCAAACTCCTGGCCACCACAGCAAGTGGCCCCAAAAAACTCCCATGTACAGACTGAATCAGATTAAAATGGAATTGGGAAATCTTTAACAAAATAAATAAAATATAAAATGCAACATAGATAATGTTAATGTGTGACTTCTCAAGTTAATATGTAACCTGCAGAGCTCCGTTACTATTTGGGTTTGACACCAGTGCTGTAAGGAACCTCCTTTTGGACTTTACAATCCAAATCTCATTTGAGAGATGAGGACACTGAAATCCAGGAAGATGACTTGCCCAAGGTCACAAAGGTAGCATCAGAGGTTGTTTTTGAACTCAGGACACTTCTCTGTTGTTCTAAGACTGTTACATAATTCAGCAGTCTACCATCCCCTCATGCAATGCCAAGCAACAGAGGATAATGGAAAGAACACTGGCCTTAGCATCAAGAGACCCAAATTCCAGTCGTAATTCTGACATTAACTAGCTAAGTGAGCCTGAGAAAGACACTTGCCCTCAGTGGGTTTCAGTTTTCTCTTCTATAAAATGAAAAGATTAGACTAAAAATGCCACTTCCCAATACTGGCATTATATAGCAGAGTTTCTAAAGTCCTTCCCTTTCAGCTCCACAATTTTCAAAAAATGCATGAAATTAACAATGTAATAGAAAACAATATGAGTGAGTGATACTGTGAATAAAAATAGTAGGGCTGTTCAGCTGAGTATGAAGAAAAAAAATACCCAGTTCCACAGAGATCAACCATTAATGTGTCCCTGCTTACCTTTTCTGAAACACAAAAACAAGAAACACTCCACAGAATTAACAGGTGATAGAAGCAAAACATAAGCACAGAGAAGGGAGGGGCAGGGGAACTCAACCTATAATTAGGTGGCTCTCTAGTTAGGTAAATGGTGCTGTAAGATTCCAAAAAAGATAAGAGGTGCAAGTGAAGAAACCATTACATTTACTATAAATACCACAACCTAATAGATTAGTGAACAGGACTGGAAATCATAAGCCACAATTTCTATTCCTGGTTTCCCTGCAGACTTTTCTCTCTGGGCCTCAGTTTCTTTGTCTGCCAAGATGAGAATGATGCCTCTCTGTTCCCTTTCCCATTATCATCCACTACACAGAAATGGAGGAAGAATGGGTGGGAGGAGTTAATGGAAGATTCACCATCAGATTCTGTATAGAGATGCCAGATTTGGGAATCCCTCTCTGAAAAGGCTTAACACCATCAACTCTCATGCCAAAAAGCTCCAACTATATGGGGAAAGGAAAGACTCATCAGAGGAAATGCAGAATCAAAATGGGCTAGCAGAGGAAGGGCATATAGCATGTCTGAAGTGCCTCTTCTTCAACAAGGACAGAAACATTAGGAGGCTATGTTGTGAGTAAGCCTATATTAGGTGTAAAGGAGTCCCAATTTCAGAGATGTCAATCACCAATATTCATCATCCATCTTCAGGCCTATACATAAGACATCATATTAGGTAGCAGGGATACAACGTGGTCAACAAAGATTTATGCAGGCCTTGTTTTGTTAGTACAACATGACTGTTGCCCCCACAATACCAAGGAGAAGGTAAGAATCAAAACAATTCAAAAGAATCCTAATAGTATACCAGTACCAGACACCTTACATAGCTTCCATTTCCTGGAAGTCAGAAGTAACAACTCACCTTTTTCCCATGGTCTGGGCATGGGAAAAAGTAGCAAAACCCTGTCACATATGACACAATTCATCTTGAACAACTCCAAACCAGATTACTTACATGTCTTCCTCCACACTTCTAAACTTGCTTCTCAGACCAGTACATTCTCTACAGATACAATACGCTCACTTCCCTTTTCCTGGTTTCTGTACAGTAACGTGTATAAGGAAAGATGTGGCCTTTGTTTTTCTTTCCCCCAATTGGTCATTTGCCTTTGTTAAAGTTCCCTGGAGTGACCATAAAACACTCCCCAGATCAGAATTTGTTTACATATATATATATATATATATATATATATATATACACCCAACTTCCAAAATACCAAAGATCCCCATCCAAAGGTGCTTTGTTTTAGACTGCAGCTGGGGGGGAGGGGGGAAGGAGAAAAAATTTTTTAAAAAGCTAACCACCCCCCATATAGCAGAAGAATGAAACAATGTCAAGAAGAAACCAGCCATCTCCAGAACCAACTGGTAGTTTATTCAAACATCCCCAACTTCCAGGGGTCAGCTATAGTGGCAGTTTACTTCTTTGGCTGATGTCTGGCTAATCATCTTAATGCCTTCTTAATGACCATCACATTCTGGAAGCCACAGCTTCAGAATGTAGTAAATACTGGCCCCCTCTCAATTAAATTAGGGGTTTGCTGTTTTATGTTTTGATAGGAAGGGGATGTTTGAAGCCTCCTAAAATATTCCAATTAGTTCTCTCTGTTGAAACTGACAAGACATTAACAGACACATTTGCTGTTTCAGTTTAATGTACCAGAATGTTTGCACATCAATGTACCCCTCACAATTTTTTTAAATGTGCAGCATATTTTCAAAAGTGGAATAAATTGATCACAATTTAGACACGTTTATCATATATTTCCGAAGTTTGGTTGTGTCTTTTAAAAAAAACTTTCAAAATCCATAATTTAAACTGGGGTAAGTGCCTGGGACAAATGCCTATTTGAACACCAAAGTCACCTGTCAAGAAATAAATGCTCCTTATTCACTTATTGCTTCTTTAAAAGGATAGCATCCCCTTAGCAGACAAGCCTGTGTTTGTATTTGACAATTGTAATTAATTATAGAAATGTAACAGAATTGGAGCCAGCCATTCAGATTCTCCGGTTTACAGGGCGAAAAGAGAGGAACAAAGGAAAAGGTTATTTTCCTCCTTGGTTTCTACAATAAAAGATGTTCTTTTGAATGGTATCAGCAATAATAAAGAATGGATTATTAATTTGTTTTACCCGAACTTAACTTTCTCATCTTCTCTTATCTATCTCGATCATTGGCTGATACCAGCAGAAAGTAATTTATATGGAGTCTCATATAACACGGGCTTCCATCTGCTGGAATGGAGCCCATGAAAGGGCACAGGTGCACAACATAAAAGCTCATAGGTAACATACTGCCATTCAGAAATTGGTGCACCCTAATGCAAAATAAATACAGCGTTTGCTCTGCACAAGAGGAGAAGAGGGAATGACTCTGGGGGTTGAAAACATCTTGTGTCTTTAACAACAGAAAGCCAGAAGTATACCGTACTCTCAGTGGCATCTTTTCTATTTCCAATCGACCTAAAAACCTTGAGTTGTGCCCTCCCTTAACTCAGGTGCCAGTGTGTCTGGGGAAATTTTCGAAAGATCTCAGTGAATCTGGAAGCCTTTCTGCTTTTCCAATCTTTTAAACTCTATTCCATAATATGGCTTTGTCATTAAACACTGAAAAGGGAAAAGAAGGGAAAGCCAAGGGCAAGGGGGCCTTGGTTTCAGAGACACTTGCTGTCCACAGAGGAGCTAGGAACAGGGCAGAGGACTCTGGCACCGGAGGCAATACGGTCCCAGCACTAGTCAAGCTGGTAACCACAGCTCCCAGGCTCTGCCCGTGCTATTCACAGCCCTGACCCTCGGAGAATCAAAGCCGAAATGCGAGTGGAGCTCTCCTCACCTCTCAGCAAAATTAAGCTATCCCTAATTCTCCAGGGATGGGATTACCCAGTGCCCCCTCCCCAGGGCAACCCAGTAGGGTCGAAGCTGCTCCTTAACAGAGGTTAAGGAATCACATTTCTCGGGCTCTTGGAAAGGGGGCGAGTCCTTAAGTTGATGACTGCTCTTTAGACAGAGAATGGGCTTTTTCCTCTCCCTACATTCTCCCCATCACCTTGTCAGCAGGCTTCCTTTGCTTCTACAGTCCCGCCCCGTCTCACCCTGCCCTTGCCAGTACCCCTAGCCCTACCTGTACCACTCCAGCCCTTTCTCGTAGTTCCTGTCGAAGAAGTGCGGCTCCACGCCCACTGCCCGCACGTCTGGGTGCACTCGGATCGCCTCCAGCAGAGCCCGGGTCCCTCCTTTCTTCACCCCGATGATCAGAGCCTGCGGTAGCTTCTTCTCTCCGTAGTCCGGGGTGGTGGTGCCAGGGCCAGGGCCCCCCTTTTCCCCTCCTCCTCCACTGGTACTATTGCCCCCCCTCCGGCCAGTCAGCTCCTCGTCTGTGGTGCTGGACTCATGGGCGTCCCTCTCGAAGAGCCCGCTCTGCACCGTGATCATCTCGGTGGGGGCCAGGGGGGTCCGGATCCAGGCGTCCCGGTTGGCTGGCCCCTCTCCGCCGCTGCTCCCCGGTCCCCAGTCGTCTCCGGGGGACCGGGGGGAGTCCAGTGGCTCCCTTCGGCTAGCGTTGGCTAGCGCTCCCAGGGACGGCGGCGGCGGGCGCGAGGGGCCGAGCTGGACACGGGGAGGCAGGAGGGAGGGCAGCAGTGGCGGGCTGGGAGGGGGGCCGCCCGAGGGCTCCCCGGCGCCGGGCGGCTCCTGCAGCGCCAGTGGGAACTGCAGAGAACTGTAGCAGCTCATGAGACTGTAGCACAGGTAGGTGACGGACAGAGACAGGGTGCACATGAAGAGCAGCTTGCGCGCCGGGGGCCCCTTAGAAGAGGCAGTGGGCGGCGGCGGCGGCGGCGCGGGCCACTGGGCCATCGCGGTTGCCCGCTGGCGGCAGTGGCGGCGGCGGCGGTAGCAGCAACGGCGGCGGCAGCAGCAGCCCCCGGCGCTGCCCGGACATGATTTCAGCCGCCGCCCCCGCCGCCGCCGCCAAGCCGCCCGGGTTGCATGGAGAGACGCCGATGCGCCCCCGGCCCCGGCTGCTCCTCCAGCCGCCGCCGCTGTCCCGCTGCACTTGGGGGGAGCCCCGCCGCATGGCCCTCCCGACGCTGCCCCCGGAGCCCGGCTGTTGGCCCCGGGCTTCCCCCACTACCCCCCCTCAGCCGCTGGAAAGAGGACTGAGGGGGGCGCGCGAAACTCCCTGCGCTGCCGGTGGCACCTGCTCCAGCCTCCGTCTCCAGCTCGGTGTCCACCTCCTCCTCCTCAGTCGCTGCCGCCGCCGCTGCTACCTCTATAGCAGCCGCTGCCACTGCCGCCGCCTCACACTGTTGCAGCCCCGAGTTCCTTCCCCGCTGCTAACTTTCTGCCGGGAGAGGAGCAGGGAGGGGAGGAGAAGAGGGGGGCAGGGCGCGCACCCGCCCGCCACTGGGAGGCTTGGGGGGCGGATCACGCGCACCCCCGGGAAGGAGGGGAGGAAAGCAGAACGCGCGCCGGGAATAGGGCAGAGAGGGATGCACTGGGTGGGGAGGGGGCGTGCCTTGCGTGCCCTCACCTGAGGCGGCCCTAGGGTCTCTCTCTTCCCGGCCCTAGTCTTCGCCAGTCTGGATGCCTGTAGCTCTCGGTACCCTGTTCTTCCCTTGCTATGTCGCCAGGTCCCCAGGGCGCACAGGGGGATCGCACCGGGCCCCGGCCCGTGCCACGAGGGCCAAGGAGCTTACCGAGAGCGCATCAGGGATTCGGTCTCTTCTCGCCAGGGGGCTCCCTGGCTTGGGCTCTCCCCCCATTCCTCCCGGACCGCACCCCTAAGGAATTTCTCTCCGTTCGGTTGGCATGTGTTTCCTAGCCTGATTTTTTTTCCCCTTGCTTCCTTTCTCAAACTAGCCTTCCTTAGCACTCATTGCTCTCTTCTCACCCCACCCCCAACCTTGAAATCTGAAGACTTTACACAGCTCTTCCCCGCAAATGGTCCCTGGCCCAGGGCTGTGCAATTTTGCCGGCCCAGTACTCTCATGGGAGAGGGAACCTGCTGGTTGTTCACCTCTCTAAGAATACCTAGGCTAGCTACAGGTGGTTATATTTTCCTCCCCCATTACTAGGAATGTAAAGTATACTATAGTTGAACCATGTTATGAAGCAGCTTATTAACTGGCTTTTTTAGATACACTGTGGGTTGGATCCCGTCCCTAGAAAACACAAGGATAAACATCAAAAGGCCAATTACAATATAGTTACCCTGTACCCAACATTCTTGTTGTACTAGAGACACCATGCTCCAGGACATCGACCCTTTACTGTGAGAGAAAGGATCATCAGAATGGAGAATCAGCTAGAAGCAAGGACAGTTCTGTTTTCTCTCTTCTTTCTGAGGAACTAGAGAGAGATAGAGGGAGGCGAAGAATAACGGTCAAACTCCCTGGTAGGGTCACTTTCCTGGGGCAGAGTATCCCTGTGGTAGCTTTATGGAAAAGGAACTCACAATTTGCCCATTAGTCTAGCTCTCCAGGGGAGAGTGGCCTCCTTCGAAGCCCCTTTCAAAAGCCGCTGAGCCTGGGTACTTAGTGGGGCAGCCTTTTGCCTGGCATGGTAATGCAGCTGGCATCTCCAGGTTTGTTTGATCATATAATAAATCCAACAGTTGAAAGAAAAACGTATATAGTGTCTAAATATTAACTAGATACCTGGTGCCAAGGAAAAAAATGTTAATCAAATAAGATGAAGAACGTGGACTTTTCCCATAGTGAACAAAAGCTCAATGCTGCTCTCAGCTGGACATGTGTTCTTTCTCTGCAGCTTCAGTTCAGATAAAGATTATTCCTTTATAATATATTTTTTATGGTACACTGGAGACCTCTGAAATGCAGAGTCTGGTGTCCTGTAAATCATTTCCTGTAACTAGGGATTCTTTTTCAAACACCACACAACTGCATTACAGTAACGTTAATGTTAAGGGGCCAATTTGAGTTGGCAACAGCACAGGCTGGCCCCGCTTCTACCTATCCCTGTGCCTAGTTATGCACCTAAGATATTAGAATCCTCTGATTGCAAGGCAAAGAAGTCAAGTGAACAAACATTTATTAAGGGCTTACAATGTGTCAGACAGTGTGTATCTCACTGGAGATACAAAGAAAGGGCGGAAAAGCAGCCTGTGCCCTGAAGGAGCTTACATTCTAATAGGGGATACAACTGCAAACAATAATGTGTATACAAAATATTTACAAGGTTAACCCAGCTTATCTCAGAAGCAAGGCACAAGCAGCGGGGGCTGGGGTGGAGAAGAGGTGGAAAAGGCCTTTGGAAAATTTGTGAATAAAAGGAAATCTGACTTTGCTACCCTTCCACCTCCCTTCTGTATACTTTCCCACCTGATAGTATATCCTGTTTTTCCATATTCCTTCTCTATTCACACCTAGCATGTCCTATTTCTAGAGGCCTGGAGACAGAAGTGGAATTTGAATTCAGGTCTTCCCGACTCCAAGTCCAGCATTCTATCCACTACAATACCGCCTACCTATTTCTATTGCCTATTGAGTACATTTCAAATGTCTTTGAGTGCTTTGTAAACCTTAAGATCCTATATGAAAATGAGTAGTTGCTTTTAACTGTGACTGTAATGTTATACCACCTTAATTTTCTAAAAATTATTCCCTTCTTTGTATTTCCTTTATGTTCTAGCCAACCTGGACAACTTTCAGCTCCCCAAATATTCCTTATACCTTCTCACCCCCATGTCTTTCCTCACATTTCTTCCTGTACCTGGAATTTACTTTCTCCTCTTTTTTTGGAATTAAATTCTTATCTATTCATTAAAGTTCAACTCAAATGCCACCTCCTGCCATTTTCTCTCACCTACCCTGTCCATAATGATCTTTCTTTTAGGTTTCAGAAGAACTTTATTTTGCAATATAATTTATTTTTCATGAATTATTGTGGTTAGAACTACCTATATATGTAACTTCTATTAGATTGTAAGCTTTATAAGGACAGGGATTGTATATGTTCTCCCTCAAACAGGGAGAGGGGCTTAAGGAGTTCATTGAATTGAATTGAAAAATAAAATGATGCAACATAAATAACGTTTTTTATCAGCTTTAAAAGAAGCTTGAAAGCAAATCCTTCACTTATTCAAGAATAAATTTCTAATGGTAGAATTTCAGGCACCATGATGGATGAGCTGTAATGTACTTGGAAGAAAAAGTACAGTGGAAGTGGGTAAAGGATGCTCTTTGGCATCTACTCTTTTTATATTTAAGGCCAGCTATGCCTGACAGAAATGTTCTTGCAATACCTACAACTGATAAGAGGCTGATAGTGAGAGGACTAAAGTAAAGAGAAGTGAACCATCTTAATTGACAATTCCAAATGAAGCCAGGAGCCAGCAAGATCCTTTTAGAATGAAAACTGCCACCATCCTGGTTCATGCTCTCATCACTCCCTCTTGGCAGGAAGAGCCAAGGAAGAGCCTAGTACTCAAAGCCCACCATAATCTGGTCCCAACTTCCTTCTGTAGCTACCTCTCTTCAGTCCTTTCCTTCATGTACCCTGTGCTACAACCGAATTGAACTCTGGACCTTTCCCTGAAATTGTGTTTTCTTACCTCCACATCTTTGCTAGGTTCATTCTCTCTGCCTAGAATGTTCACCACCAGTCCCATGATTGTTGTTTAGGGAAATCAAAACAGTCTTTTGAGGCTAGGGTGAAATATTACTTCATGATTCCTACCCTAATCATCCCAAGTCAAAATGATAATTGCTACTGTCTGCATTAGTCTAACAGTTTAATCCCTTACGTGACATTTACTGAATTCTATGGGATTAAAGTCACAGAGACCTAGCATCAAATCTCACTCTTCTACTTTGTAGGAACTGTATTGTATATATGCAATTTTCACTAAATTTTTTTCCTTAATGCCTCACTGTAGTGTATAACTGACTGGTTCCTGCAAAGAGCCTACTATGTGTGGATGAGCTCTGTCAGGCTCTTCCATACTGGAAAAGTACAGCCAATAGTCCTAGCTAATCCAGGGCTAGAAACCGGACTTTATGTTCATTGAACTTTGTCAGAATTTGGCTGTGACCAGCCTAGCAAAGTTAAGTGATACCTTTCACCAGGTTAGCTATAGAGCTATAAATATGGAAACCACAGCAACTCTCAAAGACCATCTGTTATATTGTAGAGGGGTTGTGATACATATTTCTGAAGAAACTGCCCAATCCAATGAAAATATGGATCTTTGAAGCACTGAAGTAAGTAATTATAGTCAAGTCCCTTAATCTCTCTCCCCTTTTGTTTCCTCATCTATAAAACAGGCTTACATCACTTCCCTTACAAAGCCAGTAGAAGGAAAGGGCTTTGGAAACCTATATGAATGGGGTTCATTGTTATAGTTTAACAATTGTCTTCCTTGTTATCATCCTATCAATCATCATCTATCATGTCTCATCTACTACCTCTTGAGCCTGGAAGCTCACTCCACTCCTGGACTTCACACAGTAGAAGTACTTTGCAACCCTTCCACCTCTCCCTCTGAATGGCTGGTTCCTCTCAGAACCTTTATTTTAAGGAGAAGGCCCAGGCCAGCCATGTCTTCATTCCTCTCCAGGCTTTACTCCTGATTCTGGTGGACTTTCTCAACAATGCTCAATGGCCCCGGATATCTCTTCACCCTGGAAACTCCCTCTATTCCTGGCCTTCACATCCTGGAGGCACCCTCTGCCCTCAAGCCTCTCCCTCTGATTAAATGGTTCCTCTCAGAACCTCCATTGTAAGGGGGAAGCTCAGTTTGGCCATGTCCGTCATTCCTCTCCAGGCTATACTCTTGACTCTCAGATTTTCTCTATAATGTCCCCCACCCTGGTACTTCCATTTTTCCCTACCAGCCCCTTTTCAGCTCCCTTTTGTGCATCTTCCTCCTTTTGAATGTAAGTTTCTTGAGGACAAGGACTGTCTTTCTGCTTATGTTTGAATTCCTCATGCTTAACACAACGCTTGGCACATTGGAAGTGTTGACTCTACTACCAGGATATAAGCTCCTTAAGGGAAGGGATTATGTCTTATTTAGCTTTGTGTCATTCATGGCCTGAGCAAAGAGCATTGCATATGCCAGAGGTTCATGAAATATTTGTTGAATGAATGAACAATATCTCTTTCTCTGCTTTTGAATCAGTGACTATCTTCCCTGGAGTTACTTTGATTCTCTTCATTCTAAGTTTTAGGTTATCCTTATGGCTTCTTCGGTGAGATATAAGTAGATTAAAAAGTGATGTCAATGGTTGTAATACACACTACTACATTATATCTTTTGCCAACTGGGTTTTTAATCGTTCAAGAAAGTTCTCATAAAGGCGCTGGATGACCATTAGGATTCTAGATGCCAGATTCAGGATTTTGTCAGGCTAAAATGATGGGCTGAAGGCAGTAAGATTAAATTTGATAGGGTTAAAGGTAAATTTCTACATTTAGGCCAAAAAAATGTAAATATACAAGTACAGGGCAGAAAATATATGGTTCATATGAAAATGATCTGGAGGTTTTATTGTGCTATAAGTTCAATGAGTCTGCAGTAGGACATGGCATCCAGATAATCCAATATGATCACAGACTGCATTAACAGAAGCATGGTATACACAACTAAGGGACTTTTAACTCCTCTGTACTGTACTCAAGCCACAAATGAGATTCTCTGTTCTGTTCTTGAGACCTCATTTTGGTAAGAACAGTACCAAACTGGAGCATATTTAAGGAGAATAACCAAGATGGCAAGGGGAATTGAGACAATTCCATATGAGCTGATTGTTAGAACTGAGGATGCTTAGCTTAGATGTTGTTATTATTCACCATTCATTTTTAAGGAGGATCAATGACATCACAGAGTGATATCTGGACTTACCCATGAATTGGATTTAAGTGAGGTAGAGTTGCACAGTGGGCAGCCTCATTCTCTCCTCCAAAGTCACTGAAGTCTAGTGGCAAGACAAAAGTCAAGACAACCGGTGATGGCCCAGGATGCAAGGAGATGACCTTGGCATCTTTGATGTCTGACCAAGCTCTAAGTATTCCACAATGCCTGCTTTATCTGCCTTCAGGGCTATAAGGGGGTAGACTATCCTACCCTAATTATGCCAATTGTAGGGAGGCATACCCTCTGAGAGAATACTAAGATACCAAAGGAAGAGGGTTCATACCTGCTTGGTTATTAATAGATTTTATTAGGATTAATGAGGTTGATTGGGCTGTTTAAGGGAGTTTACTCAGAAGAGGTCACTTGTCCTGGGTGGCAGCAGGATCCCCACACCAACCCTGTGCCTGGTCAGGTATTATATAGAAACAGAACAAAGAAGGCATAGTGCCAGGATGGCCCAGGGTCATGCTCAAGTTTTCACATGGGGTAATTGGAGCTTCTTTTGCTGTTTGCATTTACTCAAGCTGGTTTACATTTTTCTGTGGAGTCATAGGTCACATTCCCATTCTAGCCTAGCCCTATATAGTGGCTGTTGGAACAAATTGTTCTCATCTGCCCATTCTACCTGAGGAAGTGTTCACATGCTTGGAGTAAACATCCCTCTAATTCACTGACAGGTTTAAGGCCTGTTGGTTACCCTCAGCCTGATTTAGCCCTTCTGCTGAAATGGTTTTATAAGGGTCTGGCTGCTGTGCCTGCTACAGCTTCTTGGAGTAGAGCTGGAAGGAGAACATGAAAGCTATTTCTAAGTATTTGAAGGGTTTTCCTATGAAAGAAGGACTAGACTTTTTGTCTTTGTTCATTTGGGTTAGAGAATAAAAGTTTTCAGGCTGGTAAAAACCTTCAAGGTTATCTAGCCCATCCTGCAGTCCCACCACCACCATTTTATGGATGAGAAAACTGGGTGCTTTAGTGTTGAAGTGACTTTCCCAGAGGCACACACATGACAATGAATAGAACCAGGACATGTTCCACTTGGCCCCAGAAGTCAGAACTAGAATCAGTAGGTAAAAAGTACAGAAATGCAATTTTCCACTTGACATAAAGAAAAACTCTCTAACAACTAGAACTTTCTAGAAATATAATAGACTGTGTTAGGAAATAGTGCCTTCTTCCTCACTGGGCTTTGAATGCCAGGCAAAGGACTTTAAATTTTACTCAGCAAGCAATAATAGTAATATTTTATATCTATACAGACTTACAAATCAATTTGAATGCATCAGAACCTGAATAATCACTTGTTGGGCATATTCTAGTAAGGATTCTTATTCAGGGTGGACTGGACTCAGTGGACGTTGACAGACTTTGCAACACTGAGACTTAACTATTCAGTAATTCTGTGAATTCTGATCTTGTCCCATGTGGCAATATTTGGATCTGCACAGTTGCTTTCTTTACACAATTCAATTAATTTTCCAGTCTAGGCTCAAATGAATATTTCTTTGCTATTCTAGTTAAATATCTGTATTCATTTGGATATTAGACTTGCCTTAGGGAATGAATTTTAGGGTCCCTGAAAGGGTTGCTCCCCTAAAATTTATTCCCACACCCCTAATAACTTCAACAGCTCTTAATTTTTGTTTGTTTGATTTTACACTGGATTTTTCTGTCTAGTTCAGGTTGGAAACACAGGAACTACTCTAAGCACAATTCTATTCCGATAGGCATAGGAGGAGATTTGACCTACTCCATTTTCTGATGAGGGCTGGTTTGCTCCTCCTTAAGGAACCTAGTGGTCCCCCATTCCTGGGATCACCATATTTATGGAGAACTTAGTGCAGGCACCCAAGCAGTTTAGCCTACCCTCAGAACTCCTAAGCTAAAGAGATCTGCCAACCTCAGCCTCCCCAGCTGCTGGGATTACATACACTACCCTGTTAGGCCCAATAGCTCCCATTTATTAAAAATAGCTCGCATTTCTATAATGTTTTGTGATTTGCAGAGAGCTTTACTCACAGCCCTGTAAGGAAAGTAGAACAAGTGTTATTATCTCCATTGCATAAAGGGGGAAAATGAGGTTTAGAGGATGAGTTACACAGGGGTTCACAGCTATTAAGTGTCACATAGCTAATAAACATTGATGCCTTCAGAGTTGATATCTGAACTCAGACCTTCTATCTTCAAGACCACAGTTTTTTTCTGTTCCACAAGGGGGAAAAAAGCTATTTCATCCTATAATCCCCTCCTCCCCCCAAAAAAACATTAATGACTGCTATCGGATCCATTCCTGAGAATGGGTTTTGATGGAAGGGAAGAGAGGTTCCATATAATAAGGAGTGAGAGATGGGAAGAATTAGAGTCACAGAAGCCTTCTACTTATAATATTCCCTTGGATTGGCTTTGTTCGGATCACAGGAATATTGGCAGGATGTTATAACACCCAGCTCAAATGCCATTTCCTCTCTGCGGACCTACTAAACTAGAACTGAATTCATCCTGCTTTGGATGTCGCACCACCACCACACCCCCATTCCATGGTTATTATGCCCCCCTTATAGCACTTTCACAATCCACCTTGTTTTGTAATCCTGTCTGCAGGTCTTATCTCCCCTGCTAGACTCTAAGCTCCAGGAGGGTAGACACTATATCTTATTCTTTCTTCTGCCCTGAGCACTGAGCATGGTGCCTTATCTATAGTAGGTGTTCAACATATGTGTGTTGAATCATGCTGATCCAAAGTCATACCCATAACCTGTTTGTTCCTGGGAGTTATCATGGTACAGTGGAAGGAACCCTGACTGCAATCAGAAGGCCTAAGCAGGTCAGTTTGCCTGGAGCATAGAGTACATGGTGGGCAGCAGTATGGAACCAGATTAGAATGAAAAGGTTTTCCAGATGAAAAGTCTTGAGTGCCAAGGCAAAGAAGTTTAAATTTGACTCAGTAGGCAATGGTAATACTAATGAAAGTTGATGTTTATGCAGGTTTACAAATTAATTTGAATACATTATCTCATTTGATTCTCCTAACAACTCTGTAAAACTATAGGGAAACTCCTGAAGATTTCTGAGTCGAGGAATAACATGACCAGGTCTATGGAAGTTTAGAATGGTGGGATAAAAGGGTTGGATTTAAGTATGTGTTAATGAGGGAAGGGGATGACCAGGGAGTGAGATAGAAAGAGCCGTTGGAAGGGTATTGTAATACTCCAAGCAGATGGCAAGGAAGGCTTGTCCTAGGGTAGAGGGGAATAAATGGAAAAGAGAAACACTTATAAAGCCTAGTCATCCTGGTGCCAATGTTGATATTTCGGAGGCAGGAATTTTGTTTGACCTGATTAAAAAAAAAAGGATTTTTTAAAGGCTTTCAAAAATCATTTAATCTAAAATTCAATATAAATACTGTTATGTGTTAATCTTAGAAAACAAACAAATCAATCCAAGACCTGCTCTTTTCAGATGTGAAGCTAATTTGGCAAAGGGGATTTTAGTTTATTTATTGGGAGGGTCAAAGTTCAAACCTATAATTAGACTCTTCTCCCAATCCCTACCACTTGGGACCTGCAGTAATCATACTCCTCCCTCCCCACACTCCAGGCAGGCTATTTAATTTCAAAGTGCTTATGGAGATATTAGCTAATAGAAGAATGCCCACAGGACCCTTGGGAAATCAGCTCACCTGAAAATATTGCTTATTTTTTAATCTATTCCATCCATTATAATCATTACCCTTGCAACTAGTAGAACAACTTTTCACATATAATAATTGGGGAAGTGAAGGCACAAGTAAGGTGATTTAGAGAGTACAATAATTGGGGCTAGGATGTACCTCTAAACTGAACTCTGAACTCAATAATTCCCTTCTGCTGTTCAGACACTTGTTGAATTCACATTCTGAACATACATGTAATATATATAGCTATTAAAGTATAACACTGCACTAAGATTTCTGGGATACTCATGTCATACACTGTGATATGTTATATTATATAAACATACACACAGAAAGACACAATATTGATTCATTTTTCTTAGAATCATAAAATGTTTGATCTGAAAGAAACAATGGAGCCTAGAAAATATAACATCAGAGGTAGAAAAGACTTCAGCATACAGAAAATATAAGATGAATACTTCCCAGAGATTATGCCCTCCACCCTCCTCTCCTTTCTCTCTATGTACTTGTTAATCTTCATTCTTGCTCCTCTAGCTACCACCTCTATACAGATAACTCTTAAATTTGTATCTTCAAGCCTAGATTCTTTTTATGAACTATGGGCCCATGTTTGCAGTGGCCTGTAGGATGTCTCCACATGGGTGTTCCACCAGCATCTTAAGTTTAACATACCCCCAACTAGTCTTCCCCCTTTAAACCTGCTTCTTCTTCTGGCTCCATTTCTTCTGTCCGTGGTACCACCATCCACTCAGTCTCGGAGGTTCATTTGTTACTATGTATTCTAGTTATCTGTATATTGGTACTATCTCTTTACTTGACTGCAAGCTTTCTGAAGACAGAGAACATGTTATCTAAGCTTGATATCTTCCCACAGCACTTAAAGCAGCTCAAAAAATATGTTAAAACTAGAACTTCAAAAAGACCTTAGAATACAGAATGTAAAATATTTGCATTTGAAAGACTAAAAGAACAAAGAATGCTAGCTCCAGGGAAAAAAAAGCTTTAGACTATAAACTGTCTGAACTGAAAGAGTTCAAATCCAACACCTTCATTTTACACATAGGCAAAGTAAGGCCGAGGGAGGTGAAATCACTTGTCCAAGTCACTGAGACACAGTCAGCCACAGTCTGTAGCAACTGCAGGACTGAAATCTACACCTAGCACTCACTCTTCCCACTAAACCTTTGGACATAAAGAACCAATACTAGCATGTCATTTAATTTTAGAATTTGTGCATGTATGTGTGTATATGTGCACATGCATGTGTGTTAATGCATATGGGGAGGAAGCAGCATATTTATATGTTTATATTTTGTTACTATGGTTTGTCTTCACTCTGACTGATAGCTGATTATCCTTATTTCCTACATCCTCTTTATACCTGAGGTCTAATACCTATAGGCTATTTTCAGTCTCTCTCTGTGCTTTGTGTCTCTGCCTACCTGTCCTCTCTTCTCCTCCTGCTACTGCTAGTCCTCCTGCTACTGCTACTCCTCCTCCTCTTCTTCTTCTTCCTCTCTCTCTCTCTCTCTCTCTCTCTCTCCCTCACTGCCCCCCCCTCCTTCTTTTACTCCTTTCATGAGGCCAGGTATTATGACAACTCATTTCCTTCTCTATAACATTTTCTGAATTGTCTCATTGTTTTTGACTCCCAGACCTCAGTCACTGAGTATGTAAAATAGCGTTAATTTTCTTTTTGTTTTGAGATCTCCCATCTATTCCCCATTCCAAACCGGTTTTCATTCCATTCACAAAATCATAAAACTTCAGTGCTGGAAGATTTTACCTCTTCTAACAGCCTATCCAAAGCATGAATCACATCTACACAATTAATAACAACAATAATCCCAATTATAAGCACTTTATGGTTTAGAAAGTGTTTTACATTTATTATCTCACTTGACTCTCACAACCATCTTGTTAAATAGGCAAATATTATTGTACCCATTTTAGAGATGACAAAAATGAGGCTCAAATAGGCTGAGTGATTTGCCTCAGGGGACACAGGCATTAAAAACCAAAGTTTTGAATCCTAATCTTCTGACTCCAAATCCAGTCCTCTTTCCAACACAAATTCTTCTCAAACAATGACAATTAACCCAACCTGCAACTTGTATCCATTGACCCGAGTTCTGTTTTCTGGAACTAAATAGAACAAGTTTCTGTTTTGTTTTATTCTTTGAGATTACATCTCCATATCCCCCCAGTGCATCAGCCACCTACACTCTGACCCTATTGCTGGCTGTAGGGCCTGAAAGTTTTGACCTGCTCTATTTCCAACCTTGGCTTGTGCCACTTGCCTCTCTTGAGGTAGCCTGATAGTTTCCCAATTCTAGGGCCTGACTATAGTGGTGATGGGCTCAGTGAAGATACCAGATTGACTTGAAGTCCTATTCTGTTCTCCCAAAACCTCAGTAGAGTATTTGGCTATACCCAGCTTTCCCCTTCTTATTTAACACAAACTCTTCAGATGAAGAAGTTATTTCTTCCCAAAGTTCCCATCATTTCTACTATATCACTCAGGTCTACCTCGTAGGTAACCATCAGGTCAAGGATAGTTAGCAGTCCCCCTCATTACTTCCTCCATCTTTGGAAGAATTAAATGTCATTAAGACAAGTCAAAAACTTATCAACTACTATGCTTTTAAGAGAAAGGAAGAGAGTATGGGGAAGGAAGAAAGGAAGGGATAGATAACGCAGAACCCCAACTAGTTTAAATCCCCCATCATATGTCAGGTTTGTCAGGTTGGTTAATCTCTTTCTCAAAACTATCACTCAATTCTTCCTTCTGAATGGGTATTTTATAGTTTAAATCCATAATTTGGATTTAATGAATATATCTTCTTGATATATAATGCTGCTTACTGCCTCCCTTTTGAGGCAGCTATTGACACGGTGGATAGAGTGCTGGGCCAGAAATCAAAAAACCTGAATTCAAATCTAGCTTCAGATACTTACTAGCTGGATGACCCCAGATAATTCACTTCACCTTTGTTTGCTTCAGTTTCCTCCACCATAAAATAGGCATGATAATAGCGCTTAACTTGGAGGATTGTTATGAGGATCAAATGAGATAATGTTTGTAAAAGTGCTTGGCAAGGTACCTGGCATATAGCAGGTACTATGTAAATGCTTATTCCTTTTCCTTCCCCCTCTCTTCCTTAGACATGAATGAATGGTTGACTGAATAAATGAATGAATGAATGAATGAATGAAAGAAAAAGAATTTAAGTGTTTTCTATGGGCAAACACTATGCTAAGTGCTGGGTATACAAATACAAAAAAAGCAAGGCAGTCCTGCCTTGAAGGAGTATATATTCTTATAGGGGAAGATGTTATATGTAGGGAAGTGATAGCCAGCAAAGGATGTCACAGGAGTGGTGAGTGGAGTGATAAGGTAATTGATTAACATCAGAATCCCTGCATTCCCTCATCGCCCATCTTCTTAAATATTGTCTTTTGTGAATATATTTTCAATTGAAAAAATTCATCAAATCTCAATGGCATGTGTCTTAGTAGATGTTTCTAGGTGGTTTTCTCCTATTTTCAACTTAAAGCTCTCCTGATCATATTTCTAAGCCTCTAGATATATTTTTACTGACCCTCTTGAGATGAGCTCATTGCTCCTTTAACTTAAATCTTTTGTTTCCAGAATCTAAATCCTGTTCTCAGCTAACAGCTTCTTAGCCAACTTCACAAATTTGCCCTCCCTTCAATTAGCAGCAGTGAGGAAAATATCACCTTGATTATAAGGTAAGAGTTCTTTACATGGCATATGGATGAGAAAAAAATACACATTTATTTCTATATTCTTTGTTTCCTTTGTAAATACTATGTATTTTATTTTATAAACTTAAAAACATTATTTTTAAGAGAGAGAAATCCATAGGCTGCATCAGACTGTTAAAGGTTTCATGACACAGAAAAGGTTAAGGGCCCCTGTTGTAATGACTTCAGGGATTTTTTGCCCAGGGCTTCACAATCCCTTAGCAATGCTTTCTAGGTTCCTCCATACTGGTGTTATTTGTCTCCATATGAATCATTAAAAGTGGAAATGGGACATTCAGTTTAACAAGGGTCCGAGGGCCCTCTTTCTTTCTCCCACATAGAATAAATGCCCCAGGAAAAGAGCATACCTCCTTATTATTTATGCAAACATAACAAATGGCTGCCTCAGGACCTTCAGCTAAGCCCCACAACTCTTCTCTTTTTTCTCTTACTAAAAGTGACCCCAATAGTGGAAAGCCTATTTCATGGTAGTTCCTGTGTGTCATCTCAACTCTACTCCACAGATCTTATTTTCAATCTTTTGCTCTCTTTACATGAACAAAAAGAGAAGAGAAATGAATCCAGAAAGACAATTTCCCTTGCTCTAAATGGAATAGAGCATAGACTCTTTGCTTTAAGAAAACCCAACATGTGATGATCAAACCAACAAAACAGATAAATTAGTGGGTTTCATATTATGAAAAGAATCTTTCTTTGACAAAAAGACTTAATCAAAGACTCTCTCTAATACCTTCCAGGAATTATTTAGAGATTATTAAATACTAAGAGGATGGAGGAGGGTGGGCTGGTGATAGGGGTAGCCAGACTGAAAAACTGAAAATATTAGGATCTTCCCTTCCCAGGAGAGTTCCCTACAGTGGGTTGTGCTACAAGTTGCAGGGAGTCTTAAAGCATACAATGTACCAAAAGGCTTAATCAGTGATTATTTTGTATCATGAGATCATCAAGGGCTGTGTTCTTCATACCAGTCTCTCACAACTCAGTCACTGGGCTGTAACTCTATACTGGAAAGAAAAGATTAGGGATTGCTAATAGCATGAAATCATAGGCTTTAGAAATGGAAACAACTTTAGAGATAATCTAGTCTACATCTCCCATTTTATAGATGAAGAAACTGAGGCCCAAAGATTGAATGACTGATAGGAAGGTTCTAAGAATTAAAATAAAGCAATATAATGTAAAAGTCATCTTAGCATTTGGGTGAAGGTGTCTATCTTTTATACATATGGAAATTATAGCCCAGGAGACTCCATGAACTGGGTCCGTTCCTGGTGATTGAACCTAAGAGAGGTCATTTTATCTTTGGCCTGTTGTCTCCTATCTGGAGGTGGTCTAGGAAAATCAATACACTCAGAGTATATGGTTCATATTCAGGTTTACCCAAAATTGGGTAAAAGTAGTTGCCAGCTCCCATGAAGTACTCATAGTACCAAGTGTGCATTGCATATGGGATCCTTTATCTCTTCTCAAAGAAAATTCAGAAGATGAAAGACGCTCACAAGTGTTCATAAACAAATGCAGTAAAAACATTTCATAATCAATTAACCCATCAGCTCCCAGAAGAGAAAAGAACTTGGAGTCACTATTAGAACAACTCCCTAACATTCTATTAAAATTCCTCTGTCTCCCACAGGGTTGCATCACACATACTAGTCTTCTATTCTTTGTGGTTCAGAATCCTCCCAGCAAGTATACATAAATTGGGGGGTTGCTGAGCAAACAATCCTATTCCCATAAGACCCATATTGTCCAATTAATTCATGGGTTTTGCTCTTCAAGTGAAATTACAGTTCAGGAACTATATGAACTCTAGTCTTCTCTCTTTAGGGAAGATGCTGCATCATCTTCTCTCTTTAGAAGGACTAATTCTTGAACTTAGCAACTCTTGAACTCTAAAACCTGGCTACTCTTGAATGTGAGAACTCCTAATTTGGCAACTCTTGAATTTGGAACTCCAAAACCTGGTGCCAAGGGGGTATTTGCACATCTCCTTTTGTCGTATGCTCCTTCAGAATCTCCATCTGCTATTGTCTCTTGAGAAAGGAAAATCCAGGGGCATCCAGGTGGTGCAGTGGATAGGGCACAGCCTTGGAGTCAGGAAGACCTGAGATCAAATCTCTCCTCAGACACTTAACACTTACTAGCTATGTGACCCTGTGCAAGTCACTTAACCCAGATTGCCAGGAAGGAAGGAAGGAAGGAAGGAAGGAAGGAAGGAAGGAAGGAAGGAAGGAAGGAAGGAAGGAAGGAAGGAAGGAAGGAAGGAAGGAAGGAGGGAAGGAAGGAAGGAAGGAAGGAGGGAAGGAGGGAAGGAGGGAAGGAGGGAAGGAAGGCAGGAAGGCAGGAAGGCAGGAAGGCAGAAAGGCAGGAAGGAAAGAAGGAAGGAAGGAAGGAAAATCCATGCTAGGTCTCTAGCCTCTGATTTGTGTTCAGAAAAGGAAACAGAAAAATAGAAAGTAGTCAGGAACCTAAGATCTAAAAATGCCTTTCTCAGGCCAACTAGGCAAGAATATGCAGCTTGCCATATGCTGTTGCTGCTGTAAAGAGGGACAAACTACATAGGGACAGGTCCCCTTTCCTCTCCCTCTGATGTCCTCACCTAGATAACAGTTCCACATTGTTACACTATAGTCTGTCTTCTGAAGGTATAAAAGGAAGTCTGAGTGAGAGAGGGCAATCAATCAACTCACTTTTATAGTCAACCAGGGAAGCATGGCTGATTCTCAGGATGAGAATCATCAGAATGCAGCCCTAGTCTCTGAGATCCAATCAGTATGGCACCAGTGGACATGCTCACACTTCATGGGAAGGTACCCCTTGGATGCCTCCTCACAAAGGTTGATATCCTGTAATCTAATCAAGTTGGTGGAGAAGGAGGAACTCATCAAATTTATCAGAAACTACCCTGACCCACTCACTTATACATATATTTATAAATAATAGTATATTTATTATTATGTCTGATCCTGACTCATCCTCTGAATCTGTACTCTTTCAGAAGTCAAGTTGTCTCCTGACAAACTACAGCAAAGCAACAAGGTTATATATACACCAGCCTTAAGGATCTGACTTGAAGTCCTAATAAAAACAAATCCCCTTTAGCATCCCTCTTCTATCCAAAGCTCCAGTGTTGATAATACCTCTATCCTTTATCTTTAGGAAAGCAGAATGAAGGAGTACTGAATGCAAAATCATAAGATGGACGGTTCAAGGTCAAATTCTGTAACTTACTAGCTATATGACTTTAAGTTAGTACTCCTCTATGGGAAAGAGTTTTCTCCTCTGTTCAAGTTGGGTATTGGACTAAATGATCTCTAAACTCCCTCCTAGGTAAGTCTTTTGCTGGGGTATGCTGCCAATATTTAATAACTGGCTCTCCAAAAAGAAGAAATGTAAGCACACCACACCTTTAAACTTAATCTGGATTATTAACATTTTCCCCATCACTTTATTAAGTCTAGACAATTAAAATTAAAAAAAAACTAAATCAAGCCCTGATTTGTAGTGTTTGCTGATTTCTGAGGTGTAAATGCTCACACTGAAACTTTGACATTTGTCTATCTTGAGTTGGTCTGAGATGATGCCAATATGGCAAGCTCCTGGTCTCTTCCAACTCAGATGTTCTCTGATCTAAGGTCCCTCCTGGCAGTGGTATTCAATTTCTTATGGTCTTTTCCTCCACTAACACATTTTAAGTTCTATATTCTAAAGTTGTTTCTAGCTCCATGATTCTAGGATTGAAAATTAGAACCTGTGCTATTAGAAACCTAGAAGATTAGGAATTTGAGAGTCAGTCCAAGGTTCCAGACAGTGGCCGCTAGGTGGCGCAGTGGGTGGAGCACTGGGCCTGGAGTCAGACCGTAGTCCAAATCTGACCTCAGGCACTTAGTAGCTATATGAACCTGAGCAAGTCACTTAACCCCAGCCTGCATAAAACTAGGAAATGGCAAACCACTCCAGTATCTTTGCCAGGAAAACCCCATGGACAGTTGTTCCACGGGTTTATGAAGAGTCAGACATAAATGAACTACTGAACAACAGACATGAATCGATAGAGTGAAGAAAAAACAACATGGAAGACCTATGGAGACCAGATCCATACTGTGTTCAGGAAATACCCCAATGCTCAGGCTCTAATATTTTGCCCAAAGGAAAATATAACTGAATTATAAAGACCTTTAAAACTAGCCATTTGACACATCTGTTATAGTAACCTTAGGGGAAAAAAAAGTACACCGGATGCCTGTAAATTTTGCAATTATGTTAATTCAAACTGAATGTTGCTCCCATGAATTTTTAAAAATATATCCAACTCAAAACATGGAGTTTATGCTGCCTGACATTAAAACTTAGGGAAATGTTACCTCCTGGATGCAATTCTCTTTTCTCTTTATCCACGTAAGGAGGAGGAGACCGGAAGATCTGTGCAATAGAATTAAGATGAAATTTTCATTCTACCAACAACCTTAAACCAATTTTGAAAGCGTGATTCAAAAATTGTGAAATCAGTAGGAGTAGTATCATTGATATACTTTAGGGCATGATGTCATGGAGAGAAGTCTCTGAGTCAAGGACAACCTGAGATCAAGTCCTGCTTCTGACATATATTGGCTATGTAACTATGAGCAAATCACTTCATCTCTTAGTGTCTCAGGCAACTGTTAAAGCCTGGATGCTAAAGAAGTTGCCTTTCTGTCTTGCATTAATAAAAGAAGTTTCCTCACCAGGAATTCAGCTATACCAATTAAATCACCAGAGGAAGAGAACAAGGGTAAGTATGAGGACAAGGTAGATGAGGAGAGGAGGAGGAGGAAGAAAAGAAGGAGGAGAAGGAGGAGAAGGAGGAAAAAGAGGAGAAAGAGGAGGAGGAGGAGGAAGAGGAGGAGGAAGAGAATCTATGTAAATACAAGAAGAAGCTGTGATTTTGTCAGTCAATTGAATTTCTGTATGGAAACTACCTCCACTGATGTCAGTCACAATTCATGCATAATTTAGCAGATGAGTCACAGGGAATTGCACAAAACACATAAAGATGGCCAGCTTCACACAACCAGTACTAGCAGCAGGATTTGAATCTATGTCTTTATGACTTAAGATCTAGCACTCTATCCACTATGCCCAATTGCCACTAGTATTAATTCCCCCCTTCTTTCTTCCTCCCTGCCTCCCTCTCTATTGTGCCATAAAGGGGGACCCCAGAGGCTATGCTAACAGAGCCCAGGCTCTGCCAGGTCCCACCAAGCTGGAAAGGCTTCAAGTACCTGCCTGACAACAGCCTGTTTGCCTGTCATTGAAGGATCATTCAGCTAAATGTAGACGGGTTTGTTGCCAAAAGGTTGGCCACCAAGTGATCAATTTTTTAGCCAATGTAATTCATGGAAACTTTCTACTACAGCATGGAGGGACTTTTACCTCTATTTGTGTAGGGGAAAGCCATACTGATGAAATAACATACATTGTGAATTATTATTCATCTTTGTTGAGAAGTCACATATGGTACAGTGGATACAACACTGGCCTCAGAGCAAGGAAGGTCTGGATTCAAATCCTGCATCAGACGCATATCAGCTGTGTAAACCTGACCAAGGCACTTAATTTCTTGGTGCTCTAGGCAATAATCTAAGACTAGAAATTACAAAGAATATCCCAGTCTCCACTGGTAAAGAGAATCCCTTGCTTGGAGCCTCATACCAATGAAATCACAAGCCCAGTCCCTATCCTTTTATCTTTAGTAGCATTGTGGATAGAACAGACCTTAGAATCACCAAGTACTCCACCAACACATACTGGTTGTGTAACCTTTGGCACGTAACTTAATCTTGAGATGCCTAAGGAAACTCTATGGAACTATAAGTTGCCCAGAAGATACCAGTCTGCTTTGGTAGAGATAGTTCCCTTACTGGGAGTTATGTACACAATAAAATCACTGGCATGATTTCTCCAAAATTTATTCTTAGTATTAGTTTAAAAAAACTAGAAAAATTTAACCCCTTCCTTCGTGACCCCCTTCAGAGTGACGTTGGTAGAACAGTAGGGAAAAAGATCAGAGGGTGCTACAAACTATACAATCAATAATGTACAATAATAGCATACAATTTTACTGTTTCTTCTCTAAATGTGAGATCCTTGTCCAATGAGCCACATGTTGACAAATTGCTGAATGAATTGAATCATGTCGATCTCGGCATCTTTGCCACAAATGAAATCAGAAAAAGAAAGAAATTAAAGCTAATGTATATACACACGTATATGCACATATATTCAAATATACAATATAAACACATTTAAGCATACCTTCACATATAAACATATGTACACATATACTCATATGTATGACTATATTTACATATGTATAATTTGCACATATCTAATGTGTGTTTACATTGCACATATACATATGTTTACATGTATATGTTTATGAATATTTATACACATTTATTTTTACACATATATATCTCACTCCACACCTCACAAAACACTAAAAGAGCCTTGGGACACAGATAATATAGGAAATACAAGCTTTATTATCCCCATATTATACATGAGATAGAGGCTAAAGTGTCTTGCCTAGAGTCATATAATCAATACATGGCAGAGCTGAGGCTTCTTGCTCTGCATCCAGTGATTTTTCTGCCACACAACACTTCCTTTCTGGGGTTTCCAAATAAGAAAAACCTTATTCTAATGTTACAAAATCATATTATACTTCAAATAGAAGAATTGGATGCAATCTGTTAAGAGTAAACTCCAGGGTCCTGTTTAGGATTTGGTGTATGTGCAGGGGTGTGATGGTAAATGTTTAACAACCAGCTCTTGGGGTGCAAGTGCAGAAACTTTTGAGTTTAATTTGCATTATTAACATTTTCCCCATCATTTTCTTAAGTATAAACAACCACAAGACAATAAATCAAGTACTGATTTGTGAGGTGTAAATGCTCGCACTGAAAATTTAGCAACTGGAGCCAGTTTGAGCTGGCTTCAGCACACCACTCCAGATGTGTGTGTAGGAGGGGAGGGGGTGTTATTTCCTGAAAAACTCAGACTTAATTATAGATGTGATCTTTACCTACAAGTTAATTTCAAAGTAAGGATTGCTACCTGCATTGTGCATATGGAATGGGCACAAATAAATATACTTCCTTTTCTAAAGGCATAGAACATTAAAGAGGCAGCCTAGGGCAGCTAGGTAGCACAGTAGATAGATCACTAGGCTTGGAATTAGGAAGACATCTTCATGAGTTCAAATCTGGCCTTAAACATTCACTAGTGGTGTGACCCTGGGTAAGTCACTTAACCCTGTTTGCCACAGTTCCTCATCTGTAAAATGAGCTAGAGAGGGAGATGGTACACCACTCTAGTATCTTTGCCAAGAAAACCCCAATGGGGTTGTGAAGAGATGGACATAACTGAAACAAACAAAGATAGTGAATAGGTAGATGGCCACAGAGTCAAGAAGACTCTGTCCTACCTATGAAATACACTGGCTGTTTTATCCTGGGAAAGTCATTCAGTCTCTCAGTGCTCTAAGGCAATCCTATAAGACAAATTGGAACAGGTGTGTTTTCTTAACCAATGAAATTATAAGTCCAATCTTTATCCTCATCCTATAGAACTTTAACACCCAGAGCCTCAACGAGAATTCCAAAAACCAAGGTAGCTTTGCAGATAGTGAATATTCATTCACCCAAAGCAAATAAAGATTTATCTTTGGTAGTAAAAAGAACCCAGGAAGACTTGAGTTCTAGTCTCCACTTATTAGCCCACATGATCTTGGGCAAATTATTTCACTTTCCAGACTTTCAGTTTCCTTATCAAATGAAGATAATCATTCTCACCCTGCCTACTTCATAAAGGCACATAGAGTGGTTTGTAATCATAAAGTTCTATATAAATGTGAGTGGTATACACACCAAAACATTTCTAGCAGCACTTTTTTTGACAACAAAGAATTGGAAACAAAGTAGAAGCTCATTGAATGGGGAATGGCTAAATAAATTGTGGTACATGAATATAATGCAATATTACTGTGCTATAATAAAGGACAAGTGTGATGAATACAGAGAAGGATGGAAAGGATGCAGAGTGGAGAAAGCAGAGTCAAGAAAGCAACGTACTTTGACTGCAACAATACAAATCACTCCTCAAAAAAAAATCAAAAGTGAATGTTGCAAAATTACAAAGATCTAAAAAAGGCTCAAAAGAAAATGCTCAAAATGACACCCTTTACAGAGGTGGGAAGTCCACAAGGGTTATACATTGCATATATTTTTTAGACTTTTTCAATGTATTGACCAATTATGCTGATTTTTTCCTTATTGTTCTGTTTTTATATGGGTTAGCTCTCTGAGATGGGAAGAGAAGAGGATACTTGGAGGAAATTACGGTGATATTTTTTAAAAAGACATCAATAAAACTTATTTTTTAAAAAAAACCAAAATTTAAAAAATGTGAATGTGGTTATGTCCAAAATTCCTCTACTAAAACCCTTCTTAGAGGCTATGCCATCAGACTATAAACTCTGACATGATGAGTTAGGGATGGACTGTAGGTCCACTGGCAAAGAGCCAACCTAGCTAAGCACAGAAAGGCTTAGCACGAGAGATTTGGCCATGGGGTGATAGATTTTTCTGGCCACAGAGAATCATAGAAAACTATCTACTAAAGCATAGAGGAACTTCAACCTGTGATAGTGGAAGGGGCATCAAGAAATTCCATGTGACACTTACTAGGACAACCTTCTGTTCCATAGACAATACGTATTTTTCCTCTACATTTCCCATTTGAGGCTCCAAAGACATCATAGGGGTGGTGAAAAAGTTTAGGGTTATGGTAAAGGATAGAAACAGGGGTTATGATAGATTGTAATCCCTTGTGTAAGCCCTTTGAAAAAGTGTGACACAAACAGCAATATTGTGAGATGATCGATCAGCTTTGATGGACTTGGCTGTTCTCAGCCATACAATGATTTTGTTTTTTTCTTTCTCAGGATATAGATAGCATTTTCCATTATGGAGTCTGAATGCAGATCAAAGTGTATTATTTTCACTTGGTTTTTGTTTGTTTGTTTTTTCTTTCTTGTGATTTTCCCCTTTTGTTCTTATTCTTCTTCCACAACATGACTAATGTGGGAATATTTTTAATATGACTGTACGTGTATACTGTACATCAGATCGCATGCCATCTTGAGGAGGGGGAAGAGAAGGGAGAGAGGGAGAAAAAAAATTTGGAACTAAAATCTTATAAAAGAGGATCTTGAAAACTAAAAAATATACATTTTTAAAAGAGTGTGACACATCTCTCTCCCTGTCTCTCTGTCTTGCTCTCTCTTTGTCTCTGTGTCTGTCTGTCTGTCTGTGTGTGTGTGTCTCTCTCTCTCTCTCTCTGATTCCAGATGGCATTATGCACTGGCCAGATGGTTGTTCTTTTGACCTGACCATTGATGGCTCCAGGAAAAGATAAAGACATAGAAGCTGACCAGTTCATGAAGACTTGGAACAGCATTGTTGGCTAGTAGGCAGCTAGGACTTTGAGCAATGGTTGCTGTGGGAGCAGCCAGATTGTGGGAGGTTGAGTCAAATCTATCTTGTCCCCTTTACCTTTGAGACCAAAAATGCTTGAGAGGTGGGCGTGATCCTCCATGAATATGACCTTTTGGGGCACTTTGCTCTACGGTGAGATTGATAGGGGAATTGAGATTTCAGATCCTACCATAAGTAGCATTTGAGAATTTTAACAATGTTCATTATTAGTTTGGTTTTCACTGTAGTTTTAAGTCATCTTAATCCACTGTGTATGAATAGTTCATAGGATTATAGATTTAGAACTGAAAAAGACCTCAAAATCCATTGAGTCTACCCCTTCCCCCATTATTCAAATAAGAAAACAGAGGAAGAGAGAAGGTAAGTGATCTGTCCAGAGTCATACAGCTAATAAGTGTCTGAGGAAGAATATGAACCCAGGTCTTTTTGACTACAAGTTCAGTGCTCTAACCACCACACCATGTTGCTGTCATAATTTAGGAGGTCACACTGAGAAAGGAAATCAAGAGAGTAGGATACAGTAGGCCAGGGGGAGAAAATGAGACAAGAAAAATTTTGGTGTCATTATTTTTAATAACTTTATTCCTAGATAATAGCCTAGGATATTGTGGAAAGGATATATACATACATATACACAAAAATGCACATACTTTTGTGTGTGTGTGTGTGTGTGTGTGTGTGTGTGTGTGTATCACTATCTGTATATGTACAGATCCAATGAGTCTGGTCATTCAAGCCTAAAGCACCTTTTAATGGTTTGACTCCATGGAACAAGTCTAGCCATGATAGAATTTGCACATGCCCACTTGAGTATCTGCAGTTGCTCCAATATTTCTCCAAGTAGATGGCTCAAGCCATGATCCTGGTGTTCCTAAAAGATGTAACATGGGCCTGTCTGGAAGCAGAACATGACCATCAAGCAGTGTTTTGCCCATGTATGCATTCTTCAGGTACAGAAGTATTATTACTTGAGATTGCCTTCTTAGGGAACAGTAAGTTGGTTAGCTTAAAAAAAATGTCAAAGTAGTCAAAGTCATGATATTTTTTTCTTGGCAATATGATGCCATGTACAGTGCTGGATTTGCAATCAGAGGGCCTAGATTTCTTCTTATTCTAGCAGTGCCATTTATCTCAGACAAGTCATTTTTCAGAGCCTCAGTTTCCTCATCTGTAAAATGAGGGGATGACTCTCTAGTGCAGTGATTCCCAGCCTTTTTTTTTCATTCCAAGAACCCCTCTCAACAATAAAGATATGTTTCAAATTCCCAGGGTAGTTTAATATACTATTTTTAATATTCTTTGCTAATATTTACTACTTAGGGTCCTCTTAAAGAATGTTAGTATGAACTCCTTGGGCTATTATATTGAACCCCCAAGAGGTTTGAGAACCACTCACTGAGAACCACGGTTCAGTGGTATCAAGGTCAAATAGAGACTCCCCTCCCTGTAAGCTGCATATTAACTCAGAAAAACACAAATTCAAATTATCAATGTTGTATTGCATATTTTGGAGAAGGAAATGCTAAACCATTCCAGTATCTTTCCCAAGTAAACTCCAAATGGGATCACAAAGAGCTGGACACAACTGAAATGACCTAGCAATGACAAACTGTATTTTTATTTATTTCATTAAACATCTCCCAATAGCATTTTAATCTTGTTTGGACTACACTCTGGAGTTTTTCAGAATGCAGCCCACGTCCATAGGCAGGCCACGAATTTGACACCTTTATCAGGATGAATTCTAAAGTCCCTTCCAGCTATAAAATTATGATGCTTAATCTTTGTTTAAAAAAGAAATTAGCAGGTTTTCCTTTAAATTATCTCTCAAAGATTTCTCTTTTTTCCTGAATGCATTCTCTTTCTTAAAAAAAAAATTCAATCTAATTCTCTGGTACACGAGATTGCAAGAGAAAAGCAGGGTGTGATTCTATATATAGACCATCCAGATACATAAAGGGAAACAAAACTCTGATCCCAAATGCCATGCAGTGTTTGTGAGAACTTAGGCACCAAATCAGGAAGCCTGTTCCTGAACATCTTTTCTTAAGGCATCTTCTTAGAAATTCAACTTATTCTGGGCCTAGGCTCTACAAGAATAACAGTTCATATTTCTGTTTACCTTTCAGGATTACAAAGACTTTGCTGACAATAATCCTATGAGGTAGAGTAGTATAAATATTATTATTTCATTTGACAAATGAGGAAACTGAGACTCAGAGAGAAATGACTTGCTAATGATCACATAGCAAATGGTCAGGACTGACACTTGAACTTAGGCTTCTCAAATCCAAGCTCCACACACCTTTTAAGATATTGCCATGATATTCTCTGTACATTTGCCCTGGCAGTACTCCATTCCTGAAGTTCTCTCCTTCTATACTTCTGCCTCACAAATCTCTCACTTCTTTCATTGCTCAACTCAAGTACCTCTTCCAACATGCTGCCTTCTCTGGACCTCTAGTGCTAGGGTCCTCCCTTCCTAATTACCTTATATTAAGTTTGTATTTATTAAAAATATATTTGTTCCCTGTATACTATTTATATCTACATATTATCTCCTTTAATAGACTTAGATAATCCCTTGAGAACAGAGATTGATTCATGTTTTCTCCAGTGCCAGGCACATAGTAGGCACTTAATAATGACCGATCAATTGGAGTCTCCCACTTAGACCCCAGTGGATTAATATGTAAATTCTACAGCAAGAAATGCAGTAAAGAGACTCTTGGAGCTAACTTCAAAAGACATCTCTAATCTGCCACAGTAGTGTGTCTTTTGTATGACCAGAGCTTTAGTTAAATGATGAATGTTTTCCTTCAGCCTTCTCCTTTTCTCAGCATCTTTTAGTTACCATCCCTCCTCCACCACCATCACCACCTTATGTAATGGACAGAATGAGGGACTTGGAGTCAGGAAGACCAGAGTTCAAATCTTGCCTCAGATACTTACTAGCTGTGTGACCCTGAGCAAGACATGTCTGGGCCTCAATCTCCCCACCTGCAAAATGAAAATAATAGTAGTGTATTCCTCACAAGGTGATTCTAAGGATAAAATGAGTCATCATATGTAAAGCATGTTGTTAAGCTTAAAGTGATATATAAATGCTAGTGATGATGATGATGATGATGATGATGATGATGATGATGAAGCACAGCATAGTGGAAAGAGCATTGGACTGGGAAATGGTAGACCTGAATTCTCAACTCAGCTGTGCTTCAAACTAGCTGTGAGACATTGGAGAAATTGTTTACCCACTCTACACCTCAGCTTCCTCCTCTATAAAACAAGGAAAATAGACTGAATGACCTATCAGACCCCTTTCAGCTCTGACAGTCTATGATTCATAATTGTCCCTAATTGCTCAGGAAACTGTCCCCATGGGTACATGGGTCTGTCTTCTCTGAGAAGTAACCTAAACAGAAACAGAAACTGTTTAGGATCTTAGAACATAAGAACATAAAATGACAGAATTGCAAAAGACCTTAGAAATCTGGAAATCTACGTAGCAGGACTTGATGCTGGAAGAGATCTTAGAGATCGCCTCATTCCACCCCCTGTTTTACAGATGAAGGCTATGAGACCCTGAATGGTAAAGTATGTAGCTCAATAGAGCTGAAGTGCATGTAAGTCCTCTGACTGAGATACTGAAGACATTACCAAGGATCTAGAATGTTAGAGCTTCATAGGTCCCTAAATCATAGAGTATCAGATCTGTAAAGTGCCCTCATTTTATTGATAAGGCTAATAAAATCAAGAGATAGGAAATGACTTGCCCAAAGTTATCCAGCATAGCCAGGACCACCACCACTTACTCATGCTTCTGTAGCACTCAAAGGTTTACAAAGCACTTCTTTCACATCCACCCACAAAGGTAGGTAGTACAATTCCAAATAGGAGAACCCAAGTCTTTCACTCCCGATTCAGGGCTCTCTGTACTGTACCACATTGTCTCCAAAACAAAGAGTTGTAAAGGGGAAAAGGAAATCTCAACTAAAGTGAAAAACTTCCCATTCGTTTTTCCATGTGTAAAATCAGATTCTGTAACTGTTATACTAAGCAGCATGTGATCTCTATGTTCTAAGGAGCCTTCTAATTCTCACATTGTAACAAACATCAAACTTTTCTTTGTAAGATGTTTTGTAGCTTTATCATTCTATAATTCCTAGTTTTGGGGCTCTTCCCTCAGTTCTGTTTAAGGGAACTTCCTCTTTAGAGGAAGATTTTGGGGGGGGGGTTGTTAGGTATCTTTTCTACTTATATAACAGCATCTAGAAAAGGTCACTTGTTTCCAAACTATTGGATTTATACAGTATTATCCCCACCGCTCCCCCACTTGATGTCTTCTCGATATTTCCATTTCCACAGTTTAAAAATTCAGCATTCCATCACCAGATATTGCTAAGCCAAACAAAAATTAATCTTAGAATGGGAATCTCACTAATAAGGATGGGCTTTCTTCATCCCTGCCTAAATCCATTTCCTTGAAGGATGGATGAACTTTTCCATGAGGCCTTAAAGGAGAGAGCTTTTCATATTTGGGTTTAGTTCAGTATCTGAAATTATTGCATGTTATTTCAATTCTTTCTGATTGATTGGTGGCCGAGGAATACAATGAGGACATTACTAATTATCCTCCGGATGTAATGGAGTTGAAGAGTCATTAAGGGCTTTCTCAATCGGGAAGGCATCCACATCAAAATAAAGGGACTCTTTTTCATCCACTCCATGAGAGAAATGCACAGCCAGGTCCCAAGAGGCCTCTTTGTTGCAACCTGAGCCACATTCAAGTTCTTGCATCAGTGTCTAAAGCAGAATACCCCTTCCTTTAGATATGAACCCAGTTTTGCTGAAAGGTCAACAATTTGTGTGGCCTTTCTTTAGTGGGAGTTCAATGACTTTTGAGGTGGGAGATGGTTAGGCAGCAGAGATGACCTTCCCTTTAGAGAATATAAGTATTATGCTATAGAACATGTGATTGGGAGACAGAAGACCTCTGCTCAAGGCTGGCTTCTGTCACTTCTTAGGGCATGATCTCATCAACTCTCTGAACATCAGTAACGTCATTCATCAATATCACAACTCACAGTGCCTGCTTCATAGACTACTTCTAATGGGAACAATTATGTCAACTTGCTTTATAATTGCGTTGTTGCTGTTGTTGTTGTTAAGTCATTTTTCAGTCGTGTCTGATTGTCTGTGACCCCATTTGGGGTTTTCTAGGAAGAAATACTGGAGTGGTTTGCCATTTCCTTCTCCAGCTCATTTTATAGACGAGGAACTGAGACAAACAGAGTTAAGCAACTGGCCCAGGGTGACACAGCTAGTAAGTGTCTGAGGCCAGACTTGAATTAATGAAGATGAGTCTTCCTGACTCCAGGTCCAGCGCTCTATCCACTGTGCCACCTAGCTGTCCCTATTGGTAATTGGTCATTGTAAAGTGCTATAAAATGGAAGTGGTTATAGGTAAAGTGGTTTATAGGTTTATAGGTAAAGTGGTATGACTTGACAGAAAATCCCTTATCTCTAAAGAAGGAAGGCCTGAATTGAAATCCTTCTTCTGACATATCCTGGCTGTATGACCTTGAGCAAGTCACTTAATCTCAATGTATTAGGCCAGTGGTGTCAAACAAATAGAAATGGGGCCACCAACCCTACGTAAGGATCTCTGCAGACTTCAAAATGACTTAGAAAACACTATATTAAGGTTATTTATGTTCTATTGTATTTTTTAAAAATATTTTCCAATTACATTTTGATCTGTAGGGCTAGACTCTAAGTTGTAGAGAAGGTAGGAGCTTTCTCATCAGGGAATTCCCTATACCACTGAGAAATCATAAGTCTGGTTCCCATCCCTGTCCAAATACAAATACCCTTGGGAAGGAAATAAATACATCCTTATAAATTATGGAGTAAGCTTTTGCACAAATGAGATCATTAGGTCCTTATAAGTGAAAACTTACCAAAAATAGGCTCCCTGACCCTATGCCTAGATGTCTTCCTGGCTGGCAAAGAGCAAAGTATTCTAGGAAGTACATTAACTCAGCACACTAGTAGACCATTCACTGCACCACTAGTTCAATGACTCTCAGAATTATTTATCCCACAATCACTCTAAGGAATATACATATACATGTATATACATATATACATACATGGAGAGAGAGAGACAGAGAGAAATATATGCATATATATGTATGTGTATGTATATATACATATGTGTATATGTCTATGCATATCTAGGTGTATATATGTATATATGTATTGACACATGCATACATATGTATATATATGCATCTATATAAGCACACACAGGTACATCCCTCTTAACATATCATGTTTTCTAAATTATTGATAAAGAACAATAGAAATCACATCTTGTATTATTTTAGACATCGTAGAAAGGCTCAGGCTCTCACTTAACCTATTTTTGACTTCTATCTATCTACCTATGCATCTGTCTAACCTAACCTATCTATATACTCACCTATCCATCTATGTATCATCTATCCATTCATCTATTTATCTATCTATTTATCTTCTTTACCTACAACCCAGGATAGCCATCTCATCATTTCCCACTTGGCTACACTCTGGACTTCATCATGGTCTCCCAAAATTCATCTTCCTGCAATAGCAAGTCAATTCTGAAATTTACATCTCCTCGGTAGCCCTTATCCTAGGTTCCTCTTTCTCTCTGATTGGAGAGAGTAAAGGGTAAATATTGGAGAGCTCTTCCTAGATCATCCATTCAGGAGTCTCTCTCATAGTCGTTGATGGTAAGATCCTTGCTAGAGTCCCCTTTAATAAGCTGATCCTTTACCTGGAAGATGGTCATCTACCTGAGAGCCAGTGTGGCTTCAGAAAGGACCAAGGAAATACGGTGTTTGCTGCCCAACAACTCCAGGAGAAATGCCAGGAGCAGAACAGAGATCTATATACATTTGTAGATCTGACCAAGACCTTTGATACTGTCAGTCATGAGGGCTTACGGAAAATTATGTCAAAATTTGGTTGCCCAAAGTTCATCAGCATTGTACATCAATTTCATGACAGTATGCTTGCCCAGATTCTGGGTAACAGACAGTGCTCTCATGCTTTCCCAGTTACCTGTGGAGTGAAACAAGGCTGTGTGCTTGATCCCATGTTTTTTAGCATGATGTTCTCAGCCATGTCGTCAAATGATTTCAATGAGGATGAACATAGCATCAAGGTCAGCTACCACACAAATGGTAAATTCTTCAACTTGAAAAGGCTGCAAGCCAAGACCAAAGCAGAAGAAGTTTTGGTACATGATTTTCTGTTCGCAGATGATGGTGCACTCAATGCAGCCTCTGCAGCTGAGATGTAACAAAGTATGTATCTATTCTCTACTGCTTGTGCTAATTTTGACCTAACAACACCAAGACAACACAGGTGCTCCATTAGCACTACCACACCATACGTGAAAGCGCTGGGTATAGCAACGGGAGAAGTTTTGAATGCTGTGGATAAGTTCACTTACTCGGTAGTGTACTTTCCAGGAATGTACACATTGATAATAAAGTTGATGCAGGCATTGCCAGAGCTAGCTCAGCATTTGGGAAGCTCCGAAGGAAAGTATGGGAGAGAAGAGATATTAGACTGAATACCAAACTGAAGGTCTACAGAGCCATTGTACTGACCTCATTGTTGTATGCCTGTAAAACCTGGACAGTATACCAGTGCTATGCCAGGAAACTGAATCACTTCCATTTGAATTGTCTTAGGAAGATTCTGAAGATCACCTGGAAGGATAAGATACCAGACACTGAGGTCCTTTCTCACAGCAAACTGCCAAGCATTCAAACTCTGCTTCAAAGAGCACAACTCCAATGGACTGGTGACATTGTAAGAATGCAAAATATAAGCTTGCCAAAAAAAACTATTTTATGGAGAACTCACGAAGGGTAAACATTCACATGGTAGTCAGAAGGATACAAGGACACTCTCAAGGTCTCTCTTAAAAACTTTGGAATTGATTGTGTGAAGTGGGAGACACTGGCACAGGATGGCATGCCCACATCAGAGAAGGTGCTGTCTTCTATGAGCAAAGCAGAATTGAAGTAGTTCAAAAGAAACTCGAGATATGAAAATTTAGAGAATCCCCCCCAAATGTGCACAAGGACTACTTGTGCCTGACCTGTGGAAGCTGAACTTGTATTGGTCTGATTAGCCACAAGTGGGACACACTGAAACCTGACTCTAGCATAGTAATGTCATTTTGGTCCTCTTCGAGAATGAAGGCCAACAACTAACCATCTTCTTCAACATGCTGCAGCAATCTCCTCTACAGATGAGAACGTATATAAAGGATGCTCTCATTGAACCACATCAGTTTTCTTGGGTTCCAGTTCTTCCTCTTGGGAAGTGGTACAATGATTGTCTTCAGCCCCAGAGATTTTACCTTTCATTATTATTTTTTTTAATTCAGCAACCATTTACTAAATAGTTCCTCTTTGTAGAACATATATGTTAGGTTCTGGAAGATATACAGTGCTTACATAAATCACTGTCCCTGCTTTTGTGGATTTTATTGTTTGGTGGGGGAATATGATTATAAACAAATCATCATAATACTGAGTCAGGAAGATTTGTATTTGAGGCTTACCTCTAACACATAGCAGAAATGTAACCATGCATAAGTCATAACTTCTCTGTTCCTCATGCCTTTTCATTATTTTCTAAGCTTTCTATGACCATTACATTTCCAACTCAAGTCACAAAATGTCTTGACCTTCTCTGGTCTCTGAATTAGAGAATTTGCCAGACCTGATCCCCAATTATCCACCCAGCTTCTTCTGCCAATTCTACCACATCTACCATATCTGATCATAGCACCAACTTTTATATCTTCTGACTTCAATCACTACCCACTGGGCACAACAATAGTGTACTTTTATAGATTTCATTTATGAGGGACTAACCATGTAACAACAGCATGGGATAACAAATGCACAGCCCCAAGGCTGCCCTAGTAACCATGAAAATATTACAAAGAACCAGAGGAAGACCTTCAGGACTGTTAAATAGATCCTACATGCAAAATTTGGGGGTTTGGGGTATATGGGTAGAAATCCATAGAAAGAGAGGATATGGACAGGTTATAAACTGAACTAGCAGAGGGAATACCCAATACCCTGAAACCATGAAGATGTTGAAGTATTTATAAGGGATTGTTTTCTCTTGTATACAAATTCACGAACAAGAGAAAACAATAAAAGTAAAGTAGTTAATTAGAAATGTATATAAAAGAAATCCACTCAATTTGGCCTAAATATGATCAAGGCACATGGGCTTTCCAAGCTTCTGGTATTCTAGGCATGATATCTCTACAATACAGGTTCCAGGGCCATAGCAATGCTGACTCAATGAATCAAGGAAGATATATGACTGGGATGCTACCATCAAAAAGGTTGCAGTTCTGGGCATAGAAATTGTGAGAAATTGACTTGTAACTTCTAAGAGCTTTATCATTATTAGGACAGTTAGAAAAATTATACATAGAAGAAAGGTTCAGGAGTGAGTCTATTATGTTGGGATGATGCAAAAAATGGATAGGCAAGAAAAAAGGGATGTCCTGGGAGAAGAGAGAAGGCAGAGAAAGAATGGGTAAAATTATCTCACATAAAAGAGATGAAAAAGGAAGAGCTTTTACAGTATAGGGGGAAATGGTTGTGTGGGTGAGTGGGCAACACTTGAACCTTACTCACATTAAATTGGTTCAAAGAGGAAAAATACATATACATACTTAATTGGTAATAGAAATCTATCTTACCTCATAGGGAAGTAGGAGGGGAACGAGATAAGAAGAAGAGAGGGGTTGATAAAAGGGAGAGCAGATAAAGAACTCAGTGATCAGAAGCAAAACATACTTTAGAGGAGGAATAGGATAAAAAGAGAGAAAGATAAACAGAAGAAAGGAGGATGGAGAAAAACGCACAGTTAATAATTGTAACTGTGTATGTTAGTGGAATGAACTCACTGATAAAATGAAAGCATGTAGCAGAATGGATTAGTGACTGGAATCCAATAATATGTTGTTTACAAGGAACATACCTGAAACAAAGAAGAATACACAGAGCTAAAATAAGGGTCTGGAGCAGAATCTATTCTTCTTCAGCTGAAGTAAAAAAGAAGGGGATAACAATCATAATCTCAGAAGAAGTACATGCAAAAATAGACCTAAATAAAATGGATAGGCAAGGAAATTACATCTTGCTAAAGGGAACTATAGATAATGAAGTAATATCACCACTAAACATACATGCAACAAATAAATTCTTAGAGGAAAAGTTAAATGAATTACAGGAGAAAATAGGCAATAAAACTATACTAGTGGGGGACTCACCTTTAGCCTCTCAGAGCTAGATAAATCTAACTATAAAATAAATAAGAAATAAGTCAAGGAAATGAATAGAATCTTAAAAAAGTTCCCTATGATAGACCCGTAGAAGAAAATGAATGGAAAGACAAAGGAGTATACCCTTTACTCAGCTATGCATGGGAACTTGATGAGAATTAACCATGTATTAGGGCATAAAAATCTCACAACCAAATGCAGAAAAGTAGAAATATTAATTCACTCTTTTCAGACTATAATGCAATAAAAATTACATTTAACAAAGGGCTATGGGAGTATAGATTAAAATTAATTGGGAAAGAAACAATCTAATCCTAAAGATGAATGAGTCAAAGAACGAATCATAGAAAATCAATAATTTCATTAAAGAGAATTACAATGATGAGACAAGATTTCAAATAAAACATTAGTCAATTTGATTTTAACAAAAGAAAGAAGAAAACTAAATTGGTAGTATCAAAAGTGAAAAAAGTGCATGCATCACCAATGAAGATAAAATTAAAGCTATTATTAGGAGTTATTTTGTCCAATGATATGCCAGGAAAATTGACGATCTAAGTGAAATGGATGAATATTTACAAAAAATATTAACTGCCAAGATTAACAGAAGAGAAAATGGAATATTTAAATAACCCTGTCTTAGAAAAAAGAAATTGAATGAGCCACCAATGAGCTCTCTAAGAAAAAATCCCCAGGTCCAGATACATTGACAAGTGAATTCTACCAAACATGTAAGGAACATTTAATCCCAACACTATATAAATGATTTGAAAAAATAGGAGAAGAAAAAGTCCTATTAAATTCCTTGTACAACAGAAATATAGTTTTGATACCTAAACCAGGGAGAGAAAACAGAGGACAACAATAGATAGATTTCCTTAATGACTACTAATGCAAAAATTTTAATATATTTTAAATAATAAATTTTAAATTTAATAAAATACTAGCAGGGAGATTAAGCAATACATCATAAAAATCATATACTATAACCAAGTGGAATTTATACCAGGGATGCAAGGCTGGTTCAATATTAGGAAAACTATCAACATAATTGACCATATCAATAACAAAAACAAAAATCATATGATTATATCAATAGATGCAGAAAAAACTTTTGACAAAATACAATAACCATTCCTATTTAAAAAAAACACTAGAAAGTATAGGAATAAATGGAACATTTCTTTAAATAACAAATAGTATCCACCTAAAACCATGAGCAAACGTTACCTGTAACAGGGATAAACTTGAAGCCTCTCCTATAAGATCAGGAGTGAAGCAAGGATGTCCATTATCACAACTATTATTCAATATTGTACTAAAATGCTTGCTATAGCAATAAGACAAGAAAAGTAAATTGAAGGAATAAGAAGGTAATGAGGGGGAAAACTATTATTCTTTGCAGATGATATGATCATATACTTAGAGAACCCTAGAGAATCAATTAAAAAACTGGTTGAAACAATTAACAACTTAAGCAAAGTTGCAGAATATCAAATAAATCCACATAAATCATCAGTGTGTCTATGTACTACCAACAAAACCCAGCAGCAAAAGACAGAAAGAGAATGTCCATTTAAAATAACTGCAGACAATATAAAGTACTTCGGAGTCTATCTGCCAAGACGAACCCAGAGACTATATGAACACAATTACAAAAGACTTTTCACACAAATAAAAATTGATCTAAACAATTGAAAAAAATATTAATTACTCATGCATAGGCTGAATCAAATTTAAAAATGGCAATTCTGCCAAAGTCAATTTACTTATTTAGTGTCACACAAATCAAACAACCAAAAAATTCTTTTATAGAGATAGAAAAAATAATAACAAAATTCGTCTGGAAGAACAAAAGGTCAAGAACATGAAGAGAATCAACAAAAAATGTGAAGGAAGGCAGTCTTGCAGTTTCATATTTCAAACTATATTACAAAATGGTAAACAATCTATTACAGTCCAAGAAATGGAGTGGTGAATCAGCAGAATAGATTAGCTACACAATACACAGCGGTAAATGACCATAGTAATCTAGTGTTAGATAAACCCAAAGATCCAAAGTTTGGGAGTAAGAACTCACAATTTTGATAAAAAATTGCTGGGAAAACTGGAAAACAGCTTGTCAGAAAGTAGGCATAGACCAAAATCTCATACTATATACCAAGATAAGGTAAAAATAGATAAATAATTCTATATAAAGGGTAATAAGTAAATTAGAGGAGCATGGGAAAATGTACCTATCAAATCTGTGAACAGGGAAAGAGTTTGTGACCAAACAAGAGATAGAGAGGAACATAGAAAATAAAATAAATAATTTTGATTATATGGAAATAAAGGCCTTTTGCACAAACAAAAGTAATGTAGCCAAAATTAGAAGGAAAACAGGAAACTAGGGGTAAAATTTTGCAACAAGTTTCTCTGATAAAAGTTTCATTTCTAAACCAAATATAGGGAACTGAGCCAAATTTCTAAAAATAAGAGCCATTTCCCCAGTTGATAAATGGTCAAATGATAAGAACAGACAGTTTTCAGAAGAAGAAGTCAAATCTATCAATAGTCACATGAAAAAATGCTCTAAATCACTACGGATTAGAGAAATGCAAATTAAAACAATTCTGAGATACCACCTCATGCTATCAGATTGGCTAACATGATAAAAAAAGAAAATGACAAATGCTGGAGGGGATATGTAAAAACTGGGACACTAACTCACTGTTGGTAGACTTGTGAACTAGTTCAACCATTCAGGAAAACAATTTGGAATTATTGTCACTGGGCTAAAAAACTGTGGACACCCTTTGACCCAACAATACCACTACTAAGTCTGTATCCCAAAGAGATCAAAGAAAAGGGAAAATAGCCTATTTGTACAAAAATATTTATAGCAGCTCTTTTTGGGGTGGCCAAGAATTGGAAATTGAGGGGATGCTCATCAACTGAAGAATAGTTGAACAAGTTGTGGTATATGATTGTGATGGAATGCTATTGTGCTATAAGAAATGATAAGCCGGATGATTTCAGAAAAACCTTGGAAGACTTATATGAACTCATGCAAAGTGAAATGAGCAGAACCAGCAGATCACTGTACACAATAATAACAATATTGTTATGATGATTAACTGTGAAAAACAGCTACTCTGATCAAGACAATGATCAAAGACAATTCCAAAGGACTCATAATGAAAAATGCTATCCACCCCCAGAAAGAGAACTAATGATCTCTGAATGCAGATTGAAGCATACCTGTTTTTATTTTATTTTTTCTTGGGTTTTTGTCTGTGTTTTCTTTTGCAACGTAGCTAATGTGGAAGTATGTTTTGCATGACTTCACATGTAAAATCAATATCAAATTGCTTGCTCCCTCAAGGAGGTGACGAGGGGTAAGAGGGAGATAATTTGTTTTAAAAATTATTTTGTATGTAATTGTGCAATATTTAACAAAATACATTTTTAAAAAAATTTTAAGTGTCCCTGCAAAACTTTCCTAACAGAGTGGGCACCCTGGAAGAAATGACATCAAACCACAAAACCAAACCATCTTTCAGAAAAGCTCTGGTATAGTGGGAAAAGTCCTGGGACTGAAGAGATGCAAGTTTTGGTCCTGGCTCTGTCATTAATTCCCCATGAATATAGCAAGTCATTTTCCTTCTCTGGATCTTAGTTTTCTCCCCTGTAAAATTAAGGAGTTGGACCAAATGATCTCTCAGGTCCTTCTGGAGCTAAATGGTCTTCCAGGTCCTTTCTAGCATTTTATGAATACAGGCAGTATTTTCAAAATAGATTATATTGATTTATTTTTATTTTTGCATTACCTGGATTTCTCCCTGTGTCTCTCCCAATTTCCCTTCCCAGAAAGCTTTCTCTTATAATAAAGATTAAAAAGAAAAGAAAAAGAAAAAATTCAGCAAAATCAATCAAGACATCAAAGAAATCTGATGTAATACAGGTGTGGGGAAGGAGGAACCATCTGAAATCACATTTTAGAAGGCAAGTTTGGTCTATATAATTTAGCAATATTCTCTTCCAGTTGTTTTGTGGTGGTTGTTCTTTCCATTTACATTGTAATCATTGTGTATATTACTTTCCTGGTTCTGCTTATTTCACTTTGCATCAGTCCATGTATGTCTGTCCATGCTTCTCTTTATTCATCATGTTTGTCATTCCTGACAGAACACTAATATTCCACTCTATTTGTGTATCACAATTTGTTTAGCCATTTTCCAATTGATGAGCATTTACTTAATTTCCAATTCTTTGCTACGATATAAGTGCTACTATAAATATCCTTGTGTTTATGGAGTCTTTCTTTCTGTGAAAGACTTCCTTGGCAGTATATTTCCAGTAAAGGAAACTCTAGGTCAAAGATACATAGGATTTTTAAGTCCTATTAATATATTAGTTGGAAATGGAACTGAAAAAATGTACCAGCAAGAGGACCTTATATTTGTCACAAAAACTCCAGGGATATCCATTGCTGGAGAACCCCCTGCAAAATTCTCTGCTCTTTCCTCCAGAAAAAAGTCTCCAAATATACTCACTGGAGCAGAGGTCTCACTATCTTGAAAAGCACAGTACCTTTTAATCTGGCATGTGAGGCAAAATCCTTAGCTAACAAAATATATGTAGCTTTAAGAGCACCCATGTATGCATGGGGTTACAGTAATCTTAGGGTAAATGTGAGCTTTACAATATTACTGTTTGCAGATGACATGATAGTATATCTAGAAAATCTAACCATCTCAACCAAAAAATTAATAGATAATATGAGTTCAGCAAAGTCACAGGACACAATTAAAATTCACAAAAATAATTTGCATTCTTATTTGCTGGTGATAAAGATCAAGAAACTATCAATTCAAAAAAAAAGCCCATTTACAGTAACATAGAAAGGATAAAATATTTGGAACTTAACCTCCATAGAAATACCTACAGCTTATATGAGGACAATTAGAAAACCATAAGTGAAAAGAAAGGAATATAACATAATTGGAGTGACATTCAGTGTTTATGGATGGGTTGGATTAATTTAGTAAAAATGTCAATACTCCCTAAATTAATTTATGTACTTAATGCAATACCAATTAAAATTAGATAATATTTTCAAAGCACTTTGCAAACCTTAAAGCACTATATAAGTGGTATCTATTATTATTTATAACAAATAAAATCATAATGTAAAAGATGTGAGTCTAATGAAAAACACAGGTGAGAATATCTAAGGGGACATTTAAAAAAACTGATGAAGATGGTCTTGCATGCTTAGATTTTCAAATATATTACAAAGTGGTTATCATCAAAACTATCTGCTACTGGGGAAAAAATAGAGAAATAAATCAATGGAATAGAGGAGATATACTAGACATTCAACCAAACACACACAAAAGATTGGCATTTGATAAATCTTTAGAAAATAAAATCCAGTGAAAGGATTCATCTTTTAACCAATATACCTGGGAAAATTGTTTGGCAATTTGGCTTGAAATACAGTTAGACCTACATCTTATACTATATACCTCTTTGAACTCTAGATGGAAAAGAGACTAACTAGAGAAAGGATGGAAGAAAATGAATAATGTATTTCTCTCACTTGTGGAGGTCAAGATGTTTTTTTTCCTATTCAACAAATGAAAGAATTATTAGAGACAAGATAGATGTGTTTGACTGAATTAAAATAACAATTTCTATACAACAAAACACAGTATGATTTAAAAAAAAGAAAAATAACAGATGGGAAATATTTACAACAAACATGACAGATAAAACTTTACAATTAAGTTATGTAAGGAACTGTTAAAAATCATGAAGGTAACTCCCTGTTCAAAATGGATATGAACAGACATTGTTCAAAGGAGGAAACTCACATTGGAAATAGTTCCTTGAAGATAATGTTCAACTTTATTAATATCTAAAAAGATGCAAATTAAAACAAGTCGGAGGTACCACCTCATGCTTATCAATTTGGAAAAAAAATAATAAAAAGCGATAAATTGAAAGCTGGCAGGGTTGTGGGGAAACAGGTACACTCATCCATTACTGTTAGAATTGCTCATTTGTAGAATTTTTTTAAAGCAATTTAGCAGTTTACAGTAAAAGTTACAAAATAATCATGCTCTCATTCAACAATTCCATTACTGAGACTATACCCTGAAAGTGTTATTTAAAAAAAAAAGCCAAAATAGCTATCTATTCAAAGGTTTTCATAATAGCAATAGTTGTAATTACAAAAAACTAAAAGTAATCTAAATTATGACAACAGGAGAATGGCTACATAAATTCTAGCACATTAAAATGTAATGCAATGCTATAACACAATTAAAAGTCCAAGACATACAGAGAAAAAAAAAGAAATTTGGAAAGACCTTTTTGACATAATACAAGATAACAAAAATGAATCATGAAAAATGACCATATAAGAGGAAAATTATATCAGAATGGACAAAAAAATTCTAATGTGAATAGGTGTGACTGAAATGTTATACTGTTTTATGTAATGAAATTAATTGACTTTAAGGTAAATGTATACAAAACTTTCTCTTGACATTGAGAGGGCATCTACCTGTGGAACACTCTGACTGTCCATCTGTCATTCCTATATCCACATGACCAGCCTAATTTCTTTTCCTATTATAAATCTCTTGATGATGATATTTCTTGAAGTTCCCCTACTTGTAGCCTGATCACATTCTTTATATGCCTCTCCTTTGCCCACTGTGTGATACTTATTTTTAATTCTTCAGAAATGGTTATATGTCATGTCTCAATGCCATAGAGCAATACAAGTTGTGTCTTACACCTTCCTCTCTCCCGCCATGTGGTCTGTGATCCAGTGTCACTGGCTGCCTTGCTATTCCTTGAACACAACATTCCATCTCTCAATTCCCAGCATTTTCACTGGCTGGCTGTCCCCTATGAATGGAATGCTCTTTCTCCTCATCTCTACCTCCCGCATCATATCTAGTTCTGTGGCTTCCTTCAAGTGTCAGTGGGAGTGACATATTCTATAAGAAGTCTTTCCAACTCCTCCTTAATTATCTCCAATTTATCCTTATTTGTACATAGTTATTTATATGTTATCATCTGCATCATACTGTGAACACCTCAAGAACAGGGGCTATTTTTTGTCCTTCTTTGTATCCCCAGTGCATAGCAGAGTGCCTCACAAAGAGTAGGCACCTAATAAATGCTTCTTGACTTGACTTGTTGACCAAATAATGTTGGCAAAGATGGGCCTTTGCCAGTAGATAACAAGGAAAGTATTCCAGAAGTGTAATGGAAGTCAGTCAACTGGTCAGCCGATCAATAAGTATTTATTAAGCACATAATACCTTCCAGGCACTGTATTGAGAGCTGGAGATGCAAAGAAAGGCAAAAATAGTCTCTGTCATCCAGGACCATACATTCTAATGGAGAAACAACATGTCGATAACTAGACATTTACAAGATTCATACAGAGTAGATGGAAGGTAATATGAAAGGAGAAGACACTAGTAGCTGGCCAGACCAGAAGAGGTGAAGAGGAAGTCTGGAGGAGGTGAATGCTCTGTAGCAACTACTTTAAATTTCAGTCCACTCTCCCCAGAAATCAAGCTGGTATAGGATAAAGTACCTGCAGCTATTGGAGGAAAATGTTGGTACTTTCAATAAATATGATATAATTGGTTAAATTATAATGGAGTACTAATCACTGGAGAGTATCAATGATATAAGGGAAATACTAATTGTACCAGGAAATCGATATTGCCAGTGATTGAGAATGCATCAGAATGAGGGCTTGGGTGAACAGTATTAGAGAAGAACCTCCATCTTCTCAAACAAGTTGTGGTGTGTGGTTGTGATGGAATACTACTGTGCTATAAAAAACAATGAGCTCAATGATCTTAGAAAAGCATGGAAAGACTTGCATGAAGTAATGAAGAGCAAAGTGAGCAGAACCAAGAGAACACTGTATACAGTAACAGCAATATTGTTTTAAGAATAACTTTGAGGGGCAGCTAGGTGGCACAGTGGATAGAGCACCAGCCCTAAAGTCAGGAAGACCTGAGTTCAAATCCGGCCTCAGACCAAACACAAGACACATACTAGCTGTGTGACCTTGGGCAAGTCACTTAACCCCAATTGCCTCACTAAAAAAAAAAAAGAATAACTTTGAGAAACTAAGTCATTTTGATTATTGCAAATACACAAATTAAAAATAAAGGACATATGAAGAAAGGCACTATCTGCATTCAGAGGAAGAACTGCTAAATAAAAGTATATATAGATTATAGAATAATTTTACATGTGTATAGACACACATAGACACATGTGCACACACACACACATACATGTATTTGTGTGTAGTGGTAGCCATCTCTAGGGCAGAGGATGGGAAGGGAAGAAAAAAAAGGGAAAAAAAGAAATTCGCTTGATAACTTTATTATATATTTGGAGGGAATAGCAAGTTGTACATGGTAGATTTTCAGTTTCATGCACAATCATCTTTTTATTTTACTGTGTTATGGAAATGCTTGTTTTGTTCTGCGAGTTGAAATAAAATATATTTTTTTAAAATCTCTATCCACCCATAGAGCCCTAGGGGGAGATGTAGTCTTGCTTTGGTGGACCTGACTTGCCAATATGACTGGAGATGAGATAAGGATCCAGACAGCTTATAAGGCCTACACATATAATTTTTATTTTCTTATATTTGAACATGTTGTATTCTCTAATACAATGTGAGAGCCTTGAGAACAAGGTCTACCTTGCTTTTATATTTGTATCTCTAGAATCTAGCCATAGTGCCTGGCATATTGTAGATATATGATACATACCAATTGAATAATTGATTTGAACCAAGAAGATCTGAATCCCATCAAGTAGGAACCAAGAAGTTGGGGCCAAAGGTGAGCTGACTAATGGGGAAAATTCAATTTGGACCTCTTGAGAATCAAATATATGAGTTGGGCTCCATCCAACCAATTTACATGACAAAATGGTGCACCTAGATCTTCCCTGTGATGGTTTATACTCCCAGATTCACTTATGCTAGATTGAATTCTCAATGGCCATCTGACCATAACTTGAGCTGAAGAGATACTGTACATAACAGATTTGCAGTTTCATGTGCAATCAATTTTTTATTACTCTGTGTTATGCAAATGATTATTTTATCCTGTAAGTTAAAAACAAAGTGAATTTTAAAAAATTTTCAAAGAGATAGTGTAGAGAAAAGACACTAAAGAAAAGCAAAAGGGCCATGTTCATGGGCAGGTTGTATAACCACTTGACAGGGATTCCATAGTAGGCATCATGGGAATTTCTATACTGAGGAAGAAGGGATATTAGATTAAGTGATATCTAACGTCTCTTTCCACTCTGAGCTTCTGAGTCTCTGAATCAAATATAATATGAAAAGATGTCATATAAAGAGCATAAACTTGTGATTTCTTGGTTGGTAGGGGAGCAAAGTCTCTCTGTGGTGAGACATTAAGAGAAGCCTTTTTGGGGGATGCCCTGGGCCCATTGTGTCACAATACTCTAAAATAAAGGTTCCACTCTCCTACTGTACCATCCCATTGGGTAAATAGGACCATCGAAGTAAGAGGTAGAAGAGTCTTAAAAGTCATCTAGTCTGACCCTTTCATGTTAGAGGTAAGGAAATTGAGGCTCCTGAGTGGGACTGGCCAAGCTCATTCAGCTAGGAGGTGGTAATGAGTCCCAACTTTCCTGGCTAGCAATATAAAAAACTTTTTTTAAAATTTTCCCCTCAACACCACACCTCCAGGTACCTCATGATTGCTTGTCATCATAAATCATTCTAGTTATGATAACTTTGCTCTGCACAATTCCACATATTTGCAATTATGAGCCTTTAGCTAAAAGAAAGAATTGAGTTAAGGGAACCAGGGATTTTGAGGTTTTATGAAGGGCAGCATTAAAATAATTAGCCATGGGGTCTAGTTAGTCCAGGAGTCAAGCATGGCCAGAAGGGGGATACACCTGTTGTTGAGTAAGTTAGAGGAGCTGGATGTGGGTTTCCAAAATGGAGACTATGGTCCCTATTTTGATGGAAAGAAAATACCTCTTGGTGCAGCTTCCTTTGTATCCCAAGTGCTTACCCCAATTCCTGGCACATAGTAGGTACTTAATAAATGCTTGTTGACTTGAGTTCCCAAGGTATAGAGTTCTCTGGATCCTTTCATACCCTTCCAAGAGAACCAAGATTCCTAATGACCTACACAAAGATTCCTAATGATCTACTCTGTCCTTTTCCTGCACTCTTCTAAGATTTATAATACGAAGTTTGAAAGGATTTAGAGATGGAAAGGACCTTAGAAATCTAATCAAAATCCTTCCCTGAACACAGATAAGGAAACTAAAGCCTAGAGAGATTAAATGATTTGCCTTCTGTCTATCTAGCAAAGGTCAGACTTGAAATTTCTACTTCTAACTCCAAATGCATGGCACTTTCCACTCTGCCGTGCTCTCTTGCAGCTGGTGTTGAAACAGCTGCAACAGAGGATGCTAGATCTTTTGTCAGTAATTCTGCCTTGAAGTTGAATGTGGATTCAATATTCTGAGTCTACCTGGAAAGGGTAGGCTGGCATATGGTTGCTCTTTCAGAGTAATTTTTAAAAGTGACCTCTTTTGATGCATTGATTAAAATAAAACACCATCATTATCATCACTAGAATTTCTATCATACTTTAAGGTTGTAAAGCATTTTTTAAATATTATCTAATTTGATCCTCACAACAACCTTGGGAGGTAGGTATTTAGAGATGGAAAGAGCCTTTAAAGATAACTTTGTTTTACAGATGAGGAAATTGAGGCCCTAGGAGGTAATAGGACTTACCCAAGATTTGAATGCATATCTTTAAAATTCAAAATTCAGACTCATAAAATCCCTTTAACAAGGACATATGATTTTCCCAAGAGTGAAGCATACTCTGTGGGCCCAGAGAGGTTGTTCTTCTAGGTAGAGATAGAAGGAAAATCTTCAAAGCATTCTTATTTATGCTAAATCCAGGGGAAAGGATAAAAAGGAAACCATCCCTAACCTCTCCCCCACTGGCCTTAAATTTCATGATCCTTTAAATAAAGTTTTCATTTCCTTATTTCTCATTGCCTTGCAGCCTCAGGAAAGAAACACGAAGAGTTCTATGCCCTGTGGCTGTATTCTGGGGGGAAAAAAGGGGGGAATCTTTGTGCTCTGTGTTTCTAAGTAGTCCTGGAAAAGGTCCTTCTCTGACTCCCTGACTCACCCCTGTCTGCTCTAGCTTGTATGGGAGGACTCTACATGTATCTAAACACAGCACAGAAAACCTGCAGTCAGAAATAGGAGGTGGGGAGGGGGAGAACAGACTTCAAAGGATCTGTTCTGTGCCCTGCTCATGAAAACGTATGCTTCCTTGTGTTTTCCAGCCTCCTGCTGCACTCAGCTCACTCAGTGAGTGGGAGGTCCGCCTAAGTCCATGGAGTGTTTGCTGTTGCTGCTGCTGCTAAGTTTGTTGAATTCTAAGTGATCTGAGTATGTTGTTTTATGAATAGAATGTCAAGTAAACAGTGACAGAGTTTGGGTTGTGTTTTGTTTTATTTATTTTATTTTCTGTTTTAAGGATTACATTAGGCTGGAGCAGATGGAAAGCCAGAGTAAAGGAAATCTATTGGAAGTCGAGTGGTGGTGTGGCTCAGAGAAGATAGACACAAAGACATAGCAGCAGGTATCCAGGGGCTGAGAGCCATCTAGGGTGGCTGTGGCACAGAGCTAGGGAAGAGGAGGAAGATGAGCTAAGTCTGGAAAGGTAGGTGGTGGGAGCCCTTGAATGCCAGACAGAGCAATCCCTCTGGCTAGAAGAAACATACAGGGGTTGAGTAGGCCATCTCTGTGTGTTGAGCAAGACCAAAACAAAACAATTTCAGACTGCTATGAGTCTGTTTTATTTTTTTTTAATTGTCAGAGAAAGGGATTCCACGCCTTGCATATGCTGTCAGATACTGTTCTTTTCTACCTTCTTTTTTTTATCCTTTGTAACAAGAGATGGCTTGCTGTTTTGGTGGTGGGATGAGGGAATATATTCAGATATTAAAGTGATGTAAAAATATATGTGTGTATGGACACACACATCTATACGTATTGTATATATATGTGTGTATTTTTAAGAAACATTACAAGATCCTGTGGTAGGCTATCTCAACTACACAACAGCCCCTCTCCATCCTCTTTTTTCTTACTGGGCCTGTGATTTCTTCAGTGTAGGGAGTTTGGGGGGCGGCGGGGAGAACTTTCTACCACCAATGCAGACCAACACCATCTTTGCAGCTAAAAGCTTAGACAATTGTGTGTGTGTGGTTGTGGCCATTAAAAAATACAAAGGACAAACATCTATTCAAACACCCACTAGGTACAGAGTACTATGACAGCCACTATAAGAGATACAAAATTTATATAAGATGCAGTTTCTTTCTTCAAGGAGCTCACTATCTATGAAGGGGGTAAGGCACAAACACAGACAGCTATTATGACATTATTATATGAGTCGTGTACTTGAGAGTACAACACACGGTGTTATGTGAAGTCTCAAGAGGAAGTTCTTTACTGATGGATGGGAGATAAGGGAAGGTTTCCCAGAAAAGGTGGCATTTGAATTTTACCTTCAAAAGCTAGGTAGACATTAAACAGTCAATGAGAGGGAGTTAGGGCATTCAGGTATGCAGAGCAGTGAGAGAAAAGACATATAAGCAGAAGAATGCAATGAAGTCATCTAAACCTAGTAACTGCTTTCACCACTCCTCACTGTCTTCCATATCAGTCAGTCAACAGGCCAATAGGCATTTATTAAGTGCCTACTAGAGCCAGGAACTGTCCTAGTTCTGAGGATACAAAGAAAGACAAAAGACCATCTTTGCTCTCATGAAACATGCTACCTATCTTCTGGCAGAGAGCTAAAAGGCTCAGAGTGTAGAATGAGACCTCACTTTTTTTTTGGACAAGAACAATGTGGTTTTTTAAAATTATTATTATTGCTTGACTATACATGTTTTTAACTGGTATTTTATTTTTCCTTCTTCTTTGAATAGAGAGGGTTGGGAGGAAGACAAGACAGAGTTTTGCTGATTGACCAAAAATAAAATTTAATTTAAAAAAAGAAAAGAAATACTAAAATGCTGAGGAAAAAATAAAAACCTGAAAAATGGAGTGGACACTGTGATCATGTGAAGCTAAGTGAATAAAAATAAATGGACAAAGAATCCTGATGTAAACTTAGAGAGAAGGATCAAATATAAACATAAAATCCTGTTTGGCACTTAAAGATCTTCACATCCTGTTCATACCTTTCTAGTGTTCTTACACTGTATTCCCTTCCATACTCAATAAGATTCAGCTATGCCGGCCAACTTACTGTTTCTCACACATGACCCTCTGTCTCTCAATTCCATGCATATATGTTGGCTGTCCCCCATGCCTGGAATACTCTCCCTCCTCACTTATGCATCTCTGCATCTTAGTTTCTCTGGCTTCCTTTAAGACTCAGTTCAAATCCCCCTTTCCATAGAGGCTTTTTCTGATTCCCCATCCCACTCCCAGCCCCCAGGATCTGCTGGTGGTACATAGGATAGAATGCTGGTCTCAAAAGTTGGGAAGATCTAAGTTCAAATCTGGCCACAGCCACTTACTAACTATGTGACCTTGGGCAAGTCACTTAATCATTGTCTGCCTCAGTTTCCTCAACTGTAAAATGGGAAAAATAATAGCACCTACCTCTTGAGATTGTTGTGAGGCTCGAATGAGATAATATTGTAAAGCACTTAGCACAGTGCCTGGCATATAGTAAGTATTTAATAAATGCTTGTTCCCTTCCTCTTCTCCCCTACCATCTGGTACTTAACCATCTGAGATTACTTCCATTTATGTGCATGTTGTGTGTACAATTATTTGTATGTTATTTGTTTGTTGTCTGGACCATTAGAATGTCAGATCCTTGAAGGACAATGGTGATACCTTTCTTTGTATCTCTAATGCTTAATACCTGGCAAAGAGTAAGCACTTAATAAATGCTTGTTGACTGATCAACAAACTGAAATGTAGTTGCTAAATGATTAGATATTTCTATTGATATTATATACCTCAATAAAATAGGACAACTTTCTAATGAAACATTTCATTAAAAAAAAGATGGATAGGATTTTGACAAAAAGTGGAGGGAAAAGTCAAGCTAGGTAAGGCCAGGCATGAGCAAAGAGTCATGGAGATCAGACACAGAGTATAAATTGGAGAGGGGAGGAGAGAGGAAGATGAGAGGGAGAGAATTCAGACGGAAAATAAAATAAAATTGATATTTTTTTAAAAGGAAATGACTCAAGCAAGAAATGAGGCAGTCTGGCTTGGCTAGCACATAGAATATATAGACAGGACTCACATGAAATAGGGCTGGAAAGGTAGGGTGGCACCAGATTGGGGAGAGAAGCTAATGAGTTTAAACTCTTATTTGGTAGACAATGGAGAGTTATTGAAAAGTATGGATCTGGAGGAATGACATGACCTGACTATTAACATGGGAGGTAGGTCTGCTAGTGACATAAATGGAGGTATCAAACTCTCAGCCACCTGGCAGAAAGCAGCCTGCAAAACTCTAGAGTGTTGTGCAACTGCATCAGTCAGCAGCAGAGGGGTGCAGCATACTGGATTTCAGCTGTTAACTCTAGTGAATCATTCATTAACGGGGCTGATGTGTCTGAGAGTAAGAAACACTGAAACTGATTAAGAGGGGAATTTATCACCATGCTTGGCAGTCTAAACAAAACAACAGAATTCTCCACCACAGCTCTGATTGAAACCACCTGGGAGTGCAGCATCTGCTTCAGTCAACCCTAAGAAACCCATGGTTACCTTCACCATTGGTTGGTTAGCACTGGCATATGTTAGAAAGGGTGAAGACACATGGGGCAGTAGAATTATGGAATTATAGGATCACAAATTTGATCTGGACAGGACCTCAAAGGTCATTAAACCTAACCCCCTCACTTTCCAAATGAGGAAACTGAGCTTCTAGGAGTGAAGTGACTTGACCCAGGTAATAATAAGTGGTAGAACCATGATCTGACTCTGGGTCATTTTATTACAGATCCAGTGGCCTTTCCATGGTACTATACTGCCTCTAAGAGCACTAGATCAAGATCTAAGGAACCTAGGTTCTAACATGGACTATGCTACTAGCTAGCTGTTTGACCTTGGTCAGTAATACAAGAAATAATGGTCCATGTAGCTATTAATGCTTATAAATCACTTCCCCCACAATAATTCTATGAGGTCTAGTAATGTGGCTCTCATTTTATAAATGAAGAAAATTCAAAGAGAATTCATGGTCCCACAGCTAGTGAGGATTAAATTTAAGTCAACAGGCACTTCTTAAGCACATACAGTGTGCCAGGTACTGTGCTAAGAGCTGGGGATACAAAGAAAAGTAAAAGACAGTCCTTGATCTCAAGGATCTCACAATCTGGCTAGGGAGACAACTATGTACAAACAAGATATGGGATAAATTGGAGATAATCAGCAGAGGAAATGAGGAAAGGCTACTTGCAGAAGGCATGGTTTCAGCTAGGACTTGAGGGAAGCCTGGATATGTAGACAAGGAGGAAGAGCATACCAAGCATGGGGGACAGCCAGAAAATTCATGGGAGTCAGAAGATGGAATGTCATGCTCAAGGAACAGCAGGGGTGGGCAGTGTCACTGGATCAGTGTACCTGGGAGGAATAGGGTAGGAGGAATGAGATGTAAGAAGACAAGAGAGATAGGAAGGGGCTAGGTGATGAAGGGCTTTTAAAGCCAGAGGATTTTGTATTTGATCTTGGAGATAAGAAGGAGCTAATGGAGTTAACTGAATGGAGTGGGATTGGGAGGGGAGGGTGACTTGGGCAGACCTATGCTTTAAAAAGATCAGTTGGACAACTGAGTGGGTGGACTGGAGCGGAGAGAGATTTGAGGCAAGGAGACCAACCAACAGGATATTGCCATAGTTCAAGCATGAGGTGATGAGGGGCCATAACAGGGTGGTGTCAGAGGAGAAAAGGGGACATATAGGATAGCTGTTACAAAAGTAGAAACAACAGGACTTGACAACTGATTGGATATGGTGGGTAGAGAGAGTGAGGAGCAAAGGATGAGACCTTAATTACAAGTCTGTGTGACTGGGAGGATGGTGGTATCTTCAACAGTAAAAGTGAGAAAGAGGAAAAGGCTTGGGGGGAGGGAGAAGGTAATGAGTTCAGTTTTGGACATGTTAAGGTTAAGATGCCTATGGGACATCCAGTTTGAGATATCCAATAGGGAAATCGAGATGAGAGACTGGAGGTCAGAGACAGAGAAATTAGAGCTGGTTAAATAGATCTGAGGATCATTAGCATAGAGATCATGATTGAATCCATGAGAACTGATTAGATCACCAAACAAAATAGTACAGAGGGAGAAAAGAAGAGAGATTAAAGCCATAATTCAACTTCATTCTTTCTAAATCTTTTTACTCTAACAGAAGAGCGGTTTGGATCCTGTCAAATAGTCAGGACCCCAGAATGCATTGTGGTTGTTTAACAGGCACTTTGCCCCCCCCAACCATTGTTACACCTGTGTTCTCTTTGTTTCTATGTTTTAATATGAGTATGCTTTACCAAATCTCTAGCTCAGTCCTGACCTATGAGGGAAATGGTTATTAATAACTAATTACTGATATGGGGTGGATCCAGGCTTTTTTCATTTCTAGTTACTAGGTCAAGGCAGCCTCTGTAGGATAGGGACGATAATGAGACCATGGATTCAGTCTCGGGCAGGACCCCACCCAACTGTGAAAGCTTAGTTGTGATTAAATGGCAAAGACCATCTTACCCAGGTGGAATTCTAGTAACTCCACCATTATCTATCCAGGTAAGACTGGGTGGAGAATAGATCCTTTTGTCTAGATTGTCCCCAGGGCTGGGAGGTAGTTTGGGTAGAGTTGAGTCACTGTGTCCAAGACTGATATATTCAAAGTCACTAACCAGTCCCTCATTAGAATAAACCCATCTTTTATTATAACATTCATTCTCTCATTATTAACCATTCAGAGTTGATTTCCACCTTTTGGGAATACCCACTCTTCCAAGGGTATTTAAACTTTCAGTAGCCTCCAAGATTCATCTTTGGCTTCTGAGAAGATCACTGACCTCAATCTAACTATTTGCTAGCCACAATTAATAAATTGGTGATTAACCAGAAATTATGTCTCTAGTACTTTTCTATTACACCTACTTGACCATATCCTTTCCTTAGCTTTCCCTTTTGTGTAGCTTCATCTTAACCACCTTCATTCAAAGTCATAATTAAAATACATAGTTTAATAATATTAGTAAATGAATAGTAAAAAGCATTCACTCACATACCCAGTCTATCCCTCCAAGGCAAGAATAACCCTCGCTGAGGTTGGGTATATATCCCCAGCCCCAGCTTCTCATGGCTGGGTACTGAAAGTCAATATCTGTTCATAAATACCCCAGCCCACAGTCGTAGCACAGGGTGTAAGGAGACAGTATGTTAGACTGACATAGGTTCCAAAGTGGGCAATACCACCCCCTGTGGGGTGCTGGAATGATGCAGGGGGCAGTAGTAGCCTTGGATGCAATTGAGGGGCACTGAATAAAAATAAGGGGGCAGTGGAAGCATAAGGAAAGAAGAGAAGAGAAGAAAATTTTGGAAAAACCGTTTGTACATGTTTCATCTGTTGTATAACAGAGTTAAAGTTGTAGTGATTACATTATTTTCCAAATAAAACACACAATATACAAGTTATAACCTATCAGTGGTCAAATCTGCTAACAGGTCTTAAACAAGCCAGTATTGGCTGGTAAGCATGTCCTGCATTGTCAGGAAGTCTAGAATGCATCAGCAGGAATATGTGTGTGTAATAATGTGTTTACAATACAATGCTATGCAATTATATGATGCAACATTGTGTCATCAAAATTTCAATGCAAGGGAAAAAACACAAATTTACAATAAATTACTAAATTTAAGATGTCATTTAAAAAAATATGTTGCATTTTTTGAAATGCTGCAAATTAAAAAAAAACTTTTAAAGGGTTAAAGAAAATAGATTGGGGGGGATGGTTGCTGAGTAATTTTTTTTTAAAGGTAGGCCAAACCTCTTGTTAAACTCATAACAGGTATGCTGGCCTGAGATCCAGAAGTCAACTTTTGCTCTTGTTGGAGTTTACCTCCTGCTTCATCCCCCAAACACAACTCAAAATTTCTTTCTACTCTCACTGTAGTCAGTGTGGGTTGCTGGCCTCCATGGCCCAAAGACCTGTTTGTCCTTGAAACCCACCTCCATCAGAAAGTGACTATGTTTAATTTAGCCTAGAACCAGAATCAATTAGAGAGTCCACTAGGAGGGAGACAAGCACATTTTCATCCTGGCCACCATTACTCCTTGGCTTCTCATCTTCAAAATCCCAACAGTCACTGTCATCAGTCTTCACCACTGCCTGTCTACATCAGCCCAGCAAGCTAAGAAATGGAAGAAATTTCTCAGAATATCAGAGTTTTGGCAGAAGATGTTACATCACTAGAATACTCTGCTGCACTGCCTACATCTCAATTTTCTACTCTTCAGAATAGGGTACTTGGACTTGAACTCCAAGGTTCTTAGTAGCTCTAATGATTTATAATTCTAAATTCTCCATGCCCTTGTGTGTCATATTGTCCCTTTCCAAATAGTCTGAGAGTGGTTTAGGCCATTGCCACTAATATAATGCTAGGAACACCTTGTACTTGTGGAAGTGATGTAAATGAAAAAAAAAAAACAAGAGAAAAGAGATAGAAAACACAATCATATAAGAGGCTCAATCACTTTCTCCACCCTTTAGCCTGTTCATTTGCAGCTCCCAAATGCTGAGGGTAACTTACCAATGACCATGATTCTCTTAATTGATATTATAGGAATCCCAACTCTCGAAGGGTTGGGTTCCTTTTCAGAACAAAGAGCTAGCTTTAGTTTTACACTATGCCACGCTTTTGTTATCCAGAAGCTAGCAGGTACCTAGTACCCCTCCTCCGATATAGTGGACAAGGCACTGGACTTACAATTCGAGACCTGAGTTCAAATTCTAGATCCAAAATTTATTGCCTATATGACCTTAAGTAAATAATTTAACCTTTCTAGGCCTCAGGTTCCTTCTGTTTAAAACCTTTGAACCCTTTAGAATACTACCAGGTTGTCATGAGAAAAGTGTTTGGTAAAATAATATAAAAATGCAAGTTAGTATTTTCTGGCTTTCTGTTTTCTCCTCCATGACAGCAATAATAAAACCTTGGATCCAACACAAACTCTTTCCTCCAAGGATCTCAAAGCATTTCGCATGGACTAGCCAATTCATCTTCATTATGTCACTGTGATCTAGGGAATACTCATGAGTTATTATTCTCATTTTGTTGTACAGAGAAATCAGCAAGTGAGACCCAGAGACAATTTGAAATGTGGATTTATTAGCGCGAGGCTGCAAGGGGTACATATCCAAATCGAGCAGCCCCAATCAGGGGCAGAGCTTGAGTTTATAAAGGCAGAGGCCACAGAGGAAATGGTCAGGGGTTGCGTGAGCGGGAAGTTAGAGAAGCCAAACAAGCGATTGGTTAATCCTGCTTTTGGGACCATATAAGGATCATGGAATAAGATTGGGGCGGGTATCTTTCTTGGCGGAACTCCTACTTCCATGAAGAAGGGCATACAAGGTGAAGGTCAGAAAACAAAATGGAGTTCAGCACATGGAGTTCAGTACTTCACTTTTACAGAAGAGTAAAACTTTAATCACCATGGCTGCTTGTAAAAAACTAACCGGCCAACTCTGAAAGTTCCCGCTGCAGGTAGGGGCAAACTGCAAAATCCCCCCGCTATGATCACCCCTCTGCTTTTTCCAAGATCCACACTTGAAAATTGCTCTGATTAGCTTAGAATCACCCTTCATATATGTTCTATTTCACTAAATGTCCTCCACTCCAGAACAAAGTATATATTATTCAATCTATGTATAGCTACTATCAATCAGTCAAGAAGCATTTAATAAGCACTCATTATATGTGTCAAGCGTTGTGCTAAGTGCTAGGGATACAAAGAAAGACAAAAACATGCCTGCTGTCCTTGAGGAGCTCACCTTCTATTGGAGGAGACATTGTTCAAATGACTATGTATATACAAAACAAATACAGTATAAATAGAAGGCAAACTCAGGAGGAAGGGGTATTTGCTGACCTGAAAAGCCCTTCTGCAGAAGGTTGGACTTTTTTAAGGGGGGGTTGGGAGGTAAGAAATGGAGCACAATGTGTGAAGAACAGAAAGCAGGACATTGTAGCTGCATCTTAGAGTATCATTGAGGACAGCAAAGTGTAAGCAGATTGGGAAAGTAGGAAGGGGCCAGGTTGTGAAGGTTTTAAATGTCCACAAGAGGATTTTTCCCTGTAAGTTTCTATGAGGATTCTTTGCCTATTTGTTCTTATTTACTTTCTCTCCTATGATCACAGTTACTGTGTGCTCCATTTTTTGCCCTTTTTTTCTCTTTGCATGATTGTATTTTTTAATTAAATATTTCTTCCCTCTGTTTTCTGTATTTTATCAGATGAGTATGTATCTTCTTAATAGACTGGTCTGCTCTGTTCCACTCTATTCAACCACCCTATTCCTTTTGAATAAGATCTACCTCTGTAAGGCCACATTCCTATCATGGGTCCCATCCCACCTAGTATAGTGATACTGTGAGTTCAAATTTGGCTCCTTGCATAAAGATGTCCAGTTTACCTTGCATAGCATTCATACTTTACACATTTATGTATACGCATAGAAGGCCATGAGTATTATTGCTGGTTTCTTTTTTGAATTTTATATCCTGTGAAATTCTGGATGTTGTCTACTATTCTCTAAAGCAGTGGCATTGAACTCAAATAGAAACAGATCCTTGTGGACCACATATTGACTTAAAAACCCATAAATTAACATTATTGGTCATATTACATTTCTATTTATTTTGTTAAATATTTCCTACTACATTTTAATCTAGTATGGGCCCATTAGAGTTTTGCCAGGGCATGTGGCCTATTAAGGTATCTAGTTTGGTGCATGTAGGAAGTTTAAAATGTAAAAGCTCTTTTGCTTAGATTTTCTTTTTTTATTGAATTTTTTTTTGGTGACATTTTAAGTTCTAAATTGTTTCTCTCCCTCCCTCACCACTAGAGAAGTCCACCATTTGACACAGATATATAGATATATATGTATATGCATATACACATATATGTATATGTAAAACATACTATGCATACTTCTACTTATCAGTTCTTTCTCCGGAAGTGGATAATATCTTCCTTCATAAGTCCTTTGTAGTTGATTTGTATATTAATATTACTCAGAATCACTTAGTCATTCATTGATTCTTTGAATGATATTGCTGTTACTGAATACAACATTCTCCTGATTCTGCTCATTTCACTCTTCATTATTTCATGCAAGTCTTTCCATGTTTTTCTAAAATCAACCTGTTTATCATTTCTTACAGAACAAAAGTGATCCATCACAATCATATACCACAACCTGTTTAACCATTCCCCAGTTGACAGCATTCCTGCAATTTCCAGTTCTTTGCCCCCACAAAAAGAGCTGCTATAAACATTTTAGAACACATAGGTTCTTTTCCTTTTTCCCTGGTCACCTTGGGAAAAAGACCTAATAGTGTATTGCCAGGTCAAAGGATATACACAGTTTTATGATATTTGGGGCATAATTACAGATTGCTCTCCATTTGCTTAGATTTGAAAACACATATTTACCTGTCCTTGTTAGGAATATTCCAACCCTAGCCAAGATCCCTTCATTCCCAAATATTAAACTGTTTTCCAGAAATCTACACCTCTCTGACAATATCTCCTTAACCAGCTGTTCAGTTCCTAATTCTGCCTTTCTCTTCTGAAATCCTCACCTATTCTCTTTAAGTTTTTTGTTTTTTGCCCAAGAATTATAATACTTAGCAATTCTTTCTAAGTTGTTTCTGGCCATATCAGTCATGCCCACATGAATTACCAGAAGGGGATAGAGATCACCATGCTTGAAAAGTCTTGGGAAGTTTTCTGTTATACCCTAGAAGGAAGGCAACATAACTGTGGATGTGGAACACTGATTATACCATCAGACTTATATCTTTGTGATAAGGATGGGTCTCTGGTTGAGGGAAAGGGAAGGATATATTCAGCAATGAAGATGACATAAAAATAAGAGATATTCATTTTTTTAAATGTTTAAGAAAAATAGCTGCCTCCAAACCCTCAGCCAGAAGTCACCAACCATCACTATTTGTCTTTTTCTTCTTTTGACCTTTTCTAGATGATCTCTCACTCTATAGTACTTGTGGATTCACCTCCCTCTTCCTTGAAGGACAAGTATCTGCTTCCTCTTTAGAAGGCACATCTCCTTTCTCTTTGGGAAAAACTTCATATCTATTATTTAACTCCAGGTATTCAGTGGTCTTTCTTCCCCTATTCCTCTGACATATTCTTCCATTGGGACCTTCTTTATTTTAACAGTGAAGCCCTTCTTCTGTTTTTTTTTAAGAATATTTCATTTTCTCTGATAACCTAAAGAGCAGAGAAGCATTCCTCAAGATCCTTCACCTTCTCTTTAAGCAGAGAGGCACACACACTTTGGGCACAAGTAATGATTACTTGGCAATGGCAGAAAACAAATATATTGTGCATTCTGTTCACATCAATGCAAATATTCTCCCTGCTTTCCATATCCTGGGTAAGTAAGATCCTCAGTTCTTTGTCATTCTTATTAATAGCTCTTCTAGGTATCTTCCCTGAAGATCTCAATAGTTCTTGAGAATTAAGCAATTGAACAGACAGACACAACTCAGTCTCAGTCTATTACTGTAGACAGTTCCCAGAATATTTGTCTTCTGTGGATGATGCACTGAACTATGAAATCAGTACCCATGAGTCTATATCTGCAGACATAGTTCAAAGAGTTTGGTAAATAATGCTGCTTTCCTTTGGCAATGGCAGTCTGAAGGAACATATTGTCATCATTACCAGATGCAGATGCAGATTGAAAAGCCATTTCCAGACCGTGAAATTTCAAACCAAAGGAAATCTTGTCTCTTTCTTCAGATCTCTGAGTGTTCATGGGACAGATTCCAATTATGTATTCAATATTCCTTCTCTCCTTTAACAAAGCTAATAATGGATATGGAATACTACACAGGGCCCTGTTTTGGGGTGTATTTTATTCATTTAAATTTATGGTCAATTCTATTATCTTAAATTTAATAGAAGAATAAAGACCACTTCATTTACAACTCACTCTCCAGTCTGTTCCACATCCACACCAGCTGCCTTGCCTCCATGTAGTTACCCTCTTTACCTTTCTCCCTTCCTCTCCCTTTCCCACTTTCCAGTTTTCCTTTGTGGTTTGTCTTCATATGAGATAATAATTGTAAAGCACTTAACACAGTACCTGGCACATAGTAAGCACTATATAAATGTTATCTATTATCATTATTATTATTCTCCTATTAGAATGTTAACTCCTTGAGAAGAAGAAAATCTTGTTTTCTTGTTTTTGTAAGCCCAGCACTTATCCCAGCACATAATAAGTACCCAGCATTCTGGTGGGTCTGCCCGCCTGAAGTCTCTCCCCATTCCAATCTATCCTCCATTCAGCCACCAAAGTGATTTTCCTACTTGGACCTACTCAATAAACTCCAGTGGCTCTCTATTGCTTCCAGAATCAAATGTAAAATTCTTTCTTTTGCATTCAAAGTCCTTCATAACGTGGGCCCCTCCTACCTTCCCAATCTTCTTACACCTTACTCTCTACCATGTACTCTTTGCCCCAATGACCTAAGCCTGGATGTTGCACAAACAATACATTCCATCTCTTGACTCTGGGCATTTTCTCTGGCTTAATGAATGTTTATTGACTGACTAGCTGACTTAGTAAATGCTTTGTCTATATCTAGCTATCTATAAAACTGGTGTCTGAAAGAACAACTACATATTCTTTTTCTAAACAACTAGAGAAGGTCATAAAGTATTACAGCTAGAGAAGACCTCAGAAAAGAAGTAAAATATTAAAACATAGAACACTGACTATCAGAGCTGGAAGCAATTTTAGAATTCAGATCATGGGATCCTTGAATGTTAAAACTGGGAAGAAACCATAGAGTTCTTCCAATCCAATCTCAAAACATATTTATTGCCTCTTGTGTACCTAATGCTATTTACATGAGCCTAACTCTTTAGATTTCACTTGACCAATCACAATGTTGGACACATTCCAAGCATTCAATAAATAGCTATTGTTCTGTTGCCCGATTAGAGAATTACACCAAAATACACTTGTCCAGACCTACCATTTTTGGTTTTACCAGAGACTTTATTTCAAAGTCCTACCCAGAAGTCTCAGGGGAGCATCAACACCTATTGAGAGATTAGTCCCACAAACCTTAATTTTGTAAGAGTGCAGAAATAGCAACTCACAAGACAACATGTTATGGTGGTAAGAGCACTAAACTACATGATATGGGAGAACCAGGTGTAAGTTTGAGGTCTGACAATACCTTGGGACAAGAATTACATTCCTACCAATTTCTCTCTCTCTTTGTATATAAACATTACACATATGTTACATGTATATTACATATTGTGATGTATATAAAATCTGTATATGAATGCATGCATGTGTTATATGTTTACACTATGTGTGTAAATACATAATTATATATAGATCTATATATAAAGAGAAATTGATATGAATATATGTACATATATACATAAATGTATTTGTGTATATATACGTTGGTATGAATGTGTGTGTGTGTGTGTGTGTGTGTGTGTGTGTGTATTCATTTATTTTTAATATAAGCCGTGGAAGAGACAGCCTGGCATAGTGGATAGAGTTCTAGGTCTAAGATCAGGACCACTTGAATTTAAATCCCACCTTTGACACTAACTAGTCCTGTAACCCTAGGCAAATGACTTAATCTTTATGAACCTCAGGCAATTATCTAAAACTTCTCTACTAAGTCACATCCTTAGTCACTCATCTAAGGCATAACAGAGAGAGAGAGAGAGAGAGAGAGAGAGAGAGAGAGAGAGAGAAGAGAGAGAGAGAGAGAGAAAGAGAGAGAGAGAGAGAGAGATGAAAAGTATTGTCATGTAGAAGAATAGGAAATGCATACCTTGACTGGCTTAGTCAAGGTTGAAAGATCATAGATTTAGACCTGGGAAAGGAGCATCTAGTCTAGAGGTTCTTAACTTTTTTTTTTGCATGTATCATGGGCCCCTTTGGCAGTCCTGGGAAGCCTCTGGCTTCCTTCTCAGTATGCTTTTAAATGCATAAAATAAAATACCTAAGATGGCAAAGGAAACCAATTATTTTAAAATACAGATATAAAAAAAAATTAAGTTGCTAGGCCCCAGGTTAAGAATCCATGATCCAATCTAACCCTAATATTTTATACATAAGGAAACGGAGACCCAGAAAGTGGGATTTCATGGCAGAGCCAGACAACCTCAGTTCCTTTAATTCTAATCACAACACTCTTTGCAACATACCACAAAGAGTCTGTAGGCATTTGTGATTAAGCCTTCCCTCACCAAACTGAGGCAACAATAATCTTTTCTATCACTGGATTTCTCTAGAAACCTAGTTGTTACCATACCATCTGGCATATGACTATAATATGTCTTCTATGGGTTTATAATTGCCTCCCATTGTGTGTATCTTGTCTCCCCAGCTAGACTGCAAACCCCTGAAGGGCAGGAACCATGTTTCTTCCTTCTCTTATAACCAGAGATATAGCTTGCATAGAGCTTTGTGCCAATGGAAAATTTTTCCCAGGGCAGGAAGTGTAATGGGCTTGCTTATAGTGCTTATATTCCACTAAGAAAGAAGGCCAGAATCAATCTAAGAGTAAGTCAGAGCCAAACCATAGTTGATGAGATCTGTGGCTTTATAATAAGATGGTAAGGATGGGGGAGGACTCACTAGAAAAGCATGAGGTAGGAATGCCAACATTCTTAACTCTGAGCCTCCATTAGTATCTGGGGTAACTGGAGCCACATGTTCCTTCTTCCCTTGGCAGCCTTAGCTACTGCCTTCTGGATGGCAGCAAGGTGATATAATGGATAGAGCACTGGACTTGAAGTTAAGAAGACCTAGGTTTAAATCCTTTCTTAGATACTTACTAGCTATGTGATCCTGGACAAGTCACTTAACTTCTCTCTTGGTTTCCTTATTTGTAAAATGGAGATGATAATAGGAACTATATAAGGTGGTTATGAGTATCAAGTGAAACAACATTTGTAAATTGCTTTGTAAAATTTAAAAAGCCATAGCAATGCTAGGTATTATTATTGAATAATACAGCTCCATAAACCATAGCCTAAAGTAGGATGGGGATATGGCAATGAAAATGGTGGGCAGTCTCCAATCTTTAACATACCCTTATAGGGTTGAACTAGGTATATGGGGACAGATGATGGAGCAAAGCATGAAGTTGCTTCTCAATTTAAGCTCTGAGCCTAGCCTGGCCCACCCTCAAGGTAAATAGAGACCTCAATACCTAACTGAAAAATGCCCTTTACTCCTTTGGCTAAGCCTCTGCAAGAATTGGGGGAGAGGGGAAGCAGGGAGAAGGAGGAAAGGAAAAGATGGTTGATAAGAACTTGGGGGAACCACACCATGGCCCACAAAGATGGGTTCTTTTCTAACCCTACCCAATGTATATATATGAAGTGTGGTTGAGATGACACATCCATTCTTCCAGGGTTGAGTCAGCAGCTAAAGTCTTGTACTACCACCTGGGGCCAGATCTCATCCCTCATCATCGTTTGAAAATGGAGAGGTGGTTACACAGAGTAGAAAGTAACCAATATCTGGTAGCCAGTAACCAGCATGCAGGTAGAGATGGTGGTGATGGAAGAGAAAGGTTGGTTGGTAGGAAAGTGTGTTGATCTTTCCCATACCCCTTCCACACCTTCATCCTGATCAAACCATGTATGGTTTATCTAGCATTTAGTTAGCAAGGATAATTAACATAATGGCCTACCTCCTCCTTCTAATAGCCAAATTCCCAGGAAAATTATTTTATCTCTGGTGTCTACTTCTTCAACTCCCATTCTCTTCTCAAATCCTACTCCCTTCTTCTACCCTTTTCAACCTAGCTGCCATCCTCACCATCCAACTGAAGTCATTCTTTCTAAGGTTATTGACAATCTCTCATTTGCTTAATCTGATGGTCTTTTCTTTGCCCTTCTTTTTTCCCCACCTTTCCACAGTTTTTGACACTATAACCACCCTTCCTTCCTATATATTGTCTTCTCTATCAGCTTTCTTGACATTGATCTCTCCTGATTTTCCTCCTTATCTAAACACTCCTCAATCTCTTTTTCTGGATCATCATCTACATACCACCTTTTAACTATGGATGTCCATCAACACTTTATTTTGAGCTTGCCTCTCTTCTGTCACCATACCATTTCTCTCAATGATCTCTTCGGTTCTCATGACTTCAATTATCAGCTCTATAGAGGTAACCACACATTCACACACACACATGCACACATGCACACATACACACATACATGTATGTGTATATGTATATGTATATGTATATATGTGTGTATATATATATATGTGTGTGTGTGTGTGTGTGTGTGTGTGTGTGTGTGTGTGTGTGTGTGTATCTCCAACCTTAATCTCTCTACTGAGGTTCAGTATGAACTTACCAACTTGCATTTCCAACTGTATGTCCCACAGGCATTTCAAACTTGACACATCCAAAAGAGAATTCATGATCTTCCTGTTTCTCTGTCTCTCACTTAATACACCCCTTCTCCAAGCTACCCTATTTCTGGCACCACTATCCTTCCAGTTACCCAAGTTCATAGCCTTAGAGTTACCATCTACTCTTCTGTCTCTCTCACTTGCCATATCCAAATCAGCTGTTGAGCCTTGCTGATTCTACCTCCTTGTTATCTCTCTCATCCATCCCCTTCTCTCTAAGTCAAGTCAGTAAGCACTTAGTAAGCATTTAGTAAGTACTTACTAAGCTAGATACTGTGCTAGGTGCTAGAAATACAAATGCAAGCAAAAAGAAACACAGTCCCTTCCCTCAAGGAGCTTAAATTCACATGGCCATCACTCTAGTTCAGTCTTTCATTACCTATTGCCCAGACTATTACAATAACCTCCGAATTCCACTTGAATTACAAAGTATTCATTTGTCTGCTTAAATATTGTACCCCCTAGTGTAATATAAGGTCCTGGAAGATGGGTACCTTATTGTTTTATTTTTGTAAGCACAGTGCCTTTCCTATAGTAGTAGTGCTTAACAAATGTTTATAAATTCTTGTTAGATTGCATTGGAAACTACCAGATGATTCCCTGGAGTGAGAATCCCCCATCCTCTACCCCTCACATGATTATTCTAGGGACTGTGTCTCTCCTCACCACCAAATGGAGCCTCTTGCTGTTGGTGGAAAAATCCCTAATCATTGCTCTGCTTGTGACCCTCCTCTCTCACTTTTTATAGTGTTGAGAATCTTGTAGTGCTTCATAGATATTCACAGCACATATTATAGAAGTATAATGGATATTGACACATGGTTGGGCACACTCTACATAAATGTTGATAAAGGCTTGTTGACTGATTGGATTTATGTAGGACATTGTTCAAGATATGTAGGATAGTGTGGAAGAAGCACCATGTCCAGCAGTGGGATGCAGAGCTTTGGACCCAGGGCCTGGTGCTCGCTCCAAAAACACTTAGTAGGATTTTAGAAGAACTTGAGATGCTTTAAGAAAGCTTCAAGGTCTTGCAGGAAGTAAATAAATGTCTCTAGAACAGGTTGGAGACATCTATACCACCACAACTGCATAGTGAGGTGCCCAAGGCACCAAGTCAACAAGTGGATGGAAGACTCTTGAGGTTTTTCACACAAACAGAACCACTAATGGACCATTCCTCCCATAACTACCTATTTATAGCCCAAGGCCAAGATGGCTGTTGAGGCATGTTGGATGAGATAAGCCACCTGCTAAGCCACCCACTCACTTATGTAGAACTGAATCCCTACAGAACAATATTGAAGGATGTTTCAATGAACTCAGGTAAACTTTTGATCCACCCTTATAATCAGAAACAGTCATAAATGAATGAATGACACATTTATTAAGTACTTATTATGTGCAAAGCACTGTACCAAACAGTGGGGATACAATAGAAAAGTGAAACAGTACCTGCCTTCAAAAAACTCACATTCTAATGGGGGAGATAGCACTTATGCAATCTTTTAGCTGCAAGTCAGATGGAAAAATCCCACGGTGGTTAGGGTTCAGTGGTAAAGCAGATGGTTATACCTCTTCCTTAATGTCATTTCCAATGGTAAAAATCATATCATTTATGATGTTGAACCATTTGACAGTGACAAAGACTTTCATGGAAAGAACTTTTTTTTTTCTTGGTCTTCAGTAGATGTGGCTATAGCACATGAAGGAGGGGTTGCTAGACTGTGTTTCCACAGGGGTTACTGCCCAGGATGATGACTATGGTCATTGCCATTCCCACGGCTCTTGGGTGCAGAATTTCTGTTTCTGTCAAGGCCTGAGGAGAGAAGGTGGTCAAAATGGTAGTGGTATCCTGACCTGTCCCGTACATGCTGCTTCTTGTCATTGGTTTCATTGGTTCAGAATGAAGTAATATCTAGTTTTTTTAAGGAGCATGAAGTGTTCTCTTATTCTTCTTTATGTTTTGTTTCTTTATCAAGGACACCACCATCATTCCAGTCACCCAGGTTCATAAACTTGGAGAAGGAAGAAAGGAATAAGCATTTATTAAATGCTTGTGCAAAGTAATTTACAAATATTATCTTATTTGATCCTCACAACAACCTTATAGAAGTAGGTACCATTTAATTCCCCCATTAGACAGTTGAGAAGACAGAGGCAGACAGTAATCAAATTACTTGCCTATGGTCACATACCTATTAAGTGTTTGAGGCCAGATGGAACTCAGGTCTTCCTGACTCCAAGCCCAGAACCCAAATCTTCGCACACCTTCCCACCATATACCCTATCAGTTTTCAAGTCGTATTGATATTTTCTCCTCAATACCTCTCTCGTTCATACTTTTCTCTCCACTCAAACCACAACCAACCTAGTTCAGGTCCTCATTACCTCTCATGTGGACTACTACAGTAGTCGCCCTAACTGGTCTTCCTTTTTCCAGTCACTATCCTTGTGAATCTACCCCCTGCATACTACTCAACTTACAAAGTGCATATCTGATATCTTTTTTCAAAAAATTTTTTTTATTATTTTTAACATTTTTTTTAAATTTTGAGCTCCAAATTCTCTCCCTTCCATCCATACTCCCTCTACCCACAGAGAAGGCGAGCAATATAATACTCATTTTACATGTGAAATCATGCAAAATATATTTCCATATTATCCAAATCACCAAAAGAGCAAGAAAAATAAAGGGAGAAAATTATACCTTAATTTGCAGTCAATTAGTTCTCTCTCTGAAGGTGGATAACAATTTTCACCATGCATCCTTCTGTCTTAGATAATTGTCTTGATCAGAGTAGCTAAGTTTTTCATAATCAATCATCATTACAATATTACTATTACATGTACAATGATCTCCTGGTTCTGCTCATTTTACTTTGCATCAGTTCATAGAAGTCTTTCCAGGATCTTCTGAAACTATCTCCCTCATCATTTCTTATAGCACAATAGTGCTATAACACAATCGTATTCCACAACTTTTCAGCCATTCCTCAACTAATAGGCATCCCCTCATTTTCCAATTCTCTGCCACCACAAAAAGAGCTGCTATAAATATTTTTATGCAAATAGGTTCTTTTCCTTTTTCTTTGATCTCTTTAGATCTAGGAATGGTATTGCTGGGTCAACAGGTATGCACAGTTTTATAATCTTTTGGGCATAGTTTGAAACTGTTCTCTAGAATGGTCGGACCAGCTCACAACTCCACCAACAGTTCATTAGTGAACCTATCATATCTGATATTCCTAAAGCATAGGTCTGATCATTTCATTCTCCTGCTTAAGAAGTATCATGGATTCCTATTGCCCCTTGGGAAAAAAATACAAACTCCTTTTTTTGGCATTTAAAGCCCTTCACAATCTGTCTCCAGATTTTTCCAGTCTTATTTTATGTCACTCTCCTTCCTACACTGTTTTCCAAGTAAATTGGCCTACTTTCTGTTCCCTGCCTGTAACATCTCTAAGTCTTTACACAGCTTGTCACCCATACCTTAGACACTCTCCCTTCTCATTTCAACCATGTGGAATCAGCAGCTCTCACTTGTAGCTATCACTAAGATTTGGTAGAATATAACTCATGGCTGGAATGTGACATTGGAAGACTATTTCTTATTCAAAGTGAATAAATTAAATTATCAAATTGGTTGAGTTATATTGTTTATCAAGATATATAAATACACCCATGTGAGGGAAACCAGAGGGGAAAAAGATGAAAAGGAAAAAAGTCTGGTGGAGAACATCTTGGTGAAGATCAATGCTGAGAGAAACATATGTTATAGTCAGGACATAGTGTATATAACCCAGAAAGAAAGATTGAATAATTGATGAGTTAGCTATTCATATATGTAGAAAAAAAGCTTTGAGGTTTGCAAAACACTTTACAAATTTCATCTCACTTTATCCTTATAATAGGTGCTATTATTATCCATATTTTACAGATGGAGAAACTGAGATAGAGGTTAAGTGATTTGCATAGGGTCACCTACCTAGTAAATGTCTGAGGCTGTGTTTGAAATCAGATCTTTCTGTCTCTAGGTCCAGGACTTTATCCACTATGTCACTGGACTGCTAAGATATCATGATATAGTAGTGACAGGCAACTTCAACTATGTGGACATATGCTGGAATATGCCCCATCTGACAAGACAGCTGATAAGTTTTGACTTGTCTTAATGATATCTTCATATTTTCAATGAGAGGTGAAATGACAAGGGAAACTAGTTTTCTGGTCCTGATTCTGACCATAGTAGGATGCCAACAACCTTGAGAAGAATGATATATTAGTAGGGGAAATTTAGGATATATGTCCCACATTTTGGAAGAGATTTTGAAGAATTTTGAAAACAATAGATCGAATTCCATGGCCTAAGAAATTAGCTCAAGATGGATGAGATTCTCTAAAGAACAAAATTCTGAGAACATAAATATAATAAATTCCAACAAGAAATCAAATGGGATGAGGTAGGGAAATCTATCTAAAGATACAAATGTGGATGCACAGGAACTCATCACCCAACTCAGATTTTTTAAAAGACATATAGAAGAACTAATTTGGGATGAAGAAAGATTAGTGACCCAGTCGTATAAGAACAATGTACAAAATACCAAACCCCTTAAATGAGCTAGTGCATAAACTGGGTGCTTAAAACAGGTAGGAGAGTAAAGAAGAATTAATAATATTAGGGACAAAAAGGAAGATCACAGAAGGAATGGGATTTCTGCTTACAGCAAATGGGATGATGAGAGTAGATGATGGTGAGAAGGCAAAACTACTCAATTCGTTTTGTTTCTATTTTCTCTACCAAGAAAAATGATCTTCAGGTTGGGAAGTGTAGAATAAATACAGTTATCAGGGAATTGAAACGCAAGATAAGTGAGAAAATTACAAGTTTCATTCAGGTTCAAATCACTAGGCTCAGGTGAACAATATTCCAGGGTCCTGAAAAAACTTGTAGATACTATTGCTGAGCTATTTGTAAATGATTGCTGAAAACTTGTGAAGAATACAGGATTGGAGATGGGCAAATGTGTCCTAGTTTTCAAAAATGTGAGGGTGAAAAATTCATTAAAATATAAGCTGATGAACTTTGCTTCTATTCCTAGCATAATTATAGAACATATTATTAAAAGCATGATTTGTGAACATTCAAAAAAGGAAGAGCCATTTGTTCACCACTAACAATTACAGGTATCAGACCATGTTTTGATAGGACTCCTAGCCCTTTGCACCACAAGCATTATCTGATTTTTTTAGTTAGGTATTTTATAAAGTGTCTTACAACACTCTTGTAGATAAGATATGCCAACATGGGAGAGATGAGAGCACCATTAGATCAATTTGGAATGGATCAAATGCCTAGTACTATAAAAAAAAAAGTTTCTGTTTTAGGGATTTGTCCACAACCCTGTTCTCTTCCACATTTTCAGTAATGATCTTAATGAAGATTTCTATGTTAAACTTGATACATTTTGAAAGGAACAAAACTGGGTTGGAGGCAGACTGCTTAGATGTTGGATAACTCAATCAAAACACAAAAAAAGATCTGAAAAGGCTAGAACAATGGTCTCTTCAGGTGATGTACAAAAAGGATTAAGTATAAACATAGGCACTTAGATTCAAAAAATCAGCTACACAAATATAGGTTGGAGAAGGTGTGGCTAGACTATGAATAGCCATGTGAATAAGTCCTACAGTTTTAGTAGACCACAAGCTCAAAATAAATCAACAACGGAACATCGTAGCCAAAAAAAGGTAATATGACATTGAGTTGCATCAATAAAGGTAGAGTATCCAGAACAAGGGAAGTGATTGTTCAACTCTATTTTTCCCTAGTAAGACCACATTTGGAGTATTGTGTTAGATATTGGGCACTCCATTTTTCAGAATGAGATTGATAAGATGAAGCACATTCTGAGGAAGGCAACAAGGATGCAAAGGGAACTGGAAAATGTGTCATGCAAGAACTGGAAATTTTTAGCCTGGAAAAGAGGAGACTTACCAGATATATGATAGATGTCTTCAAGTTCTAGCAGAGCTGCCATATGTAAGAGACATTGGACTTTTTCTGCTTGACTCCAAAGAATAGAACCGGATGCAATGACTGGAAGTTGTAAAGAGGCAGGTTTGGGCTTGAGGTAAGGAAACACTTCCTTATAATTATTGAATAATTAAATTAAATTTCCTGTCCTGAATTTAAAAGTGGAGTAGATTGAATCAGAAGGTAATGATTTCTCTATTACTAGAGACCACCAAAAAGAGACTGTATGGCCATTTTGGGGAAAGTTGTATGAGGGATACCTTTTTAGGTATAGGGTTGGGCTAGCTGGCTTTTGAGATCCCTTCCAATTCTGAGATTCTACGAGTTTGATAAAAGACTTTAGTAAAATATGTTCCTTTAAAAATCTAAGTCAGGATTTACATTAGATACAACTGTCAATCAATCAGCAAGCATCTGTTAAGCCCCTACTCTGTCCAGGCAGTGGGCTAGGTGCTGAGGATACTAACACAGAAATGAAAGTCCCTGCCCCCAAAGAACTTATATTAATTCTAGAGGGAGAAATAGCACATATATAAGCATTTACAAAATACATACATAAAAAATACATGGTCATGGGAGGCAGAGGATTAGGAAAGACCTCTGTGCTCTTCATTTTTAAAAGGCTTTCCCAGACCTAATAACTATGAATTGTGGACCTATAAACCTCCAGCTGTGAACCCATTCAAATTTACTTTTGCTTGCACCTCCAAACTGTAGTGGTCATGCTAGCATTTTCTGTATCCACCAGGTAGTATTATAGCACTCAGTATTAGGGAGGCCATACATCCTGAGGGGCAGTATGTCCACCCACTTCTGCTACATGGACCTCAAGTACAAAAGAAGGTGTCAAATCTGCAGACACTAGTAGTCTGCAGATCTACAGTCAGATCAGACACTATTCACCCAGTTGCCTTTCTAAGTAAGGATCACTGGAGTGACCCCATCTTGTTCTGTGGGCAAGAAACTTAAGATACCAAACCCTCATGAGCAAAGGTGGGCATCACAAATTGCTCAGCTTGGAAATCTCTTTCCAAATGTTTAAAGGGTCTGTTGACTGTCTCTGTGCAGCTCCTTATTCTGATGATCAAGATATTAAGATATCTTAATGATCAACATATTATCAAGATAAGGAGCTATATGATGAGAAGTATAGTTTTTCTTAGATGGAGCAACTAAAGAATCATAGGAAGTGGAAGCAGTGTGGATGGGGATGTTTGGGAACTTTTGATCTTAGAGGAGAGGAAAGGATGTGGGTAGGGCACCCATGTGTGCAAGCATCAGAATTCAATCTATTGCAAGGGAAGGGCATGGTTACTTTGAACCAGACTGAATATAATCATGAGCAGTTGGAGCCTTGTCTGGCTCACTGATTCATTTAAGGAGTGACCTGGCTGGACAGAATTTGCTGCCACACTGGGACCAGGAGAATTTACCCCCTCTCTACATTTTCTTACTTTCCTCAGCCTCACTGCTTCCTGGCAAACAGGTAGAGAGTACTCTTCAATCTAGTTTATTTGCTGTCTGTATTTTTTATAATGGGTTTTGTCTCCAGATAAAGATAAGCTGATTTTTATTGCATTCTGAGTGAGTGTTTGCTATAAAGAAGTGGACCAGATTATTGGGAAGGACAAAGCAGAACCCTGGACAAATAGCCTTGGATTTATCTAGAAAGCTAACAACTAGGTAGTTCAGTGGATAAAGTGCTAGGCTTGGAGTCAGGAGAATCAGAATGACCTGAATTCAAATCCTGCCTCAGTCACTAACTGTGTGACTCTTGATGAATCTCTCTTTGCTTTTGGACAAATTGTCCTAGACTAACCAGGAGCCTATATTAAAACTCTCTCTCTCTCTCTCTCTCTCTCTCTCTCTCTCTCTCTCTCTCTCTCTCTCTCTCTCTCTCTCTCTCTCTCTCTCTGTCCCTTTGCCTCTGTGTCTCTCTGCCAGATAGACTTATTGCCCAAGCTCAAAAGTGTGGCCCTTGGGAATTTTAGAATCCTAAGAATCCCTAAGAAGAAACTCACCTAGCCCTCCACTTCTCCCATCATGGCCCTAGTTCTATTTGTTATTGAACGCTCATCAGCACAGTAAAACATGTAAACTGAACTTAGAGTCAGAAGACCTGGGTTTGAATCCTGGCTTTGTGGCTATGGGAAAGTTACTAAACCCTCTTTGGTCTCCGTTTACGCATCTCTAAAATGAGGGTATTGTGTACAACTGTTATTATATGGAGCAGGAACTTGTGTCACTGGCATATCTCCAGGGCCTGGATGTCACAACTTCCTGAGACAGAAATTGCTACTGGAGATTAAGGCTGGTATATGACTTCTTAGACTGGCTGATTGGGTCAAGGATATAAATGAATGAAAAGTCATGTATTACATGCTTACTACATGTAAAGCACTGGGGATGCAAACATGAGAATATGACAGTATCTTCCCTCAAGCAGCTTACATTCTAATAGGGAGAGGTAATACATATAGTTAAGTGGCAGCCAGGAAGGGATGTTTTGGTTTGGAAAGCAACGAGGATGATGAGTGGAGTCAGAAGGGTGCAAATTTGGATGCTGGGGCTTGGGAGGGATTGGTGCTGATAGAATCTGCGCTGGCTATGGAGCGATGATGAGTGGAAAATGGCATTTGAAGTACAATATGACCTATTTGGATACCAGCCTATGTCATTCAGCTTACGTAATGCCTGGGGATATTTCAGAAGTTCATGGGCTCCTCAGGATCTGTGGGGCCATGTGGTAGTAGTGCTATTCTCATATACTCCAAGGACCCTACCCAGCACATTAAATTAATCTGAACTGACCTCTACTTCTTTTACTAGTCTGCAGAGGGGCAAAGAGGAAATTTCCAGAGTCCTAATTTCTAGAGGCCTGTGGGGAGTATAAGTGGAACACACAAGGCGGAGGCTGTATTACAAAGAAGGGCCCTTCGCTGGCAAAAGACCAGGAGCATCACGCTGTTCATTTATAGAATATCTCTGATGCTTCATCCTTGAGTTTTTCACTCTCATAATCCTGCTAAAACATCCAAAAGCATTCCAATATGTAGCATGTATACCCAATAATAATAACTCACATCTATATGCTGCTTTAAGGTTTATAAAAATTTTTCCTTAAAATACTTGATGGTAGAAATTGTAAGTATTATCATCTTCCTTTTACAGATGAGGAAACTGAGGCTTCAGAGAGGACAAATTACTTACCCAGGATACATAACAATAAGTGTCAGAGACAGGATTTGAACCAAGGTCTTTCCTGCTGCTAAGCCCAGAGCTCCTACCAATATGGAGCCTTACCCCTCAATTGAATGAGCAAAACAATATTTTACCTTGGCACTTTTCTAGCCAGGATCTCATAAATACCAGGAGAACTCCTCTCAACTACTCTATTTCAACAGGTTCCAAATTAGTCTCTCTGTCTTGTCTCTTCCTTCCCCAATGTATCTTTTGTACAGCTGCCAGAGTGACTTTCCTACAGTTGAGATCAGACCATGTCATTCCTCTCCTCAATAAGTTCTGGTGGCTCATTATTACCTCTAGCACAAACACAAATTCCTCTGCTTGGCATTTTTGAGCCTTTCACAACTAGCTTCAAACACCTTTCAAGCCTTATTACGCATCACTTTCCTTCAGGTACTTTTCAGTCCAGCTAAACTGGACTGCCTGCTATTCCTCACACGTACTACTAAATTTCTGACCTCTGTGACCTTGCCTAGGCTGTTCCCCCCTTCCTGGTACGCACTCTTTCTTCAACACTGCCTCTTAGAATCTCTAGTTTCTAGGAAGCTTCACCTACTACCTGAAGCATTTCTGAAACCCTTGGCTATTAGTGCCATCTCCTAAAAAGAAATATTTTGCGTATTTATTTTGTCTACATAGAGAGAGAGCGCATCTGGGCTCTGGCTTTTTGTGTATCTAATAATGATAGCTAACATTTACATAGTGCTTTAAGGTTTATAAAGCTCTTAAATATCATCTCATTTTATCCTCACAGAAACCTTGAGAGGTAGGTACTCTTATTTTTCCCATTATACCCATGATGAAATTAAGAGTAAGTGATTTGCCCAGAATCACATAGATACCAGGTATCTAAGACCAGATTTGAACACAGTTCTTCTTAACTACAGATGTAACACTCTATCCACTGTGCCACACACACACACACACACACACACATGTGTATATATATATATATATATATATATATATATATATATATATATATATATATATATATATATATATATATATATATATATATATACATATATATATATATACATATATATGTGTATATATATAATCTCAACCTCTAATATAGAATATAAGTTCCTTAAGGGCAGGTACTGCTTCATTCTTTTTGGAACCTTTGTGTCTGGCATAATACCTGGCATATAGCAGTTGTTAAATAAATGTTTGTTAATTGATTGATAAACAATTTAAAATAGAGACTGACACATCCAATGACATGCCGGGAGACATCTTCACAGTCTATGCTGTCCTCTCTGCCATCACAGATATGTTTTACTGAAAAGTGACCTCCATGGAAAAAAACCACACTATGTGAGAATAAAAAGCTATTTGCAGTCAAGGCCACATTTGAACTATGGAAACACTGACTTCAGGGAATTTGGCCCACGCTGACCATATAACTCCAGAAAACCTTCAGGCTCAACCAACAGCAAATCCTCTGAGAAAAGTCGGGTTTTCCCTTTTATTTTTAGCAGATTTAAATTTACCAGCTCCTCTATTCTGGGACCCCATAAGCAGAGGGCAGATGCAGTGTTACAGCAAACAGCATTCAGCCAGCTCAGCCTGCAGAACATAAACTTCTCAGTCACTCCACCTTAGCCGGATGTACTAGGTCTAATCCCTTACCAGCAGATGCCAGATGCCTGCCCCAGGTCCAGACACATACTGTCCAAGGCAGTGGAGCTCCTGTGCTTGCAGAAGGGTCAAGCTCTCACAGGTGCTTCCATTTTCTCTCTTGTCTGTACATCCTTCACCAGAAAGCCGGTGACCATTTAAAACCTTATATGTGCTGCTGCAGAATTTCGAAGGTCACACCTGAGAGCTATGGACCTGTGCTTCTGTGGGGACTCCAGCAGGTTTGCTGCAGACTCTCTAGTATCACTTTAAACTCTAACCAGCAGTGCTACTGGACATCAGCATGGGTTTGCCCCATGGAAAAGGTTCAGTGCTGCATCTCCTCCCACTGCTGAAGCTCCCTACCCACTCCTTCAAAAAATTCTCCATCTCTATCATCTCCCCTCTAATGTCACCACTAATATGGCCCCCAGTTTCTCAACTGTCTGGGCTGTTCTATTCATGGTCCTAGAGGTATAGATTTCTCTTTCCACAGAATATAACACCCAATCAGTCAGTCAACAAGTGGTTAAGTGTTTACTATGTACCAGTCACCATGCTGAGCACTGGGGTTACAAAGAAAGGCAAAAACAGGGTCCGCCCTCAGGGACCTCATGTTCTAATGAGGGCGGCAACCTGTGAATAACTAGGTACACCCAAGATACAAACAGGGTAGTTGGAAGCCTATCTGAGAAGGGGAGGCATTAGCAGCTTCAGGGGAAGACGATTGAGAAAAGCCTGCCGCAAAAGAAGGGACCAGAACTGAGTCTTTAGGAAATCAGGAAACCTCAGAAGTGAAAGTGAGGGGACATGGGGGAACTAGGTGGTGCAGTGGATAGAGCACCAGCCCTGGATTCAGGAGGACCCGAGTTCAAATCTGGCCTCAGACGCATAATACTTACCAGCTGTGTGACCCTGGGCAAGTCACTTAACCCCATTGCCTAGGCAAAAAAAAAAAAAAGAAAGAAAGAAAGTGAGGGGACAGAGTATTCCAGGTGTAGGGGACAACCAGCACAAAGACACAGAGATTGGAGATTACAAGTCATGTTTAAGGAATCATAAACACAATCATATCATTGTATCACAGAATGCGTAAAGGGGAGCAAAGTGTGAAAAGACTGCAAGGGTAGGGAGGGGTCTAGAAAAGGCAGGAAAACTATATTAAGATATGGAAGTATATATATATATATATATATATATATATGTACACATGTGTGTGTATGTATGTATATGTATATATGTGTGTGCATAGATATATAGACATAGGTAGATACATAGTATAAATACTTGAATTCCTGAAGCCTCCATTAAAGAAGACAACAGATTGAGTTAATACCCCTATCTCAGAGGAAGAAAGTAGGACTTCCCCATTCCTGGTCAGTAGTCTATATGATTCAATGACCTATTCTTGAGCTTCCCATTCAGCTGAGAAAAAGAAACTTCCTCTTTCACCTCCACTAGCAAGTTTGAATTAAATAGCCATGACCTACCACTAAGTAAGTGCCTAATGGTGAGTATTTCAAGTGATCCAAACCTTTTTCTTTTTCTTTTCTTTCTTTCTTTCTTTTTTTTTTTTGCAAGAATAGCTGGAGATGAGTCAGTCTCTGGGAGAGATATAAAAAATATCATCCTTGCTGGAATCAGTGATTTTCTGCATTTAAAAAAGCCACCATTTGATGTGAAATGATCTTTTCCCCCTCCTCCTGTTACCTTTGCTTCTAACTGCACACAGTTTTTACCCATTTAGGACCATTACCTCCAGCCTCCTCTGCATTAACAGCAAAGCTCCTGGTAAAAGAGTGTCACCGTTTCATCATCCCTGAGTAATGTCATCATGAAAGCAAAAATGCAAGCTCATGAGTCAGAGGCCCAGAGGAGGGCAGAGGTCATTCAGCCTGCATGCCTTGAGGGCAGGAAGAACAGCTAGGAGTTCTACAGCTACCTGAGGCTGTCTTGAAGTGGGATGCATGGTGTAGTGAATAGTCCACTAGACTTGGAGTCCCAGGAATTGAGTTCAAATCCCAGCTCTGACACTTGCTACCTGTGTGACCTCTGGGTCTGAGTTTCTCATCTATATGCCATGCTCTTCCCTGCTCTGCCAAATTCCTCTTAGCCTTGCCTGGAAAATGAGGGGTTTGAAGTTAATGATCTCTGTGATTCCTTCTAACACTGAATTAATAGCCCTCTGATGAGACCCACGTGGAACAGCAGCAGAAAGATCACAGGCTCTCCCACCTCTGTGGCTTACCACCTGTGGGACTTGGGATGAGTAACTTAACCTCTCTGAAGTAACTCAATTTCCTCATCTGTAAAATGGGGGTGTTGGAGAGGATGGCCTCAGAAGTAGTCCTTTTTAGCTCTAAATCTATGATCTTGGGCCGGCCACATATGCCTTGTTCAAACATATATGCCGATCCCTACTCTAGAGCTACCTTTCCTGCAATTCTGAAATCTCAGTTTTGTCACTTCGTTGTTGTGGTTCAGTGGTTTCAGTCGTGTCTAACTCTTCATGACCCCATTTGGGGTTTTCTTGGCAAAGACACTGGAGTGGTTTGCCATTTCCTTCTCCAGATTATTTTACAGATGAGGAAACTGAGGCAAACAGAGTTAAGTGACTTGCCCAGGGTCACACAGCTAGTGTCTGAGACCGGATTTGAACTCAGGAAGATGAGTCTTCCTGATTCCAGGTGTAACACTCTATCCTCCGTGCCACATAGCTGCCCTATCACCTGCCACTCTCAAGTCTCCAAACCTAACTGGATTCAGAAAATATTTCATATAAAAAAAGAATCAGAAGACTGTATCCACTTTAACCCCAATATAATTAACAATTTAACACAGCTGTGATTAAGGGCTCTAAATGGAAATCTATTGTTCAGAATGAGGCAAATAAAGACTCACCACCTTCCATCCTCATCAGATTATATCTAGAGTATTGGGTCAAATTCTGGGTTGCCTCCTTTTAGGAGAATTATTTGCAAACTGAAGAATATTCAGAGCAGGGCAATCAGAAAGGGAAAGGGTTTTGATCCATGTCATGTGAGAATTAGTTGAAAGAGCTAGGAATGTTTAAGCTTAGAGATGAGAAAACCTGAGGAGGAATGACATTTTTGTCTTTATGTATTTAAAAGATCGTCATGTAAGAGTAAATAGACCTATCCCATGCTTTAGAGGTAGAACTATCACCAGCAGATGAAAGTTACAGAGAGGTGGGTTGGGGGTTTAATATTCAGAAAAACCTCCTCACCTTTGAGCTGTCCCAAAGTGGAATGGGCTATCCCCGAAAGAAGTAAATTTTCTATCCCTGGAAATATCAAGCAGGACTGGATTACCAACTTTCAGGGATGCTATAGAAGAAATTTCCTAACAAAATAGAAAGTTGGACAAGATTCCCTCTTCCGGTCCTATGAAGCTGTGCCAGGGTCCTAAGCTGACACCTGTCCTATCTGGTTCCATTACTGCTATTCCTGGAGCATCTGGGCAGCATTGGCAATAGCACAGCACCAGGGGAGCCAGAAAGGCCACCCTCATTAGCCTTCCAGAAAGAGCCTGCCTGCCATGTTGCTGTGACTGTCTCTATAACCTGCCAAAACAACTTGTCAATAAAATAAAATCAGGGAAACCAATCAGTATGACCATTTGCAGTGAAGATCAGAAAGGGGCTCAGAGGAGTCAAGGATTTCTAAATTTTCTGACTCATTGTCTTGGCTTTATGCAGAGAGAGCCTAAGAGGCCTAGAGAGAATGGGACCACTGTACGTCCAAATGGAACAGTCCCTGACCAGCGTCATTTGACTTTTCTGCTGCTTCACAGGTGCAGGAGAAAAGAATGAGAAAACAGAGGTTAGTGACTGAATAAGGCACAGGAAGGACGGGAGGAGACACTGTGTATATTGGGGGAAGGGGAATAACCTTGGGGGGCATTAGTTAAGGAAGCAGGATTTGATTTGTTTGATTCATTCTTACTACAAATTAGGCTTTCTTTAAAAAAAATAACGGCTTAGGAAACAAAGAGGGGCATCTAGCACATGGACATCTGTCACTCACACAGTCAGTCACATGCCATCAATTCGGCCAAATAACTTCATTTTCCAAATGCATAGACCCTCTTGCATACAGACATCTGTCACCCAAATAGACATGGACCTGTAAGCCTGCCCAGACAACTCCTTCTTCCCCAGCTCAATGCACTGCTTTAGTGGGATGCATCTGTTTGAGTGGCAGGAAATTCCAGTCAGAGAATATGACTTAAGCTACTACAAGGAATCTGCTGCGTACATTTAATCATAGGTTCTCGGTATCAAAGCTGGCAAGGACCTTAGAACACAGGATGCCAGGACCAGAAAGAGTATTTGGGAGAACATAGATTGTCAGAGCTAGAAACAACCTTAGTTAGAGATCATCTAATCCAAACCCTCCCAGAGACATGAAATTACTTCCTCAAGCCCACACAATGGGGTTGTGAAAGTCAGTTTTGGAACCCAGGTGTCCTGATTCCCAATCCAGGGTTTGTTCTGTGACACCACAGTGTTTCCTCGTACTTTGGGGGAAGAAAAGGGGAGGGCTAAGCAAGGAGAGAGGGAGACAAAGATGATGAATGTTATACACAGGCCCCTGTTTCTCTGTTAATGAAAACCCCTTCCTAGGAAAGATGGTACAGCTGGTAATACATATTATGTCTGCTCCTTCTGTCTGGGGTATCTTTCATAACATTCTGATGGAAGGATTTGGCATCAAGATGTGTGTAAGGGCTCTTTGCTCCCCTAAAGGGAGAGCAGGGGTGAGTAAATTAAAAATAAAGATAAGAGCAAGAAGTAATGTAAGCGGAAATAACTTCCAGGAGTGGCATGCAGCCTGTCAGCTACCTAATCATTCGACAGAGCCAGGGCCTGATGCAAGAAAAAGCCAATACGAACGGCAGTAGAGTGTGACCGAGAGTTGGCTGATATTGCTCAACAAAATTCCAAAACCTGGCATCTGGGACCCGAGCTCCCCAGCAAGATTCAGCCTAAGCGCGACAGCACAATCAAATGATCCCCAAATCACAGAATCTCAGAGCTGGCACTGGTCACTTTTCGTCCAGTTTGGACTTGAAGAGAAATAAATCTGTTCTTATAAAATCCCTGAGTTGCCATCTACTTTCTGCCTGAAGACTTCCTGCAAAGTGGAGGCTGGTAGCTTCCCTGAAGCCCAGTCTGCTTTTGTGGACAGCTCTGATGATGTGAAAGTTTTCTTTGCAAAACTCTCTCCCCAACCCACCCCCACCCCCACCCCCACCCCCATCAACATCCTGGAAGGTTGGAAAGGGAGAAAAAAGAACTAAATGGGACCCAAGGAAATGGGTTTAGCCTCCTCAGTACCATCTGTACCAAATCCCTCTCCATTGACTACGTGTGGCGATGAATTTTTAGCATTGCCCTTATGGTAACCAAGGGGCAGACACTCTGTTAAATATCCTTCTTCCTTCCTTCCCCTCTCTCCCATGGGCTTTGCTTTGTAATGGCAGATACAGCTGCTCAAAACTCTGGTACTGCATGGCTGATGTTCTTTAATGGGCATGACTTTGCTGTGAATTAATTTAGCTTCTTGTTGTGTATTTCTCCTAAAAGGATTTTACAGCAGCCTTCCCCGGAACAGCTCAAGAAAGCTGTGTGAATCCCACTTTCTGACAGTGCTGTCCCCTTAAAGGTAGAAATATCATGGATGGAGAGCATGTTGTAAAGGGATCCTGCCCCAAATGCAGTCTTTATCCTGAATATAGAAGTATATAGGGCTTGACAGATCTCAGAGATCCAAGCCCCTCATTTTACAGATGGTAAAACTGAGGCCCAGAGAAGAAAAAAGTCTTGCTTGAGGCACATCGGTAGTAAATAGGAGCGCAATTTCCTAGATGACTACTAATTTTTTTTCCCCAACACCATACTAGGTGGATGGATTTTAGAGCTGGAAGGCACCTTAGATGTAATCTAGTTCAGCCCCTCCCCCATCTCATAAAAAAGGAAACTGAGGCCCAGCTACTTAGTTGCTAGTCCTGAGCTCCCTCCCACAGCTTCCTGGATTCACTTGTTTTTTTTCCCAAATGCACATCCTGATGCTTTTTCTCATCACAGCTCCCTTTCCTGTCTACCCACTCCTGTATATTGTTGAGACTTGAACTACCTGATTCCCACTTCTGCTGAATCTGTTAGTGCAATGACTCTCTAAGGCTCCATTTTGAACTTCATCCTCATGCTCTATTCACCCAGACCTTATTTACCTCTGCTTTTGGATCTAGCATCCAGCTACCTACCCTCTGGACCAAACAGCTGCTCCCAACTTCGGGGCACGGACCCTCAACCCCTTTCCTGGCCAGAGCTCTTCAGTAGGACATGACATAGACTATTTCTCAGCCTCAGCTAGCTATCTCACATTTCCTCATCATCACACAGGGATGAAAACTGCAAAGGCAATATTGACTGTGTATTATCTTCCCCTATTAGAATGGAAGTTCCTTGAAGGCAAAAACTATCTCGCCTACTTGTATCAGTGCTCAGCATAGTCTGGCATAGCCTGGCACATAGTAAATTCTTTCAAAAATGCTTTCATTTATTCATTCTTTCATTTAGTCAAAAAATAAAAGCCAATTTCTTTGTTGAGCAACTAAAATTTTGAAAAAAAAAACAAAAAAGAAATTGAAAAAGAAATTCAACAAAGCAGTTGCCATAATTGGGAAGAAACCACTTGTTTCTAGAAAATGGCTCCTAACCTCTTAAGGATGAAAGTGTTTTAAATACCTCAGCAAACAGAAAGAAAAATCAGTATATATGAGCAGATAGAGCATTTGTCAGGTCCAGAATTTTCCAGAATGTCTTGGGACATTCTGCAGATGTGTAAGTTTGAGAGAGAGAGAGAGAGAGAGAGAGAGAGAGAGAGAATGAATGCAATTAAGAGTTATCTAAGGGTCAGTTCAATTAGGCTGTCCTCAAGAGCTAGACATCTTCCTGGAAGAGGAAGGATGAAACTTGCAATTATGGGGGGTAGACATGGAAAATGTATTTCCTTGCTTCAATCTTCATGAAACACTTTTAAAATGGAAGTGTTCAAGCTAAGCTGACTTCTACAGCTATGCCTGGTCCTTAACACCATAGCACAAGACCTTCTATGTAATACAGAAGCTAGCATTTATCTAGGAATCTGAGGTTTGCAAAGTGCTATACATATATGTGCGTGTGTGTGTGTGTGTGTGTGTGTGTGTGTGTGTGATATATTATATATATATATATATATATATATATATATATGAGACTATATTTATGTGTATGTATATAACATTTTCTGCTGAAACCATTAGGATCAAATGAGCCTATATATATATATATGTGTGTGTGTGTGTGTGTGTGTGTGTGTGTGTGTGTGTGTGTGTGTGTATATGTATACACATATATACACATATATACATATATATGTAGGTATATGTAATGAGACACTATATGATATATATCACATATATATCAAATGAGAGATAGATAGATAGATAGATAGATAGATAGATAGATAGATAGATAGATAGATAGATAGATAGAGTCTCATTTGATCCTCACTACAGCTGTGTGAGGTTGATGCTATTATCCCCATTTTACAGAGGAGGAAACTAAGGATATAGAAGTTAAGTGATGTGCCCAGGGTCACACAGCTAGGAAATGCCTGGTGTAGGATCAGAACTCAGATCTGCTGGACTCCAAATCCAGCACCCTGTACCACCTACCTATTACTAAATCAAAATGAAATTGAACTAAATCTTCTCACTAGACTGTGAGTCTTGCTTTTTTTTTTTTTTTTGCATTCCCCACCATGTATTCAATGCACTGGAGATGCTCAGTAGGATTTATGGTTGAATCTCCCCCCAGTTCTTAGCTCGGTGTGGTGCACACAGTCAGGGCTTAATCAATGTCTGTTGAAATGACAGTTGAAATGTCGAGTGTCTGTAGAAGCATCCTGTCCCTGGTGCCTGCATAAAGGCTGTCTATGTGGTAGCAGAGATGGAGGGTGAGAGTTTTGTTACACAGACATCTGCTCACTGGAAAACTAGCCAAAGGCAGCAATGGCCACATACCATTTCATCCAAGAGGAGTGTTGGCCATTTGGTGTCTCTGAAGTACTTTCACTTGGACATGGTTGCTAGCACACCCAATAGTTGTTCAAGTCAGGAAACTAATTGATCATTGTTTGGTCATTAGCATTATTTACTTCCTACAAAACAGCCTGCAACTGATTCCCCACCCTGTACTTTCTTCCTGTTGTCAGGTTGGTTTTAGGGCTTTAGGGTTTTAGGTTTTTCTTTCATGGTGAACTTTGTTGGGGAAAAAAAAAGGGGGGGGATACATTTGGACCATTTTACCTAAAAGAGAGAGCCCTTCAGCGACATTATATTTCCCTAGATGCAAGGGCTATATAGTATCCTCTTCTTGGAATAGTTTAGCTCTTAAGTGCTTTTCTCTCTGAGAATAATAATAATATACTAATGATAGTCACACAGCATAAGACTTCTGCATTTAGCATATTTATGGAACTAGGATATTCCTGGGAGTCAGACACTTATTAGACAGGACTCGTTTGACTTATCTACCACATCAGCACCTGTAAACTGCCATTACAAATTCCTCATTTGTAAATTGTAAATAAATTTGTAAATATATATCCTCCTATCTATACATATATATTTATGTACATGTATAGACAGAGACAGATAGATAGATAGACAGAGAGATAGATAGATAGATAGATAGATAGATAGATAGATAGATGATAGATAGATAGATAGATAGATATAGATAGATAGATAGATAGATAGATAGATCTAAGGCCCCTCTCAGCTCTAATATTCTATGTTGTATGATCACTTCCAGGTCAAGCATTCTGTGATCAGTTTTCCAAGGTCCCTCTCAGTTCTAATATTCTATGTTCTATATACTAAGGCCCCTTTAAGTTTTTACATTCCACTGTCTATGTTCTGTCTCTTCTAGCACTAGCATCATAGAATCACAAAGAACTAGGAAGTAGGTTGGAGATAATCTAGAACAATCCCTTCTCTTTCCAGATGAAGACTCAGAAATCCAGAGGCATGAAGTAGCATGGTCTAGGTCCCAGATTGAGATTTAAGAGTCAAATTTAAAACCAGGTCCTCTGACTCCAAATCCAAGCAACCTTGTCACTACATCTTCTATGTCTTCTATTTCAAGGTTCACACCATCTCTAATATTCATGTCCTATATTGTAAGCTCTCTTGCCACTGTGACATTTTGTATTGTGTTACCTAGGGTCCCTGCCAGCTCTAACACTCCTTGACTAATGGATAGTGTATTTATCCTTTATATTACCCTAGCAGGAGGCAAGAACATATTCAATGATAGCTGTAATTCTAGAGCATGTATTTAACTAAATTCACAAGAGAGTATTCCCTGAATTTGGGTTTGGGGGGCAGAGGAGGTGGAGAGGTTGGGGACTTAGATGTAAAAATAGAGTCAGAGAGTCTGGAAAGAACTTGAAAAGAACACATGTTTTTGCAAGATCTTAATATTTAGATAATGGCACCAATTTCCTTATGGGATATGAGACAGAGATTCACTTTAATTAAGGATGCCGGGTATTGGTCAGTTCTCTGGATGGGTTGTAAGTTAGTGATGGGAGTGGAAGGTGGAGAATGCCCTGGATTGGATCCCAGGTTCTAGATTCTGTGCTGGGTAATTCCAGTATTCTTGTCAATTCTCCAATGATCTATAATTTCATTGGTTTGCATATTCCCATCATTACTGGAAATTGCATCTCATCCATCAGTTAGTTAATAGTCTATGAGAATTGCTATAGCCCCAAAAATGAATCACTTTGGAAGCCAAGCTAATGGTGAGACTTTCCAAATCTAGATAGGTCTGTAGACAGCAGACACATATCCCATCACCATGTACATATTTTAAGCCTTCACAACTTTGTAGGCCCTTCCAATCAATCAATCAATAAGCATTTATTGTCTACTATGTGCCAACTGATACTCCACTGACCTAGTCTTTGAGATCCCAGGATTACCTCCATGCCACAATAAGACATTGGGGGAGAATTTTGGTGGAAGCTATGCTTTCTATAAATTGTATGATCTGCATATTGGTGCCCTTTCTCAGTATGAATCACTTGCCTCAGTAGATGGAGGAACTCACATTGATGAGCTCACAGATCCACAGTTTTGTCACACTGTCTCTGCAATTAATAAATCATGCACTACTAACTGGAATGGTATCTAAGCCCATAGTTGCATTGCCTTCAGATCAGACTGAGCACTAGAAATGTGGGGAGTGGGAAGGGAATGGAGCTATAGCAAACACAAGGCCTCCAGGAAATTAAGCAAATCATCACTCATCAAAGCTCAAGGAGCCTCCCTCAGTGTTCTTCTCTAAAGACCTGCTCCGAGATGTTCCACTCCTACACTTGACTTTGGATTCATTACTACTGAAATTACACTATACATTTCTGCTTTGCTCCCAGATGTATTATCTTATGGACTACTGACTTTGACCTAAGGTTGTTTTACCTGTTACTGCTTTGGGCCAACTGATTGTTGTCTTCGAAATGGGGCACTGCCTTGGACTCACTTTCTTTCTAGTTTTTTTTCTCTCTCTTTTTCTGTATCTCTATCTATCTGTCTCTGTCTCTCTCTGCCTCTCTCTCTGTCTCTGTGTGTGTATATGTCTCTCTTTCTCTCTGTCTCTGTCTCTCTCTCTCTCTCATCTGCTGTTAAGGTGATTAACCAGTGATTAGCAGGACCCCAGATCCTCTGACACAGTTATACCCAAGAGAACAAGAAAGGTTTCAGAAAGTATTGTTAAGGTTGCAGTTGTTGGAAATCTTATCATTCAGAATCATCATTTCTCAACATTTTGGTATCCTCCCTGATTAAGATCTTATTCACTAGCCAGCTGCACAATAATTTTCCAAGAAGCACATGCCACACAGCCCAATAATTACAGACAGATAGAGAGATTCATCCGAATAACAAGATTCCTAGAGTTTTATCACACTACCATAATGAAATTTTACCTTTCTTTTCTTTTTTTTTCTTTTTCCTTTGTCAACTCACTCAGCTCTACAGTCAGAGTTGGATAGAGTTCTTTCATCCAATGAGGCAGTGATTGATACTGAGAAATGGCACAAGTGTGTAAAATGTACAATTTATAGAGTATATAGCTTCAACTAAAATTCTCCCCCAATGTCTTATTGTGGCATGGAGGTAATCCTGGGATCTCAAAGACTAGGTCAGTGGAGTACAAGCCGGCACATAGTAGACATTTAATAAATGCTTATTGATTCAAAGGACCTACAAAGTTGCAAAGGCTTAAAATACATGCATGGTGATGGGATATGTGTCTTATGTCAACTGACCTATCTAGATTTGGAAAGTCTCACCATTAGCTTGGCTTCCAAAGTGATTCATTTGGGGGGGCTACAGCAATTCTCATAGACTATCAACTAATTTATAAATGAGGTACAATTTCCATATTAGGGAATATTGAACTAAAGACCTGGGCTCCTGCCTTCTTTTATATGCTGCCTACATGCTTCCTGAGAATTTGGGGCATGAGCTACCTTTCTTCTCCTGCAGCTCAGCTGTCCTGCCTCTCTTATTGTGAAGATGCTGGTCAATCATTTGTAAATTGCCAACACAAAGGCAGATTGGTCATGGATAGAACAGGTTTCATTCAGATTCTACCTCTGACACACAGTACACATGAGTTAAGCTCTATGTCACCCAGGCAACTCTAAGATTTTAAGTTAGGTTCCAACTTGCATTAGTAGTAGGAGTTCCCTTACCTAGAGTTCCTTATATCAATAATATCACAAGTCTGATCAGGAAAAAAAAAATCCCTAACACATGCCAGGCTCTTTATTACCCCATACAGATAGAAAAAGGATCTTTAGGAAGAGATCCTAAATGTCATCTAGTTCTAACCCCTCATTTTACAGATGAAGAAACCACGGCCCAGGGAGGGTAAGATAGGCTGTTTCCCAATATTCATGTAGGTTGCAAGTAGCAGAGCCAGGATTCAAAGCCAGATCATCTGACCACAAATCCAACATTCTACTACACCTCAATGCCTCATGCAAAAAGAAAGGACTACATGCCCACACCACTGGTATCACAGCCTGTGCTTTTTGATGTATTCTATGCTAAAGAACTTAGGCAGCTTTAAAGCACAACCCAATGCATAAGACTTCCCTCACATGTAGCCAAGGAGAATCTGCTTCATTCTCTTGACTCTAGGAAAACTCTCTGGGTCCGAGGAAATGATTCACAGAGAGAGGCTGGTATAGCAAATTCTGAAACGCTGGTGTAGCACCAGAATGGATAAAGGACTATATTTTTGCCCTCCAAGATCACAATGATCCTTTCAGTAATAGAACTAAAAGCCATAGACCAAGATACAAGGACACGATTTCAGCTTTATTCTCTTTCTTTCTCCTCTGTCCCTCTCTCCTTCCAAGTTGTGCTTTGGAAGAAACATGGAAATTCCAGGGATTGAGACAGAGGTAGCAGTGGCATTAGCAGTGAGCTCATGTCAGTGCGGACACTGGAGAAGCTGAAGCCAAACCAGGCATTGAGTAATAAACCCCAAGCCACGAACAGTTTAGAATATATTCAGATAAGAACCTGCACATACTATGAATCCTGCGGCTGGGGAGCTGGAAAGAAATTCCATTCTCTCTGCTTTTCTTTAATCCATGAGCCTAAGTAAAAGGGGGTCGGGGTGAAGAGGAGGGAGGAGAAAGGGAATGTTGCATTAAGAGTCCATTCCAATTCAACGTATAGAAATAGCCCTATCCACACCAAAGGCCCAGTAGAGAGCAGGGGAGAGAGTTTATTTTGTCTTTACATTTTAATTCTGTGATATTAGAGATACGTGATCACGATGTACTAAGCATCTGAATCTATGGGTGGAAGACTCCTTAGAGTAAAAAACTCCCAAGGATAATCATAGGATTATCAAGTCAGAGTTAAAGTAAATCAGCTCGTCCAACCCCTTCATTTTACAAAATAGGAAATTGAGACCCAGTGAGGCTAAGCTACTTGCCCAAGGTCACAGAGGTAATAAGTAACATCTGGAAATTTTTGAACCCAGATTCTTTGACTGCAAACCTAGCATGTAACAGCTGCCTCCTCAAAGAGCTGAAAATACAAAGGGTAGAGTTCATGTTTTAATATTTGAACAATATTTCATCTCCTAGATTAGATCAAATGCTCCTATACTTACATACCATGTTGAGGGGAGACAAAGCCAATTGGGGTCATTCAATCATACTAGGTGACATCCACTCAGTGCCCAGGCATGGCAGACATAGAAGAAGGGCTCAAGTGGAGTGCTATCTGAGGGTTAACTCAGGTATTATACTCTGAGCTAATTCAATCCCCATAGTGCTGAATTTTTATCTATATGACCACGCATATAAACCAATACCCTAAGTGAATATTATATCAGTGGTCTTCATTTACCCTGACATATGTCACAAAAGTTTATGCTGAGGACTAATCTTTAGTCCATGGTTGCACACATATAAGATATCATATGTATGTGTCTATATATACGCATGAATTTGCAGGAGAGGTACCATGGAGTAATAGACAGAAAGTCAGTCTCAGAGCCAGGAAGACCAGTGTTTAAGATTCCCCCCTGGCCCATACTAGGTCTCTGGTCCTGGACAAGTCACTTAAACCTTTCGTGGTTGAGGCCAGTCCTGTGAAATTCAAATAGAAACCAGGGCCACTAAACTGTATAAAAGGATTACATTGCATTAGAAAACCATATATTAATGTTATCTATGTTCTAATGAATTTTTATGCATTTTCTTAAATATTTCCCAATTACATTTTAATCTGATCGGCTGTACTAGAATGAGGCCTTACTCTATGTTTGATACCTCTGACCTGCGCAACTCCAACCCTATAAGTTGCAGAGGAAGTAAAGGGAGTTTACTCAAGTGATTGTTCCCTATAATAGTGAAATCATAAGTCTAACAGGGAAATCACATATCCCTAGCCCTACTTAAACACACATGGAGTGATGCCTATTACCTCATAAGTATGCATATTGGGTACATGTAGTGGTGCATTGGTAAATGTTTTAATAACCAACTCTCTGAAAATTCAAGATATACTTTTAAGTTTAATCTGTATTGTTATTATTATTGGTTTTTTTAGGCATTCAGGGTTAAGTGATTTGCCCAGGGTCACACAGCTAGTGTCTGAGCCTGAATTTGAACTCAGGTTCTCCTGACTCCAAGATAAAAGTACTCTATCCACTACTCTACCTAGTTTCTCCTTCTTTTGTATTAGTAACCTTTTCTCCACCACTTTCTTGTTGTTGTTCAGTTGTTTTAGTCATGTCCAACCCTTCGTGACCCCATTTGAGGCTTTCTTGGCAAAGATACTAGAGTGGTTTACCATTTCCTACTCTAGCTCATTTCAAAGATAGGAAACTGAGGTAAACAGGTGAAGCGACTTGCGCAGGGTCACACAGCTAGTAAGTGTCTAAGATCAGAGTTGAACTTAAGAAGGCTCCAGGCCTGGTATTCTATCCACAGCGCCACTTAGCTGCCACTTTCTTAAGTCTACACAGGAGTGGGGAACCTGTGGCCTTGAGGCCACATGTGGCCTTCTAGGTCTGTAGGTGTGGCCTTTTGACTGAGTCCAAGTTTTACAGAATAAATCTTTTTATTAAGGGGATTTGTTCTGTGGAGTTTGGATTCAAAGGGCCACACTTGAGGACCCAGAGGGCCATATGTGGCCTCAAAGCCATAGGTTTCCCACCCCTGGTTCAATCAGCAAAACAATAAATCAAGCCCTAATTTGTAGAGTTTGCTCATTTCTGAGATGTAAACATTCAAAATGAACATTTAACAACCTGCCTGGTATGAGCTGCCTCTGCTCCAGCACACCCCTGTGTACTTGGAAGTTCAGGATATTTATGCCTATAAACTTAAATATATCAGGGGAAAATAAGCGTATCCCCAAAGGGAAGGACACTTACCAAAGTCCCCGCAGCTGCATTTGTCTGAGCCTATAAGGTCTCACCTGACTCTCTTGTCCTCCTTCCACCCAACATAATCACTTCTACCATCGCAGTGTAATAAGCAAGCCTAAATACCCACCAAGAGGTACAGGCTCTCCTTGCTTTTATCTGCTCCCTTCAGACAGCTCCAGAATCAAACAAAAGCTGGGGCTCTTGTTAGACCTATTGCCTGTAACAGATGCTACCTTCTTACCCCACAGATCAGCTGCTCTGCCTGTCTCTTAATGTAATGATGTAATAAAGCCAACGTACTGGTAGCAGAAGCCTAAGAATTCTGTACCATCGGATGCCAGATATGATTTTTAAGACCAGGAGGTGGGGGGGGGGCTAGAAGGAACAGAGCAATGTTATCCAGACAGGAATTCAGAAAGTGAATTAATTTCCTTGTCCCAGAACAGGCTCATAGAATGCTACAGTCAGAAAGGACCCGAGGGATTATTTCATCCAATCCCCTCATTTTTTGGAGGAGGAAACTGAGGCACTAAACTCCTTCTGAGGCTGGCACGCACAAGGGAATCCTCATGTCCTGTTCTCCCATCCGCTATTACATCATCTGTTCCTTCCTTCCCAGTTATCTGAATCCTAGCTAACCGCAAGAGCAGGGAGGGGTGGGAAATAAGAGCTCTCATTAAAGGCAAAGTTAAAGGCTTCATTAAATGCAGGAAACCAGAGGAGTGGTGGATAGGAGTGAGCTACTTTCAGCAGCCCCTCAGGTGGCCACAGGCAGGCTAGTGCAGCTCAGCGGAAAGGCGTCAGCACTGAGGTAATTCCTTAATGGACTACATCTTTCCTGATGCCTCCAGAGGCCAGCTCATCCCGGGAGGGGCTCCAGATGGGCAAGCAGTCTGCTTGTGATCCGGTGTTAGCTACAAAGCCCCAGTGCTTCCAATGAATGCCCACAGTCACAACAGGCAGAAGGAAATTTGGCCTTGAGACCTGCTGTGCACAGCTCCCCCTGATTCTCGCAGAAGACACCACTTGACCCCAGGGATGGGAAACTGATTTTTCTGCTCTGGAGTGTCAGAAATTAAAAAGCCAAATTACTAGTAATGGTCAAAAATTGGAAGCAATTTCAAGTGGACCAGATTGCCTGGTGAGCCTGAGTGAGTGAGTGAAAGCCTTATCCCTGGGAATGAAATCCTATCACTTTCTTCCTAGAGGGAAATAATTTCTCCCCAAAAGCCTCTCTAGTTCTCTTCTAGAGAGAGCTTTTCTAGGGATTTTGTGCCATCCTTTCAGTTAGTACACTGTTCCTTGACCCATGAGGTCACCCAGGACACTGAGCCTGAAGTGATTACTGGAGACTCTCATTCTTATGTTATAGATCATAGAATTTAGTATTAGAAGGGACTATAGAGATCATCTAATCCATCCTCCTTATTTTATACAAGAAAAAGAAAGAGAGGGAAAAGAGAGGGAGAGAAGGAAGGAAGGAAGGAAGGAAGGAAGGAAGGAAGGAAGGAAGGAAGGAAGGAAGGAAGGAAGGAAGGAAGGAAGGAAGGAAGGAAAGAAGGAGAGAAGGAAGAAGGGAGAGAGGGAAAGGGGAAAAGGGAGAAGGCAGAGAGAAGGAAGGAGAGAGAGACAGAGACAGAGGAACAGAGAGAAGGAAGGACGGAGGGGGAAAGGGAAAGACAGAGACAGAATGAGCCAGAGAGAAGGAAGGAGAGAGGGAAGGGGAGGAGAGAGAGAGAGAGAGAGAGAGAGAGAGAGAGAGAGAGAGAGAGAGAGAGAGAGAGAGAGAGAGATTGAGAACCAGAGGATTCCATGATTTAACAGAGGTCTCACAAGGAGTTAGTTGCAAAGTGAAGATGTGAACCCAGGACCTCGGGCTTTTTAATTCCAGCATCTACATACCGTAGCTGTCTCTTAGTACAGAGGCTTCAGGGTTAAAAGAGCTGGGTTCAAATCTTCATTATTTACTATCCGTGTTGCCTTGATAAATTGGTCAACTTCTCTTGGCCTTAATTTCTTACCTATAACATGAGGGGATTGGATTAGCCAGCCTCTGAGATTCCTTCTGGATTTAAACCTCTATGACTATGATTCAATCTGGAAAAAAACCAACCTCAACTAACCTAGATTTGGAGGGTGAATTCAAGGGAAACTAAGGTTTACATATTTCCATCCTAATAACTTAACTCAGGCATCAGTACCTTACAGCAGTGATTTTCAGGGTGGTGAGTGACTAGAGCCAGGGCAACAGGGAAAACTGCAAAACAGGCAAAGTTGGTCTTCCTTGTCCTACCACCTGACTTTCACAACCTCTCTTCCATCCCAGGAATCCTCCCTGCTGCCCCACCCATACCGCCACAGCCAAACCTGTCCTCCTATTCCTAGGTTCAAAGCCTCTCTCAATTCTACCCAGGTCTAATCTCACCATCCAAATTACAAATATATAATCCAAATGATATTTCTGTTCCTTGAATACTTGGCTGGATGTTAGTCAGATATTTGATTAAAGCCATAGGATTTATAGATGGAAGAAGCTTTGGCATCACATATTCTAAGTATTTCATTGAAACAATATGGAAATTGAAGTCCAGAGAGGGCAAGTGACTTTTCTAAGGCTACAGAGGTAGTAAAGGGAAAGTCAGCGCTTGAACTCAGGTCTTCTGATTCTGTGACCTATCTCTCTATAATGCCACCCTGCTTCACTTAATGAATAAGACTCTAACTTCCCTGAGAAATTTACATTTTAAAAGAGGAGACTGTTAATTATCTCTTGTGGATAATAATAATTATACTCAACACAATTGAATTGCTAATTGGTAGAATATGGAAGGGAAGCTATTTTGGTCTAGGTGAGCTTTCTGGACCCTTTCCTTCAATTCCATTCAATTCAACTCAAATTGCTAAGCATTTACTCTTTGTTGGGTTTTTTTTTCATGATTGTGCTAAATACTAAGGTTTTTACAAAAATGATTAAGACCCAGTCCTTCCCATCAAGAACCATACAGTCCAGAAATATGACCAAGAGGCCAAGCAAAAAATTTTTAAAAGGCAATAAGAGGAACAAGATATAGATAGATAGATAGATAGATAGATAGATAGATAGATAGATAGATAGATATTATATAGATATAGATATAGATATAGATATAGATATAGATATAGATATAGATATAGATATAGTATACAATAGAATATAAGTACGTAGGAAAGTTCCAGACTATGAGGTGCTTTAAGAGATCCAAAGAATAAGAAATCCCTTCCAGCTGGTAGATCTAGAAAGGTGACATTTAGGAGGTAGTCTCCACGCTAGACCTTGAATGTGCAGAATTTCAACAGACACAGAAAGCGGGTGACAGGCAAGGTATTACAACTTTAGGACGTGGTGTGAATGAGTCCATTTTTCCTTTTAAAAGTGTGCTTTGATATCTTTTATATTTGTGTAACTTTCATTTCCAAATATACCTATCCCCTGCCCCCCCCAAAAGTTATCTCTTAGAATAAAAATTAAAGGGGAAAAAAGTTTAGCAAATAATAATAACTAACACTTATATATGTGCCAAGCCTTGTGCTAAGTACTTTACAATTATTATCTCATTTGATTTTTACAACACCCCTGGGAGGTGGGTGCTATCCCCATTTTACAGATGAGGAAACTGAGACAAATAGAGGTTAAGTGACTTGCCCAGGGTTGAACAGCTATTATCTGAGGCTGCATTTGAATTCAGGTCTTCCTGACTCTAAACCTAACACTCTATCCACTGCACTACTCAGCTGCACCAAAACTGATCAATTCATTAAACGAGTACATTACATGTAGTATTATACACTCATAGTCCCCAACCTCTGCAAAGAAGCCAGAGAGATCCACTGTAATTTTTCTTCTTAGAGGCCAACCTTGGGCATACAATCACAGAATTCTGTTTATATTTTTCATTATTCTTCCCATTTACATTGTTGAACCCATTGAATATGTTATTTTCCTGGTTCTGCTTGTTTCATTCTGCATCAGATCATATAAGTCATATGCTTTTCTGAGTTCCTCATATTCATCAGGGACCTTTCTTCTTACCTTTGACCTCCTTGGGACATAGGCCTAGCAGTGTGATCTCTGGGTCAAAGGGTACAGATATTTTAATCAATTTCTTAGCATAATTCCAAACTGCTTTCCAGAATTCTTAGACCAATTTATAGCTCCATTGGCAGTGTATTAGTGTGCCTGTTTTTCTGCAACTCCTCCAACATTGGTTATTCCCATATTGTCATCTTTGCCAACTTGATGGATGTGAGTTGAAACCTCAATTGTTTTGATCTGGCTTTATCTTGTTATTAGTGTTTAAAAGCAATCCCTTATAAGGTTTTTAATAATCTGCAATTCTTTTGACAGCTCTTTGTTCCTATCCTATAACTGTATATCCACTGAGGAAATGCTTTTAATGTTGTATATCTGTATTAGTTCTCTATATCAGCCTCTTTTCAGAGATATTTGATGCAAAGGGTTTTGCCCCCAATCTCTTTTTCCTTTCTCAATCTAGTTGTACTGATTTTGTGCAAAAACTTGTCAATTTCATGTCATTTAAATAGGACATGAAATTGACAAGTTTTTGCATAAGCATCTTTTGTGATCACCTCTACCCTTTGGTAAAAAATTTCTCCACCCCCACTAGCTATAACTGTTCAAGTTAACTGGTTTGGTTCTCTTCTCTTTTTTATGATATGACTTTTAACATGCAGGTCACATCAGAAATGTCTGTTTTATCCACATTGTAGAGTATATGATGGGAAGCAGTATGAGACAAAATTAGAAAGGTAGGTTAGAACCATATTGTGGAGAGCCTGAAAATGGAGTTTGACTTTATGGTATAAGCCATGGGGAGCCACTGAAATTTTGTTAGTGGGGGAGTGGTATGATCAAAATGGTGATTTAGGAGGATTAGTCTATCAACTGTGTTTCAGTAAGAATTAAAATAGGATGAGAGAGACCCTTACCTAATCTAATAGCAGCATAGAATCAACATCACAATCTCACACCATCCACTCCCTGCCCCATCCTCCTATTTTCAAGTGATCAGTGAGTTCAATACAATAAACAGCCACTGCTTAGGAAAAGGGCATTGTCTGTAGTACTAAACATTCAAAGCTTGGAGCAAACATCTGGAATGCAAGACTTCTACATCTTACACATCCAGCAGAAGAGAAATGGAACTAGAGGCAAGGTCATTATCATTACTATCATTATCACTAAACCTAAGTGTAGGGCATCATTAAGAGATGGAGCTCCAGTCCCTGACCTCAACAGACTTACAAGTAGGACAGAGCAATAACAAGAGTTATAGGAGCTCAGAGGGGAGAGGTATCATGAGGGCTGCGCTGTAGAACACAGTGGGAAAAAGTATGACTGAGCTGAGCTTTAAAAGATGGTGGGAAGCCAGGGGAGGAATTTGGGAATGGAGAGGAACAAGGAGAATGAGCCTTGCTATGTTCAAAGACAACAGGCTGGCCACAAAATTCTCAAAAACCAGCTAATAAGGTTTCTCATGAACAAAAATAAATGGAGGCAGAAATATCCAGGCAACAGTGAAGAGACATGTCTGGCTAGAGGTGAGGGAGGAGTTTGCATGGAGAATCATTTGTAATGGTAGATTGAGTCCAGATGGTGAAAAAGGCCTTGATTGAGAGGTTAAGGAATTTATGCTTTATCTTATAAGCAATGGGAGTTATTGAGGGCATTTAAGCAGGAGGATAAAATGCACAATGTAGTATCTTAGAAATAGTCATCCTCATCTACATATCACCTCCTGAAAGAGTTCTCAAAATGAAAAGTCCCAGGAATATTATAGCCAAATTCCAGAGCTCCCAGGTCAAGGAGGAAATATTACAAGCAGCTGAAAAGAAGCCACTCAAATATCATGGAGCCACAGTCAAGGTCACACAAAATTTAGCCACTTCCACATTAAAGGAATATGAAGGCTTGGAATATGATATTACAGAAAGCAAAGGAATTAGGATGACAACCAAGAACAACATACTCAGCAATACTGAGTATATTACTTCAGGGGAAACAATGGATATTCAATGAAATAGATGATTTTCAAGCATTCCCAATGAAAAGACCAGAGCTGAACAGGAAATTTGACTTTCCAACGTAAGACTCAAGAGAAGCATAAAAATATAAATACGAAAGGATAGTCATAAGAGACTTAATAAAGTTAAACTGTTTATTTGTAACTCCTAAGAACTTTATCATTATTAGGGAAGTTGGGAATCTACATAGACAGAGGGCATGAGTACGAACTGATTATGTTGAAATGGTCTCAAAAAAAAAATGAAGGGGTGAGAAAGAAGTATGCACTGGGAAAAGGGGAAAGGGAGATGTAGAATGGAGAAAATTTCCCCACATAAAATAGGCTTGCAAGGAAGAGCTTTTATAGTGAAGGAGAAAACAGGGTGGGGGAAAGGGGACAATACTTGAACCTCACTCTCATCAGAATTGATTTGAAGAGGGAAGAATACATGTGCACACTCAGTTCGGTACAGAAATCTATCTCACTAAAAAGGGAAATAAGAGGGGAAGGGGATAAGAGATATGAAGAGAAAAGGATAAAAGAGAGGGAGGATTAAGGGAGGCAGTGGTCAAAAGCAAAACAGGCATTTTAGGAGGGACAGGATAAAAAGAGAGAGAGGAAAAGATAAACAGAAGAAAATAGGATAGAGGGAAATACGCAGTTAGTTAAACTGATTGAGCTCACCTATAAAATGGAAGCAGATAGCAGAATGGATTGGAAATCAGAATCCAACAATATATTGTTTATAAGAGACATACTTGAAACAGAAAAATCCACACAGAGTTCAAATGAAGGCTGGAGCAGAATCTATTATGCTTCAGCTGAAGTTAAAAGAAAAAAAAAGCATGAATAGCAATTGTGATCTCAGGCAGAACAAAAGCAAAAATAGTCCTAATTAAAAGACATAATCAGGGAAACAACATTTTGCTAAAAAGGTACCATAGACAATGAGGTAATATCCAAAAAAAAATACTGCTAATTTCTCTGATAAAGGCCTCATTTCTCAAATATATAGGGAGTTGAGTCAAATTTATATGTACAAAAGAGTCATTACGCAGTTGATAAATGGTCAAAGGATATGAATAGGCAATTTTTAGAAGAAGAAATCAAAGCTATTTTAGTCATATGAAAAAATATCTAAATCATTATAAATTAAAGAAATGCAAATTAAAACAACACTAAGGTACAACCTTACACTTATCAGAAACGACAAGTGCTAGAGGGAATGAGGAAAAACAGGTACACTAATAAACTGTTGGTGGAGTTGTGACCTGATTCAACCATTCTGGAGAACACTTTGGAGCTATGCCCAAAGAGCTACAAAACTGTCATACCCTTTGGCCCAGAAATACCACTACCAGATCCATATTCCAAAGAGATCAAAGAAAAATGAAAGGACCTATATGTACAAAAATATTTATGGCAACTCTTTTTGTGGTGACAAAGAACTGGAAGTTGAGAGATGCTCATCAATTAGGGAATGACTGAACGAGTTGTGGCATATGATTGTGATGGGGTACTATTACGCTATAAGAAATGACAAGGGGGTGATTTCAGAAAAATATGGCAAAATCTGTATGAATTGATGCCAAGTGAAGTGAAAAGAACCAAGAGATCATTGTGTACAGTAGCAGCAATGCTGTAATGATCAACCATGAAAGACAGCTTTTCTGACCAATAAAATGACCGGAGACAATTCCAGATGACTCATGATTGAAAAAAAAAGAGACTATCCATCTCTAGAGAGAGAACTGATGAACTCTGAGTGCAAATTGAAGTATCATTTTCTCATTTTTTTTTTGCTTTTTTGCAATTTGACTAATATGGAACTATATTTTGCATGATTTCAAAAGTGAGGGAGGAGAGAGAAAGAATTTGAAGCTCAAAATTTAAAAAGAAAAAAATTTTTAAATAAATAATTTCATAAAAAGAGAAAAAAGAAAGAGTAATCCCCCACCAAGTCTTCTTCCACTGCATCATCAATTAATCAACAAGAATTTATTAGGAGTCGGCTATATGCCAGACACCACACTGTGCTAATAAAGACAAAAATTTAAGAGTCTTTGCTCTCAAGAATTTTATATTCTATGAGTTCTAGTGTTGAAATGACGTAGGATTCTTAAAGCTTATGGCACCAAAGTGCCAACTCTGGTGGGTCCTACTAAACTAAAAAGGCTTCAGATATGGGCCCAGGAAGGAGTCATATATCTCTTGTCCAAGAATTACCCATGCTGTGTTCAAAGATGATCATAAGCAAGTTGGCCATGAGATGCTGAATTATTCAGCCATAGAAATTCTCAAAAACCAACTGAGGAGTTGAAGAGGTCTTGTGATCTGCATCAGTGGAAGGAATATGGAAGCCCTCCATAGCATGGATTGGAGAGGGAAGAGAATGGTGGCAACAAGACCAGTTCAATAAAACAATCAGCAATTAACAATCACCAATCAAACAGTTAGAAAACTTTTACAATTGTGCAAGTATAAGATGGTCTTTGGTGGACTAAGATAAGAGAGACATTATGAAGAAACAACTATTAATACATGATAACTAAAGGAAGGAATCGAAGATAACAAAGTTTTTTAGACTCTCTATCAGCAGAAATTTAACTACTGTCTCTTTAAGTCATCTAGCAACTGACAAGTCAATATACTAACTGAGGCAATCAGATCCCTATTGCCATAACAGCATGGGACAATGAAGAGAGCACTGGATTTGTATCCAAAGGATCTAGGTTTAAATCCTAGATTGGGCAAATTATTTAATCTCCTTGAGCCTCAGTTTCCTTACCTGGAAAATGAAGAGGGTACGGTAGATGAAGTCTAAGGTCTCTTCCAACTCAAAATATATGATCCTTTGACCCTCTAGCTATAAGGGAAAGAAGGCATAAAGATGCTGCAGCTAAATAGAAGTTCATTTCAAGTTTCTCCTTGGAGGGGTTGCTAAAAGAGAATAACAGAATTGCAAGAGGTGGTTTCACCCTGCACCAAAAAAAAGACAACAAGACAGTATTTCATGAACTACTTGGTCATCTCACTTTGGAATTCCCTTGATAAGAATAAGCAAATCCACCCCAATGCTGAAGATAATTACAGCTTACATCCAAAAATCTGTGCCTGAAGGGAAAGAAATAGGGAAACTTTGTGAAGATCCTACAAACTCGGTCAACATTTATTTCCCTCGATCCTTGATGAATTTAATGCCAAGGTGGGCATATGAAAGAAGAGAAAAACTATGCTGGAAGATATAGTTCAGAACGAAGAAATGAAAAAGATCAAGGGTTTTTCTACTTTCCAGAAGCTTCCTACCTGTATATCATATATACTTTCTTCAAGAAGAAGGCACTGTGTATGGTTAGCACTGGAAATGAAATTAATGACATCTCAAAAGATAAGATATGGTTGGTTTCTGTTGTGGCAACTATTTCAGAAATAGCTTTCTGTATACTATCAGATTATCAATGAGTATGAGTTCAAAATCAATGCCAAATTAGAAGGATAAAGATCAGAAGAGGCTGTGTTCAATTACAGCAGTTCAAACCTAACTGTTAAAGTCAGTTGCCCACTTAAGATGAGAGCTGGACAAAAATAAAAACATTGACTCATTACCACGCTGGCTAAGAGAAGTTTAACTGATGCAGAACCCTTTCCACAACAAAGAGTCCCCAAAAGCCCAGAAACTTCCTTTACCAGCAAGTATTTGATCTTGCCTAATGGAGAGGTATAGAAGCCAAGGACGACATTGGCTTGAGTATACTCTATTCATTTGTAGGAAAAGATGATGAAAGATTATACACAGTATAACTTTACAAAAAAGAGAAAAGAAGGAAGCCTGCCATCGACTTCTTGGCACAGAGGTGCTAGACTAGAGGTACAGAATAAAGTATTTGTTTTCAGACATGACCAATGTGTTAAATTAGTTTTGCTTGACTATACTTATTTGTTACAATAGAGGACTTCTATTTGACTGAGGAAAGGGATGAGTTAGCGGGTAGGTGATAGAGATGACAACAAAAAAAAAAGAAGAAAGAAAAGAGCAACAATAAAATATTTTAAAAGGACACGGAAAAAATTTTCAGAGGGTGACACGAACAGGACACTCATCACTACCAAGTTAAGTAGTTAAAAATATACAGTTTTTAAAAGAAAACACAATAACAGAAGTTCATAGTTTTATGTACTATCCTTTTTGCTCTTCTCTGTATACTAAAATGTTTGTGTTTGCTGATGATTGTTAAGGACGTAATAAACAGAAGAGAAATTTTAAACTTTAAAAAAAGAGAGAGAAAACTAATTGAGAGGAAAGTCTCCAAAGAACTTGGCACAAGATCCAATTAAACCAGATCATCATACAAACATTTATAGATGACACTAGGATGACAGTAATTAGATGATAAAAGGAACGGATCTGCCAGAATTGCTCTGCCAATTTCACCAGCAACAATAGTGGATGCAAAGCACTTAGATTCCACCACTTTAAAACTTCATTTAACAAGTGAGAAAGAGATGATAGCAATTAAGAAGTCAGAAAGAGCAAGTGGACTTAACAAATACATCTTTAAAATTCTAGAGACAACACCATTAAGTTAAATTAAAGCCATTCAGTAATCTATTTTCAAGATATCTTAAAGATGACAATATGGCAAAAAAATGAAAATTATAAGTGATGATAATGATGATGATTAGTATTTATATAGTGTCCAGTGTATACCACTTACTGTGCTTTGTGTTTTACAGATAATATCTTATTTGTGCCCATCAGTTGGGGAATGGCTGAACAAGTTGTGGTACAAGAATGTAAGGGAGCACTATTGTGCTATAAGAAATGATGAGCAGGCAGATTTCAGAAAAACCTGGCTAGACTTACATGAACTGATCCTGGGTAAAATGAGAAGAACCAGGAAAACATTATTCACAGCAGCAGCAACACTGTGGATGACTAACCATGATAGACTTAGCTCTTTTCAGCAATGCAATGATCCAAGACGATTCCAAAAGACTCATGGCAATCGAGTTAAGTGATTTGCCCAGGGTCACAGAGCTAGTAAGTATCTGAGGTCAAGTTTGAACTCAGGTCCTCCTGACTCCAGGGCTGGTGCTCTGAACATTGCACCACCTAGCTGCCCCTCAACTCAATTGATTTTTGTAAAATTTTGAGTTCCAAATCTTTCTCCCCACCTCACCCCTTTCCAAGACAGCAAACAATCTGATATAGGTTATACACGTACAAATATGTAAAACATTAAACACCCACATTAGTCATGTTGTGAAAGAAGAATCAGAACAGAAAGAAAAAACTATGAGAAAGAAAAAACAAAAAAAAAAGTGAAAATAGTATGCTTTCATCTGCATTCAGACTCTGTAGTTCCACATCCAGAGAAAGAACTATGGCTAGAACACCAGCTCTGGAGTCAGCTGAATCTGGCCTCAGACAATTACTAGCTGTGTGACCCTGGGCAAGTAAGTCACTTAACCCCATTGCCTCCAAAACAAAACAAAAAATAAATGTTGAAAGCTGTCCTTACATTTAATTGGAAAAAAAAACTATTAAGAAGAAAAAAACCCAAATATTATCTCATTTGATCCTTAAAACAACCCCGGGAGGTAGATGCTATCATCACCTCCATTTGCAGTTGAGGAAACCGAGACAAACAGAGGTTAAGTAACTTGCCAGGGTCTCATAGCTAGGAAATATCTGAGGCCAAATTTAAATTGAGGTCTTCTTGACTCCAAGCCAGGCACCCTAACCACTGCACCATCTAGCTGCCTCCTACTATTACCAATAACAGGTGACTAAGAAAACATTAGCTGTTATCAACATGAAATATTACTTCCCTGAAACAAGGCACCCCAAGGGAGAAATGAAGTAAAGACATATATCAGTCAAATCAAACCATCACCGCCTCTTCCTCTTAGATCCCTAGAGAGATCACCCAGAACCCTAACTCCAAGAGCCCTGAGAATAGCAGAGCCTCCCAGAGCACCAGCCCTACTTTCAGGCCAGTCCTCACAGCCATAATCTAGGAAATTAACCCTTTTGGGGTGGGGGGGGTGGGAAATTGCAAATGCTTCTGCGTATGCTGCAGCCCCACCTCCTCAGTCAAGAAAGTTCTCACCACAAAGTCCTCAACACTATCAAAAACAGACATGGTTTTATCCATGGAAATAGCATTAAGATGCATTGCCATCTGTTTTGCTGCTGTACCCTAAAGATCATGGGCCTTTTCCACCTTATTTCCAGTGAGAACCTCGATCTCTTGCCTCCCACTAGGAGAACAGGAACTCTTTGAGAGCAGGGACCGTCTAGCTTTTCTCTGTATCCCCAGCTCTGAGCAGAGTGCTTTCCACAAAAATAATCCTTAATAAATTCATTTTTCACTCATCTCTGTAAAATCGTTATGAAAATAATCTATGTATGCATCAAAGTTACCCTTGATTTAAAAAAAAAAAAGGAACAAGGAGCAAGCAGTCTTTCCCTGATAATATTCTCTGGCAGACTAGATATTCACAGTCACAACTGACAAAGAAGTATTGAGACTGTCACATGCCATTGTATTTGTTCTTTGTTGGTTACAAAAAGGCATTTGACTTATTAGAACCCAAGGGCTCTATTAAAAGACCCCGCTAGAGGAAAACCCTTAGTGTATCAGGTTGGTTAAATACAGTATAATTCAACACTTATCTATGAAATGCCTTCGATGGACCCAGAGCTGTTCCTGATATTGAAGATACTAAGACACAAACAGCCTCTACTCTCGAGGAGCTTATCATCTGGAGCTAAACAAAACAGCATGTATCTGTTGTTTTTCACTCATGTCCAACTCGTCGTTGCCCCATTTAAGAATGGCAAGAGAATCCTCTCTCTTTGAACCAGCCCCTCAGTCACGACCTTTAGTCAAGATACCACCATAGTTTTTCCATCCAGCTAACACAGCTCCCACTCCCAAGTCTGATCTCTGCTGGCTAACCTTTCCCACCACTACCCATGCATGGCTTCTCATAACAACAACAATTACAATGGAGATGATAATAATAACTGACCTTTATATAACTCACTCTAAGACTTGCAGTCTTAGAGTGTTTTACATATATTTGTAAAATACATGTATTTTACAATGTTATTTTACAGGTTTTTTGATCCTTACAACAATCCGGGGGGGTAGGCATTTCAAGTATTATTATCCTCATTTTGCAGATTTGGAAAGTGTGGACCAGAGAAATTAAATTATTTGCCTATGGACACACCAAAAGTAGGTTGATAGAGACAGGCTTTGAACCTAGGTATCTTGTGACTCTGAGTCCAGTTTGTTTGTTTTTTCTATTATTAATCTGCCTACCTAGGTAATCCAAGTATTCTTTTGGTAAGGATGGCAGAAATAACCATAAGTAAACACAGGGTGCTGATAACTTGTGAGCAGTGAGACCAGTGTCAGAGAGAGAATTTTCCCAGTGGGGAAGAGGAGAGACCTACTTCAGTTCCTACCTGTGGCATGGAGGTGAGCCTGGCTTCTTAATGAAAGTATCCACAGAGAACAAACTGACAAACTCTGATGAGTCCTACCGAGCTGGAAAGGCTTGGAGTAAGGGTTAAATAGTAAGCTGACTTTGCAGTCTGAGGGCTAGCCTAACCTTACACAAAGACAATTATCCCTAGCAGATTAGCCACCAGGGCCTGAATTTTCTAGCAATGGCAGCAACCCAGGAGCAGACACAGAAACACTCAGGGACAATTTTTACTACTACTCACTTTGGTATGTACACAGCTAATATAGGGAGGAACTGACTGGTGCCTTTTTTATTTTATATACAATATATATGTTATGTATATAATATATGTATATAACACATAATACACATATGCATATATACACATATGTGTGTATATTTTATTATGTAGATATATATACATGCATATGCATATACATACATATATATATATGTATATATATATATAACATTGGTGCCAATATATTATATTGCTGCCCTTAAATTCTGGGTATTCAGGGATATCAGGAATTAGGAAGGAACTGGTCAATGAGTGATTTAGTCAATGTAAAGCCCTGCCAGCATGGGCAGAGTGGCTAGGGTGCTGGGTTCAAGAAGACCTGGGTTTGAATCCTACCTCAGACACTAGCTGTTTGACCCTGGGCAAGTCACTTTTATCATTCATCAAATGGGGACGATAATAGTAAGCTCATACTGTTGCTGCACGGGTCAAATGAGATAAAGTATATAAAGCAGTGTGCAAAATGATAGCATTATCTAAATACTAGCTATTAGTAGTTCTCACAGAATGGATTCAACATAAGCCAATCAATTGATGTGAGAAAGTGGTTTGTTTACCTGGGCTAGAATGGCAGGACCTGAGAGATACAGGGAGGTAGTACCCCTGGTAGAAGCCTGAGCTCTTCTCTCCTTGGGTCTCCTTGGGTCATTGTGACATGCAGGTAGGCTTACACTTGTCTATATCACTTCAGATCTTGCGGCTCCACTGTCTTTCTCCTCCCCCATTCCAGTGTACATCAGAATGAGGAAAAGCAAGCAATGATGAATCTGAGAAGTCAAACCTGGTCTATGCCTGCTTATCTGAATTGTACCAGCTGAATTTTCCATTCCTAGAGAAAGATGCTGAGGTGGGGGTGGGGGGTAGGTGTGGTGAGGGGACAGCACTGAGCAACATCACAAACCATTACAAAAGGGGAAAGGGAAGCATCCTGGTCTAGGGAAAACAGTACTTGTTCCCTTTGAGTCATGGGACCCGGGTTAAGATCCACACTACTTACTCCCTTTGTGACCTTGGGAAAGAAACCCTCTGGGCCCATTTCTTCATCTGTAAAATAAAAGAGTTGGTCTCAATACTCTCTGAGGCCGCTTCCATCTCTGTATCCCATCACCCACTAAGTTATGTAGAAGCATAACCATTAGCAGATGGCACAGGCATGTCTGACCTAGCTAAGTGGGGACGGAGTCCTTGTGCAGAAGCGGTGCCTGTAGAAGGGTGAATAAGAATTTTAAATGACATTGATAAGCATTGCCTGAGTACCCTTTGCAGAGATAAAACAGCGTCTGGTTTCTGACAGGTTATGCTTCAGAAATTCATAAGGAAGAAACTTTTTTTTTTTTCTCAAAGTGAGCGTCATGTCAGAGAAAGGGGAAAGCAAAAGATTTGACAGGGCCAGGAGTATCACCATGCAGGGCAGAAAGTTTAGGCCGTGACTGTAGGTTTAGGCAGGAAAGGGGGTCAAACTAAAAGAGGTCAACTAAGGCAAGGTCGGAGCCCAAGAAAGATGGCAACCCTTGAGGAGAAGGAAGATGACACATGCCCTGGGATCCTCTCCCATCTCCAGCCCCTGACTGGGTCTTGGTGACCTTGAACTCCACAGTATTGATCAGAACCAGAAAGAGATCTGAGGCCTTCAAGTAAATGATGCCCCTGATTAAGGTAAGACCAGAAGAAGCTTTACCATTCCTTTGAGGCCCTGACTTGTCAGAAGAGTTGTGGTAGAAAGCTTAGATTTTATGCAGCAGTATGGCCCTCATGCACTGGTTCCCAATAGCTTCCCATTCAGAGGCTAATTTTCTTTTAAGCTTGGCATTCAGCCAATGTTTTCTGAGGGGTTACATGACAGCTTGAACATGCTAAGAGTGTTAAAGACAAGTGAGTGTGTGTATGGGGGGGTGGGTCGGGGAGGGGGAAGTCAAAATACCATCCAGGCGGACAAAACTACTGAAACAAATAATAATAAAAATGATGTTATACTTACACAGTACTTCACAGTTTCCAAAGGGCTTCAATCCAAATTGCCTCATGTGGTAATATAATAGGTGAGATCTATAGAGCTTTTTAATATTAGCACAGTACATTACATGCATTCATTTCATTCAAACCAGCCCTGCTATGTAAGTAGAACCAATCGGTCATTTATTAAGCAACAAGAATGTATTCAGTGCTTATATATTTATGTATTTGCCAGGGACCATGCTAAGCCCTGGGGATACAAAGAAAAAGCTAAAACAGTCTCTGCCTCAAGAAGCTTCTATTCTAATGAAGGAGACAAAGTGTAAATAAATAGGTACATGCAGAATACCAGGAATAGCAGGACATGTTCAGAATTAAAGGTCTCCCATACCCAGGGACAATAATGTTCTAGAGCACCCTTACCTTGGAATTACATTTATGAAATCCTTGTATTTAGTAGAGAAGTATATAAATTGCCTGCTAGGTGGCGCCATAGTGCATAGAGTGCCAAGCCTGGAGTCAGAAAGACTCATCTTCCTGAGTTCAAATCTAGCCTCAGACACACTAGCTGTGTGACCCTGGGCAAGTCACTCAACCCTGTTTGCCTCAGTTTCCTCATCTGTAAAATGAGCTAGAATAGGAAATGGCAAACTACTCTGGTATCTTTGCCAAGAAAACTCCAAATGCGGTCACAAAGAGTGAGACATGACTGAAACAACTGAACAACAATGAAGAAGCAATATAATGTAGTGGACAGAGTGTTAAAAGTAGATAGGATGATCAGGATTCATATCCTTCCTCTGGCACTCTCTAGCCAAGCAATCCTCTTAACTTCTGTGTGCCTCTGGAAGTCAGGGGGGTTATGGTCTGTGTTGGTTGAGGTAGTTTCCAAACTGTGAGTTTCTCACACTGATAAAAATCAATATTCTTCACAACCGCCCTTGAGACATCTCAAACTGAACATTCTGTAGGCATCTTTAACTCAACATGCCAAAACTGAACTTGTGATTTCCCCCCACAAATTCTCCCCTCTTCCTGACTTCCCTATCACTATAGTACCATTCTCCCAATCAACCAGGCTTAAAACCCAGGGGTCATCCTTGACTTCTCACTTTTTGTTACCCTACCTTTTCCAATCAGTAGTCCATTCCCGGGTTGCCACCTTAATGCCATCTCTCTCCTCTGATGCTGACACAACCTTGGTGCAGGCCCTCATCACTTTATGTCTGGACTATTGAAATAGCCGCTGATTGGTCTCCCTGCCTCAGATCTCTCTCCACTCCAGCCCATCCTCCACTCAGCTATTAAACTGACTTTCCTAAAGCAAAAGTCTGACCATATCACTCCACTATTCAATAAATTCCAATGGCTCCCTATTACCTCCGGAACCAGATATAATGTCCTCTGTTCAGATTTCAAAGTCTTTTATAACATTTCTCCAACCTACCTTTCCAGTTTTGTTTGTTTGTTTGTTTTGTTTAGTTTTGCTTTTTAGTGAGGCAAGTGGGGTAAGTGACTTGCCCAAGGTCATACAACTAATAAGAGTCAAGGGTCTGAGGCCAGATTTGAACACAGGTCCTCCTGACTCCAAGGCTGGAGCTCTATCCACTGCGCTGCCTAGCTACCCCTTTTCCAGTTTTTTAAAAACTCATTCCAGGGGGCAGCTTTTCTTTGCATCCCCAGGGCTTAGCACAGTGTCCAACACATAGTAGGAGCTTCAGAACTGCTTATTAACTGACTGACTAATTGGGTAGAAGAAGGAAGCAGAGGCCTAATAGGGAACACAGCCCTTGACTGACTCAGAAATTGAAATGCTGCTGTTAGACCTCTACATTTATTGGCTTGGGGAAAAGAGGAATAATTTCTATTATTTCTAAACTAGCTAAGTTCAGGCCTTACCTAGCCATCTAAAACAGCAAGCTTAAAAGCTGCTAGACACCTTCAAAGGACAGCACGTAAATAAAGATGGATATTGAGATCATAACACCACATCCCCAAAAGAGATTCCAATGCAGAAGAGAAAAAAAGAAAGGAAACAAAAAGAGAAAAGCAAAGGAAGGGAAGGGAAGGGAAGGGAAGGGAAGGGAAGGGAAGGGAAGGGAAGGGAAGGGAAGGGAAGGGAAGGGAAGGGAAGGGAAGGGAAGGGAAGGGAAGGGAAGGGAAGGGAAGGGAAGGGAAGGGAAGGGAAGGGAAGGGAGAGGAAAGGAAATCAGTCAGTCAACAAACATTTATTAAGCACCTACTATATGCCAACAGATCACTTTAATATATATATGTGTGTGTATATATATATATATATATACATATATATAACATACGAAATTCACATTTCTCCAGTGCTTTACAGTTGGAGAGGTTCAGAAAGTCAGTTATGGTACAATACAAGTACCAGAGTTGGTCCAAAGACCTGGGTTCAAATCATGACTATGCCACTTATGCGTAACTTTGGACTAATAACTAAAGCTTTCAGGGCAGACTCGATGAGCCCTGAGGCTCCTTCCAGCTCCATGATTATTATCCTTCTTGACTATTAAATGGTAAAACCAAGTGTTAAACCCAACTCTACTCTGTGCCACTTTTATCCTCTCATTTAGTCTTTTAAAAGCACTCAGGAAATACTACTCAAAACCATAGCATCACAATGCATCCAAGAAGCCAGGAAGATAGGAGCACTCTGTGTCAGGCAATGAAAACTAAGCTAAACTGAAAGCAAAACTCATTATTATTGTTTGCCAAACTCTTGTGAATAGACCATGGAATATTGGATAAAGCAGAAGTATTTGAGTCCAGAACCAATCCTGGCTCAGATACTTACCAGCTGTGGGATTGTGGACAAGTCAGGACCCATGCCTCAGCTTCCTCATTTACAAAATGATGATAGTAATGATAGATGATATTTATATAGCACCTTAAAGCTTGCAAAGGACTTCACATGCATTTTCTTATTTGAACCTAGCAACAACCCTTTGAGGGAGGTACTTACTGCAGTTATTATCCTCATCTTTCAGATGAGGAAACTGAGGCCCAGAGGTACCAAGAGACTCATTGATAATACTTGAATTCCAGTAATAATATTTATAATAATAAAATATGTGCTACCTTCCTCATGGAATTGTGATGTAAAAAAATAATTTATAAATCTTAAAGTACTCTAGAAATAAGACCAATTCATATTATCTTTCTCCATAACAACAGAAAAACAGTATGTTAGCAACCATCTTGACGGTAGTGTAAAGGGGAGGGGGATATTTGGTTCTTCCCCATTCGTCCAGCTCGACTGATACAGTCACAAGATGAAGTCACAAATGATGCAATATTAATGTGATAACAAGGAGCTAACACCAGATGATTCCTTTAAGAAGTATTGAAGAGATATCACTGGCACCTATTAGTTTAGTCAAGCCAACAAGCCAAGCACTGTGCTAAGTGTTAGGGACACAAAGAAAGTAAAAAATAGTCCCTGCTCTCAAGGAGTTCACAATTTAATGGAAGAGACGACACGCAAACAGCTATGTTCAAGCTAGATATACACAGGATAAATTGGAGATCCTCAATAGAAGAGCGGCAGTAACATTAAAGGGGATCAGGAGAGATTTGTTGCAAAAGGTGGGATTTTAGCTGAGACTTGAAGGAAGTTAGAAGTCAGGGAGACTCCTCTTCCTGAGTTCAAATCTGACCTCAGATACTCACTAGCTGTGTGACTCTGAGCAAGTCACTTCACCCTGTTTGCCTCCGTTTCCTTATCTGTAAAATGAGCTGGAGAAGGAAATGGGAAAACACTCCATCATCTTTACCAGGAAAACCCCAAAGTTGAATGACTCATCAGCAACAACAAATGAAGGAAGCCGGGAGGCAAGGGGCAAAAATAAAGAGGAAAACAAGTCCAGTCCCGAGAGAGAGAGAAAGTGAAGATAAGTGGAGTTGAGAAGTGGAGGGTCCTGGGCAAGGAACACCAAATTGGCTGGTATCACTAGATTATAGAACATAAGGAGAGAAAAAATTAGAAGACTGGAAATATAGGAGGGGCCAGGTTGTAAAGGGCTTTAAAAACCAAACAGGATTCTACATCTTCTGTTTGATGTTGGAATGAAATGTTTGAGGTTTGCTATTGGGTTAAAACGAGACACTTACAAGTCACTGAACAATTAACAAAAGGTTTACTTAGCCCTCACATAGCAAGGATATGAAACAAGGATAAAGGATATGTAGCTTCTTTATACTATACCTGTGAAGCAGCTATATATGAAAATGAATCTGTTCAGCAGGGTAGGTTATGGTGACTCATGCTGTCTTCAGACATTCACCAAGTCAGAGGTCCCACAAGGATGGGACTTCTTATGACCTTAGGTGACCAGGAAATTGCAGGGTGGTAAGGAAGGTAGGGGTTAATCAGGTCCCAGGGATAGCCTTTCTGCCTCAACCCTGCTGAGTTGAGGAAAAAAGGAACCCTAGGTACATACTGGTCTGTGGATGAGCAAAATATTTGGCCACACCTTGTGGTCTTTAAATAGTTAAGCCTTGGACAAGTGTTCAGCGGTTCAGGTGAGTTGAGACAGGAGTCATCGGTTGGGGAAAAAGCTAGATCTTCACCCCTTGGGGGTGTGGGGGGAGGACAGGGGATTTGTCTCTCCTCCTTTCCCCTTTAAACCACAGTACTTTCAACAGCCAATTAGCCAAAATACACCATCCGGCCAAGAACAAGGACACACATTTTCCAGACAGATGCAAAGAAGAGTTTCAAAAAAGAGGACCCTGGAAGCAGAAAAGAAAGCCATCCATGGACTTAAGAGAGATCTATCCCTGAAAGTTGATAGTTGTTCTGTGGAAAAGAGAGTATCCTGGTAGACCTGCTGAGTGACCGGCCCACTATGCTCAAGGGGAAGTTTCACAAGGACTCTGAGAGGGGACATAGGACACTGAGCCCCACCATAACAAAGTCATGAGTTTCCCTGGCCATAGTATTCCCTGTGTGTGCATTTCAGAATACCCTTGTGCTCTGGGTTTGTGCCCATTCTTCCCATGAATACACCTTATATTTGTGGGATAATTTGTTTCAGGCCTAAGGGAGTAGGTATTTTGTAGCTATTGTTCTTACTTGCCATCATAGGAAATGTCTTTGCTTTGAGCCAATTGTGCCTAGCAGCTGACTGTTAAAGAGGAAACTCACTGGCATGGGCTCACAAGCTATAATTTAAGGAGTAGTACTTTGAACCTTGAAGTAGTAGCCACACTCCAGACAAGTAGCTGGGACAGGGTACTACAATAGGAATAGACAAAATGCTGTAACTGGGTTTTGAGGCTGTGATAGTTAAATCCCTGAGGACCAGGGCAAGAAACTCAAGAGATAATGCAAGTTCACAGCAAACTGAACTTACTGTCAACAATAACTGCCTTAGTCAGAGTTTCTGAAGTTTAGGCAGGTCCCCCTCCCCACCAGTCCTACCATAGGGAGATAGCTCCAGTTCTGTCAGGGCAAGACCAGGCCAATCCCCAAAGTTTCCAAAAGGATCAGTCCTCCTGACCCTTCCTGGCCTCAGTCTCATGAAGCCTGGGAATATAAATGAGAACATGCGTGAGGATGATATTGATGAATATAGAGGGAAATTCTAGAGCTGCAAAATTCCAAAAGATTCAGCCTTCTCAGTGTGGGGGGAGGGAAGAGAAGAGAGAATTTGGAATTCAAAAAAATTTTAAAAGAATGTTAAAAATTATTTTTACATGTAATTGGAAAAAAATGAAATGTTCATTTTTTAAAATTCCAAAAGATAACCACCATTTCAAAAAATCACTATTTTTATTATTATTCTAAGTATCTTACAAAATATAAAACATCACTGCTTCACAGATATTGGGTTATTTTGTTTGGGATTTTTGTTTTTACTTTTGTCTGCTAGAAGACTACCAATCCTACCTGACTTAGGATCACAGAATCATGGAATACAGAAAATAGAATGTGAGAGGTAGGAGAGACTTTAGAACATAGAATGTTAGAGCAAAAAAAGGACCTAAGAAAACAGAACATAAAACATCCAATTGGAAGGGGCTTCAGAACACAGAATGCTCATCCTGGAAGGGACCTTAGAATACAGATTGCCGAGTTTTAGAACTGGAAGGAACCTCACATATCATCTGATTCAATCTCCTCTTTTTATGGAGGAAACTGAGAACCTGGAAGGGCAAGGGACCTCTCCCAAATTACATAGTTATTAGCAGAACTGAAGACAGACTCCCATCTCCCAAATCCCAGACAGCGGATGTAAAAGGAAATGAATATATTGCATTCTGCCTCTCCTTCTGTTCTCTTGAGATTTCAACCACTTCCTAACTTCCTACTTTGGACAAACTCTACATGAATATTAAGATGGTCAGTTTTCAAATAGCAAGGTCAAAATATCCTCCCTCCCCCGTGACCTGTGTTTGAATGAAAAGTACCAACTGGGGCCCTTGTTAGAGAAAACATTCTAGGTGATAACAGGCAGTCAGGCTGCAAGAGCAAACCGATCGGTAACTTATTCCATCTTCCATTTCATAGATATCAGCTTAGAAAGAACCAGCCTATTTTACAGTGAATGTTTTGCTTCTAGTCCTGCCCCTCGTAAGTGAATTTCAAAATAGTTTAAATTCAGGATAAAGCAGTGAAATGGGAAAATCTTTACACTCCAATAAGACATCATTACCTGCAACCTTATTGCGCTTTCCATATCTGACTGAAAGCTGGCAGTGCATGAAAGAGAATGGAGGACATCAGACATGGGCATCTGCGAGCTCTAGAAGGAAGAGCACTGGTTAGAGAAGGGCCTTTTCAGTGGCTGATTTCTAATGATCCCAAGTTCAGCAGCATTAAGGATTTTTCTAAGACCAGCCAGGATGACTCCTGCGGGCATTTTAGACGAGAGACTTATTTCCACCAGTAGGATTGTCCTGAGGAGTCCTGCGCAGATTCTCCACCTGAGGACAATAAGAAACCAAGACTTTCCCTTTTCCTCTGAGGTTAAGCAGCAGGGATCATTAGCATTTAGATTGCATGACAAAGCAGCTGATTATTGGAAAGTGCCTTGAAGAAGGTGTCACTGTATGTATGGGCCTTGGGCCCAAGACCAGAAAGGACAGACTTGGTCAAGCACTCAAGGGCACTGGACATCAATCATTACACCCACTTCTAGAGGGTTTTAGGTTTCTGAAACAATTTCTTCATAGCAACCCTTTGAGGGTAAGTAATGCCAGCACTGGCACCATTTTTAGAGATGAAGATCCTGAGGCTCAGAGTCTATCTGACTTGTGGGTAATCACACAGCTCAAAAGTGTCAGAGCCTGGACTCCAACCTTGGTTGTCTGACCCCAAATCCAATGATCTTTCCATTCCATCCGGCCAGCTCTGTTTCAGCTCTTCCCCAGCTGCCCCAAGTTGGCAGTGCCAGTGTTTCAGGTTGCCCAAATGTGGCATAATGGAATAGAATGGATAATTACTATGTGCTAAGCAACGGGAACAAAAATTGAAAAGTGAAATGGTCTCTGCTTTCAAAGAGTTTACATTCTGAATTGTTGTTCAGTTCTTTTTTCAGTCATGTCCACTCTTCATGACCCCATTTGGAGTTTTCTTGGCAAAGATAGTGGAGCGGTTTACCATTTCCTTTTCCAAGTCATTTTATAGATGAGGAAACTGAGGCAAACAGGGTTAATATGACTTGCCCAGGGTCAAACAGTTAGTAAATGTCTGAGGCCAGATTTGAATTCAGGAAGAAGAGTCTTCTTGACTCCAGGCCCAGAGCTCTATACATTGTGCCACTCAGCATTCTGACAGAGACAACAAATATAGGAGAATTCAGTCAGTCAACAAGCATTTATAAAGTGTTTACTACGTGCCAGGTGTGGTGCTAAGCACTGGGGATGCAAACAAAGGCAAAAACACGGCCCCAGACCTCATAAAGCTCGCCTCTGAGTTGGGGGGACACCATGCAGGTAACTATGTACATGCAAGATAAATAGAGTGGATGGAAGACGATCCCAGAGGGAGGTGCTGGCAGTGGGGGGTGGGGGCTGAGGTGGGGGAAGGAGCAGGTTAAGAGTGCCAGCACCCAGTGCTATGCAAGGATCTATGGAAACAATGAGAGCATGGGGCTTTAGTAGAAAGAGGGAGGGCACAAGGTTAAGTGGTTCAGAGTCAAGAATATTAATTCTGCATGAAGCCAAGGCCTGAAAATTGGGTCCCATCATGAGAGATGGACTGGGTTTAATACCCTCTATAGTTGCAGTGGGTGAGCCAAAAGAGAAAGACACTTTAAAAAGGATAATTGATCTAGAACTGAAGGGATCTCAGAGGCCATCTATTTCAATCTCTTCATTTTATAGCTGAAGAAACTGGGCCCAGAGAGGGTGGAATTTGCCCAAAGTTACACAAGTAGTCAGCTTCAGAAGTAGGATTTGAACCCAGGTCCACTGAATTCAGAACCAATTTTTCTCCCATTATCAGTAACTTGTTGCTTTTGTAACTACCTGTAAGTGCTGTACTTTCACTCTTTCCTTTAAGCATTATTAAACACTCTTGAAAATTAATTTCTTTTTCTGGACCACCTTGGCACATCCTAGCGTCTGCCATAAGGCACCCTTTCTCAAAGGCTAGAGGATTGATCTGAGCTGCTGGAGGTCAGATATGGATCTTTAAGCTAAACCTGTAGCTCACATATCACTGCTCTTTAGACCTTCTGGAATAGCATGGAGCCCGACTGTAGACACACACACACACACACACACACACACACACACACACACATCTTTCAATCACAGGTACAGCTCATAGTCTCCTTACCACCTCTCCCTGGAGGACAGCAGACAGACACCACAAACAGCAAACACAGGGTTGATATAAAGGAGTACTGGACAGCTGCCCCTGAACCACCGCACTGATCACCCTCACCTGGCCATTCAATCCTATACTGCAAGATGAATAGCTGTGTCTCTTCACACCTTTGCCCTCTATGAGTAGAGATAAAGAAAAGAGGGAATAAGTGAGCCCATCACCTAGGAGTGCTCTGGGGTTAGGGTAGCGTGAGTGTACAAAGGGGTCTGCACCTTGACAACTGGAGGTCCTGGCTTGCATTGGTAAGATTACAGAACAAACCAAGAAACAACAGTGGGAGGGATCTGGTGGGAATTGAATATTTCAGTTCTCTCTTCCTTTCCTGCTTGGATTACAAAACCATTTTCTCAGATAGGGGCAGAAAGAAAATTAAACTTTAGCCAAGCAAAGGTTGTCAGGACTAGAAAGCTTGATTGTCATTTTTGGAGCTGAATACTGGCCTAGACCAAGGGGGGGAAAAGTCTCATTTTTTCCATCTCCTTTTGGACCAGAGCTGGCCTTTAGGAAAGAGGTTGTCTAAATTTGCATTCATGGGCCTCTTGCTACCCCCTTTCTTTGCCGTGGGTCCCTTTTAATGTCCCCTCTGCTCCCCAAGCACCCAGTCAGTCAACTCAGCCAAGTAGCATTTATTAACAACTCACTATGTGCCAGGCACTATGCCAAGAGCTAGAGATACAAAGAAAAGCAAAAAAAAAAAATCCCCTGTTCTCCACAATCTTATCATCTAATTGGGGAAACAACATGCAAACACATCTGTACAGACAAGATACCTTCAGGATAAATGGAGACCAGTCTCAGAGGAATGGCACTAAGATTAAGGAAGCCTGAGAAAGTTCTCTTGTACTAAGTGAGACTTTAGCTAAGACCTGAAGGAAGCCAGGAGGCAGAAATGAGGAGGGAACATGTTCTAGGACAAGGCACAGCCAGCGAAAAGTTTGGAGTTAGAAGACAAAGGTCTTGTGCAACAAGGAACAAGGAAGCCAGTATTACTGGGCTGTAGAGTACATGCAGGGAAGTAAAGTGTAAGAAGATTGGAAAGGTAGGAAGGGATAAGGTTATGAAACACTCTAAAAGTCAAACAGAGGATTTTAAATTTGATCCTGGAGGTAACAAGGATCCCCTGGACTTTACTGAATAGAAGGAGAACAGATTGTAGTAGGGAGAGACTCCTTCAGGCAGGGTAACCTATAGACTATTACAACATCCAGGCATGAGGTGATGAGGTCCTCCACTAGAGTAGTGGCAATGGCAGAGGACAGAAGGGGGCATATGCAAGAGATGTTGAGAAGGTAGAAATTACAGATTGGATGTAGAGACTGAGAGAGAGTGAGGAATGGGGGATGATAACTAAGTTGTGAACCTGGGCAACTGGGAGGATGTTGGTACTTTCCACAGTAATAGGAAAGTTATGAAGAGAGGAGGGTTGGAGGGAAAGGAAAAGTTCAGTTTTGGACGTATGGGGTTTAAGATATCTACAGAGGGCAGCTAGGTGGCTCAGTGGATAGAGCACTGGCCCTGGATTCAGGAGAACCTGAGTTCAAATCCGGCCTCAGACACATAACACTTACTAGCTGTGTGACCCTGGGCAAGTCACTTAACCCCATCGCCTAGCCAAAATTAAAAAAAAAAAAAATATCTACAGAACAACCAGTTTGAGATGTCTGAAAGGCAGTTAGAGATGTGAGTCTGTTAGGAGAGAAGTTAGGGCTGGACAGTCATCTGAGAGTCATTTGCATAGAGATGACAATGCAAAGATCCCAAAGTTAAAATAGCCTAAAGGGGAAAAGAAGGGAAGAGGGCCCAGCAAAAGCCTTTGGGGACCCCTACTCTTAGCAGAATGAATAAAGATACAGCAAAAAAGGCAGAGGAGTAGTCAGACAAGTAAGAGGAGAACCAGGGAAGAGCCTGAGGCTATCACCTATCTTTTGGGTAGCTAGGGGGTGCATAGGATAGAGTGCCAGTCCAGGAGTCAGGAAGACTCCTCTTGTTAGGTTCAAATCCAGCCTCAGTTACTTACTAGCTGTGTGACCCTGCACAAGTCACTTAACCCTGTTTTCCTCAGTTTCTTCATCTGTAAAATGAGCTGGAGAAGGCAATGGCAACCCATTCCAGAATCTCTGCCAAGAAAACCCCAAATGGGGTGAGTGTACATGTATATGTGTGTGCGTATACCTGTTTCATCAGGGCCCATGTTCTTGCCAGTTAGTTCTTCCATCCCCATAGGTTACTTTATCCTTCAGATTTTTCCAATCTCTGGCAAAATACCCTGGGGTCTTACGCTTCCAAGGAATCTGGTCTTTTTAAAATAAATGATAAATCTGAGCTCTGGTGTAGGCAAATCATTATGCCTCCCGACTGTCAGTTTTCCTTGAGGAAAACATACCAACTATGTTGTGGTTTTTATTTAAGTCACGGACAAAAATGCTGAATGGTCTGACTCATCAAGTAGCTGTGAACCCACCAACTATACTACTGTCCAATACATATTAGACTGTTAGCTGCTTGAGGGCAGGGAAGATTTTTTGCCTCTCTTTGTATCCCCAGCATTTATACAGTAGTAGATCTGGTGCATAATAGATACTTAATAAGTGTTTATTGAATTGAATTGAATTGAATATCTGAAGAGATCTTGCATGTCAGTATCTCCCTGGTATAGTATGTACCCCCAGAAGAAGTATTGGCTAAGGACACTTGAATGTTCCAATCCTGGGCCTTTGGCCTTGAAGATCTGAATTAGTTTTCCAGAGATACCAGTTCTTCCTCAGGCCTATTGTATACAATGGGGATGATATAATAGCACCAATCTCACAGGGTTGTTGTGAGGATCAAATGAGATTTTATATGTGTGTGTATGTATATATGTACGTATGTATGTATATACAATATATTCCAAATCTATATCTAGATATAAAGTGCTTTGTAATCCTTAAAGCTATCTACATCTATTTTTCTATCTGTATACATATAAACATATACATATACACATATGTATAGATGGATATGGATATAAATCATTTTGTAAAATTTAAAGCCATATATAAACACTATCTATTATTATTCCAAGAGGCCTTTGGGCCAGAGTGGGCCTTTTGCCAGACTTTTTGCCTTCCTCTATTTTCTTCTCCAAGCTCTGAACCCACAACTGGTGGTACTGAGCCTCTAGACCTTCCTTGGCCCCTGATGCGGCTTAGTTCCACAAGTACACAGGTCTCCTGTACCAGATTCCTAATTATCTTTTCCTCCTTCTTCTCTAGCTACACTATAATTGATTTACTGCTCTTAGGACCATTCATAGTCTCCAGATTGTTAGGGGTTTTTTGTTTGTTTGTTTGTTTTTACTGGACATGTTATTTTATCCATATTAGTAGCCGCTAGTAAGGAATTTCCTTTACCAGTGGAGATCAGTCTCTTCTCCAAATTTATAGTCTTATTCATGGCATCATGAATTAGAGAGAGAGAGCAGCCCTCAGACAGAAAGATTTGAGATTAAGTCCCACTTCTGTCCATTTCTGACATATGCTGACTAGGTGACCCCTAGGCAAGTCACTTAACCCCTTAATGCCTCTGGCAATCCCTGGCTTTATCCATTTTAGACACATAGAATGCAGCCTTATTGGGCCTCCAGGGATCTGTCTCAGGAGGAATACACCAAGAATAGGAATATAAACAACTTAGCAAAATGGAAGAGGGGCCAAAGACCTGGTTTTGAATCCCAGCTCTGACATTGTCTAGCCTTAAGCAAGTCATTAAATTCCTTCAGGGTCTTAGGTTTTTTTTTTGTTTGTTTGTTTTTAATCTATGGAAGGAAGGGCAGGGGAAAGGGGATTCAATTAGATCCTGACTCTTTCCTGTACTGATGCTTTGTGATGCTGATCTGATGCTTCAAGTCATGCTACCAGCTTTCAAAGCAAACCATAACCTGAAATCTTCCAGGATTCAAGGGTCCTCCATCTCTTCTCCAAGAATCTTGGATTGTCAAATTATGCCTTCTTTAAAACTTGGAGACAGATGGAGTCATTATTCTGGTGCACACAAAATGTTCAACCTTGTCACTAGATAATTCATCTTAAAAGTGGCCGCTGTCAGCATGAATTTTGACCCAAGCTACCCTCAGATCCAATGTCCCCTCTCATCTGTGCTATTTAGTTCAGTCATCTTCCCTTGGTTGGCCCAACTCACACTTCCATAATTGTCTAGGCTCATGTCTCTCCTTGGATCTGACACTTCAGTTCACCTGTTTTCCCTATGCTTTGCCAGGACATGCAGTAACAGCTCTAGGTAGTGAACTTGGCTCCTCCATGTGCAAAACTACTTGGATTTGGCATGCGTGTGCTTTGAGTGACCCCCAAAGACAGTTCACTATGGGTCCTACTCATGACAGACTTGACTGCCCTCTATTAATCTCTGCAGTGACTTCAGCCTGGTTGACTTTCAGCAGAGGCACCTAGGTGGCTCAATGGATGGACTTGGAGTCAGGTAGACCTGAGTTCAAATCCAGCCTCAGACACTTAACTACCTGTCTGGCCCTGGGCAAGTCACTTAACCTGTGCCTGCCTCAGTTTCCTCGGCTGACAGCATTTACATCACAGGGTTACTGTGAGGATCAAATGAGATATATTTGTAAAGTGCTTCATAGAGTGCTTGGCACAAAGTAAATGTCATGTAAATGCTTATTACCTTACCCCATCCTATCCCTGACTCCCACTAGGCTACTTCCAAAAGACTAAGGCCAAAGTGGTAGAATTCCCCCAAAGTGAAGCCAGCCCCAATATCTAGCTAATACACCCCCCCAAAAAAAACCCACAATTAATATAAAATGGTGGAGCAGAAAGGGACCACATAGATGAAAAAGTTGAGGCCAAGGTCACAATGGCAGAAACTGAACTGGAACCCAGGTCTCTGGACTCCTAGTCCAGATTAGTGGCCTTCTACTTCCGTATGTGGAAAATCATGCCAGGGGCTCATTAGAAATTCTGTGTAGAGCCATGTAGCTGTAAGTCAGCTGCTAGATTATTGATCATCAAAGCTACCAGTATCTCCCTCCAAGCAGAGCCATAGATTCTGGCTTTCCCTCTGGGTCCTAACTCCCAGTAACTGATTAAAAGCATTTTCCAGCTCAGCAGCTAAAGGCTTTGCTACTCTTGCATTTGCCTTTGATTAATGATGTCGCTAGTAATTTAAACATCTCCTGAGCTCTCTGTCTTTCCTGGGTAATGCTGAAGTTATTGCTGTTTAGATAGAAGGAAAATCATACTGGTACACAGAGAATATTACTTTGGTGGTGTGAGTTAAAATTGATCCTCAAGGAACAGACATTAAGTTATTTTAAAGAAGCTTTATTGAATGTTCACCATTCTCAGGAGGAAGGCGAACACCTCCAATTATGGTGGTTTCAAAACCAGGCTGCCTACCAATGTCTGCCTGGCCTGCCATCATCTGCAGTCCAAGACAAGTTCTTTACCTTGACTCTTCGATCTTCCTCATTCCTGATACACAGGCAGTTGCCAGCTTCTATCAGTTTTGCCTCCACAACATCTCTGGCATCTGTTCCTTTCTCTCCATTCAGCAACTAGTTGAGTTTGGCCTTTTGAAATACCCTCCTAAGTGGTCTTCCTGCTTCCAAGCTCTCTCCCTTCCCAAATCATCCTTCACACAGCAGTCCAAATAATCTTCCTAAGATGTGAGTCTGACCATTTCACTGCCCTGCTCAAAGGCCTTCTGTGGTTCCCTATTGCCTCCAATTTAAAGGCCAATGCCTCAGCCTAGTGTTGCTGAACCTCAACAATCCTAGCTCCCAACTACTTGCCTGCCTTAATTTCACGTTGCTCCCATTCATATACTCTATGTTCCAATTAAACTGAAATATGAGCTCTTCTCTAAGCTCAATATCCTATCTACTGCCTCCAAATATTATTACTGTACATAGTATGACCTCCTACTCCCCAGTAGAAGCCCTTGAGGGCAGGGACTGTTTAAATTTTAGCTGTTTTATCCCTAGTACCTAGATACGTAGAGTAGATACTTGATGAATTGAATCATTTGAACAGATCTTGATTTCCATTCATGGTGTAGTAGAAAGAAAACTATACTTGGAATCAAGTAATGTGGGTTCAAATCTTAATTATGACACTGGTCAGCTGCAGGACCATGGACAAATCATTTAACATTCATAAACCTCATCGTTCCTATTTGTAAAATGTGGGTAATAATGCCAGCACAATCAATCAACCAGTACTTATTTAGCACTTACTCTGTGCCAGGTACTGTGCTAAGGATTAGGGAAACAAAGAAAGGCAAAAAGACAGTCCCCACCCTCAATGAGCTCATATTCTAATCGGTGGTTGGGTGGGGGGACATGCAAACAACTATGGACATATAAAATATACACCCTATGAATGGGAGGTGATCTCAGAGGGAAGTTACTAGCATCTGGAGGAGGAATCTTGTAGAAGGTGGGACTTCCTCTGAGTCTTGGATGAAGCCAAGGAGAAGTGAAGAAAGAGAGAGCTTGAGGCATAGAGGATAGCCATTGAAACCAGGCATGAAGTAAGGCTATATGGTGTCATTTGTGAGGAATAGAAAGAAGGCCAGTGTAAAGGATTGTTGAGTATGATGAGTGGAGTAAAGTGTAAGAATACTTGAAAGATAGGAAGGAGCAAATTATGGAGTTTTAAAATAGCCAGAGGATTGTATATTTGATCCTGGAGGTAATAGGGAGCCATTGGGATTTATTAAGTAGAAGGAAGGTGACATGGTCAGAACTGTGCTTTAGGAAAGTCAATTTGACATCTTGAGTGGTTTAGAGTGGGGAAGAGACTATAGAGAGGGGAGACCACCCAGAAGGCCATTTCAATATGCTCCACATGTGAAATGATGATAACCTGCACTGGGGTGGTGGTAGGGATGTATAGGAGAGAGGTTGGAAAGGAAGAATTTGACAGGCCTTGGAAAACAGCTGGTATACACACATACACACACACACATATGTATATGTATATGTATATGTATATGTATATGTATATGTATATGTATATGTATATGTATATGTATATGTATATGTATATGTATATGTATATGTATATGTACATGTACATGTATATGTATATGTATATGTATATGTATATGTATATGTATATATGTGTGTGTGTGTACATATATATGTATATGTGTGTGTATGTGTAGGGTGAGGGAGAGTAAAGAGTCTAGGATGACATTTAGGTTGTAAGCCTGGGAAGATGGTGATATACTCAACAGACACAGGGGTTCTTGAGAAGAAGAACTTTTGAAAGCCTTGAAGTATTGGTGGGCTATTATTATTCATTCTTCATTAAATTAACATTCACTAAGTGTTTTCTAGGCGCAAGGCTCCATGCTAGGACCAGGTGAGATCCAAAGACAAAGCACTCTGTAAGACTGTTACAACTTAAACATATATGTGTGTGTGTGTGTGTGTGTGTGTGTGTGTGTGTACACATATATATATAATATGTATGTGTATATATGTATGTGTGGATATAGATATAGATATAGTCACAACAAAGTCATTTTGTGCGAAGCCCCACTATAATACTTTCCATGTGCTTGCCACCTACACTGTATGTTCCCAGGAAACCCTTCCACCCACTGCTTGTTGGAGGACAGTGATTCCAGCCAATTAGAAAATGGTTGCTCATGAGATTTAGCAAAGAAGTAACAATTACTCCCATTCATATTGGACTCTAAAATTTACAATCCATTGTCCTCAGCATAGTCTTATGAGGTAGATAGTGCAGGTATGATTGTTCCCATTTTATAAATGAGAAAGTTGAGGCCCAATAGGGAAGTGACTTGCCAGAGGTCATGCAAGTAGAAAGAAGCAGAGATAGGACTAGTATTCAGGTCCTCTAACTCTAAATTCTGAGTTCTTTCTATTACACCAAAGTGGAGGAGAGACCAAGAAATCTCAGTGGAAACTCAGAGCAAAAGAAGAGAGGGGCTGGGTTAGTGCTAAGTTTACTATAGTAAGGGGAGGGGAGAGGGATTTGCCTGTGAGATCAGCACCTTCACACCCTTTCCCCCACCTTTTTCCACTTATACCTAGGAATAGGGCAGTTCAAAGGCGGGGAAGGCTGCTTGAGAAGGACTTGAGAGTCACAGAATCCTAAAGGCTGAGACAATATCTTAGGGATGTGTTAGGGTGAAGAAGGGAATAGGTCAATTGTGTCGGCACTGAGCCAGGAAGTGTGCTGCCAAAGGGAGGAAGTGTTCCCACCCCCACCCAGGTTGGCATCTGGGGCAGCACCATTTTCTCTATGTTAGTTCCAGCTTTGGTTATCACTTTTCTTATTCTAAATGTACAGAATGGAGGTCAAGAAGGGTAATGCCCCCTACTGAAAGTTACACAACTATCCAGTGAGTGAGATGGTAAAAACCAATTCCTAATTCCCCATTTGGTACTTGGTCTGCTATACTTTCCAGGGTAGCAGTCTGAAACTTCTCTCTGGACAAGGAGCTGTCCAACTTGACGATATCCAAATACCGTGAGAATTTCCAGGCAATGACTCCATTTCTTTCTAGTCAGCTAGTGAAAACCTCCTCTACTCTCTCAGCCCTGAGGTGAATTAAGTCCACTCAGGAATGAGATGAGTCCATGAGAACTTTGTGTGTGCGTATACATACATAATACACAAATACATATGCATATATACATATGTGTGTATGTCTATATATGTATGTGTGCAAAGTGATTTGCAAACCTTAAAGCCCAATATGTGTTGACTATTATTATTACCATTACCTTTAAGTGGCAGGTATGTGGAATTATTAAGTAATAAAACTCTAAGAAAGAGAATATTAGATAGAGGTGTGTTGGACTATGATATTTTCATAGAAAGTTCCATGGTGCATGCTTGGAAATCATTTAAAAAAGAATATCTTTTCCCTTCTACTGAACTGGACCCCTAATCAGCAACAGGATGGTCTATTTATTTACTTTTTAAATCTAGACCTGTGATTTTGTTGGTGTAAGGAGCTCACAAGAAGGATGATTTCCTTACCCAGTGGCTATTAGCAACTGTTTTACACTTCAAATGATCATGTACACTCAGGCATACATAGGGGACATTGTGGGTTTGGTTCTAGACCACTGTAATTAAGCAAATATCACAACAAAGCAAGTCACAAAAATGTTTTGGTTTCCCAATAAATATAAAAGTTATATTTATGCTATAGTATAGTCTATTAAATGTGCAAAAGTATTATGTCTAAAAATGTACATACCTTAATTAAAAATACTTTATTGCTAAAAATGCTTATCATTGCCTGAGCCTTTAGCAAGTCATAATATTTTTGCTGACAGAATATCTTGCCTTGACATTTGTGGCTGCTGACTGATCAGGGTGGTGATTGCTGAAGGCTGGGGTGGCGGTGGCATTTCTTAAAATAAGACAGCAATGAAGTTTGCCATATCAATTGACCCTTCCTCTCTCTTGAATGCTTACAGGCCATTGAAGGGTTATTAATTGGCCTCATTTCAATATAATTTTGTCTCAGGGAATAGAAAGGCCTGAGGAGACAGAGAGAGATGGGGAAACAGCCTGGTCAGTGGAGCAGTCAGAACACATACAACATTTATTGATTAAGTTTGCCATCTTATATGCCATGGTTCACAGAATCCCAAAACAATTACAATAGTAACATCAAAGATCACTGATCACAGATCACCATAACAGATATAATAATGATGAAAAAGTTTGATATATTGTGAGAATTACCAAAATGTAGCACAGAGATACAATGTAAGCATGTGCTATAGAAAAATGGCAGTTAGACTTGCTCAATGCAGGTTCAATTCGTATAAAAACACAATGTGTGCGAAGCCCAATAAAGTAAAGCACAATGAAACAAGGTGTGTTTGTACTTTCCTATTTACATGTTGTTTTCCCTCTCCATAGTGTATAAGCTCTTTGAGGGTAGGAACAGTTTTTTTTTATTTTGTGCCTAACATATTTTCAATTTACCCCACAAAATCAGTGTGGGGACCCCTGGTGTGGGGATTACCCCCCCTTCAATGCAGATCTACAACTCCTCTGTAACTTATACTCTTAGAGAATTCTTAGGGACCCTTAGAGACTAAATGAACCACCCCAGGGCCACAGGTGGGCAAGGGACAGAGGTGATGCTTGAATATAGGTTGTCCTGACCCTTCATATTGACTGTGCCATGCCATGCTCCTTCTCCTGTTCATTAATCTGGAACAGGGAATTACAGAGGTCTCACTAACAGTATTCTGAAGGAAGCTGAAGAGAGAAAGTACATTCAAACCTGATGATCCCAGCTGGATCAATCTTATTAACAGAGTAAAGATGTTATAACCAGAAACAACTCTTACAGTCAATAGTGCAAGGACTATTACTTCCATCTTACAGAAGAGGAAACTGAATCTCAGAGAAGTGAAGTGTCTTGTCCTGGGTCACCCAGCTTGTAAGTATCAGAGGTAGACTACAAACCCAGGTCTCTCACCTCCAAATCCAGTGTTCTTTCTGGACACTCAGCTGGCCAGAATATACTCAGAGCCAGGAAGACTTGGGTTCAAATGCCACCTCTGTCAAATACTATCTGCTTGACTTGAGGAAACACCTCAGTGTATATTTAACATCTCAGTGTTCCAGGCAACTTTCTAAGACCATAAGTTGCAATAAACATGCCCACCTACATTGATAGAGAGAGTCTCTTCATCTGAGTTCCCTATACTAGTGAAATCACAGATCCAAACCCTATTCCTATCCCTATGGTTAAAGAATAACAAAGATGCCAATAAGCAATTCAGAAAGGATCTCATATGAACTATTTTTTAAAAAGCAAAAAAAACCAAGTAAGACCCTAGATAGGAATCTTTCAGGTCATCTAGTCCAACCCCTCACTTTACAGATGAGAAAACAGAGGTTGAGAGAGGTTAACTTGCTCAGCACCACACAGTTAATAAGCAGCACAGCCTAAAATCCCTTTGGTCCGTTACTTTTTTAGAAAAGTTCTCCAAATCCATCCTGGACTCCTCCTCATCTTCACATCATCCAAGAAAGAGTAAGGAACTGCCTGTTGATGCCTTTGATCCTACTCTTGTTACTTGGGTTGACAGACTATATCTGAGCCAACGGTGTGCCTGTGGAAAACAGGCAGAGCTCACCTGAGAGTGTCTGTGTCATATGCACATCAACCTATTCCAAAAAAGAAACAATTGGTGTACCCTATTGGGGAAGGGGGAATGGGGTGGGGGAGAGATACTGGCAAGACAAATGGAGCCCTCTAGCTCTTTTTGTGAGCTCCCCTATTAGATTGTAAGCTCTTTGAGGGCAAGAACTCTGTCTTTTGGCTCTTTTTGTATCCTCAGTCATTAGCATAGTGTCTGGCATATAGTACATGCTTAATAAATGTTTATTGATTGATGTATTGATTGATCGGCAGGCAAATACAATCCTCCTGATTCAATTGCTCTGAGAAGAAGAAAAGAGGGAAAATAAGCACAGAAGCTCTTCTTGGGAAATTAGAAATTGCTCTCGACTCTTCACAATGAAGTAGAAAGGCTTGCTAAATCCATAACTGTCTAGCTCGATTGCACGAGGCATTCATTTCCCGTATTGTACAATTAGCTACATAAAATTACAGTCTCTTTAGAGACTCAGATAGATGCCTCCTGGTTGGTTATGGAATATCCTCACCTCAATGTTCCACATTCTGAATGTCCAAAACTAAGTTCATGTTTCCCTCTAAGGTTGGTCTCCTGTGGTACCGTTTCCTATGTTCAAAACTCTAGGGTTCTCTTTTTCTCCTACTTTGCCCAACAGTTAGTGACCGTGCTTCACAGTTTCCATCACTTTGCTTCTCAAATTCATCCTCTTCTGCCTACTCCTACCACAACCACCCTTGTACCTCAATACCATCAACGTATACTATTGCAGCAGCTTCCTAAACAGTCTTCATCTTCATTCTCTTCTCAAATTAGCTTTTCTTCGATTAACATGGGTTATTTTTTCTCTTTCCCACCTTCTCCTCTACTAAAACCAAAACAAAAAACAAAAACCCTTCCATCTTTTATATCACTGCCTGAACAGGCTTCCTCATGTATTGATCTAGCCATGACATCCCTCTGTTCTGAAATCTCCAATGGCTCCCTATTACCTACTGAATAAAATTCAAAGTCCCCTACGTTGTAGTGCCACCATACCTTTCTTATGCAGTATCGCTCCTCTCCACACATTCTGTGCTCTAGCTAAAGTGGACAACTCTCCATCCTCTAGATATCTTCTGTGCTTTTGCTCACATTGTCCCCTAGGCCTGGAATGTCTGCATCTGTTGAATTCCTACTTAGCTTTTAAAGCCCAACTCAAAGGCCACCTCCTCCAGGAAGCCTTTTCTGGCCCATGGCCAGTAATGGTTTTTGCCCTTAGGCCTCATGAGACAATCTGTTTTGTTTCTCTCTAATATGTCTTTCCGGGCAATGTGGTTATTACCATTCCCTGTTTCTGTTATATCCCCCTACTAATGTAGGGGGAACCTAGCACAGTGCTCTGAACACAGTAGGCATTTAATGAATAATAAATAATAAACTGATGAACAAAAGGACCTCAGAAATCATTTAGTCAGCCCACTAAAGCAAGAACCCCATTGATTCAATTCAGTGCTTTATTATGTGCTATTTTTTTGGTTGTTATATGGCTTCCTATGGATTAATCCTATCTCCCCAACTGGAATGCTGTTAACTCCAGAAGATATGGCCATAGCTTCTGTTCAGTGGCATGTGGTAAATGTTTAACAACTGGCTCTCAAAAAATGTACAGAAAGACACACTTTGTCAGGGTGGGGGGCGGGGAGGGCAATCAGAGTTAAGTGACTTGCTCAGGGTCCAACAACTAGTAAGTTTTGAAGTCAGGTCCTCTTGACTCCAGGGATTGTTGCTCTATCCACCAGACACACTTTTATTTTAATCAGTATTATTAACACTTTCTCCATCCATTTTCTTAAGTCTAGACAATGAACAAAATGATAAATCAAGTCATGATTTATATACAGGTTTCCAAGGTGAAAATGCTCTCACTGAACACTTAACAATTTGTGCAGAGCTGATTGGAGGTGCCTCCAGCACACCCCTGCTTCATTTGCATTTGTGTCTTTAAACCACCTGGACTAGCTCCACATATACTTGGTAGGTATTCAAGAGGCTCTCAGAGTGGCAAGGAGCATGAGGGATTATCCATTCCAACTGTTCTCCCAACACAGGAATCCCCTATACCTAATCCGGAAACTTTGGCATGGAGGTTCTTTTTAAACACTTCTGATAGCTGGAGGGATTACTCCTTTGTGAAGCAGCCCATTCATTTCATTGTTAGACAGTTAGAAAGTTCTCTATATGAAGATGAAATCTGCCTTTCTATATCTCAAAGACATTGCTCCTCATTCTCCCCTCTTGGGCCAGTCAAAAGAAGCTCAATCCTATTAGCCCTCACTAGCTAGATGTAGGTTACTGAGTTAAAGGATGCAAGATGAAGGAGAAAGGCTCAAGAAGAAGAACTCAAAGTAAAGGAGAAAGAAAGAATATGGAAGAGGAAAAAGAGTTAGGAGAAGGAAGCCATTAAAACAAAGAAAGGAAGTTAGATGTGCTGGTCAGAGTGCTGTTCCAGGGAAGGTGCTAACAGTGTAAGAAGAATGGCAGTTCCAGGATTTAAGACCCCCTCCTTCTCTCCCACTAAAGTTTAACCTCTGAGGTCTCCATGGGGATTGACAAAAATAGCAGGACACTAGTAAGAAGGAAAAATGGACTAAGGATCTCACTTATAGTGAGCACTTCATCTAGTGAGGTGAAATTTAATAAGGGGAAATATGTCTTCATTAAAAAATTGTCTTCATTTAAATTTTGTCTTACCCTGAAATTTAAACATCAATTTCACAAGTACACGATGGTGGTGATATGCATAAACAACAGTTCATTTGAAAAAGATCTAAGAGTTTCAGTGGATTGCAATAGTGTGATGTGGCTATGTATATGTGTGTGTGTGTGTGTGTATGCATGCATGTATATGTATATATGTATGTATCTGTGTGTGCATGTATGTAAAAGTATATGTGTATATATGCTTTTATATATGTATATATAGTACACCTTTCTTAATGTAGTCTAAGATTATATATTATATTATAATATAATTAGCATAATATGATACAGTCTATATTACATTATAATGTGATTAATATAATATATATTCTACTCTATATTCTACATAAAATTTTAGACTACACTAAGAAAGGCATATCATCCAGGACTACAGTGATGAGATTCCCAATGCACTCTGCCTACCTTGAATATTATGTTCAGTTCTGGCTGCTACATTTTAGGAATGGCACCAGAAAATGGAGGGCATCTAGAGGAAAGTGACCATTAGGATGAAGGGCCTTGAGATTGTGCCTGATGGTACTTAGTTGAAGAAATTGGGAATGTTTAGATTTGAGAAAACAAGATTTTGGGGAAGAAGATATCAAAGTTTTCTTCAAGTAACTGAAGGGCTATGCACAAAATGGATTATATGTATTCTGCTCATCCCCAGAAGAAAGAATTAGAAATATGAGTGGATGTTACAGGGGACTGAAGGAGAAGTTAAAGAGACTCAACAGAAGGACAAATCTTTCTAACACTCAGAACTATCTAAAAGTGAAGTAATATGCCCCAAGAATTGATAGATGCCCCCTCATTATAGCGGGGTAGGGGGGTAGAGAGATAGGACCCTAGGTCTAGAGCTTGGAAGATAGAAAACCGTAAGTGCCTATTTTGTTCCAAGCAATGTGCCAAATGTTTAATACATATTTTATTTGATTCTCACAGCAACCTTGAGAGATAGATGCCATTATTATCCCAATTTTATAGTGGAGGAAACTGAGGCAGACTAAGGTTAAGTGACTTGCCCAGTGTCACACAGGTAACAAGTGTGTGAGGCCAGATTTGAACTCAGGTCTTCCTGACTCCAAGCCCAGTGTCCTATCTACTGTGACACCTAGCTTAGAAGCCATCTACCTAGTCCACCAATTTCTTCACTTTTCAGAAGAGGAAACTGAGGCTCATGAAGATGAAGCAATTTGACCAAGGCTATCCAGGTAATTAGCATAAGAGGCATGATTTGCGGGGCAGAGCCAAGATGGCAGAGTGAAAGCAATGACTTGGTTGAGCTCTCCTCCAAACCCCTCCAAATACTCATAAAAAATGGCTCTAAACAAATTCTGAAGCAGCAGAACCCACAAAAAGACAGAGTGAAACAAATTTCCAGCCCAAGACAACCTGGATGATTGAACAGAAAGGTGTATCGCGCTGGGCTGGGAGCACAGCGCAGCGCAGCGTGGGAGCGCAGGCCGCAGCAAACCTGGAGCAGGCCTCAGAGGACTGAATCGTGGGCAGCTGTGGAGGTTTCCAGACTCCTCAATCCACCAATGCCAAAGACAACTTTGAAGGTCAGTGGGAAAAGTCTGTTTCTGTTGGTGCTGAGAAAGGTATGTGGGATCTCAGCTCCATTCCCCAAGAGCATGGCCTGGGGGCGGGGGGCAGCTGCTTCCCGAGCTTCCAGCCCACAGACTGAGGGGGAATCCAGTGGCTGATCAGAGAGGGATTGCAGGGATCTCTTTGCCAGTGCTGAGGCAGGAATCTCTTGCTTTGCCCGTTTTTGGATCTGGGTCACAGTTCTGGGTGGCGGTGCTGGGGTGAGGAGGAGCGCTGGCTGGTGGAGCTTGTAGTGGCTGTGGAGAGGAACCCTTCCTCACAGTTACAGGACAGAAAGGAATACTTGTGGTCACAGGCCAGGAAAGGAGTAAACACCTCGCCCTTATCATACCACCTTGAAGAACTGAAAATTTACAGGTCCCTACAAGTATCTCTGAAAACAGCTGTACAAACCCCTGAAGCTTGGGACAGTACATTCTCCACATTGGAAGCAGACTCTTACCTTAACAAAGAGTTTAAAACTCAAGTAATTGGCTGGGATCATGAGCAAGCAGCACAAAAAGAGTCAGACTATATTATCTTACTTTGGTGAAAAGAAGATCAAAATATACAACCAGAAGAAGACAACAAAGTCAAAGCTCCTACATCCAAAGCCTCCAAGAAAAATATGAATCAGTCCCAGGCCTTGGAAGAGCTCAAAAGGGATTTTGAGAAGCAAGTAAGGGAAGTAGAGGAAAAACTGGAAGAGAAATGAGAGTGATGCAAGAAAATCATGAAAAACAAGTCAACAGCTTGCTAAAGGAGACCCAAAAAAATACTGAAGAAATGAACACCTTAAAAAATAGCCTAACCCAAATGGCAAAAGAGGTCCAAAAAGCCAATGAGGAGAAAAATGCCCTAAAAAGAAAAATTGGCCAAATGGAAAAGGAAGTCCAAAAGACTACTGAAGAAAATACTTCCTTAAAAATTAGAATAGAGCAATTGGAAGCTAGTGACTTTATGAGAAATCAAGACACTGTAAAACAAATCCAAAAGAATGAAAAATTAGAAAACAATGTGAAATATCTCATTGGAAAAACAACTGACCTGGAAAATAGATCCAGGAGAGAGAATTTAAAAATTATTGGACTATCTGAAAGCCATGATCAAAAAAAGAGCCTAGACATCATCTTTCAAGAAATTATCAAGGAAAACTGCCCTGATATATTAGAACCAGAGGGCAAAATAGAAATTGAAAGAATCCACAGATCTCCTCCTGAAAGAGATCCCCAAAGGAAAACTCCTAGGAATATATAGCCAAATTCCAGAGTTCCCAGGTCAAGGAGAAAATATTACAAGCTGCCAGAAGGAAACAATTCAAGTACTGTGGAAACACAATCAGGATAACACAAGATTTAGCAGCTTCTACATTAAAGGACGCAGGGCATGGAATATAATATTCGGAGGGCAAAGGAGATAGGATTACAACCAAGAATCACCTACCCAGCAAAACTGAGTATAATACTTCAGGGGAAAAAATGGTCATTCAGTGAAATAGAGGACTTTCAAGCATTCCTGATGAAAAGACCAGAGCTGAATAGAAAATTTGACTTTCAAACACAGGACTCAAGTGGAACATGAAGAGGTAAACAGGAAAGAGAAATCATAAGAGACTTATTAAGTTGAACTGTTTACATTCCTGCATGGAAAGATGATATGTATAAGTCATGAGACCTTTGTCAGTATTAGGGTAGTTGGAGGAAAAAAATTATATGTATGTAGATAGAGAGATAGAGAGAGAGAGAGAGAGAGAGAGAGAGAGAGAGAGAGAGAGAGAGAGAGAGAAGGCACAGGGTGAGTTGAAGATTAAGGGGTCATATCTGGAGAATAAAATTAAGGGATGAGGGAGGATTATACTCGGAGAAGAAGAAAGGGAGAGGTAGAATGGGTAAATTATCTCACAAAAAAAACAGAAAAGTCTCTTACAGTGGGGGAAACAGGGGAAGGTGAGAGGGAATGATGAATCTTATTCTCATAGGATTTGGCTTAAGGAGGGAATAACATACACATTCAATTGGGTATGGAAATTTGTCTTACCCTACAAGAATATAGGGAGAGGGGATGATAGAGAGGAGGGCAGATTGGAAAAAGTAAATACTTCTGAGGAGGAACAGGGTCAAAAGAAAGAATAGAATAAATGGGAGGGCAGATAGGATTAAGGGAAATAGAGTTAGTTTTTCACAACATGTTTACTATGGAAGTGTTTTGCACAACTCCATATGTACAACCTATATTGAGTTGCTTGCCTTTTCAATGAGGGTGGGTGGGGAGGGAGGAAGAGAAAATTTGAAACCTAAAGTTTTAAAAACATATGTTTAAAAAAAATGTTTTCACATGCTATGGGGAAATAAGAAATACAGGAAATGGGGTACAGAAGTCTGTCCTGCCCTACAGGAAAATAGAAGGGGAAGGGGATAAGAGAAGGGGGAAGAGAAAGAAAAGAGGACAGACTAGGGGAAGGGATATTCAGAATGCATGCCGTCTTGGGTTGGGGGGAGGGGGAGATGGGGTGAAAATTTGGAACTCAAAAACTTGTGGAAATGAATGTTGAAAACTACAAATAAATAAATTTATATTTAAAAAAAAGAAAGAGGCATGATTTGAACCTAAGTCCTCTGACTCCAGGGACAGAGCTCTTTCCACTTATCCATGAGGTCTTCAAGCAATGGTGAGATGACTCCTTCGGTACGTTGTAGGAGGGATGTGCAAAGTGCACCAGACAGCCTCTGAAGTCTAGATGGCCCTTGCAACTCTGGCATTCTGTGACTAAAGCGTCACATCGAATCAGCTGTTTGGGCTGGTACATCACACTGTTGGCCCATTTGGGGCTTGCTACCTAAAACCCCAAGGTCTTTTTCACACAAATTTCTGTCAAGCCTGGTCTCTACCACCCTGCTCTATGACCATCAATCTCTTGAACATAAAGCAGAATTTCTCATTTATCCTGATTAAAATGATCTGCTTAGTCTGAGCCTGCTCTTCTAGTCTGTCACGGTCATAGTGAATCCTGATTCATTCAACCATTGAGGGGCAGCATAACCTTGTAGATGTTGTTCATCCTTCGTTCTTGAAGAGCCAGTGTGGATAATGAAAAAAACTGCTAGATTTGAGATGGGGATGGCCCGATTTCAAATTTCACCTCTGATGCACGTTAGCTTTGTGACTTGGGCAAGTCATTTAACTTCTCTGAACCTCAGTTTTGCCACATGTAAAATGAGGAGGATGGCTGTTTAACCTCATAAAGTTTTTGTGAAGCTCAAATAAAGTCATGTATGGAAAGTTCCCCAAAGTGCTATTTGAATGTCAGTTGCATTATTGTTGCTGTTCAGTTGTGTCCAAGTCTCCATGATTCCATTTGGGAGTATCTTGGCAAAGATACTGGGGTGGTTTTGCCATTTCCTTCTTCAGCTCATTTTACATATGAAGAAACTGAGGCAAACAGAGTTAAATGATTTGCCCAGGGTCACGTAGCTAGTAAGTGAGATCAGTTTTGAACTCAGGAAGAGGAGTCTTCCTGAATCCATGCCTGGCATTTTATCCACTGCACCACCTAGCTGCTCCCAGTCACATTATTGCCTAATGCATTAGCATCACATTAGGCAAGTGCTCACATGGAGGTCAGAAGAAGCAATACAAGGGTACTCTCAATGTCTCTCTGAAGAACTTTGGAATCAATTGCATGATGTGGGAGACACTGGCAAAGGACCACTCAGTATGGGTCACCTCTATCAAAAGAGATGTTGTGCTCTATGATCAAAACAGAATTGCAGTAGCTCAAAAGAAATGTGAGATGTGCAAATTTAGACACCTTCACTCCAAACCGTCATGTGGACTATTTGTGCTCAACCTGTGGTAGAGCCTTCCAAACTCATTTCGGTCTACTCAGTCACATTCAGATACACTGTACCTTGACTCCAACATAGTGATGTCATTTTGGTCAATTTTGAAAACAAAGGACAACAACCCAACCACCCAACCACCCAATACATTAGCTATTATGGTACCATAAGCTTGGGCTTAGAGTCTGACAGGCCTCTATCAACTTCCCAGGACCTCCACCCATGTAACACTGCTCTCAGAGTTTCAAGAGGCCTTAGAGGATTACCCATTCCAGTGACTAAGAGATGAAAGGGTGGCTATGACCCAAAAAAAAAAAAGAAGAAGAAGCAGTGCTACATGGGTGAGGGAACTCTTCGGGGTCTTTTCCTCTTCTGGAAGAGGAGCACTTCTCTAGATCTCATTACTCCCCTATAGAGGAGGACCTTTATTGAATCAGCATCTTCCACCCTGGGACTGAGAGGTGGGAGAAAAGGAAAGGGAGAAGAGTTCAGTGCCTTGAATTATAGAGGATAAGCACCAGTTTGCTCCAGGTCAGAGGCTGTGCATTTCTGCAACACGTTCATTTAGGGCAAATAGGTAGCATCACTCCCAGATAGCCCCTGCATGGGAGGTGGGCTGGGAATCAACCCACTGGACCATAAACCATCTTCTTCTTCTTCTTTTTTTTGGCAGTTAGGGTTAAGTGACTTGCCCAGAGTCATATGGCTAGTAAGTGAGGTCACATTTGAACCCAGGTCCTCCTGACTCCAGGGCTGGTCCTCTCTCCGCTGCACCACCTAGCTGCCCCCCCCATAAATCATCTTCAACACACCCCTGCCCCACCTGCACTGAACTAAATCCACCCTTGATTCCTGAATGTTTAGTTAGGACTCTGAACCCAACAAAAGACAAAAGGGGTGAGAATTCTAAGCTGCAAAGCTTCTTCTGAGTTGTTCTGGCTCCTCCATGCTAGCTCCAGGGCAATAGGCCAACTCATTTCTTTTCTTTTTTTTTTTTTGGCCGCTTCTTCCCTTTTGCCTGACCTCATTCTGGAAGGCCTTGTCCTTGGTGATACTTCTATTCTAGTTGGTTCTCTTGCCATGGATTCAGTTGGCAAGGCTTCTGGCACCTTGTCTCTCTGCAATCTGCTTCCCCAACCCTTATCTCCAGGTATGGTCCAAGGCTGAAGGAAAGCACTCCTTCTGTTTCTCATCATGGTCATTTTCATACTTGATCAGAAAATAGAGGCCATCTGTCATGAGCTCCCTCTTCTTCCCAGTTCTACCCCTAAATGTCATTCTTTCCTCCTTTGCTCCAATCCCAAAGGAAGATGTGGGCCTTCTCCTGGTCAAGGCCATCCTTTGTACTTGAACCCTTCTCTCATCTCTTACCATCTTTTCTAGGAGCTTGCCCTTTCAATAATTCCCTCTGGTTAATCTTAACTATCAGTCAATCAACAAGTAAGTGCCTCATGTGTGCCAGGCGAGGTCCTGGGAATGCAAAGAATGAAAAGATTTGTACTAACAATGAGCTTACAGTTTAATGGGGCAAAGTACATATAAACATATATACAGCATAAATATAAAGTTAACACACATACACACATACATACACACACATATGCACAATGTGGTTAAATACAAAATACTATGTGTGACTTTGGGCAAATCACCCAACCTCTCTCAGACTTAGTTTCCTCATCTGTAAAGTGAGGATAATAATAATGCCTACCTTATAGGGGTATTGTGAGATTGAAATAACACATTAAAGCACTATGCAAATCTTAGAGCCCTATATAAATGCTATTATTATCATCATTCTTCTTATTGTTGTTATCATTATTGCTATGGGAGGGAGGACACTAATAGTTGGAGAAATCAGGATAGGCTTCATGCAGAAGATGGTGTTGCATCTTAAAGGAAGAGGGCTCTATGAAGCAGATAGAGGAAGAGGGTGAATTCTAGGTATGTAGAAAGGCAGAGCAAAAACAATGAGATGGGAGATGGAGTTTCATAAGTGAGGAATGGAGACAAGGTCATTTTGGCTCCATCAAAGAGCATGAATTATATGCAGTGGGACTGGAAAGGTAGGTTGGTCCCAGGCTGTATTACGCTTAAACGTGAAATGGAGGAATGTTTATTTTATTCTGGAGGCAACAAAAAGTTACTGGAATTAGTTCCTTCTTGGATAGTTACAAATCTGCCCAGATTTTCCCCATCCTGAAAAAAACTTTCACTTGATTCTGACGTCTAAACTCAAAAGAACCTGTCTATACTCCTCACCACCGTTCCCTCATACCCACTCACCCTTTACAATTTGACTTCCATCCCCACCATTCATCTGAAATTCCTCTCTCCAAGGTTACCAACAATCTCTTAAATAGACAAATCCAATGTGTTTTCAAAGTTCTTTTACTTTTTGAACTCTCTGATACATCTGATGTTGTAGAGCACCTCCTTCTCCTGGATACTCTCTCCCCTTTGGGTTTTTATGACTGATACCTTCTGGTTGTCTTCCTACCTGTCTGACTATTCTTTAATAGTCTGTTTTGCTGTATCATTTGCTCCCTAGGCATGAATGCACCCCAGGACTCTGTCCTGCCCCCCTCTCTTTCTGGCCTTTAATTATCATCTCTATTCAGACAGACAACCAAATCCATATATCCAGCCCTCCGCTCATTCTTGTGCATCACCCCCTTCTTTGCCTTCTCTCCACCCACATGGCCATCCCCCTAATGCAGGCCTTGATGAGCTCTGTCCTGGACTACTGCAACAGCCTCCTAATTTGGTCTTCCTCCCTTAAATCTCTCCTTTTTTCAGTCTATCCTTTGGATAGCTTCCAAACACATTCCTAAAACATAGATCCGACCACGGCACTGCCATTTTCAAGAAACTTCAATGGCCCTCTATTGCCACTAAGATAAATCTCAAACTCCCCTGGAATTTAACTCCCTTTAAAAGGACCCCAACTTATGTTTTCAGACTCATTTCACATTATCCCCACTGATGTCCTCCGAGTTCCAGCCAATTGGCTAGCTTGCTGTTTCTTGTACATAGAATTCCATCTTCTGTCTCCCTGCCTTTCCATAGGGTACCCCTCATGGCTGTAATAATCGCAGCCAGTGTGTTTATAGCATTTATAACCTCGTTGGATCTTCACAACAACCCTGTAAGGTAGTTGACATTATTTTACAAATGAGAGCACTGAGGCTGAGAGGGGTTAAGTGACTTGTCAGGGTCATATAGCTAGTAAGTGTCTGAGGAGAAATTAGAACCCAGGTCTTTCTGATTCCTCATCCACTGCTCTGTCCTCTATGCCACAGCCTCCTGAATTTCTCATCTTCATCATGTCTTCCTCTTAAAACACTGGAGTCCTTTCACGAGAACTCTTGGTCACCCTAGCTATTAGCAAGGAAGGGAAAGGATGGAGCATTCATATAGTACCTGCTATGTGCTAGGCACTGTGCTAAGGGCTTCTCATTTAGTCCTCTTAATGATTTTGGGAGGTAGGTGCTATTATTATCCTCATTTTATAGATGAGGAAACTGAGATAAATGGAGCTCAAGTGATTTACCCAGAGTCATACCATTAGTAAGCACCTAAGGTCAAATTTGAGCTCAGGTCTTCTTGACTTCAGGGCCAGCTCTCTATCCATTGTGCCACACAGCTGTCTTTAGGTGCTCTAGTACCTAATATGTTGACTGGCATATAATATGCCTTTCATAAATGCTTGTTGGTTGATTGATGAAACAAGAAAAAGCACGTCCCTATCAGAAGAATCTGGTTGGCCAGTTAGGGCCTAAATAATTCATGTGTAATGATCCCCTGAGAGTACAAAGAGGTGCCCTTTTCATTGTGGCCATAGGGAAGGACTTGTCTCAACCATTGATATGCCTGCTTAGACAGACAGTTTTCCAAAGGTCAAGTGAAAGGGAATGAATCTCCTTTTATTAGCAGTAGAAATTATTTCTTGCTGACATACTAGTTTGGATAGCTGTATATTGTGGCATTTACAAACCATAATGGATAGAGTGCTGTCCCTGAAGTCAAGTAGACTTGAATTCAAATCCTATTATAGATACTTCCTAGCTATGTGACCCTGGGTAAGTCATTTAACCTCTCTGTCTTAGCTTCCTCATCTGTAAAAGGGGAATACGGTACATACCTTACAGGATTGTTCTAAGGATCAAATGAGATTATATATGTGTGTGTGTGTGTATGTGTGTATAAAGTGTTTTGCAAACCTAAACGTACTAAATATAAATTATAATATATATAATATATAACATAAAAATAAATATAAATATATAAAATAAATAAATAATAAACTAAATATAAATGAAGAGTATTAAATATAAATTAAATAGACCACCAGCAGCTAGATGGCTATAAATACAGCACCAGTCAGAAGACCTGAGTTCAAATCTAGCCTCAGATACTTGCTAACTGTGTGACCCTGGGCAAGTCATTTACCTCTGTTTGCCTCAGTTTTCTGATCTATAAAATGAGCTGGAGAAGGAAATGGCGAACCACACTAGGCCCTTTGCCAAGAAAACCCCAAATGAGGTCAAGAAGAGTTGGACACAGCTGAAATGACTGAACAGCAACCCCAACAAAATAGGGGGCATTACAAAACTGAGAGTATGTTTAAGAAGATGTATAGATAGATATAGATACACACATGTGCACACATATGCAGACTGCAAAAATAATGCTGGTTATAGGCTAAAGTCGACTTTCTGCAAACAAGATTACGAGTTAAAGAAGGGCAGTATACTCAGAACAACACTTTGCTATTGTATGTGAAAGCGTGTTTCTATTGTAAACAGTGAATCCAAGTCTTTCTGACCCTGAGACTGGCTCTCTCTCTATCTGAGCTGCTTCTCACATCCTGGCTGTATGATCCTGGATAAGTCACTTCTCAGTACCCCAAGCTCTATTAACACTGTAAATTGTAGAACCGTTGCCAACCTGAATTGGTAGAGGAAGTTCCTGTACCAGGAGTTCCCTAAATGCATGAGATTACAAGTCCAGATCCACTTTCTTCCCACTTCCCTCCCTCACTCCCCAAAAAATAACCGTGATGATGAGATTCTGGATAGCCATAACCACTTTCTAGGGCAGGACAGGGGCCCTGAGAGATGAGATGTCAAACGGAATGTGGAGATGTGAGGGAAACCATGCTCCTGAGCAGAGAATAGCTTGATCATTACTTGGCTTCAGGACCCGTGAGTTTTCTCTGCTTTGCTAAAGATAGCAGGGGATCTCCTTTTTACAGGAAACAGTACTTGGTACATGGTCCATTAGAGCATGGAGACTTTGTAACAGAAAGAAATGTAAGCCTGCTCTTGGTCATTATAGTGAGCTGACATATGGTAGTCAGGCTCCAGAGATAATGGTACCTGATTGAGGGGTGAGTCAAGGCACTATACCTGGCACATAGTAAGTGCTTAATAAATGCTGATTGATAGGATTCTGGAAAATCAAAACTATTCCCTAGGCCAAGATAAGGTTCTTGAAGAATGGATATCAGAGAGAATAGAGAATTCTAAGTGAAATTATCCTGAGCTAAGAAAGGAGGGATCCCCAATGCCTGAAATGCACTTCCTCCCTCCTCACATCTACCTTATAGAATCCTTCACTTTCTTCAATATGGAGCTCAAACACAACCATATACACAAAGTTTTTCCTGATCCTCCCCAACTGCTAGTGCCTTCCTTCCCTAACTACCTGGCATTTAATATACGGGATATTCAAAGAGGACTAGCATCTTTGATATGAGGGCCTGCCAAGCCTCTTTCAGGTCTGCTCATCCCCCTTTGGTGCCAACCTGGCACTTACCTATTACCCGTGGCTCTGAGAGGCTGTGGTATGAGCAGCAGCCATATCTCAGTAAAACCATCTCAGCCAACGGACTAAACCAGGTTGAGGGTAACCTACAGACCTCACACCTGTTGGTGAGTTAGGGGGGGGTTGTCTACCCCAATCATGTGAAGACTTCCCTCAATGGAATGGATGGATAAAAACAATTTGTTCCAATGGCCATGAAGGTGGCTGAAGCAGGTGCTGTCGAGCTTGGTCAGACCACAAAGATGCCAAGGTCATCCACTGCTTCCCAGGCCACAGCCAATCATCTTGACTTTTGTCTTGCCACTGGACTTCAATAACTCCAGAAGAGAGTGAAGTGTCTAACTCCGTGCATCTCTGCCTCACTTAAATCCCATTCACACATGAGTCAAGACATCACCCCATGAAATCATTGGCCCTCTTCGAAAACAAGAGACACACAATACTTTATTATTTTATTTTTATCCTATATAATTATACTATATTATATATATATATATATTCTCTATAATTATACTATACCTATATACTATATATGATTATGTACAATGTATTCTGTATCTACTTATATTAACCAATTAACAAGCACTTATTAAACACTAAGCACCAGGCACTGAGGATACAAAGAAAAAACAAAAACCATCCCCGAATTTGAAGAGTTTATATTCTAATGGGGGAGACAACATGCATGTAAGTCAGCATATACATAATACCTACAGAGTAGGAGGAAAATAACCATATTGGTGAAGGCACTAACAATTGGGGCTCTGGGAAAGGCCCTTGCAGAAGACAGCTTTTGAGCTGAGTCTCAAACAAGCCATGAACATCATATGGCTAAATGTTGTCTCCTTTGATAGAAAAGAAATCTGAAAGCCAAGATATTTTTGTATTTGTGCCTCCTCCCTCCTGCCTCCCCCGGAGCCTAAGACAATACTGGGGCATGTAGTAAGAGCTTAATAAATGCTTGTTAATTGACTAATGGATCATTCATTTGCCTCAGGGTTTGTCAGTTATCTCTATCCTGCTAAGGGACTGAGAGCCAATTTCCAGGTTTTATAACATGAAAAAGCCAGGTTTCCTCTAAGGATGGCCCACTAGCTCTAGAGAACTAGTTAGTTCTTCTTGGCAGTCCAGACCTCTCCCCTCCATCAGATCTCACAAGGTACTTTCTCCCGCACCTCCCTAACACATCAATGTTATATTAACATTGTCTATTAACAGCTATTTATGTTTTTTTTCTTGTGCTGCTACTCAGCTATAAGCTCCCTGAAGGCAGGGACTATATTTTATCTAAACTTCGTATCTCTCCCAGCCTTAACAGTGTTCTTCATAAACAGATATTTAATAAAAAGTCTGTTGAATTGAATTTGTCGGATACGCTTCAAACAAATTGAATAGGGTCAAGGGTAAGGGCAGGACATCTGACAGCCAAGGATACCAAAGGGGAGGGAGAAGGAAATAAGCATTTATATAGCACCTACTATGTGCCAGGCACTAGGCTAAGTGCTTTACAGATATTATTTCATTTGATCCTCACAACAACCCTGCCAGGTAGGTGCTGTTATTTTCCCCATTTTACATTTGAGGAAACTGAGGCAAACAGAGGATAAATAATTTGTCTGGGGTCACACAGCTATGAAGCACCTGGGGCCAAATTCAAGCTACAGTCTTCCTGCCTCTAGGCCCAGAGCTCTATCCACTGTGCCACCCAGCTGCCTTATTGAAAGGACTCCCAGATGAGCAAAAGAAAAAGTTCATTGAAAGATGGCCTGAGTTGCACCTTTCCCACCAGAAGTTTCCATCGATAATGAGTAGAATTGTAAGAAGTGAGACTTCCTTACTCTAGGAAGGAAAGAGACAAGGCAGTAGCTGGAGTTTGCCTGACTCAAGCTGGAATGTGGTTTCCTATGTCTCATGCATCAGTGACCAATTCAATTCAATTGAATTCAACAAGCATTTATCAAGAGCCTATTTAGTGCAAGGCACTGTGCTAAATGTTAAAGATACAAAGACGAAAATGAAAAACAGGGATTTCTGGGGATGAGTTCACACTCTACATGGAAATGATGTCTTTGTTTCAGCTTGGCCACTCAGCATTTCAGGGTGTCTGCCTGTTCGACAATTACTTTTCAAAGAGTTGATTGATTCTGACAAAATGTGGTATGCTATTAAAGGTGGGTTTGATTCATGAGTCAGTCTACCATCTTGAACAGCAACGATAAATATATGTTAATCCCCCTGACTGCAGAGAGCAATGTTAGGTGCTGAGAGAGATACAAAGTTTAGAGAAGATGTAGATTCCTATGATGAATAATTATATATAATAATTAGGTACAAAACAAAGAGCTATGTGACTTTTGAAGGAGACTCACCACCTGGTGGGATCACAGAAGGTTTCATGGAAGAAACACCGTACCTTTTTTTTTTCTTTTTTAAAGTAATAAGGTCTTTTATTTGACACTTTTAGGGGAAATTCTTGTGATTTAATTGGATTCATCCAAGGGAACACAGGAGTAGACAGAAATAAGAAGGGAAGAGTTATAGGATAGGAATAAAAGAAAACTTAATGCTATATCATTATAATAGCCAGGCACGACCTAGGAGAATGGTTGACAAAGTGCACATACCTGCCTGCTTTTATGGGGGGTGGGGGGGAGGGGAGGATAGCATGCCAGTGGGTGTGAACTATTGCTTATTTTGTTAAATGTCATCAGTTTGTTGACTGACTTTGCAAAACCATTTTGTTGTTGATACAAGGGAAGACCAAGGTTGAGGAGAGGAGAAGAGTATATTTGGAAATAAATTTGATACAAAAACAAAAGATGTCCATAAACAATTAAGAAAAATAAAATCTGAATTTGTTGATGAGTTCTACGTGCAATCACATTGGTCCCTTTCAGAAGTTTCCCTTTTTTCAATCAATAAACAATAATTAAATGCCTACTATATGCCATGCACTGTGATAAGCATTGGGGTGCAAGAGGTAAAAGACAGTTCCTACCCTCAAGATGGCATCCTTTCATCCTCATTAGAATAATTTGTTTATCTCTTCAGAATTTCATTCCTATGATATCCTATTCTACTGGGGTCAATTTCCTCTACAAAATATTAAGTAATTTAATTCCCCCTGTCCTTTGTCTGAACCTTCAGAAATTTGCTTTCCACGAATCTATGGTGCATGTCAATGCTTGGTATAAAAGTGCATTTTGGGGAGTGAAAAGGTGTTCATTTACCCCCTCCTCCCAAAAAAAAAAATTCTGCTGTTTCAACTTTAGTCATCAGTTCCACCAGTGCTGATGACTAAAGCAGAAATAGCAGAATCATGGTGAAACAGGTGAAAATCACATCCAGAACAGCAGGTTCCTTGTCATTCTCTCTTGAAAGTTAATATTATCATTAAGGCAAATCATAAATTAATTAATTGTTCTGCGTTTAGCAGAAAAAAAAAGATCAGCAAATGTTTAGATTGTTAAAGTCTCTCATCTCTGCAATATTGTTCTTCCATGCCACAGTTGTGATCTGTTTCCCAGACTTATCCAATTTCTCTTTCCGTCCAGGTGGTCTGTAGCATAACTCTATCATAGTAATGATTCTATTTCTACTCTCATTGATTTTAACCCAACTAATCTCCACCATATTTCTCTCTTCATTTTTTTTAATTTTCTCACAAGTATATAGTCTTAATATTTAATTGTACTCCACTGATTCCTCTTTTAAATATGCTATTTGTTTTGAATAAAGATTTCCAGGGCCAAATTTCAACCATGAGTTCCACCTCATCAAGTCTTAGTGATAGCCATGAGGTAAAGTTTTCCTCCTTGCATTAAGATCTTCAGTTCACCTCATTTATTAACCATATGTTGTACTTTGAGGCCATAAGTTTATCTGCTGGTTCTCTTCCTGGAGATGGTTTCCCATCAATTATTGCTCCTCCCTTTTGCAGTTCTTCGTTATGTGATGTCTTATCAGATCTGCTCAGGCTGTTCTCTCTCTCCTTCCTTTTTAAATTAAGACTCTCTTAGATTCTTAACTGTAGGCAAATATGTTTTTATTGGCCCTTCTTAGATAGAATGCATTATTCCATTCCTAGCCAAAAGCCTATCACATAGAAAGATAGCTACATAGCTACATAGATAAATAGATGATAAGGCATTATTAAGCATTTGCGATGTGCCAGACACTCTGCTAAGCACTGGGAACACAAATATAAGCAAAAAGACAATCTGTGCCTACAAGTAGCTTACACTCTAACGGGGGAAGATAGTCCATTAAAGGCAGTTGGAAGAGGGGGAGGAATGGAAAAGTCCAGAGAATCAGGAGATGAACAGGCTAGAAGTAAGCATACCAGTGATGAATATCTCCTCAGGTGAGGTTCCAGAGTAGAGGTATCTCTAGTATGAGAAGGCAACTGGGGCAGAGTTAGAAAATTAAGCTAGGGGCAGCTTGGTGATACAGTGGATAGAGCACCAGCCCTGAAGTCAGGAGGACCTGAGTTAAGTCTGGCCTCAGACCAAACACTTGACACTTACTAGCTGTGTGACCTTGGGCAAGTTACTTAACCCCAATTGCCTATTAAAAAAGAAAAAGGAAATTAAGCTAGATAATGAGAAACTGGGCTTGCATTTTGAGCCATGGACCAAAAACCCAAATACCATTCTCACACATCATTTCTTTTGCACTCAACATGTTACTTCTCAAACTTGCCCTTCTATTCAGAATTCACTGGTTTCAATTGACAGATGAGGCAATTGGTCATCTACCATGACCTCAACATTTTTATTGTTTTCCCATAACCCTTAGCAATGCATTCTAAGCGCACTCAAACAGAATTTTAGACTTGGAAGGGACTTACGTGATAAGCTAATCCAACCTATATCCAAAAAAGAATCTCCTTTCAAATATAGCCGACAAATGATCATCTAGACTGTTCTTATTTTTTGGAGGCAATTGAGGTTAAGTAACTCACCCAGAGTAACACAGCTAGTAAGTGTCTGAGATCACATTTGAATTCAGGTCCTCCCGACTCCAGGGCCAGTGTTCTACCCACTGCACCACCTAGCTACCCCTAGACTTTTCTTAAAGGCTCCCAATGAGGAGAAATCCTCCACCTCATAAGACAAAAATTCCATTTTTGAACAGTCCTGATCGTTAGGAAAACCTTTTTTCCTGACATCAAGCCAAAAATGACCTCTTTGAAATTCAAACCCATTGTTCTCAGTTCAGCTCTCTGGCGACAAACAGCAAATCAAATCCATCTTCTAGGGGCAGCTAGGTGGTGCGGTGGATAGAGCACCAGCCCTGGATTCAGGAGGACCTGAGTTCAAATCCGGCCTCAGGCACATAACACTTACTAGCTGTATGACCCTGGGCAAGTCACTTAACCCCATTACCTAACTAGAAAAAAAAAAATCCATCTTCCATAGGACATCCTTGTAAACATTTGAAGACAACCAGTACGTCTGCTAAAACTTTTCTTCATTAACCTTAACATCTCTAATTCCTTCAAGAGAACATTATGTGGCATGGATTCAAGATCTTTCTGGATCTTAGTTGCCTTGTTCAATACACTATTAAAATCTTATCAGTGTCCTACCCAAACAGAAGCACCCAGAACTTAGAACAATTCTCCAGATGTACAAAGAGACATGGCAAGGGAAGGGTACGCGTACTACAGTGGAACTATCATCTCCTTGTTCCTGAAGTTTATGCTTCTTTTAATGCAGTTCAGGATTCTGTTAGCTGTGTTAGATGTCACATCACACTACTGACTCATATTGGCCTTGCAATGTAATTCTACTAAAATCCCTAGATCATTTTCAGACAAGCTGCTATCTAACTATGCCTCTTCTATCTTATACTTGTAAAGTCAACTTTTTAACACAAATGTAAGACTTTACATTTAACCCTATTAAATTTCATCTCCCTGGATTCAGCTCAATGTTCTAAAATGTCAAGACTCTTTTTCATCCTGACTCTGGGAAAAGGGAAGAGAATAAGCATTTATTTAGTATCTACTATATGCCAGGCACTGTGCTAAGCACTTTTAAAAATATAAATATTGGGGCAGCTAGGTGGCGCAGTGGATAGAGCACTGGCCCTGAAGTCAGGAGGACCTGAGTTCAAATCTGGCCTCAGACCAAACACTTGACACTTACTAGCTGCGTGACCCTGGGCAAGTCACTTAACCCCAATTGCCTAAAAGCAATATAGATATAGAGATAGAGATAGAGATAGAGATAGAGATAGAGATAGAGATAGAGATAGAGATAGAGATAGAGATAGAGATAGAGATAGAGATAGAGATAGATAGATATATATATTATTGGGGCAGCTAGGTAGTATACTGTATAGAGCACTGGCTCTGGAGTCAAGAGGAACTGAGTTCAAATCCAGCCTCAGACACTTGATACTTACTAGTTGTATGACTTTGGGCAAGTCTCACCAAAAAAAAAAAAATCAAATAAATAAATATTATCTCACTTGATCCTCACAACAAACCTGTGAGGTAGATGCTATTTTTATCCCCATTGTGCAATTAAGGAAATTGTGGCAAATAAAGGTTAAGTGACTTAACCCAGGGTCACACAGCTAGTAGGTATCTGAAGCCATATTTAAACTTGGGTCTTTTTATATCCAGGCCCAGTGCTCTAACTACTGCTTCTGTCATTCAGTATATCAGCTATCTCCACTAGCTTTGTGTTACTTGAAAATTTAATAAGTATGCCATACAATCCTTATCCAACTGGTTGATAAAAATATTAAATAACCCAGGGCCAAGTAAAGATTCTTGTGTTTTCCATTAGGAACTAATTGATAAGTTGAGGACTGATTGACAAGTTGATAGGGAACCATTAACAACTAATCTTTGACTCTGGTCATTCCACTAACTCTGAATCCATCTAATTATATTATAGATTAATCAACATCTTTCCATCTTTTTTTCCCATAGGAAAAGCATGAGATGCCTTCACAAACATTTTTGCTAAAACCTAAGTAAACTATAACTATAGTGCTCCCCTGATCTACCTAGTTAAATAACCCATTCAAATAAGGAAATAGTCTGGCATGACCTGTTCTTGATGAAGCCAGGCTGACTTTTTGTGATCACCACTTCCTCTTTGAGATGTTTAATAATTATCTCTCCAATAACACATTCCACGATTTTGCCAAGAATTGAAGTCAAGCTCACTAACCTACAGTTTACAGATTCTATTCTTTTTCTTTTTTTGAAAAAATCTGCACAAGCTTTGCCCTTCTCCACTCTTGTAGTACCTCTCTCCATCTCCAAGATCTTTTAATACCATTGACAGTGACTCAGTAATCACATTTGACAATTCTTTCAGTACTCAAGAATCTAGTCCACACGGGCCAAGTGATATGAATTCTTTAAGCAAAGTTAGGCACTCTCTTAATATTACTTATATTGGCTATCAGTTTCTTATTAGTCAGTTGTGTTTTCGTTTTCCAACCTAAGTGATTCTTCTTCATAGAAAAAAAGGAAGCAAATTAAGAATTAATGAACTCTGCTTTCTCTCTGCTGTCAATTATCATAATCACATCTATCCCAGCCAACAATTCCATTCTTCCTTTGATCTACTTCTTTTCCTCAATATAGCAAAGATGAATACAAAAATTCTTTTTGCTGTTCATAGCTTTCCTAACTAGTCTCAGTTTACTCTGAGCTTTAGCATCCTGAAAATATTCCACAGAACATTCCTTCTGGTGGTTCGGGTGGTAACATTTATCGCCATTTGAATCACTAGCCGTGGGTAGTGAATACCGGACTTGACAATTCTCAGAAGGTCCTTCAGTATGTCCTGAACACATGCCCCAGGAAGTATATTTCAGCACAGGGAGAATGGAAGTGTGTCAAAATTATGACCCAAATGACTGTTAAGTCAATTCTGAGTTTGATCATATGTGGGACATAAATTCAAGAAGTATTACTGTGTAGAAGAGAGATCAAGTAAAGATAGAAATGCTTGTACATTATTAAGTAGGCTATTTTGTGATGCTATTGTTTGTTTGTGATATTCCTGGATCCCCCAAGGAAGGTTACAGGGCTTCCCTGCCCAAGGGTCCCATCCTATAAAACAAAGGTGCTTTACCTATCATCCTCAGTACCCCTCCATGGACAGAGTTCAAGGGGTCAGTGAACTTGGAACTTTGATAACTGTATTTCACAATAATTTATCTCCTTGGCAATCTTAGGTATTTTATTTTATAAATTTAAAAATATTATTCGGAGAAAAGATCCACAAGTTTCACCAAAATGCCAAAAGGGTCCAATATACAAGAAAGATTTAAATACCCTTGATGTAGATTTGTATGTGAATATAAAATAAAGGACCTTGAAAAGTCCTATAGGCAGAGCTCCCACACATGGGTGGTATATAACAATCTGCAAAGCTAACCACAGGCTGTCAGACCCTTTTTTAACCTGGTCAAACAAGTATGATGGTTCAAAGCACTAAGGCCTAAATCTTGAAGCAGAGATGAATATGAGGCCAAGAAAGCAGAGTCACAGAAACCAAGCTCGTCTTGTCCACAGGAGTGGTGCCAGAGGTTGGTTTGTGACTCTATAGGTCCAGGAGGGATTGAACTGCAACATATCAGGAGCCCAAAGGAAGCTACACCTCTCCTTTCCTGGGCCTGGCAAGCTATGGAACATAACATCTTGGAAGAAGTGCTGAATAAAAGTGGAATCAGATCCACATAAGGTCGTGTGTTGTATAATTTCTTTTCTGAGGGAAGCGCTTATTTTCCTATGGTGTTACTTTTTACTACTTGAAGGACAGAAAAAGACTAGTGTCCACATTCACCTTAGCAAAAGTGAATTGTTGCCTGGGCACTGTAAATTAGACGTTCATCATCCCCAAACAGTGAGACTACAAATGTGTTTTCTGTTCCCCTGAATTTCCACCTCCCTGCATTTTCAATAGGCTTTTCCCTATACCTCATCTCTGCCTCTCAGAATCTCTATCTCCACTGACTCATAGAATTCCAAGAGTCGGAAGGGACCTCAAAGATTATCTAGCCCAATCCAAACACTGTAACATAACTGACAAGTAATCAGTTCAGGTGACACCTCTGTGAACCCTTCTTTGAAACTACCAAATTTTTGGTGTTCTTGCCGTCCTTCAAATTACTTTGCATTATACTTCTGAGTACATGTTATATCTCTCACTGCTCCAGTGTCCTTGAGGTCAGGGATTGTTTAGTCTTGTCTTTCTACCCTCCAGGACCTAGCGTAGTATCTCCTATATAGTAGCATTTAACAAGGTCTTATTGAATTGAATTACTCTTCTTGAGGGAATGAATCTTTAGAATTCTTCCCAGGAGCTGAGCTATACTGATTGTGAGAGTTTTCTTGAAAACAAACTCACCTAATCCGATTTATCTAACTAAACCTACAGATTATGCTTTACATCCCAAACAGGATAAACCCAGAGCTTACTTGAGTATCTTGTCATCTGTCCCCTGGCACACATGCCCTGCCTCCTTATGACTTCTTGCTATAGGAACAGTCATCAAATCAATGCCACTATTATTGTTAGAAATGGTATAACAATAACTTCCTTGCTTCATCATTCCTGTGACATCTCCCAAAAAAAAACTTCCTCTCCCATGTATGTGTTGTCTCCTTCTACTCAATTGGAAGCTCCTTGAAGGCAAGTAATACCTCACATTTTTATTTATATACACACTGCCTAGCACAGCACCTAGAACATGGTGGGTGCTTACTAATGTTTTTTTCACTCATCCATCCGTTCATTCATTCATTCTTCTCTTCTTCCTCTAACCTGTTATCTATGTCACCTGTGGATGCACACCATCATTCCTTGAAACATAAGAAACTGCTTCCTCTAGAGATCATCCAACTGGTCTCTCTATGGAAAGAGACCCAAGCCTATTTTATAAGTCCACATAGGTTACAAAGTCCTTCCATTCTTGTCTGTGTCACATTCTTTCACTCTCCATCCTCCAGACAGAGGTGAGAATTCTCCTCTGTCCCTTTATCTCCTTTTTCTTCCTTGTTTCCTCCTTAGGGCATTTCTTGCCTGTTTTCAAAGAGTATTTCAGTCTTCTGATAGCCTACAAAGTAGAAATGTGTTCATCCAGTTCTTTTGTTTTCTAAGATGGAAACCAACATGCACTTTGTATACGTGTCCATGTGTTCATGTGTGTGTTATATGCTACTGACAGAAATGCAAACACAGAATATTCTCTGCAGGTCACAACAAAATTCCCCTTCCTTCCATGTTTGCTTAAAGCAAGGTCCATCGTCCTTCATCTTCTTTTGGGAGCTGTCTTGGGTACCCCTTGTGGCTAAATGCTATGGCAAACTAACAATTGGAGAAAAGTCACACATATGACAAATTCTAACCCTATTTCCTGACCCCCAACCCACTTTTATTTCACTTGGCCCCTAATCTCCCTCCAGATTTTGTTGTTCAGTCTTTTTTTCAATTGTGTCTAACTCTTCATGAGCTCATTTAGGGTTTTCTTGCCAGACATACTAGGGTGGTTTGCCATTTCCTTTTCCAGCTCATTTTACAGATGAGGAAACTGAGGCAAACAGGATTGGGTAACTTGTCTGTGTTCACATAGCTAGTAAGTGTCTGAGGCCAGATTTGAACTCAGGAAGATGAGTCTTTCTGACTCCAGGCCAGAAGCTCTATTCACTTCAATGCCTAGCTGCCCTAATCCCCAGATTCTTCCATGTAAACCAAATTCTCCTGCCCCAGTTGGATGGGGAAAGGAGGAGGAAGCATAGTTTATTTGGTAAATAGAAGCACACAAGATGCAATGATATAAGATAAAATCTTATCTAAATCACTACCTGAAACTCCTCAATCTACTAACACTAACGCTCCTTGCCAACACAAAATTCCTAATGGAAGAATGTAAGTATGGAGATAAAAATTAAAATAAAATAAAACCCTTGGAAAGAAAACAGGACTCTCTAACAAGGAGCCCTCTCCCAAAGATCTGTGTGAATCCCTATTTACTTAGAGCCCCAAATATGAGATTCCCATGAGAAGCTGAATAGCATTGGGTGAATGTGGAAGGATTAAAAGCCAGGAGACCTAGGCTCAAATTCTCTCTCTACTATTTACTACAGGTGTGACCTCGGGCAAGCCGTATCATTTCTTCAGACCTTAGTGTTGTCATTTGTAAAATGAGGGAAACGTTTTGAATCTAAATGCTTTAAATCCTGTTCTTGTCCTCTGTTTCCTACGGCTTCCTACTCCTTCTTCCTCTCCATTTGGTGATCATAACCTTGTCCTATACATAGCTTGGTTATACATAGCTGTTTATACGTTGTTTGCCCCATTAGATTGTGAGCTCCTCTAGGGCAGGGACTATCTTTTGCTTCTCTTTGTATCCCCAGAGCTTAGCATATAGTAAGTGCTTAATACATGCTTATTGACTGATTGACAGATTTCACTTCCTGATCTTCCTCATGATTTCCCCTAGCTCTGAAAATGTTCACATAATCCATCACTTTTCCAGACGTGGAAAGAAGGGGTTTATAGGGTTGTCCATCTTTCAGCACCATTTTCCTCATGTCAGATGAAGAAAAGATTTCCAGAGAATACATGGCGCAGAGGAAAGCATACTGTATTTGAAGTCAAAGGACCAAGGTTTGAATCCCGATGAACCACTTTGCCTAGTTGCCTCCGCTTTAAGATCAGGGTATTGGACTAGATGATATTTTAGGTACCCTTACATCTCTGAATCCCATGATTCTCTTCCCAATGACATTGTTCTCCTCCTTTTCCTTCTCCTCCTTTCCCTTCTCCTCCTTCATTTGTTCTCCTCTTTATTTTCCTCCTCCTCCTCCTCCTCCTCCTCCTCCTCCTCCTCCTTCTTCTTCTTCTTCTTCTTCTTCTCTTCTTCTTCTTCTTCTTCTTCTTCTTCTTCTTCTTCTTCTTCTCTCATCTCTGTAACTATCTTTTACTCCCCACTCTCCCATGTCATTTGCTATCATTCTCCTAGGTAGAGGGAGCAAGGGAAAGAAAAACAAGACCCCAGCAAGGCAATGCCTACATGTCTTTGAATTAACTAAATTAACTAATTAACTAAAATTCATTTACTAAACAATGTTTCGAGGACTGTGCTGAGCACTGAGGATACAAATACAAAAGTGAAGATGGTCCTTACCCTCAAGGGGAGGGCAAGAGGGATGTGGTAACCAGCAAGGGCTATTTTGGTTTGAAAAGTTAAAGGAATGGTTAGTAAAGCCAAAGATTGCTAAACCTTTCCAGTAACAATAGAAGTATTGATTTGATTATGGTTCCAGAACTATAAAGGGGCAGCTAAATGGAACAATGGCTACAGTGCCAGGCCTAGAGTCAGGAAGGCTCATCTTCTTGAGTTCAAATCTGCGCTGACACTTACTAGCTGCATGACCCTAGGCAAGTCAATTAATCCTGTTTGCCTCACTTTTCTCATCTGTAAAATGAGCTAGAGAAGGAAATGGCAAACCACTCCAGTATCTCTGCCAAGAAAATCCCCAATGGGGTCATGAAGAGCTGGGCACAACTGAAACAACTAAGCAGCAGCAACAACCGAAACTTTAAAGCAGGGGAGTTGGGACTGAAATGGAAGGTGCCACACAGTCAAAAGGTGGAAGGCAAGAAGCTGACCTGATCTGTTCATCGCGTGATGACCAATGACAAAAGTTGTTTTTACACGTATACAGGAAAAAAATAAAATATTATTGGATATACTAGGTCACATAAGGCACATGACTATTGGTTTGGAATTTATAGAAGCTTTGGCTAAACAATGTCCCCAATGTTTTCCTGAATATTATTGACTCTCAGTTATCCCACACATTGCTAAGTTATCCACTCACGTTAGAGGTGTCTGCAGCACAATTTAAAATCCTAGCCCAGCTTTTTTCTGGACCCCATCACATTTCTGCTCCTAGCAAGTGTAGGCTCAGGAAATAAAAATTCATTTTAATGCTGGTCTCAGCCAAACCAAAATTGGATCACAGAACCACAAAACATTAGAACTGAAAGGAGCCTTATAGATCACTTAACCCAAGGGCATCCATATTTTTTTCAATAATGGGGCCCATATAATCAGAAATCCATATATTGCAGACCACATGAATTTTTTATCAATAGCAATGATCTGTTAATTTTAAAATATGCTTTTTTTTTAGCAGTGGTACAAATTCACTCCATAAAAAAACACAGTTGAATCAACTTCATCTGTACAAAAGCGCACAGGTATATTATTAATGCTAGTCAATTTTGATCAAGCCAATAAGATTAGTGATATTAACCGGCTGCACTATTCTCTAGAATCATGGGGTGAATGTACTCAGAGCACACCTCAATTCTAACTCAATATTTCAATGACTAGTGGTGTTTCAGCTTCAATTTTAGCATTTTCATAGAAGAGAATGTACCTTTACAGAGCCAGAGGGACCCAAACACTGCCCAGATTCCTGGCCACATAGCCAGAAATTTCAGGTGGTTTAGGCCTCAGTTTATGGGGTTCTAAATAATTAGGCAAACAATCTCTTCTTTTCTTTCTTTTTTTCTGCTAAAATATTCAGGGAAGTCACAACCTAGAGGTCAAGAAATTTAGGATGGGTAAATATTCCCATGCAAGCACTGGGGAGAGGTACTATGAACCTCTATTGCATTCAGTGACAGTCATCTGCCCAAGGCCAGAATCCCTTTGATAAGCTGCCTATATGAGCAGATCTCTCAATCATGAAACACAGTGGCAAGCAAGGCAACAAGTCAGCTGTGTGAGAGGTGAAGCTAAAGTGCTGTCCTGTCCCCCAATGGGTTTTGAACATAATTTACTGTTATTGCCAGACGACAACCCTCCCATTCATATTCAATGCCAAACTTCAATTTACAATAAACTCCCTGCCTCTGCTTATTCTGGTGTCTATCTCCACCTCACCCATTAATACTGTGTATGCATGGAATTCATCTTGGAATTTATTATGGAACTGTCAGCCATGCTAGCATTAATATTTCCCCATACCCAAGTAGCACAAAGCTCAACTCTGTAAGAGGAACTTTAAAAACAGAAGAATACTATCTTATCCAAGCCCAAAATTATTTTTCAAGAACTTGCATTTCTACATTCTAATGACAACACCAATATAGATAGCTCAGTCCAGAGGCAGCATCCAGCTCAACTTCAAAGGAAAATTATAACTATATACAGAGATGGCAATATGTAAAAGAACACTAACCAAGGAAATCATAATATATTTGAAAGGAAAAGAAGTTGACTTTGTTTCCCAGAAAAAAAAGGATACCACTTGGTTTTGCATCAATCATAGAATGGCAAATCTGGAAGGGGCCTTGGAACATAGAACATTGGAACTGGAAGAGATCTTTGAACATAAAATATAGAATGTTAGACCTGAAAGGGACCTAAGAACATTAAATTCAAAATGTTAGGACTGAAAGGGACCTGAGAATACAAAACATAAATTTCAGAGCTGGAAGGGACCTGAGAATAGAAAGCATAAAACTGAAAAGCACCTTGGATTATAGAACATTAATGTAAGGGACCATGAAAGAAGATCCTGTCCAATCTCTAATTTTATAGGTACATCTCAAAGAAATGAAGTGTGACTTGGCCAAGATGATATAAGTAGTGAATGGCAGAGCAGCCAGCTAGAACCCAGGGTCCTTAGTGTGGTGTTCTTCCCATTCCACCACAGTCATTGTAGACAGGAGCTATAGCAGTTCAAAGGATCTCGGGCCAGCCTCCCTTCTCCCTTTCACAGCTGCCCGTGTGTAAATCATGCATCAATTATCTATTGATTATAACTGCTGCTGTGATTGGGCCTGCATGGAGGAAGTTGACAGTGAACAGATGCTGGTGCAGCTGTGGCAGCTGCTTCAGGCAGCTGTGAGCAGAGGTGATATCCTGACGAGCAGCCTGGAGCATCAGGATGTATCCCACAGTGGCCACATACATAGCCCACGGCTGCACTGCAGGGAGGCTGCCCCTCTTGTCTAAGAGCAGTAATGCTGCAATACTACAAAATCCAGAACAAGACTGGTTTACAAGGGGCATATATAGGATATCTATTCCACTCTTCCAATGTGGGTTGTTAGAAACTTGGCTTTTTCTCCAATAGGTAAAAAACTATAATAGAACTTAAGACTACAAGAGACCATAGAAATAATCTAATCCAATCTAATAAACCTTCTATTACAGATTAGGAAGCTTATGTCCAGAGAGATTAAGGATTTGGCCACTTTCACACAGCTAATACGTAACAAAAACTAGGATTCTAACCCAGGTCCTCTGACTTAAAATCCAATGCTCTTTCTACTATGAGAGAGTCTCTTGTATCTGTAATAGTTAAAGTGATAAGAGGCCTCATGCATATAAATGCATCCTATAGTATCTAGTGGCTGGTTCCAATTTTCTCTGTAAGTCTGGCTGTTTCTTCTTGGGTCAACCTCTTAGGTCACAACGTGCTATTGTTATACTCACATTACAGATGAGGTTCCGTAGCTAGGATAATCTGAAGTAGGGTTCAAATTCAGGCTTAGTTGACTCTAAGTCCAACATTCTACCACTACAGTGCATTGTCTCTCAGGTAGTAATTAACAGAACCAAGATTTGAACTCAAGTCCTCTGATTCCAAATCCCATGCTCTTTCTAGTATACTTCACTGTTTGTCTTATGTCTAAGAATGTATACTGAGCACCTACCTGCACCTATCAGCAGAAAGGACAACCCAGGATAATAGCAGTCTAACAGAAATGAGAGGGGCAGCTAGGTGGCACAGTGGATAGAGCACCAGCCCTAATGTCAGGAGGACCTGAGTTCAAATCCGGCCTCAGACCAAAGACTTGACACTTACTAGCTGTGTGACCCTGGGCAAGTCACTTAACCCCAATTGCCTCAAAACAAAGTAAATAAATAAATAAATGAGAGATGAACCAATGAATAAATGGAAAAAAGAAGACAAACTGTTCTTAAAAGAAAAACTAAAAATTATTACCATTTGAAAGATTGCTCCAACATATTAATAATGAGAAAACTGTAAATCAAAAGAACTCTGAAGCTTTACCTCACATCTAGCAAATTGACTAAGATAACAAAATATGGAAATCACCAGTGCTGGATCAGCTGTGGAAAAGCAGGCACACTAATGCACTGTTGGTGGAAGTGTAAACTCGCCCAAACATTATGGAAAGCAATTTGGAATCTATGCTAATAAAGTGACTAAAACGTTAATATCCTTTAACCTAGAGACCCCACTGCTGGGCATATATCCCAAGGAGGGCAACAACAGAAATAAAGAGCCCAAATAGACCATAATACTCATTATAACTCTTTTTGTGGTAGAAAAGACATAGAAACCAAGTAGGTATCCATTGGTTAGGTAATGCCTAGACAAAATGAGATACACAAATGTAACAGAATATTATTTTATTTTTCTGAATTAATTTATTTTTGGTTTTCAACATTCACTTCCACAAGATTTTGAGTTCCAAATTTTCTCCCCATCTCGTCCCTCCCCCCACTCCAAAATGGCATGCATTCTGAATACCCTTAATCTGCCCTGTCTTCTATGGCCCCTTCTCTTATTCCCTTCCCCTTCAATTTTCTGTAGGGCAGGATAGATTTCTATACTCCATTTCCTGTATATCTTATTTCCCAGTTGCATGTGAAAACAATTTTTTTAAACTTTTGTTTTTAAAATTTTGGGTTCCAAATTTTCTCCCTTCCTCCCTCCCTGCCCACCCTCATTGAGAAGGCAAGCAACTCGACACAGGTTATACATGTGTAGTCATGCAAAACACTTCCATAGCAGTCGTGTTAACAGAATATTATTGCATCATAAGAAATTACAAATATTCACTATTTTAGTTTCTTCCTATCAAATGCTAGTTACAAAGAAAACCAAAAGACCAAACAAAGAGCAAATAAAGTAAACATTTAACCAAGCAAAACTGTAAACAATGTGAACATGGGCTCTTCGTGACTTTAATAACTTGTTGGATATGTTAGAGCTTCCCTTCTTCACAGGGGAGCAGGATAATGGGAATACACAACAACCAGCCAATCAGAAAGATTTCTGAAGCCCAGGGCTGCTTGGCATACCAGTGATCCTTTTCGAAGTGAACCTTAGATGAACTTAGAGATGCCTCCAGAGGCCAGACAAGCCATGAACGACTCAAGGGCAGCCTTGAACAGCAGCTGCAGACTCAGGACTTTCCAGATACCTTACTCCCTGGCTTATCACATTTACAGATGTCTTCTCCCTTAATTCCCGTCTCCCTTCCTGAAAGTCTCTAGAAGTCATATTATCTCATCTTTTTCCACTCTCCTTTGAGCAGCTGAGATCTCTCTACCTCAATGCTCAGCTTGTGCAAATTCTTTTCAACAATAAATGCTTTTATAATCTCAAAAGAAAAATGACAAATGTGAAGAATTCAGAGAAACACAGGAAAACATATGAACAGAGTGAAATAGGTAGAAGCAAGAAAACATTTACACAATGACTACAACAATGAAAATAGAAAGAAAAATAAATCAAAACAGAGAATTGTGTAATAACCAAACTTGACACCAGGGAAGAGTTGAGAAAATTCATCTCTCCCTCTTTTCCTTTCATCGCAGAGGTGAGGGACTACGGGTGTTGAATATTGTTCATACTTTCTGATGTGATCAATGTGTTGGCTGGCTTTGCTGAACTTTTTTTCTTTTTTGATCTTTGTTACAAGGGAAAGCTGCTCAGAATGGGAGGGAAGAACAGAGATACATTTGAAAATAAATGTACTATAAAATCAAATGGCATCAATAAAAAAAGAATTGTTTATAAAAGAAACGAGCAAGAAGAAAAGTTTCAGGGGCTTCTCTTTGGTTATTTGAGGAGTTAAAAGAGCAACTCCCTGTGATAGGTTTTGAAAGGCACGCTGGAAGGATAATAGACTTGGAGTGAGAAGACAGTGGTAAAGCCAAAAGGGTGATAGCTTGGGAACCAGAAGAACCATGTCAATGGTATGCTGAAGCCAGTTCAGACCAGCTCATGAGAGCCAATTGTTAACTTTCAGTATAAGCATTTATACCTAAGAAGTCAGCAAATGCTACGATTAGGGATTGATTTTTGTTTTGTTTTGTGGATTGCCTATACTTAAGAAAGTGAGGGAGAAAATATTTAAAATGCAGATTAAATTTTAAAAGTTTGTCATGTATTTTTTGCCTGGAGAGCTGATCATTAAACCTTTACCAGCATAGCCCTGTCTGAGATAAAGTTCCAGCTCTGCTATTAACTCACAATGTGACCTTAGGCCTGTAATCTCTCTTGGCCTCAGTTTCATCCTCTATAAAACGGTAATAATTATATTTATACTATCTATTTAGAAGGCTGTTGTGAAAAAGGGCTTCGTCAGCTGTAAAGCACTATGGCAATGTATTATGATTATTCATTCATTCCTCCTTCCTACCTGCCATGAACGTAGTTTGTTGATGCTAAAAAGTCAGTATCTGAAGGGAACTGAAAAACTTACAGAGCAGAGTAACAAAAATAGCTAAGTATATGTGTCAGAGGCTTTCAGAAGTAATGCATCTATCTATCCACCATTAAGGGTTTATTGCTCACTAGATTGTGCCCAGACCTGGCTTTCTCTGCAGTCAGCTTAGTTCTTACTGAAGAAAGACAAAGAGCTTTCCTTCAAGGAGAGAGAAAAGAAGGCTCAGGGGTCCCTGGACTAAATTAAGAGGTGCTGGTTCTGTCCAGCTAGCTGCCTCAAAATGTGTGGCAGAGTTGTTGTTATTGTTGTTGTTGTCATTGTTGTTTGTTGTGAGTCATTTCAGTCAAGTCCAACTCTCTGTGACCCCATTTGGGGTTTTCTTGGCAAAGCTACTGGAGTGGTTTGCCATTTCCTCCTCCAGCTCATTTACAGATGAGGAAACTGAGGCTAACAGGGTTAAGTAACGTTCCTAAGGTCACACAGCTAGTTGTGTCTGAAGCCAGATTTGAACTCAGGAAGATGAGTCTTTCTGAGTCCAGGCCTGGCACTCTGCCACTATGCCACCTGGCTGCCCCAAGTGGAAGAGACTTTGACCCAAATTGGAACTTTCTAAGTTGTGAACTTAGGTTAAAAATGTAGATGACCAAAACAGCCCTGTGTAGACCAATGAACATGATCAAAGCTTCCCTGTGTAGACCAATATAGATAGCCAAATCTATATCACATAGACCAGTACACATAGCCAAGTCTACTTTGTATAGACAACCAAATTTGACCCAAAAAGGTGAGTGAAAATGATCAAACCAGTCCTATACAAAACACCAAGACAGACTGTAAGACTATAAAGGAATTAGAGACGAGGTAAACACTGTAAGTCAGGGCCTGGTTTATTATGTTGTTGATTGTCTAGACTGAAAAAAGTGATGGAGCAAATGTTGATAATTCAGATTGAATTTAAAAGTATGTCATGCCTCCATATTTTCTTGGAGACCAAATTATTAAACATTTACCAGCACACCCCTGCCTTAATGACAAAACAACAACAGAATTAATAAAGACAAATGATTTTTATGCTCACAATTTTTTTCTTTTTATTTCATTAAATATTTCCCAATTACATGTAAAAAAAATCCCAAAACTCATTCTTAAAAATTTTGAGTTCCAAATCTTCTTCCCTCCCTCCCCTTCCTCCTCTTTGAGAAGGCAATTTGATATCGATTATATGTGTGAGGTCATGTAAAACGTAAGAAATTATTTTTTAAAAGATGAATAAAACATCTTTATGAGAGCTGGAAGAAATATAAACTTTCACAGCAAATATTTTTAAATACTGTAACTTCATGCTATAGAGATATAGGCCAATCTGTTCCAGTTTCTATTAGTTCTTCACCTTACAATTTTCTCTATAAATGCTCCAAAGATGATCAAGCTTTCTCATGCCAAACTTGCTGCTTACTCATTCTTCCCTCTGCTCCATTGTGAAGTGATAATACTGCTTGCAATTTTCTACCACCCTCCTTTGTAATTTTTTGAAAATTAGTTCATGTTCTAAATTGGTATTGCCCTTAGACACTATGTATTTCTCCTTGGCACAGATGCCAAGTGTTTGCTGGCTGAGGGGGTTTCTGAGGTCTTTTGGTCTCCTCAATGCGGTGACTGCATTAAAGTTGTATGAAAATAGGGATCAAAGTCAATGCTTCTGCTTTGATCTACTGTCCAATTTTCAGTCAACATCTTAGGGAAGCAGCCCAGGACAGTCAAAAGAACATTGGATCTAGAGTCAGAAAACCTGGTTCAAATTTCACTCTACCACTTGTGATACCTATGTGATGTTAGACAAGTCAAGTGTTGACCACTCTTGGGCTTCATCTTCCTCATGCGGGTGGAACAAACAACATCTAAGATTCCCTCTAGCCCTATATTTACTAGCTGTTGAATCCAATGGATAGATGATCTCTGCAATGTGGCTATTCCCTCTAATGGCATAGAGAAAAACCTATCCATAATTTCTCATCTTAGGCAATTCTTGTCCATGCCACCTTATACATTCTCCCTAGAGGTTCTATCCAATACACTGGAGGTCTTCTTTGAAACTTTTAAAGGAAAAAAAAAACACAAGAAATGCTAAAAAAAAAAATCCATTTAATACTAAATACGAAAATCCCATTTATTTATGGGAAAAGGTTGGGGTCATTAAGAGAACTTTGCAATCTCCCAAAAGCAATCCAGCCTGTTTTACTACTACTTAATTCTTGGCCCAATTTATTGTTCATTTGCACTGCCTGTCCTTTTGTATAGAGTGCTGGACTTGGAGACAAGAAGACCTGAGTTCAAATCTTTCCTTAGACAATTATTGGCCCCTGGGCATGTTACTAAACCTCTATTTGCCTTGGTTTCCTTGTCTGTAAAATGGGAATAATAACAGCACCTACCTCACAAGAATGAAATGGAATAATATTTATAAGGTGCTTAGTACAGTGCCTGGCACGTAATAGGTCCTATATAAATGTTTGGTTTTTTTCTTCCCTTTCCCCTACCATCTTCTCCCAAAGCACCTTGCAAACCTTAAAGTGAAAGACAAATGCTATCGAGTTCACAACAGATAAATGTTGGAGAAGATGTGGGAAAATTGGAACACTAATGCATTGTTGGTGGAGTTGTGAAATGATCCAACCATTTTGGAGAACAATTTGGAACTATGCCCAAAGGGCTATAAAAATGTGCATACCCTTTGACCCAGCAATACCACTTCTAGGGCTACATCCCAAAGAGATCATACAAATGGGAAAAGGACCCACATGTACAAAAATATTCATAGCAGCTCTTTCTGTGGTGACAAAGAATTGGAAATTGAGAGGATGCCCACCAATTGGGTAATGGATGAGCAAGTTGTTGTATATGTATGTAATGGAATACTATAGTGCTGTAAGAAATGATGAACAGGCTGACTTCAGAAAAACCTGGAAAGACTTATATGGTCTGATGCTGAGTGAAGTGAGCAGAACCAAGAGAACATTGTACACAATAACAGCCACATTGTGCAATGACTAAGATTGTTAAACTGAACCCTTCTCAGCAATACAAGGATCTAAGACATCTCCAGAGGCCTCGTGATGGAAAATGCTATCCACATCCAAAGAAAGAACTGTGGAAGCTGAATCACTATCATTTTTTTCTCTTCTGTTTTGTTTTGTTTCCTCTTTCTGGTGGTTCCCCCTATCAGTTTTAATTTTTACTTACAACTTCACTAATGTGAAAATATGTTTAATAGGAATGTAATGTATAGCCTATATCAGATTGTGCGCCATCTTGGGGAAAGTGGTGGAGAGGAAAGGGGAGAAAAATTTTAAACTCAAAAGCATATGGAAGTGATTGTTGATAAATCAAAATAATTTAATAACATCTTTTTTAAAAGTTCACAATATAGGAGTCATCCTGGATTCCTCACTAAGCCTCACCCCTTGCCCATATCCAAGCAGTTGCCAAGGCCCGTCTGTATCACCTCTGTGACATCTCTCAAATATGCCCCTTTCTATCCTCAGACACTGTCATCCCTCTAATGCAGACCCTCATCACCTCAAGCTTGATTATTTCAATAGGCTCCTGGTGGGTCTGCCTGCCTCAAGTCTCTCCCCACTCCAATCCATCCTCCATTTGACCACTAAAGGGGTTTTCCCAAAGTGCAGCTCTGATCATGTCACCCTGCTACTCAATAAATGCCAGTGGCTCCCTATTGCCTCCAGGAGCTAATACAAAATGCTCTGTTTGGCATTCAAAGCCCTTCATAGCCTAGCCCTGTCCTTACTTTCCAGTCTTCTTACACATTACTCTCTGACAGGTACTCTTCAGTCTAATGGCATTGGCCTCCTAACTTTCATGAACAAGACACTCCAACTCTCTGCTCTGGGCATTCTTTCTGCCTTCCTTCATGCCTAGAGCCCTCTCCCTCTTCCTCTCTACCTCCTGACCTCCCTGGCTTTAAGTTCCAGCTAAAATCCAATCTTTTTACTAGAAGCCTTCCCCAAACCCTCTTAATTCTAGTGCCTTCCCTCTGCTAATTATTTCCTATTTATCCTGCATATAACTTGCTTTGTATATATTTGTTTGTATGTTGTCTCCTCCATTAGCTTGTAAGCCCCTTGATAATAGGGACTGTCCTTTGTCTCCTTTTATATCTCAAGTGCTTAGTACAGTGCTTGGTACTTAGTAGGCGCTTAAGAAATGTCTATTGATTTGATTCAGTAACTGAATTATGATTATTGTTGTTGTTACACTGATGGAAGAGCTCTATAGGTTGCCCATTTAATTCTGTTCCATTCTTTGTGTGTGTCTGTGTGTGTCTGTGTGTGTGTGTGTGTGTGTGTGTGTGTATACATGTGCATATGTGCACACCACAGTGGATAAAGAGCTAGACCTGGGATCAGGATGACCTGACTCCTGACACTTACTAGGTGTATGACCTTGAGCAGGTCACTTAAACTCTGTCTCAGTTTCCTCATCTGTAAAATAGAAATAATAATAGCACTTACCTCCCAGGGTTATTGTGAGGATCAAATGAGGTGATATTTGTAAAGTACTATTCAAATCTTAAATCATTGTGTAAATGCTATTATTATTATTATCATCATCATTTATTACTATGCTGATGAAAGGGCTCTGTGGATTGTGTATTTGAATGTAAGTCATAATCTAATCTTTAAGGCAGACATTCTTCACCCACTTGGCTTATCCTAGGTGGATAGTTAGGCCAAACTCTCCCCAAAACAAAAGTCCACTTTGTTAATACCAATACTCTACTGTTATTTTCATAAGGCTGCCAAATAAAAACACTAGGCTACAAAAAAAACCCCAAAAAATAAAAGTCAGTATCTCTTAGAAATTAAAAAAAAAAAGTGACACATGGCATCTGTGAGCAGGCTGCAACACATAACAGTAAAGAGCTCAAAAAAAAAATAGAGTAAGAGGTACCATTGAAGAAATGTGATCTAAAAAATTAAAAAAAAAAAGATTACCTAGCTGCCTAGAAATGGTAGGGATAGCCAGTAAACAGCCTGCGCATCTCATAGTTCATTTGGTAGATGGACCTCTATAGCTAATGATGGGTTAATATGGATGAAAGTCTCACTAGATGCACAGGTCTGGACAGCTTCTAATTCGCATCATTGGAGGGACTATCCACAATGATGAGTGTACAGGTCCATTTGAGTTCAATCCATTGAAGGACTGAAGTAAGTTTGTTTAACTCATTATAAGCATATCCCTACATAATTTTTCCCCTTCAAAGAGTTTCCATTTGAGAGCTACTGCCTATATTTGAGAATGATTTGTATTATGACCAAATATAATTATTATATGAAATAGGGTGCATGGTGCAAATGGCAAGAGTGTGGGATTTGAAGCCAAAAGACCTGGATTCAATCCCCACCCTTTTATATGGTCAGTCAATAAGCATGTATTAAGTGCCTACTATGTGTCAGGCAATGTGCTAAGCACTGTAGATTCAAAGAAAGGAAAAATTCAGTCTGTGCCCTCAAGGAGCTCAGTCTAATGGGGGAAGTAGCTACATACTGGACAAGAGACTCACCTCTTCTGAAGTCAGGGTCTTCATACACAAAATGAGATGGTTAGTCTAATCCAAGGGTTCCTAACCTTTTTTTTGTACCACAGATCTTGCTGGTAATCTACTGAAGCCTAGAAGTCATTTCTCAGACTAATGTTGTCAAATGCATAAAATAAAGTACATAGGATTACAAAGAAAGCCAATTATATTGAAATAAAGTTATCAAAATTTTTTTCAGAATGTTTATAGACCCCAGGTTAATAACCACTGATCTAGATGAAATATGAAGTCTCTACCTTCTCTTAATTATATGGTATTAAATGTAGCCCTGCATGGAGGTGGGAGGTTGAAATAGATGACCTTGTTTAAAGTACCTTCCTGAGACCCTATGATCATCAAACTGACTCCAACCAATTTCACCACCTGTTCTAAATGGGTCTATATTAAATATATGTATCTTCAGGCAACCCTCTTTCCTCCACCCTCATCACACTGCAAGCATAAAGACAACTCTTTGCATCTTTACTATGCCACAGGAAAGACATTGGCTTTCTTTTTACATGCAGTCCTTCTAGTTCCAGCTGGTGACTATTTCTTTATCTTAATAGTGTGGGTTAAGGAGGGAAAGATGAGAACAGGAACAGAACAGAACAGAACGAAATAACAACAGATGGAAGCCCTGGGAAAAGGAAGTCCATTTAGCGAGTTGAGCTCTGTGGAAGATGCTGGGCATGTGCATTTGGCCCCCAAATCCTGTCACCCTGCAAAATAGAAGACACTCTTCAGTGTCCCAAGGAACAATTAATATGAGAAAGTCCCACATGGGATTGTTTCTCACTGCGGCAATATTTCCCTTTAGGCCTACCCACTGAAAAGCTGGCAATGTATGAGAGGCCACGCCACGTACAAAAATTATTCATTTAATGTCTGCCTTTTTAGCACTACTGTACATTTCAGAGAAACCAGACCCATTTCCGCCACTTTGAGTCTCCATTCAAAGCTATCACAGACAATGCCACAGGAATTATCTTTTCACAATAGTCTTTCTGAAAGAAGGTATAATTGAATTTATCTGTACATAGAGCTGCTGATCCCAAATCCAACTCCAAACTACCTGCCCAATTAGCATCCCCACTATACTGCAAAGAATAAGATATCAGATATAAACACAGATGCTTTAGAATCAGATGACTATAGCAAAAAGGACCTTTAGACATCACCTGGTCAGAGAATTTGGAGCTAGAAAGAATGTTTTCCTTTATTCCATCCCTCCAAATCCCTTTATATCACTACCCACTCTCTGCTCTTTTACTAGTATCTAAGAAAAGGGTGATTCTTTTCTCTCATCTGAAGTTGCTGCTGCCTTGGAACAGGCGCTCATCACTGCATGCCTAGACTATTGCAATAGCCTGCTGGTTGGTCTCTACTTCAAGATTCTCCCTACTCTACTATAAAAGTGATCTTCCTAAAGCACAGGTCATTGCCCTGCTCAATAAACTCCAGTGGCTCCCTATTGCTCCCAAAATCAAGTATAAAATCCTCCGTTTGGCTTTCAAAGCCCTTCACAGCCTGAACCTTTCCTCTTCCACTATAACTCCCCTCCATAAACTCTTCAAAATGGTCACACTGGCTTTCTTGCTGCTCCTCGTATTCAACACCACAGACTTTTCACTGACTGTCCCCCATGCCTAGAATTCTCTCCCTCATCACCTCTGCCTCCTATCTTCCCATCAAGTCTCAGCCAAAATCCTACCTTCTGCAATAGGTCTTTCCTAACCCTCTCAACTCTAAGTGTGTTCCCTCTGAGATGGCCTCCGATTTACCCTGCATATATCTTGTATACTCATAGTTGTTTGGATTTCATCTCCTCATTAGAATGTGAGCTCCTTGGAAACAGGAACTGTGTTTTTGCCTTTCTTTGCATAGTGAACATTTAGTACAGTGCCTGGCACTTCATAAGCGCTTCATAAATGCTTCTTAACTTGACTTGACTTCCTTGCCAAGGCCAATCCTTCTATTTATGTTCTGTATCTCCTGTCTCTTCCAGGAGCTTGACCCATTAACCATTCCCACAACTCTTTGACTTCCCTGGCTAATAGTTTCTTCCTCACTACCTAAAAGCATATTCATTTCTATCACATTCTTTAAAAAAGTAAAACTTCACTTGACTCTGCCATCCCCACAAGCTATTATCCTAATTGTCTTCTCTCTTCACTGTTGGACTCCTAGAAAGAATCAGCTACACTTGCTGCTTCCATTCCTTTACCATCCACTCACTTCCTAGCATCTTCTATTATACTTTCCATCCCCGTAACTTAACTAAAACTGATCTCTCCAGGGTTGTCAGCCATCTCTTGACTGTTAAGTCCAATGGCCTTTTCTGTGTCCTCTTCCTATTTGATCTCACTACAGTTTTATACTATTGACTTGCCCCTCCTCCTGGACTCTTTCCTTTATTTTCATGATTCTGCTTTCTCCTGGTTCTCCCATGTGCCACACCATTCTTTCTTAGTCTCCTTTGCTGGTCCATCATCTGCCTTCCAGACACTAAACATGGGTGTCCTCCAAAATTTTTGTCCTGGGTCCATTTCTCCTTCTTTCACCTGGTGATCTCACTAGCTCCTACAAGTTCAAGTATCAGCAATTTGCATATGACTTATCTCATAGATGACATATCTCATATATGACATATCTCAAATTCAACATGTCCAGAACTAAAATGATTAAACTGGGCCCTCCTCCAAATTTTTCTGTTTCTGTTGACCTCATATTTCCCATCAACTAGCTCCATAACCTCAGTCATCTTTGACTTTCTCCTCTCCTTCACTCCTCATATTCAATCAATTGTCAAGTTGTGTCCATTCTACCTCCACATCATCTTTTTCATTTGCCCCCCACTCACACAGCCACCACTCTAGTTTAGGCTAATATCACCTCTCTCCTGGGCTACGGTGATAGCTTCCCAATTGCTCACTCCCATCTAGTCTTTCTCCACTATGATCCACCATGTGCATAGCCACTACAATAATCTTTCAGGGGTAAGACCAATTATATTATATTCCTACTAAAAGACCTTCTCTGGCTCCATAGCTGTTGTTCCTCATTCATACTTGGAGAGGACCAATGACATCACAATATTGGAGTCAAGGTACAAAAGTATCCGACTGGGGCTGATCAGACCAATACAAGCTCAGAAGGCTCTACAGGTAGGGCACAAACACTCCATTTGAACATATGGGATGGAGATGCCTCCAGGTTTGCACATGTCACTTTTCCTTTGTGCTACTGTAATTCTGCTTTGCTCATAAAGCACAGCACCTTCTTTGATGGGGGCACACCATGCTGGGTAGTCCTATATTCACAGAACTAGAGTTCTTCAGAGAAACCTTGAGAGTGTCCTTATTCTGCTGGCTCCATAGCACCATTAAGATAAAATACAACATATTCTCAATGAGTGGGCAGGAGAACATTTTAAACTAAAAATAAAATAAGATTGAATTTTTAAAATAAAATATAAAATCTGTCTGGCACTTAAGGCCCTTCTTAATCTGGCTCCTACCTTCCTTTCCAGTCATATTTCATATCATTCTTTTTCACAAACTCTATGTTCTAGCCAAACCAAACAACTAGGTATTGCCTGAACTCATCATTCCATCTCTTACCTCTGCACATTAGCCCTGACTGCTCACTGTCCTGGAACATGATCCATCCTCACCTTTGCCTCTCAGAATTTTTGTCTTCCTTCCAGTTCAAGTACCACCTCTTCTTTGAAGCCTTCTCTGATCTACCCAATTATTTGCACTCTCTTCCTCAAGTTATTTTTTTAAATGAATATGTATTTGTGTACTTGAGATTTTTTTTCCTCCAATAGAATGTAAAGTCCTTAAGGACAAGAATGGGTTTGCATAGTGGATAGAGTATTGGATTTGGAGTCAGGAAGATTTGATTTTGAATCCTGTCTCAATCACTGACTAGCTATGTGACCCTGGGCAAACAATTCAACTTCTCCCGGTTTTATTTTTTCTCATTTTTCTCATCTGTAAAATGAAGGTAATAATAGTACCTACCTCACTGAGTTGTTGTAAGAATCAAATGAAATTAAAATAAGTAAAGTGTTATATAAATGTTAGCTCTCATCTGGCTGTTATTTTGGTTATGTCTGTATCCACAGGTATGCTGGATCCCATCCTTGGGCTCTCCTCACCACACAATCAATCAATCAATCAGCAAGTATTTATTAAGTACCTGCTACGTGGTAGATTCTATGCTAAACATTATGAACACAAAGATAAAAAAATTAAACAGTCCTTGACCCCAAGGAGCTTACATTCTATCAGATGAGCTAGCATAGACACATATAAGCATATAAAATTAATCCATTACAGAATCCACCAACCTTAATTTAGGGGAGTCTTCCTTATGCTTAACCATCATGGTACATCTTAAAATTCATTTCCATCTTACAATTCTGTCTCAGACATTTTCCATATAGTCAAAATATTCTCCCAGGACTGTACATGAACTTCTATTCTCTTTCCCTCTCTCTTCTCTAGCCTTTCTTCTTCGGTTTTACTCCAGACCCCCTTTCTATGTACCAACCACCAGCCTTAACTGTGGGCTAGTAAGGCCCACTTTGAGATTACTGAAATACAACTTAATGTTTCAAGGCCATCTCCTCTATGATGACTTCCCTGATCATGCCAGACAGAAGAGATTCTTCTACTTGCACTCTTTAAGGCCTTTAATTTATACTGATCATGTAGCATCACACCCTGCCCTGTAGAAAAGTCATAGGGTCTCTGCTACTGGACCTTGAGCTCCATGAGGGCACAAACCATGATTTATACATCTCAGTACCCTATAAAGGCCTACCTGGCACAGTATATTTTCACATTGTGGAAGCTCAGTAAATATTTCACCAGATCAAAGATTCACAGGTTAAAGGGGCCTTAGAGATCCAGTCTCACCATCTTGTAGATGAGGTAACCAGGGCCCAAAGGGAAAAAGTGATTTTCCCAAAGTCATACGAGTACTAAATATCAGAGCCAAGGTTTAAACTCAGGTACTCTGACTCCAAATCCAGTCCACTTGCAATCCAATCCAATCCTATAAACATTGATTATTAAGTGCCTACTACACTAGGTTCTGGGTATATAAAGATGAAATAAAAAACAGACCTTCTATTACACCAAGATGCTCAATAAATATACAAATGAGGAAACTGAAGCCCAAAGAGGTTAAGTGACTTGCCCAAGGTCATAGAGTTTGATAACAAAAGAGCCAGGTCTAGCATCTAGCTCAACGGAATCCATTGGACTAATCAATGAATTGCACAGAAGCTGGTTATCTAGACAGTCGAACAAAATTATCTGATGGGAAATCGGTTGATTCAATCTTTCAGAGGCAACAAATGCTCTGGAACAAGAGGGAAATTCCATTGCTCAAGCAAAGCGGTTTCCTCCTGAGGCAACCTGAGTACATGCAAAGCATTTCAAGAGGGTAAAGCTGCTTCCTCATTTTTAAAATTATTTTTAAATAGATTAAATTTCTTTCCCCTGTGGGGGAAAAATACAAAAGAGAAATCATTGACAAGTTTTTTATTCTAATTGCAGTATTCTGTACATCAAATAGGTTCAATGTAGCATAAAATACAGATGTTATTTCTGTCATTTGATAACCGGATTATTCTTTTATTTCTATTTGTCTTCAGAAAAAAAAAATTAACTCTTGTAGAGGCAGTGTAGTACAATGCAAAGAACACTGGATTTGGAGTCAGAGGGAGCCTCGGTTCAAATTCCAGCTCTGCAAGTTACTACTTGCATAACCTTGGGTCTCAGTGTCCTTGTCTGTAAAATAAGGGGGTTGGACTATGTGGCCTCAAAGGCCCATTCCAACTTCAACATTTAATACGTATTTGTTGACTGACTGACCAACTGACTGGAGTGAGGAACATTGAACGACCAAAGGGCCACATGTGGCCTCGAGGCCACAGGTTCTCCACCCCTGGTTTAGGCAGTAGGACAGAAAATGAAGGAGAAAGATTTTTAAAAGTGGTGGGAAGGTTACAATGGCAAACTTTGTAGTTTTACCTGGGCCCCTGGGTCCCTGGGCCCAGCCCCTGTACCACACTGAAAATCACTGTGGTAGATTGCTGATGCTTGAGTTAAAATGCCTGGACTATACTGAAAGGCAACAAACCTCAAGTTCCTCAAATCCACCCCCAAGCTCCCCATGTCTAGACTCTTTATCTCAGCCAAGAATATATGGGCAATTCTTGTAGCTCTTCCACTGGGATAAGGAAGTGTGGAAAGAAGCAATTAAGCCAGGGTCCCATGATCTGTGGCCTAAGTGCAATCAGTACAACAGGGAAGGGCTCCAAATAGCTTGTCAAGATACAATTGTCACTGATCTTGTGACACGATGTAATCATCACCGGATCTTTCAGTGTTCTAAGACCATAGGCAGCTCAGCAACATGGCCCAACATAGGACAACACACAGAAACACAGGGAAAAAATCAAAGGCAGAGATAGTCTTACAAAGAATGATAGACTCCTGTGGTCCCACTGCTGTGTCAAATCTCATCTGGCTCTCTTTCCCTTTTTTGAAGATGACCAGCTTTGCAAACAGTGAGGTGATGCAGTGGATAGAGTGCCAGACCTGGAGTCAGATAGGCTTATCTTCCAGAGTTCAAATCCAGCCTTACTGTGTGACCCTGGACAAGTCACTTAACCCTGTTTGCCTCAGTTTCCTTATCTGTAAAGTAAGCTGGAGAACAAAATAGCATACCACTCCAATATCTTTGCCAAGAAAACCCCAAATGGGGTCACAAAGAGTCAGACACAACTGAAAAATGACTTAAATGAAACTTTGCAATCAGTGGTGCGGCAAACCAGGCTGAGACACCAGCAGATGTGTAGGTTTCACTGCTCAAAACAGTGGAACAGAGGCTGATGGGTCTTCAGGGCCATTGCTCATAGCTACTACCATCTTGGCCCACAAATACTGCCATTTTGTCCCAGAGCTCAGCTTCCTTGACTTCTTTAGTACAATCTCAAATAGGAGAGAAATGAAGAGGAGGAGATAGGCATATTCCCCTTGCCTCCCTCCCCTCTTTATGATCAGAATGCTGGTGCCCTCAACAGAAAAAAAAAGTTAACAAGAAGGGAAGGCTTGGAGATAAAAGATAATGAATTGTTTTGGACATTTTGAGTTTAAGATGCCTATAGGACATCTCGTTGGAAATGTCTAAATAGGGAGCACAGTATTTATTGTACTCTACCGATTTCCCTATGAAGAGAACCTTTAGAATAAATCTCCTGTATAGACTTGTATTCTGCAGTATAACTAATAAGTTAATCAGTTTTCAGGCTTCTAAATGAAATGTTAGGTGGTAAAGGAGAGGAAGACAGTCCAAGTGCACAGTCAGGCTCTGGGAAGGTCACCCAATTATGCACAGACTGCCAAGCTACTGGGAGAGCTTCCAATCTTGGGCTACACTGGTTCAACCTGGCTTCGCACCCACTAGAACTGGTGACTGATCAGGTGGGTCTGAGCCAGGCTCCTTCAGGGCTGAAGCTACTTCTTAGGCATGCACTGGGCACCAATGCGAGTTTGTGAATTGCATTAACTATTTCAGGGCCATCAAGATTAAACTACTGTAAAGTATAATGACCTTTATGCTACCATTTGCAGATCTTTCCTTTTTTAAAAAATTACTATCTAAAGGGAAGCAAGAGAAAAGACATCTTCATTAAATGCCTTGGCCTTTGAAGATGAAGGACACAAGGGAGATGACTGGGTTTGGAATCAGATGACCTGGGTTTATATTTCGGATCTGTTACTTACTCTTTGCATGATCTTGGGCATGTTAGAAGTTAACTCTCTGGGCCTCAATTTTGTCATATGTAAAATGACAGCCTTGGAATAGACAATCTTTAAGGTTCCTTTCAATTCTAAAATCTTATGATACTATGATAAAGAAATATTAGTATTTCAGAGTTTTAAGGGATCTTAGCTATCATTCAAAGAATCAACAAGCATTTATTAAGTGCTTACCACGTGTTAGGCCCGGTGCTAAATGCTTGAGGTACAAAGACAAAAGTGAAACATAGAAGGGGAAAGAGAATTGTCCTTAGGGGGCCTGAGCTCATGTTCTACTACATAAACTTTGTAGTTACATGACAATGAGAAAGCCATTTAACCTTACTGTCCTTATTTGAAAAATGATCTCAAAGTTAGAACTCAAAAGGATCTTAGAGGCCTCCTGGTCCAACCCCTTCGTTTTACGGAAGATGAAACTGATATCCAGAAGGGTGAATTAACTGGTCCAAGGCAACAAAGAAAGTTAGTGGTAGAGCCAGGACTATTACAAACCAAGTCTCCTTGTTCTTTCCCATGGCACTACAATGAATAATAAAATCACAAGAATCCAGAGCTAGAAGAAACAGCAGAGGTCACTGAGCCTAGCCCCTACCTAAGTCAGGTACTCCCTCTATAATATTCCCCCAAGAAGTCATCCATACTTCCACTCAAAGACCCACAGAGTCAGGCGCTTACTCCTGACATCTCAGACCTTTGGCTTTCTGACAATGGCTAGGACAGGGAAAACCACCTAATCCATCACCTGTTTACAAACAAGACTATCCTTACACCACCACCCAGGGAAATGGGAATCAGTCCTTTTCCTGATGCTCTGCAGGGAAACCATTCTCACTTCTGACCAATAACAGCTTTGATAACTACTGTGGGTAGAAAGTTATTTCTTATGACTTAAGAGAAAAGCATTCCCATCTCAATCATTTTTAATCTCCTCCTTTCTGCTCTCATTAGAGATCATTTTCAACAAATTCTCATCATATTATATGCCAGACTCTATTTTTTTTCTGAAAAATAAAATGCCATAGTGCAAAAGTTCTCTGAAATTTCATCCTTTCTCCATCATAGCACACAAATCAGATCAAGCAATATACAGTCATTTTGACTGTGCTGATGGAATTAATCAGTTAAATCAGGCAAATAGCTAGTCAACTCAACTAAAAATAAAGACTGAGTTAGTTGTCTAGATTAACCAATCTATTTACTCAAAATGGCCACCCCAAAGAATTGGACATTGAGGGGATACCCATTAATTGGGGAATTGGTTAAACAAGTTGTGGTATATGATCATGATGGAATACTATTGTGCTGTAAGAAATGATGAGGGGAATGGTTTCAGAAAAACCTAAGAAAACCTATATAATTTGATGCAGAGTGAAGTAACTGGAACCAGGGGATCATTGTAACAGCAATATTGTAATGATGATCAACTATGAAAGTTTTAGCTATTCTGATCAATAGTCCAAGACAGTTCCAAAGGACTCATGATGAAAAATGCTATCTCCAGAGAGAGAACTGATGAATTCTAATTGAATCATAATTTTTTTTACTTTTTTTTTGCTTTTTTTGTAACATGGCTAAAATGGAAAGATGTTTGCATGATTTCATATGTGTAATTAATATCATATTGCTTACCTTCTCCAACGGTGGGAGAGGAACTAAAAGGAGTGAAAGAATTTGGAACTCAACTTTTTTTAAAAAATGAATGCTAGAATTAAATAAATAAATAATTATTTATTTAAAAACAAGAACAAAATGGCTACCCCGGGCATGTGTGTGAGTGGGTATGGGTATGTGTGTAGACCTAGTCTGTGTCTCTGATTGATTGATTGATTGATTTTTGGCTTTTAAAAAATAATTTATATTGCTATCTTTTGTTTTTTAAATCACCAGGGTTTCTCCCCATTCTCCCTCCCATAAATTCAGTGTAATAATATTTTTAAAGAAACAAAAGAAAAAGAAAAATCAGCAAGATTTATCAATACATTTAAAGAGTCTGAAAATACATGCAATGTTCCACACCCATAAACCTCTCACCTCCAAAAAGCAGTGCAAAGAGGCATCTTCTCATATCTGTTCTTTGGGGGTAATATTTGTTCTTTGCAATTCTGCAACATCCACTTGTTTGCTATGGTCATTATTTCCACCTACATTGTTGTAGTCATTGTGTATGTCCTGTTCTTGGCTCTGCTCACTTCACTCTATCAGTTCAAATAGATCCTTTCATGCTTCTCTGTTTTCATCATGTATTCATCATCTCTTATAGGACAGTAATATTCAATTACATTTATGAACCACAATTTGTTTAGCCATTCCCTCAACTGTTTGACGTCTACTTCGTTTCCAATTCTTTGCTACCAAAAAAAAAAAGTGGTGCTATAAATATTCTGGTATGTATGAGTACTTTCTACTTATTAATGCTTGTCTCTACATTAGACTGGAGTCTTAGTACTAGAAAAAACCCTAAAGATCACCTTCCATGGGAGATTCCCTAGCTTTCTTAAAGCACAATGTAAATGCCACTTCCTATATGAAGACTTTCCTAACCCAGCTCCTCCCCAGTTATTAGCACTGCTTTTGGAAATTACTTTGTACTATATTGTATATACTTTGTATTTGCTTACTTATGTACATACTATATCTCCCCTTCCCCAGTATAATGTAAGCTCCCCGAGGACAGGAGGGGTCTTTTTTTTTTGTCATTTTATTCCTAGTACCTAACACAATGCTATCCATTAGTAAAGGTTTGATGAATTGAATCAAGAAGGAGTCTAGTGTAGTGGAAAGAATGCCACACCAGAGGTCAAGAGAGCAAGGTCAAGGCTAGGTTCTAGCCTGACTAGTAGATAACTTTGGCAAGTCTCTCTCTTCTAAGGGCCTCAGTCTGCTCATCTGTAAAATAAGGGTGATCTCTAATGTCCTTTCCAATCCTCACATTCTGGGTTTCCAATAGCAAAGACACAAAATAAAAGACTGGAGAAAATTTAGGTTAGAGACAAGAGTCAAGAAAGCTGAACATGAAATTATAGCTTCATGACACTGCTTAAACATTAGGGAAAAATTAATCACCTGATTGGTTGTTCTATGTTGCTCAATTTTGAAAATCCTGGAGTCATAGAGTTGAAAGGGGCACAGTTCAAACCCTGCCAGGAGCAGGAATCAATCCCATCTTTAACCTCCTCAACAAATGGTCATCTAGCCTCCCCCTGAAGAATTCCACTGTCAACCAAGAATTAATTGTCAAGCAAGTCAACCTCTTACATTGTTAGAAAGCCCTAGTTATTAGCAAGGTGTTTTTTTTATCTTATATAAAGCTAAACTCCACCTCCTCTTAATTATCCTCCATTGGTCCCAGTTCTGCTCTCTGGAACCAATCAGACTAAGGCTTAGACTTAAATCTAAATCATGATTGCTTTTTCCAGTGTCATGGAGACATAGCCAAAGTATGAGGCACCTATTCCACGGTCCTGTCCACTCTGCTCTTACAGAGGAAAGGGACAAGAAGAGGCACTTTCTCCCTTTTGCTAATGAGACTTGACACTAACAGCACACAACCTGTTACCACGACCAGGAAGGCCAGACAGTTGTGATGGCAGAAAAGTAGTAGCTGGGGCAGCTAGGTGGCGCAGTGGATAGAGTACCGGCCCTGGATTCAGGAGTACCTGAGTTCAGATCCAGCCTCAGACACATAATACTTACTAGCTGTGCAACCCTGGGCAAGTCACTGAACCTCATTGCCTAACCAAATAAAAACAAACAAACAAAAAAAAGAAAGAAAGAAAAAAGAAAGGTAGCATCCATTACCCTAAGAAGGCACCAACTACCACTCTGAGGTTGTCTACAGACAGTAAATAAAATGAGGGATAATCTATGTCTCTGATCTGGTATCCTCAAATGGTCCCTTATACTGTGGCTATAAAATCTGATTACATTTGAAGAATGAATACCAAGAGAACCAAATGGGAACTCTTCATAGCAAAGTAATACAGCTCTAGCTTTGATTGTATTCTCCTGTGTTATCTATAACCCTAGGGAAAATTCTGTTACTGATCTTTACTGTGATCTGCCTGAGGTGTTAGGTACAGAGGAATGATTGTCATAGCATCAGTGACAGCTTTATTCTTGAAAGTACTTTCTTAACTCTTCCCTCTTTTCTCAAGCAGGCCTATTTCAGAGGAGACAGTGCAGTAAAGTGGAAAGAGTCCTGAAGTTGGAGTCAAAAGACACGGATTCCAATCCCACTCCTCCTACCCCATAAAACCATAGGCAGGTCATTTACTATAAGTTGGCTTCAACTTGAATATCTTTAAAATGAGGCGATCAGACTACTTGATCTCTAAAGTTTCTTCCTGACCTGAATCCTGCGATCTCATGATACTGCAAGGCTTCAGAACCCTAGTAATCTACAATCCCAGAACCCTGTCCTATTACTCTATTAGACTTACTAACTAGATTCTGGCAAATTCCTCTTTCCCAAAAAGCCTTCCCACACCCCATCTTCTATGCACTACGTGGCAGATGATTTTCTTCACACTCTGACATCTGACTTGTCCTCAAAGTCCATAGAATACTCCAACTGATTTCTGGGCAGGAAGGACTCTTTTATCATGCCAATGACATTCATATATGAGAATCAGATCACAAGATTCCAAAGGGCCACAAGCTGAGGGTGAAAAAAAACCTCACAGCAAGCAATGTTGATATCAAATGAAGCTTGCCAATTTTCAGCAGAGCAAGTCAAAGTTGCTGGATGATATTCATGCTAAGTGAAAGGAATTCAGGAAAGGGCAGAATGGTGATGACTTGAAGGTGTCAGAGACAAAAGTTGCAGGACATGGAGGGATTTCTAGATCTTTTTAAATACTTAGCTACCCTTAGTGGGTAGACTAATATAAAACCAGAATAAAGGGCTCCAAATGATACAAAATGAAGGTGTTCTTGGCCTCTGCCATGCATGTACATGCATGGCCACTTAGAGATTTCTGCTCTATAGCTCATCCTTTGGACATTGGAAAATACACTGTTCTAACAATCATTCTAACAGCTTAGGCAGCTATGTCTCACAGTGGATAGAGTACTGAGCCTGGAGTCAGGAAGACTCCATTTTCATGAGTTCAAATCTGGCCTCAGATACTTCCTAGCTGTGTAACCCTGGGCAAGTCACTTAACCCTCTTGGTGTCAGTTTTCTAATCTGTAAAATGGGCTGGAGAAGGAAATGGCAATCCACTACAGTATCTCTGCCTAGAAAACCTCAAATGGGGTCATGGAGAGTCTGACTTTACTGAAAAGCAACTAAACAACAACTGAAACAGTCATGAAGCCTGAGGTCCAGTTTCAGCTCTGCTGTTAACTAACTAAGAGGTTTGGGGCATGTTACTTCACATCTGAGGGTCTCTGATTTCTCTTCTATGTCAATCAACCAATAATAAAACAAAAATGACAAGAATAATAATAATTAGCATTTATCACCTTTAAGGTTCACAAAGTTTACAAATATTATCTCATTTGAGCCTCACAACAACCATGCTATTAGATGCCATTATTATCTCCAATTTAGAGATGAGGAAACTGAGGCAGACAGTGGTTAAGTGACTTGCCCAGGATCACACAATTAGTAAGTGTCTGAAGCTGTATTTGAAATGAAGTCTACCTGACTCCAGGTTCGGGACCATATTCACACTTAGCTTCCACCCATTACTAATAGGAAGACAAAAATGAAACTGATTCTGCCCTCAAGGAGCTTACAGTCTATTGGGAAGACATCTTGGACATATGCATTTATATTTTTAGAGAAGAGCGCTAGCAGAGGGAGGGAAACAGAGAAAGATTCAGATAGATGATGCCTGAGTTTCATCTTGAAGATCAAGGATTCTAAGAATCAGAGGTAAGAAGGCAATGCAATCCAGGCTTGGGGAAAAGCTAAGAAGGCCAGTGTGCTTAAATTGCTACATGCATAAAGGGGAGTAATGTGTTATAAATCTGGAGAGATAGTTTGGGCCCAGATTAGGAAGGGCTTTCAATACCAAACAAGAAATTGATATTTGATCCTAGATGTAATAGGGAGCCACTGGAGTTTATTGAAAAGGGGAATCTTAGCTGCATTTTAGGAAAATCATGTTGGTAGCTATGTGAAAGGTAGATTGGGTTGGGGAAAGATAAAGAGAGACCCAATAGAGGTCTATTGTAACAATTCAAGTGGAAGGTGATGACCACCTGATCTAGAGTGGTAGCTATATAAATGGAGAGAAGAGGACAGTTGTGACAGATTTTATGACTGTAGAAGTAGAGAGATTTGGCACCTGATTGGATGTGTAGGGTGAACGAAGGTAAGAAGTCAAAAATAACATCCATTTCTAAATGTCCAATTGGTGATATAGAACTGGAACTCAGGAAACAGACTAGGACTGGATCTGGAAGTCTTCCATATAAAGATATTTAATTCCATGGGAGCTTATATGATCACTAAGTGAGTGAGTGAGAAGAAAAAAAGAGTAGAGATGCCAAAACAGAGCCTTAGGGTGCAGGTAAAGTTTGGGGGCTGTAATACTGATAATGATTCAAGAAATGTTTCACTTTTTTGTGTGTATGCCTTATAATTTACACAGTGCCTGTCATATAGTAGGCTCTTAAGAAATATAAAGATGTAAAGACAATTTTAAAGTAATTTACAGTTTAGCAGGAGATGACAAGGTATGTACACAAACTAAACAAAAATTAAGATATGATAAGTGTGTAAAAGGTATATAAAATTCTCTCCTGACTCACCTTCCACTCAGCTGCCAATGGGATTTTCCTAAAGCACAGTACTGACCATGTCACTCCCAAGTTCAAAAAGCTTTAGAAACTCCATGCTCCCTCCAGGATAAAAATACAAATTCTTCTGTTTGGCATCTTAAAAAGTTTTACATTCTAGCTCCAGCTTACTTTTCCAACTTCATTCCATATCACTTTCCTTCATACACTCTACAGGCCAGCCCAAAATAACCTCCTTGCTAATATTTTATCTCCATCCCTCATCCTTGGAATTCCTCTCCTCCTCTCCTCTTCATACAACCCCTACCTTCCTTCCAAGCTCAACTCAATTGCTACTTTCTATTCATTTAGACTTTTCCTAATTCCTCCAGGAAAGAGTGCCTCTCACACCCAGAAATTACCTTGTATGCACTTTGTGTGTAATTATGTGGGTTTTTTTTTTGTTTCCCCGGACAGAATAGAACATCCTTGAAGGTAGAGGCTGTTATTTTTTTCTTCCTATTTCCCCATGCCTAAATGACTGCCATTTAGTAAGCAATTAATAAATGCCTATTGACTGATAGAAAAGATCATATGAAAGAGAAATCACTTCCAACTAGAGGAGTCAAATCATCAAATGTATTTGGCACAGACTGGTGATTCATCCTCCTACAACAAGCATCTATTAAATCCCTGTTATGTGCCAGATACTTTGCTAGGCTCTGGAGACACAAAGATAAAACAGAAGCAGTCTTTACCCTCAAGAAGCTTACATTTGTTTGATCACTTTTCTGTGTGACAATGAGAGAGGAATTCATAAGGAGGGAGGCATTTGTTCTGAGTGTAGAAGGATGGGTAAAATAACCATATGTGGAGATGGAGGGGATGGCATTCCAGGCATAGGGAGAATCATGACTGCAGGTGTGGAAGCAGGAAAGTGTAGGATGTGTTTTGAGGTGCAATGAGTAAACCATATATAGCACATGGATTCAAATTTAGAACACGCTTTTTTGTGAAATCTGGCTTAGATAAAGCCTAAGAGTAGCCCATAATGGATGCCATTTTCTAGAACTAGAATATATGCATATTTCTTTCAAAGACATCTCAATTTGGGATGTGACCTACATTCAGCAGTGGCCTATATTTGTGCCAGTATGATGTATGATGGGGTGTGTGAAGAGGGATGGAGGAAAGAGGAATAGAAGGAAGGGGAGAGAGAGAGAGAGAGAGAGAGAGAGAGAGAGAGAGAGAGAGAGAGAGAGAGAGAGAGAAGAGGAAATAACTAATTTATTTGGATTTAGAGGAAGGGCCTTGAAGATCATGTATTCTAATTCTCATATTACAAATGAGGAAACTGAGGTCCAGATATGGGAGAAATCTTGCCAAGGTTACACAGCAAGGAAGGGGCAGAACCTAAACTTGAACTCATGTATTCAGATCCCAATCTCAGCCAATACTCATTCCATTACACTGCACTACCCCCCCCATCCTGCATCGCCCATCTACAATAGAAACAGCCCTAAATCTATAAGCAGAGGACCTAGGTCCTAGGGGATTGGATCTATTTTTGTCCAGTGCAGCCAACCTACTCTAAACCCAATCAAGGTCTTTAGTCATTACGTGACAGCCTGGAGGATTCTGCAGTTCTGCAATACTCCAAGATTACAAAACTCCTAATTAATACAAAAAGGCAAGTAAGTGCCAGTCAATTCTTTGCTGCCACCTCATTACCCGGTCTCGCTCATCTCTCTCTCTCAGCTTTGGTCAATAAAAATGGAAGTTCTTCTATATCACTTCACCCTGAAATATGCCAATTCTATCAACAGTGGCCTTCGTTTTTGCATATTAGACAGTAACAAGATATCCAGGTTCAAACTCCAGCTATTTTAGAGCTGAACAATACAGTAATTGAGGAGAAGAATGAGCAGGCATGAAGGAGAGAGACCAGGCTCCCCCATGGCGGAGGTCCCATTCCATATGTTCCTACATTAAAATAATGCAAATCAATGCAAGTGCAGCTGGATGCCAAGAAAATGTTATGTAACTAGTGGTCGAATTATGTCAGTTGTTTCCAAATGCTGCATTGCCTTGGAAAGAAACCATTTTCTTTCTTTTTTTTTTAAGTGGACTACTCACCACCCACCCGAGCTGGAATATGGTGATATAAAGCACTGTGTCTGAAGGTAGAAGATCTGGAATCCTGGACTAGGTCTACATGCATGACTTGGACAAGCCACTTTAGCTTTACAGGCCTCAGTTTCCTCAATGAAAGGGTTAGTCTAGATGATTTCAGATTTGAAGTCAGAGAAACTGAGGTTGAATCTTGGCTCTGCTACTTAAAACTTGTGTGACTCCAAAATTGAAGCAAGTCATTTCTCCTCTCTCTCCCCCTCAGTTTCTTCATCTGTAAAATGAGAGGATTAGACTCAAAAACCTCTAATGTTCCATCCAGTTCTAAGATGTTACATCTGTTAACATTCCTTCCACGACAGCAATCACAGAACTGTAGAACTGAAAGGAAACCTAGAGATCACTGAGGACAACATTAAGGAGACAGAAAGGTACAGAGATTTGCCTGAGACTTTGATCCCATGTCTGGAATGCTCTACTTCCACATCTCCTTCTCCTGGTTTCCCTGGCCTCCTAAAGTCTCAGCTGAAAAACCCCACCTTCTACAAGAAGCCTTTTTCCAACCCTCTTAATTCTAATCAATCTCTCCATTGATTATGTCCAATTGATCCCATACATAATTTATTTGTACATAATTGTTTACATGTTATCTCCTCCATTAGTCTGTGAGCTCCTTGAGAGCAGGTACTAGCTTTTACCTTTCTTGCATATAATAGGCACTTAATAAATGTATACTGATTGAGACTTTAGAGGAAGTTGATGACAGAGAAAGGTCTAAACCTAGGTCTTTTGGCACCCAAGACCATGGTATTGCTACTATCCAATCCTACCTCTTTTAAGGACCAACTGAGACAAGACCTGTTCCACACTCTGCTCCTCCACATCATTTGAATCCAAAGTGATCCCTCTGTAGTATAGAGACAGAGACAGAGGTAGATAGATAGATCCCTCTTAGTACATACCACACAATATTATAGTTATTTGTCTTCATGTCATATCCTCCCCTACCAGGCTGTTGATCTATAGAAGGAAAGAACCACCACTTGACATTTGACCACTTAAACTGCCCTCTCTAAGATTCCCAACAGTTTCATATGCTAAAAGTAATTTTATATATGTGTGTATGTATACATTTATATTTATATATATTTATATGTGGGCATATGCATATACATACATACATACATACATACATGCATGCATACATATGTGTGTGTGTTTGTGTATAAAATTTATCTCTCTTTAACTGAAGAATATCCTGCTAGCAAATCAAACCCAACATGTGCAAAATAGAGCTCATTATCTTCCCCCAGAACCAGCCTATTCTACAAACTTTCTTATTTCTCTTGAGGGTACTACTATCCTCCAAGTCACCCAGGTTCACAAATTCAGAAGTATTCTCCAAGTTTTTGTTGAATGGATGAATTAATGAAATAATATACAATGTTGTTCAAAGGGAGACAGAATTCATTGAAACCAATGTAATTACCTGGTGCTGATTTAACAGAAGGGGTGGGATTTAACAATGTGATAGTTCAATAGATCTATGATCTAATTGATGTGATAGAACAGTGTCTCCAAGAGTGTGAATCACAATCAATCAACATCTTCTCAGCCTGCACAACTCTCATTCGTGTCCTCCCAGAAGTCTTCCAAACAGGCTCCCTCCACTTGCCAAATAGTGGCCTTTCCCTAGGTCACTTAATGTCATGGAATACCAATGGAACTCATGATCAGTCCACCAGTTATCCCTTATTCTCATTACTTCATTAAGCATCCTCCTTTTCCAAACATGTCTCTCTAATGTTACATTTTACACTACTTCTCCCATTAAGTTCTTTTTTAAAATAATATTTTACAACTTGTTCAACCTACCATATGTCTCTTCATTAGACAACCTATAATTTTAAATCTTTGGAAACTAATATGCCATGACTTGTAATAATATCATATCACCATAAGAATATTTGTTAAAAAGATGGTTCTTTATATAAGACTACACCTTCACATCCTTCTTTAAATAGGTTGGTATGGAAGGCTATATGTGAACCTATATAATTGGCATTTTTCATCCACTTGGGTTTTGCATGTGGATAGTTATGTCAAACTCTTCTGATTATAGATTTTAATTTGGGTACCCTGCGATATTCTAGTGCTTGAGCCAATCAGCACAGTTGTCACCTGCAAACAGGAACATCTGAAGAACCTCGTCATCTATAGGGAATTCCTGTTTAATTTGTACTCTGTATAGGACATCCTCTAAGGCTGTGTCAAACACCTTTAACAATAATATATATTCTTATTTTATTTATCCCTTGATATTAATAGAGGGTTATTTAGCAAAGTTATCTGTTGTTACATCTTGAAATGTTAGTTTTCTTAATGTATGCAACAGAGGCACCTCAGAGGAGAAAGCCTTTAAGACAGTATTTTACTATGCCAAATAAACAACTTTTTATAATTAAAAAATAATAATAAAATTGTATCTTTTATGTTCTACATTTTTCTGTCACTTGTCCTACTGTAAAGACAAGGTCTACTGTAAAATATGATTTGTGGAAGCCTGCCTGATCCCTTTTTATACAAAGACGCCCTTGATAGGTATATTGATTGTTCTCAGAGATATTTTTTGCAGAGAGAGAAAGTCATATATGGAATAGTAGTTATTAATCTTTTTTCTGTAATAAAGGCAATCCCTAAGGTAATGTTCAATCTAGAGTGTAATTGGGGAAGGGGGAAAACTGGGTATCGATGATTATCCTCATTATGTCTCAATCACCTTTATTTATTATTAATAAAATCCTTAATTTTTTCCAAGAGTAGCTTTCTCCCTTTCAAGAATCTTGATAATCAATCTCTCCATGCCTTTGAAAGTGTCTCACCCTAAAATGTCTGTATTCTTTGACTCAAAGATTCCATTATAGGATTTATATCCCAAGGCAGCTATTGATCAGAAAGAGTATCTACATATACCAAAGTATTTATGGCAGCACTTTTTGTGATGGCAAAGAATTGGAAACAAAATAGATGCCCAACAACTAAAGGAGTGGCTAAATGCATTGGAGTTCATGAATGTAATGGAATATTACTGTCTTGTAAGAATTGATGAATGTGATGAAAACAACGAAGCATGGAAAGATATACATGAACTTATGCTGAATAAAGTAAGCAAAGCCAAGAAGATAATATATATGACTGCAACAATGTAAGTGGAAGGAACAGCCACAAACAAACAAACAAAAAAAAACCACAAGTGAATGTTGCACAATTATAAAGAATAAGCATAATGTGGAAAAATGAGACACTAATACACTGTTGGTGAAACTGTGAACTGATCCAAGCATTTTGGAGAGCAATGTGGAATCATGCCTAAAAACTATGAAATTGTGTATACTCTTTGACCCAGCAATGCTACTATTGGATGTTACCCAAAGTGATCAGGGAGGGAAAAAATAACCTATATGTTCTAAAATATTTATAGCAGCTCTCTTTGTGGTAGCAAAGAACTGGAAATTGAGGGGATGCTGGTCAACTGGGAATGGCTAAACAAGTTGTGGTATATGATTGTGATGGAATACTACTGTGCTGTAAGAAATGATAGGCAGGTTGATTGTAGAAAAACACGGAAAGACTTGCATGAAATAATGGAGTGAAATGAGCAGAACGAAGAGAAGACCATATTGTTCGAAGAGTAACTGTGAATGACTAAGTTATTTTGAGTATTATAAATCTTCAAAGGACCTGTGAAGAAGATGGTATTCACCTCCAGAGGAAGAACTGATAAATAGAAGTATGTACAATATGGTTTCACACACACACATGCACACACGCACACATGCACACACACACATTTTGTTACTGTTAAATCATTAGTCATGTCCAACTCTTCATGACCCCATTTGGGGGTTTTCTTGGTAAAGATGCTAGAGTAGTTTGGTGTTTCCTTCTCCATCTCATTTTTTAAAGATGAGGAACTGAGGCAAATAGGGTTAAGTAACTTGCCCAGGGTCACACAACCAGTAAGTGTCTAAGGCCAGATTTGAACTCATGAAGATATCTTCCTGACTCCAAGCCCAGTGCTCTATCTACCATGCCACCTAGATGCTTTGTGTGTGTGTATATGTGTCTGCATGGGGGGGGGGGAGGAAGAGAGAGAGAGAGAGAGAGAGACAGAGAGAGACAGAGAGACAGAGAGACAGCGATAGACAGAGAGAGAGAGAAGTGGTAGCCTTCTCTAGTGCAGGGTGGGGAGGGAGGAAGTGAGACAGGTCAGAACTTAAAATGTGACAAAAATTAAATTAAAAAAAGAATAAATATGGTTCAAAAGAAGAAAATAAGACATTGGTATAAAACAGTCCCCACTTTGCAGAGGTGGGAGATGTACAAATGTTGCACATTGAACATATTTTTATACTTTTTTCAATGCGTAAATCAGTTATTCTGTTTTTCCCCTCTTTCTGTCCTTAAAAATTCTATTTCTTCTATATATTGGCTCTCTTGGAGGCAGACGTAAGAGGGAAAACTATGGTGATATAAAAAACAAAATACAACAATAAAAACTTTTTTAAAGTATGTCACCTCCTTCACTGACTTTCTCTTCATATACCTGGTCCAGTCTGCCTACTTTTCCCATAGTTGTTTTCTTTAGCACCATTTCTACTTCTTCATTCAGCAAATCTTTTTACTATGATGTTAAAGCACTCTCATTAATGAAAATAATAGTTTGCCCATAGTAATTTTAGCACTTTTCTTCATTCCATTTTCATCTCCAAAACGTGTTCAGAGTGATCTGACTGAGCTGGGCTCTTCAGTAGGCTTTTTATAATATTATCTTTCCTTCTACCATGTCTAACTGTCTCATGAAATATCACCCACAATCTTTATCTCTTCCCCTTTAAGATTTGACCAACAAGTTTATATTCTAATGTTTATATTCTAACTAGTGCTGTCCAGGGTGCTATAACTACTTTTGGAAAAGAGATCAAGTGTTTGCTGCTTTAGGCAATTTCTAAGTACTTTTGATCTCCTTATTGTGGCAACTGACTGATATTGACTAGGTTTCCTTAGGAAATGGTGATGGTCTACAGCAATATCTGGTCTTTAGCTTTTTTAATGAGTCATGTTGCAGTATTTTAATTATATGACATATATTCTCATTTTTATTCTTTTGTATAATTTGATATTGATTTTTATCTTTGCTCTAACAAAATGATGGTCTGACTATGCATAGACAACTGATTCAGAAATGACTTTCACATTGGTGAGCAGTCATTTCCTGTCTGTTAAGGCATAATCAATTTTAATTTTTGTGATGCTATTTTACACTTGTCAAGTCTACCACCTTCCAACTCTTTTCTTAAAGAAAGTGTTCATGATATATAGGTGTGAACCTTCAATCTAGGCTACAAGCCTTTGTCCACTTCTGCTTTTTATTCCAAGTTACATTTTTTTCCATCATCCCCTATGCCTGTCTTTGTATTGAAGTCACCAAGAATTAAGATACATATTAATTAATCGGGAGAGTCTTATCAAGTTCTTCACAGAAATTCCCTATCCTTCCACTCTCTGCAATAGAGGTTGACATGTAAGCTATGACTTTCATTATGATCTTTTACAAATTTTTATCATGAGCACTATAATATGTGACCAAAAGTCCCAGGAAATTATGTTTCGGGTTGTATTTAGACACACCATAAACCTCACTCTTTTACTCCCTTCTCCAGGGAGGACCTCCAAGCCATCCTTCCATTTAGGTGTAACTTTCTTTGATCTTCTGGTTTCATTTTTAACTAGTTACAAATGTTAGTATTGATATGATTCACTCCCTCCAGTAATCTGTCCACTCACTGATCAATTGTGTGTACTAGCAGTTATTGTTTTAAGATGCTCAAAAATCTGTGTGATTCTTTGTACCCTATTTCTCCTTTATTGCCACTCTGCTGTAATCATTACAGAAGGGGCTCAGCCAAACAGAATGAAAGGCTATTTTGCATTTGTCTTTTTTTTTTTCATAGGTTTCCATTTGTCTCCAGTAGCCAGTCTACTGTTGATAAGATTCTCTGTATTCAGCTAGGCTGGTCCTTGGACAGCAGATTCAGTCTTTCACCTGCACATGGTAGACCCTGCTAGAGCTTGAGATTCATTGGCTTAAACTTTAGGAACACTACTCCATGACACAATGAAGCATCAGACTAGGACTTTATGGATGTAGGATGGGAAAGACTAGAGAAGTTTCATCTAAGGAAATCATACTGAGCTTGGGCTCAAAAGACCTAGGTTCAAGTTTTGATTATGTTCCTTATTAGCTATGTAACTTTGAGCAAGTGACTTCACCCTTATGAGCCTCAAATCTTCAAAATGAGCCTTAATCTTCAAAATGAAGTAGTATTTGCACTACTTATTACGTGAGGTTGTTGTGAGGACACTTTGTACATTGTCAAGTGATATCAAAATGTTAGCTATTATTATTGTCATCTCATTCTTCTGATTTTTTTCAATGAGGTTCAGATTGAAATGGACCTGGGACAAGTCATTATCCTGTTTTAGGTCTAGATCTGCTTTGGTCTATTTAGATTTAAGTCTATTTAAATGAAAAAAAGGAAAAAGGCATCAGCACACTAGTGACTCAGAGTTCTACTTCCTATATTAAACTCAATATCAACATTATACAAGATTCAGCAATATAACAACCAACAGTGCTTAAACATTCAACTTTTTTTGAATTATCAATTTCTCCAGGAGCCTTAGGATTCTCTAGGATCTCTAGGGAATCCAAAAATGAAAATTCAAGGTGAAAATTCTCTCCGCAAATTAGAAGGAACCAATTTTATCCCAGACAAAGCCCCATATATAGTCAGTATACTTGGGACTCACTATCCCAAAAGAAGACTGCCACATTCCCCCACACTCAGGGTTTAGCAGCACCCTGAAGGTTTGGAATAACTTTCTGTAATATCATTGGCCTGAGCCCCCCATTTCAAGTGTGCTCTTCCCCCCACTTTCATTAGCCAATAGTGACTAATTCCTGTTTAATTTAACAAATTAATATCAATTTAAGTTTTTAAAAATGGTATTTAGTTTAAAGATATGGGAAGAACAGAAGTATAAACACACACCCCCAACACTTCAGGGACATATTCTCTCTCCCTTATACAACATTAGCCTCTGGGGAAAATTAGGTGAGACTTAACATACTCCCAACATATCACTGTTACCACCAAGCTCGTATCCAAATATGGCATCACCACTGAATAGGTCCTCATTTCAGTTATTACTAGTCTTGATCCTAAAAGGATCAAAGAACAATCTAACCTCTTTGGACATCGATTCTGGGTGAGCTTCAAAGAACTACAGGGACTCTAATCCTACCCTTCCTGAGTTCCAGATGGCTTGCTCTTTCAAAACTCACAAACTCATAACCACTGAGCCCTTAACCTAAAGTGAATGAAGAAATGCTTAGATGAGGTCCTTCTATTTCATCCTGGAAGGGAGAGGACTCAAAACATCTCCCATTTCAACATTATTTCTTACTGTATGCTGTCAGTTCAACCAAGAAAAAGGGAAATTCCAAGGCCAAACAAGTGCCTTTTGAGAGCATCCCCTGTTAGAGTTTCAGTTTCACAACTGCAAACAAAAAGGCTGCTACCCAGCATATGATTAGCAGACAAGAAGCAGTTACAGAATGTCTACATATGCTACCAAGACTCTGCAAAGTACTTCCATAAGTCATCTTCCAAAGCATGTCATTGTGACTCCCAGAAGCAGGTTCCTCACCCTCTTCCACATGAGGAATGGAATCAGCTAAGCATGTTGATGAATTCTGTGCAGGTTGGCAAGTACTGAACTAATTGGACATTCCCCTATTACATAAGGAAGAACTTCCTAACAATTATAATTATCCAAAAGTGAGATGTGATGCCTTGGAAGGAAGTGAGCTCCTATCACTGGATATTTTTGGGAATTGTTGATTACATTTTGATTTCTTTAATTCTGGTGCCTTTAGAAGGAAGAATAAAGTGTTTCTGAGACTATCAAAAAGGGTCAGAAAACAGTCCCTCAACTGAGATCTGAATAATTTAAAGAATTGCATCTGGGTTTGGTCATAGCACTTCAGCAAAAATATGAGAAAAAGTCAGGATGGTGAAAAAGACAGAAAATAGATCCATGAAACTTTTTGGTTTTCCACAACATCCTAATGCTCTTGAGCCTTCAAAAAGAAAAAGAAAAAGCATTAGACACTTTGTTTTCATTTATATGCTGTTGCTGTTCAGTTGTTTTAGTAGTGTTTGACTCTCTGTGACCCTGCTTGGGGTTTTCTGGGCAAAGATACTGGAGAGGGTTGTCATTTCCTTCTCCAGCCTATTTTACAGATGAGGAAACTGAGACAAACAGTGTTCAGTGACTTGCATAGGGTTTAAGGCCAAATTTGAATTCAGGTCTTCCTAACTCCAGGCCAGGTGCTCTATGCATTGCATCACCTAGCTGCTCTTTCATTCACTTACATGGGGAACTTTTCATCCTTTTCATTATAATCTAGAAAAGAGGTGCTTAACTTTTTTTAATAGTAGGTCCCTTTGACAGTCTGGTAAAGCCTATGGACCTCTTATAAGAATAATTCTTTAATGTGTTTAAATGTATAAAATAAAAACATAAGATTACAGAGGAAACCAAAGGTTAATGAAAACAAAGATTTTTTTTTTCCATTCTAGTTCATGGACCTCCCTGAAATCAATGGGGTCTGTGACACTAGGTTAGGGACTTTTAGTCTAAAAGATGTAAATTATGAAAAGAACAAAAAGAAGTTTGTTGGGGCAGCTAAGTGGTGCAGTAGATAGAGCACCAGCCCTGGAGTCAGGAGGATGTGAGTTCAAATTCAGCCTCAGACACATAACACTTACTAGCTGTGTGACCCTGGGCAAGTCACTTAATCCCATTGCCTAGCCCCCCCAAAAAAGTTTGTTACTGCATTTTTACAAACCTACATAACAGAAGTTTATAGTTTCAAATATAATCCTTGATTGTGTTCTTTGTATTTTGAAACATTTGTGTCTGATGACAATTATGTTCATAATAAAAGAGCAGATTTTAAAAAAATAATTGTGGTAGTTTTTTTAGCAGCTGAGCATCTCAAACAAAACTTAAAGAAAAGCTCCAATGTTAATATTTCAGTTTGGGCCTCCACTTCCTCTCCTGTAAAAAGAGGAAGTTCGACTAGAAAATCTGTAAAGCTAGAAATCCTTCCAGTTCTGAAGCCTAGTATCCTATGATTCTACACTTTCCAAATCAGTCATTTCATCTCTAGAGGCATGCCCTCCCTCCACTGAGACAGATCACAATCCATTCAAGCATAAGCAGTTTTCTGAACCCAATGTAGTATATATGCATACATATGTTTGTGTTATATTTATTATATCTATTATATAAGGTCATACAGATCATATGAGAAAGAGAGAGTCCATGCCCTAGATGTCCACCCTGTACAGATAAGCCTCAGCCCAACTGGTCCTCAGATGGCAGACACACAGCCCTTCACCAGGCCCACATGAAAGCCTTCCCTAGTTGCCAACTTGGCAGGACCTGTCAGAGCTGGTGCCCTGCTGCTGCAGCTTTTGAGAACCACCCATTCATTGCCACCATCAGAGGTGGCAGTAGGGGAGGATTTAAATGAAGGATACATGTCAAAAACACTTATTATGTACATCATTTCTTAGTACCAAAAAAAAAAAATCAGCATTTCTCCTGTTTTGCTGCAAGGGAGGCTCAACGTAATACATTTAAAAATTCATACTTACTTTTTTTTAATGGGGGGGAAGAATTAATTCCTTGCTAATTAAATGAGAACAGAAATTATTGATGTTTCTGAAAGATTTGTTTTTTGTGAATTGCATACACATTGTATTAGAATTCTGTATATGTAAGTACCTTGGTAGTGGGCGTGTGGATTTCTTTTTATTTTCTGGCATTTTTTTCTTGAGAAAAATAGCAACATATCTAAAGCACTTGAGAAATGACAAATTTAAATGCTGGGTGGCATTGAAACAGTCAAATAGTTAAACATAGAAAGGTTGGAGCGGTGGAGAAAATAATGAGACTCATATTTCCTTTAGAAAAAAATTCACTCTTTTTAGGAATGCAGGCCTTATGAATTCCCATACAATATAATGTATTTGAAATACAACTGTTAATTAAACCTTGAGATTTTAAAGGAAGTGTAGTTTTTAAAAACAATTTTATTCAGCTGAAGTGTCCCTTTAATCAGTGGACTGGCCATGTTTATTGAATAGAGTAATTAATTGGAGGTTATGCTATGTTTTGGGGGAAAAAAACTCTTTGGCATCAGGGCAATGGTTAAGGAGGTTATAGTTTACACTCCTTTGATAAAACATGAGTAGGGTAAAGTTACCATGAATCTCCTCTCATTTCAAATAAAAAATAAATTCCAGTGGGGGACTTTGTTCCTTTTTTTATTATTATTAAGTTAAAAATAATTTAAGAAAATAGATCCCATGAGGAAAATAAGGGGATTTGCACTGGTCAATGTACTCCTAGTCTGTGAAAGTCCCTTAACCTTTAAAATCTGGTCTGATTGCCTCATCTTTGTCTTCATTTCACAATATCTAAAGGGTGGTGGTATTTGGAACCAATACTTATTTCATATTTCTGGGCCCATTTTCCCTAATCAAATCCATTTTTTAAGATCTAGTTGGTTTTGTCCTAATGGAAATAACATATAGTTGGAAATGGGGGGAAGGGAACCACTACCTTCCAGAACAGGAGTTCTTAACCTTTTTTGTGTCAAAGTCCCCTTTGGAGGTCTGGTGGCATTCTGAAACTCTTATCAGAATAATGCTTTCCAATGCAAAAAATAAAATATATAGGATTATAAAAGAAACCAATTATGTTGAAATAATTATGTAATTTTTTTCTATCAAAATTCATGGATTTCCTGAAATCTACCCTCAGAACACTTGATGTTTTACAGACCCCAGGTTAAGAACCCTGCAAATGTATTAAGCTCAGGGGCCCCCTGAAATTCATCCACAGAGATCTTGATGGCCTAGAGAACCCTATTCCAGAGCAGGTATAGTCGACGTTGTTCATAGCTCATCAGCTGCTTCTTTCCTTCCTTTGACCACTCCACACCAAATGTGATAGGGTGACAAACACACTCAGGCCTGCAGTAGGATGAATGCAGCAATTTCATCTCATACATGCTTGCTCCAGGTTGCCTGACATTTAGCTACAATGCCTCCTTGGAGGCACATGACCTCTCAGGGTGCCTTCTAGTTCTCAGCTTCACTGATCTCTGCACTAGAACACAAGCACTTCCAACTTCTCTCAGATAGAACGTGCTGAGGGATTTATTAAAGATTTTTAAAGCATGCAATTTATTCCTTGCTGTGACTACTCAGCTACGTGGGAGATGTTTTGTTAACTACGTGCTACCAGTGAAGCAGGGAGAATGACAAGGCTGATGGTTTCTTTTGTGTTCCTGTGTTAGTTTCTTAAGCACGGTGATCTGATTGTTCTCTACATTCTGTATTGTCCTAGTTTTGTGTATTGTTTTGCTTTTTTTTTCCTTTCTGATGTGACCAAATAGGAGTTAGGGATGATATGGAGGGCCAGGCTTCTGTCAGGATTTGCAATAGAATTTTCCATCTTTCATCATTCATATACTGAATGTCTACCAAGGGAGATTCAATATTCTGTGTTCTATGAGGGATACAAAGATCAATAAGATATAATCCCTGCCCTCATAGAGTTTACAGTCTATTAGGGCAGATAAGACAGGTAGACAGGTCACACAAGGCAGTGCATGTTAAGTACTGTTAGAAGCCCAAGGGGGTGGAGCCAAGATGGCAGAGTAAAAGCAATGACTTGCCTGACTTCTCTCTCCCCTCCAAATACCTGTAAAAGATGGCTCTAAACAAATTCTAGAGCAGCAGAACCACAAAAAGACAGAGTGAAACAAATTTCCAGCCCAAGACCACCTGGATGATTGATTGGAAAGGTCTATCACACTGGGCTGGGAAAGGAACACAGTTTAGCATGCAGGCAAAGACCAGGCCTCATAGAACTTGGAGCAGGCCTCAGGGGACTGAATCAAGGGGAGCTGTGGCAGTTTCCAGACTTCTCAACCCACAAACACCAAAGACAACTTAGAAGGTCAGTAAGAAAAGTCTTTGACCGGGGTGAGAGAGAAGCTAGGTCTCCCAGCCCCAGTCCTAGTACAGCCACGGGGTGGAAGCTGCTTACAGAGCTCTCAGTCCACAGACAGAGGGAGAATCGAATGGCTGATCAGAGGAGGATTGCAGAGATCTTTTTTGCTGGTGCTGAGGCAGGATTCTCTTGCTTTGCCCATGCTTGGATCTGGGTTGCAATTCTGGGTAGCAGTCCTGGGGCAAGGAGGAGTGCTGCCATGGTAGAGCTTCTGGTGGTGGTGAAGAGAGAATCCTCCTCACAGTTCCAAGCAGAAAAGAGTGCTTGTGGTCACTCATAGACAAGAGCCTAGGACAGGAAAGGAGTAAACACCTCACCCTTAATTGTACCACCTTGCAAGAACAGAAAATTTACAGGTCCCTACAAGTATCTCTGAAAACAGCTGCACAAAACCCCCAAAGCTTGGAACAGTACATTCTGAACATTGGAAGCAGACCCCCCTACCTTAACAAAGAGTTTAAAACTCAAGAAATTGGCTGGGAACATGAGCAAGCAGCATAAGAAGAGTCAGACTAATTATCTTACTTTGGTGAAAAAGAAGATCAAAATATACAACCAGAAGAAGACGACAAAGTCAGAGCTCCTACATCCAAAGCCTCCAAGAAAAATATGAATCAGTCCCAAGCCATGGAAGAGCTCAAAAAGGATTTTGAGAAGCAAGTAAGAGAAGTAGAGGAAAAACTGGGAAGAGAAATGAGAGTGATGCAAGAAAATCATGAAAAACAAGTCAACAGCTTGCTAATGGGGACCCAAAAAAATACTGAAGAAAATAACATCTTAAAAAATAGCCTCATCCAAATGTCAAAAGAGGTCCAAAAAGCCAATGAGGAGAAGAATGCCTTCAAAAACATAATTGGCCAAATGGAAAAGGAAGTCCAAAAGCTTACTGAAGAAAATACTTCCTTAAAAATTAGAATGAAGCAAATGGAAGCTAGTGACTTTATGAGAAACCAAAACACTGTAAAACAAAACCAAAAGAATGAAAAAGTAGAAGACAGTGTGAAATATCTCATTGGAAAAACAACTGACCTAGAAAATAGATCCAGGAGAGATAATTTAAAAATTATCATACAACCTGAAAGCCATGATCAAAATAAGAGCTTTCAAGAAATTATCAAGGAAAATTGCCTTGATATTTAGAACCAGAGGGCAAAATAGAAATGGAAAAAATCCACCAATCACCTCCTGAAAGAGACCCCCAAAGTAAAACTCCTAGGAATATTGTAGCCAAATCCCAGAGTTCCCAGGTCAAGGTGAATATATTGTAAGCAGCCAGAAAGAAATAATTCCAGTGTTGTGGAAACACAATCAGGATAACAAAATTTAACAGCTTCTACATTAAGGAACCAGAGGACTTGGAATATAATATTCTGAAGGTCAAGGGACATAGAATTACAGCCAAGAATCACCTATCCAGCAAAACTGAGCATAATCTTTCAGAGGAAAAAATGGACATTCAGTGAAACAGAGGACTTTCAAGCATTCTTGATGAAAAGACCAGAGCTGAATAGAAAATTTGACTTTCAAATACAAGACTCAAGAGAAGCATGAAGAGGTAAACAGAAAAGAGAAATCATAAGGGACTTATTAAGGTTGAATTGTTTACATTCCTACATGGAAATATGATATTTGTAACTCATGAGACCTTTGTCAGTATTAGGGTAGTTGAAGGGGGGAAATTATATGGTTGGATGGATAGATAGATAGATAGATAGATAGATAGATAGATAGATAGATAGATAGATAGATAGATAGATAGATGGATGGATAGATAGAGGGCACAGGGTGAGTTGAAGATGAAGGGGTGAAACCTGGAGAATAAAATTAAGGGGTGAGAGAAGATTATGTTGGGAGGAGAAAGGCAGAGGTAGAATGGGGTAAATTATGTCACATAAAATAGAAAAGAAAAGGCTTTTACAATGGAGGGAAAACAGGGAGAAGGTGAGAGGGAATGAGCGAATCTTATTCTCATCAGATTTGGCTTAAGGAGAGAATAACATACACACTCAATTGGGTATCTTACCCTATGGGAAAATAGGGCAGAAGGGGATAAGAGAAGGGAGGATGATAGAAGGGAGGGCAGATTGGGGGAGAAGGTAATCAGAAGCAAATACTTCTAAGGAGAGACAGGGTCAAAAAAGAGAATAGAATATATGAGGGGAGGCAGACAGAATGAAGGGAAATATAGCTAATTTCCCAATGAGAACAGATTCCTATGCCAAAATCTCCCTAATCTCCTTATTTCCAAGTTGCATTTGAAAACAATTTTTAACATTTGTTTTTAAAACTTTGGGTTCCAAATTTTCTCCCTTCCTCCCTCCCCACCCACCCTCATTGAGAAGGCAAGCAACTCGATACAGGTTATACATGTGCAGTCATGCAAAACACATCCATAGTAGACATGTTGTGAAAAACTAACTCTATTTCCCTTAATCTTATTCTGCCCTCCCATTTATTCTATTCTTTCTTTTGACCCTGTTCCTCCTCAGAAATATTTACTTCTGATTACACCCTTTTCCAATCTGCCCTCCTCTCTATCATCCCCCCCTATATTCTTGTAGGGAAAGACAAATTTCCATACCCAATTGAATGTGTATGTTATTCCCTCTTTAAGCCAAATCCTATGAGAAATAAGATTCATTCATTCCCTCCCACCTTCCCCTGTTTCCCCGCCACTGTAAGAGACTTTTCTTTTCTGTTTTTTTTTGTGAGATAATTTATCCCATTCTACCTCTCCCTTTCTTCTTCTCCGAGTATAATCCTCCCTCATCCCTTAATTTTATTCTCCAGATATTACCCCTTAATCTTCAACTCACCCTGTGCCTTCTATCTATCTATCTATCTATCTATCTACATACATATAATTTTTTTCCTCCAACTACCCTAATACTGACATTCATTCATTTGTACATTTAATTATCATTAAATTAAAAACCCATAGTGGTTATCACAAGAGGCTATAATCAGCCAACATTTATCAAGTACCTACTCTGCTCAAGGTGCTGTGCTAGTCACTGGGGGAGATACAAAGATAAAGGAAACATGTTCCCTGTCCTCCAAGAGCTTGTTATAAGATATGCACACAGATCGGTGACCTACAAATAAGATGATAAATTTAAGAAACCCCCATGTGTCAGAGGGAAGGAGAAATTGCTTTTACCTGGGAGCAATCACGGACAAGGTGATATCTAAGAAAGGCCTCCAAACAGTAGATGGTGGTGGAGGTGATTCAAAGAGAAAAGAAAATTTGATCCATTAAGAAAAAGCCATAGATTTGACAGCAGAGGACCTACTTTACTGAAACCTCACTTCAATACTTTACTTACTGTGTGACCTTGGAAAAGTCACTTAACTTTTAAAGCCTGTTTTCTCATGTGCAAAACTTGGGATCAGAGGGATTGGACTAGATGATCTTTATTGTCCTTTCTGGTCTAAGTCCTATTAAATAAGAGCATAAGCCTACATATATATATATATATATATATATATATATATATATATATATATGTATTATATATATATACATATATATACATATATATATACATATATATGTATATGTATATGTGTATATATATATATACATATATATATACATATATTATATATATATATATATATATATATGAGAAAGCACCTTTACAACACTTCTTTCTCTTACCCAGTCCCAATGAGAACAGATTCCTATGCCAAAATCTCCCTAAAGCCCCCCTAGTCACATAGGTATAGTAAGTAGCAGGACAGGGGGGAGAAAAACTACTAGATCATTGAGATAATCTCCAACTGACAACTAGGGTTGCTAAGGACACAGCATTCATTGACTTCATGATAATATCAACCTTGCCCTCTGTGGTATAAGACCTCATCATCTAAGACCTCAGGCAGCTTATAGCATAGCCCAATGAAGGAGACTTTGCCCAGTGTTCTACACAACACTGAAGAACACCAACACATAAAGTAAGATGCCCAGGCAACCAGACCCCCAAAGTTACAGTACTTTGACATGCAAAGCTTTAACCTGGCCCTCTTCCTGTCCCATCTTTCAATGCAAGCAGCTCTATGGCCACAATATACAGAATAGCTTAGGAACTGTATTCCAGAGGCCTGAATTCTAATGTCTAGAGGAAGCCTCAGAGTGTAAGGGATGTTGGTACCCTCATTAAGGCTACTAGACTATAGCTTCTGTCTTCATGTTTCCACAACTTAGTCCCTTGTTCTCCCTCACTGTAGTAACAGCAACTGAGGACTGATTTTTTCCCCTCTCTCCCCTTTAGATTTTCCTGGAACTTTTCTTAGACCTCTTCCCTACTGTGGTTCCATATGCTCCTCATTCCTCTTCCATCACGAGTCTGCCTCCTGACCATTATTGCTGCTATTTCTATGGCTGTCTCACACGGAAATGTCTACTCCACCCTTTGAGGTGTAATCATTGACCATTAACCTGCTTTAACCTGGACCTCTGAGCATTTCTCCTATCCTATTTTAATTAATTTCCCTGCCTTAAGTCTCTTTCCAGATTCTTCATACCACTGCCAAAATAATCTTCCTAATGCAGAGGTGAACATTTCAAACAGATATCCTAGAAGCACGTCCCAAACAAAACTCCTTATCTTCACACACACACACACACACACACACACCACACACACACACACACCCCAAGCCACTTCTTTTCTAAACTACCCCATTTCCCCATCTTTTAGTCACCCATATGTGTAACATTAATGTCATCCAAGGCTCTTCATTCTCACCTACTTTGGAATTGACTGTGAGACATGGAAGACACTGGCACAGGACCACCCTGCACGGCATGCCAGCATCAAAGAAGGCTCTGTACTCTATGAGCAAAGCAGAATCGCAGTAGCTCAAAAGAAATGTGAGATGTGCAAATTTAGAGACATCTCCACTCCAAATGTTCACATGGACTATTTGTGTCCAACCTGTGGTAGAGCCTTCCAAGCTCTTAGTGGTCTGATCAGCCATAGTCAGACACACTGTGCCTTGACTCCAACATAATGATGTCATTTTGGTCTTTTCCAGAATGAAGGCCTACAACAACAACCCCACATATCGGATCAATTGCTAAACATTGTCATTTCTCTTTCCATAACATCTCATGTTCATCTTCTCCCATCCACTTAACAAAGCCACCACACTAGCTCAGGCCCTCATTGCCTTTTGCTTGGAATATAACAATAGTCTTCTATTTGGTCTCAGTACCTAAAGTTCTCTCCCCATTCTGTTTTTCCCTCCACACAACCACCAAAGAGTTTTCCTGAAGCACAGGTCTAATAATGTCAACTCCCTGTTCAATAAACTGCATTGGCTCCCTGTCACCTCTAGAATCAAATATAGACTCCTCTCTTTGATATTTAATGCCCTTCATAATTTGGCCTCTCCATATCTTTCTGTACTTCTTACACTTGATCCCTTCTGGATGTCTATTACCCAGACATGCTGGGTCTCCTTTGCTGATATTTGTACACAATGCATCATCCTCCATCTCTGTGTCTTTGCACTAGCTGTCCAGCATGCCAGGACATGGACTTCTCCCTCCTCACCCCCATCTCTTGGGATCCATAGTTTCCTTCAAGAATTAAGTGTCATCTTCTACATTAAGCTTTTTCCCCTCATACATAGACACACAACTGAAGGCAGCTAGGTGGTGCAAGTAGATAGAGCACTGGGCTTGGAATCAGAAAGACTCATCTTCATGAGTTCAAACCTAGCCTCAGACACTTACTAGCTGTGTGACTTTGGAGAAGTCACTTAACCCTGTTTGCCTCAGTTTCCTTATCTGTAAAATGAGCTGGAGAGGGAAATGGCAAACCACTCTAGTGTCCCTGCCAAGAAAACCCCAAATGAGGTCATGAAGAGGCAGATACGACAAAGGACACAATAAAAAGACACAACTGCTAGTGTGCTCCTTCCCATAACTGCATTATTCTAATTTCGTATACAGGATAAAGTACAAACTTCTCATATTGACATTCAAGACCCTCTACAACCCGCCTGTAACCTACTTTTCCACTCATAGTTAATAGCACTTTCAAGTTTACAAAACATTTTACAAATATTATCTCAGTTTATCCTCACAACAACCCTGGAATGTAGGTGTTACGGTAGTCCCCATTTTTACAGATGAGAAAACTGAGGTAGGCAGAGACAAAGAAGTGACTTGCCCAGAGGCTGACGTCAAATTTGGACTCTGGTCTTTCTGACTCTAGGTCTAGCACACATTATCCACTGCCTCATTTAGCTGCCTGTGTTCTTACATTTCCCTACACAAACCCTTCTACTCCACACAAACTAGAAATCACTGTTCCAAACTCTTTCATGTGTGTGTGTGTGTGTGTGTGTGTGTGTGTGTGTGTGTTGTATTCCTGAGTTTATTTTTCATTTCCTATGGGATAAGGAAAGGAAATAACAGCTATATGCATTTTAATTGCATTTGTCACTCTACTGAATGTCTCCAACTTTGACCTTAAAATTCTTTCATTCAAAGACCTCCATACCATCATAATATTCTAGCTCCCACATCAAACAGTGAAAATACAAGAACCTGTGACTGAAGAATTCCCATCTAAGTGGGGAGGAGATGAGATAAAGGAGAGAAGATACAATGGTAAAATGTGACACAGACCATGCCCCAAGAGAACAAAACTTCAACTTGGAGCTCGCTGCAATCCTGTGAGCTCATCTCAACCAGGGCATTTTCTGCCCTGTCATCATGTGGATGGCTATTCTTCCCCTTTCCAACTCTTTTTTCTGAGAACAATAATCAATACTACCATTGCTTATGTATGCAAAGGGCATGTCAAAGGTCTGCCCTCCAGTTCCATTCACCATCTCAGGGACTTCTCACAACAGAACATTCTTCCCTGGCCATCTCTCCCCAATGTGTGTTATCTCTCCCTATCCAAATTTAAACTTTTTAAGGTCAGGAATTGTTCTGATTTGGTATATGTATTTCCAGTGCTTTTCATTCATTCACTCAGCACACACCAGGCATTTTCTTTTAAATAGTAGCTGCTCCAGTTGATTGGAGTGAAGGATGTGTATAAAGGAGTAATGAGTAGGTATGCCCTAATAAATGTTTAATAGTGGCTCTCCAGGAAACAAAAGTGTGCACAGGACATATTTTTAAGTTTAATTTGCATTATTAATATTTTCTCCATCACTTTCTCAACTCTACAATATCAACAAAACCATAAATTAAGCCTTGATTTGTAGGTCCCCCAATTTCTGGAGTATAAATGTTTGCACTAGAAATTTAACAATGAACTTTAAGGAGCTAGTAAGAGCTGGCTCCAGTACAGCCCTGGTAGTAAAGGAGATAGCTGGGAAAGATGGGTACAGAGGGCCTCAAATACCATCGTAAGGAATTAGCTATTTTTCCTATAGGCAGTGGGGAACCACTAAAAGTCTTTAGATGTGTGAGTAAGGGGTGATATAACTGGCAACAATTGGAATAATTCCCTCACTTAAAATCTGATATTTCTGAGAACTTTCCATCACTACTACCCTGCCCAACCATGTGAGAAATCTAGAATGCCTGATCAATCATAAGATCATAGATTTATAGCTAAAAGGGAGCTCAGAGTCTGTTGGTCCAACCCCAATGTTTTACGAATGAGAACACTGAGGCTCCAGGAAGTTAACTGACTTCTCCAAGGCCATAGAACTAAGCATCAGAGGCCACGTTCTTTATCATCAGTTATTCTGTGGAAAGAGAAGGGAATATTTGTTCCCCAATTCATTTAAGTGGGATTGATTTGCTCTATGAGGTAGGCCTTGAGAGAGTTTTGAAGGAGGATAAAAAGGATAAAAGGAAAGAGGTTCAGAGGCATATAAGGAATCTGTATTTGGAGTGGAAAGGGGAAATGCAGGAATTTAGAAGCTTGCCTGACCAAAGAGATTGGGGGCAATAGGCAACACAGAAGTGGAAAGTTTACTAAATTGGGGACCACAAGGCATCCAAATGCTTCTAACCAACTATGAAACCTTGGGCAAATCATTCTACATTTTTGGACCTTGGTTTTCTCATCTGTAAAGTGGATGAATTGGACTAGGTTAGTGGTCCTCATGTACTGTTTTGAGAACCCCGTGGTGTTTCTAGATGATAATCTGCAGGAGTGGGGAACCCATGCCTTCAAAACCACATACGACCCTCAAGTTCGGCCCTTTGACTGAATCCAAACAAATTTGTTCTGTGAAGTCTGGATTCAGTCAAAGGGCTGCACTTGAGGACCTAAAGGGCCACATGTGGCCTCAAGATTGCAGATTTCCCACCCCTGAAGGGATTCTCCGTAAAAATTCTTTAATGGTGCTTTAAGCAGTAAATAATTGCTCAATTATGTTACAAATATAATATTCATTACATAATTACAAATGTAACATAATTATGTTACAAACGTTTTCCTCTGTGACAAGGATGCACATGCTTGAAGCATTAAAGTTTTTATTTTATAATTAATTTCATGATCTGTATAATGAGTTTTCATAATTATAAATAAAATAATGACAGCTAGGTGGTGCAGTGGATAGAGCTTCGGGCTGGGAGTCAGGAAGACCTGAGTTCAAATGCAGCCTCAGACACTTACCAGTTATGTGACCCTCGTCAAGTGACTTAACCCTGTTTGCCTCAGTTGCCTCATCTGTAAAATGAACTGAAGAAAGTAATGGCAAACCACTACAATTTCTTTGCCAAGAAAACCCCAAATGAGATCATGAAGAGTCAAAAGTAGAATAAAATTGCATATTTTGGAATTAAATGTTTTAATGTAAATTTTCATTTGGAGCTTTGGGTGGCAAACATTATCACTGTAGTTATTATAGACATTTAATGAATAAATCTAAAAGATTAGTCTGAGTAGCTTATTACATTTCCCTGGGCATTCATAACTCATTTTGTTGTTGTTTGAAAGGGGTCTGTGAACCAAAAACAGAAAAACAAAAAACTTTGGGAACCACTGAACTGGGTGATCCAGTTCCAGGAAGGGTGACCCCTTCCACTTCTATAATTCTGTGTCCTACAGTAACATCCTTTCCAACTCTGGCATTCTAGGTTCTAGATTCACAGATCTCTTCCTGCTCTAACAATCTATGTTCTAAAACTCCTTGCTGCTTTAACGTTCTATATTCTAAAATCCCCTACAGTTCTAACATTCTGTGTTCTATGTTCTAAGGTCCCTTACAATTCTAACAGTCTGTGATTCTCTCACCTTTTAGTGAGGCAACTGGAGTTAAGTGACTTGCCCAGGGTTACACAGCTAGTAAGTGCCAAGTGTCTGAGGCTGGATTTGAACTCAGGTCCTCCTGACTCCAAGGCCAGAGCTCTATCCACTGCACCACCTAGCTGCCCCTTATATGATTCTCAAAATAAAGGAGCTGGCATAGATGAGGAGGACCTTAAGAAGAAAAGAGTCACAAACTGAATCTTTGGGATCTTGTCCATTGGAGAAAACCAAGGAGGAGACAGGCTTAAGTATGAAAGGAGATTTCAGCAGCAGCATTTTGGACTGGTCAAAGAGAGGAAAAGGTGGAGATGGGGGGGGCATGGGGGGGCATAGGGGGGTGGCTACTGAAGAATGTTAATTATGCTTCTGCCAGTTCCATTGCCTGTTTTCCCAATAGGGTTACAAGGCTGAGCATCTGGCTGGCTGCTGTGTGAGTCTAGGCAGAGCACAGAGAATCCAGTGGGGATGAGCAACTGGAAAATCCAATTGTTAATAATTATTGTTATGAACCATGCCTATCTGTTATGTAGTGACATTTCTCTGAAAGCTAAGTACCTAGACATTCTGCACACCTGTGACACAGGATCTTGCTATCCCCAGAGCAATGTAACTGAATGCCAAATCCTCATTTAAAACATGAATCTTGCAGGGGACTCAGACCAGCACCAAGTGCATCAATGCGAGTACATGCACAGCTGAATTCCTTGGAGCAGCTGCTTATGGATACTGGAGAGTTAAGCGGCAGCAACAGCAGCAGTGACAGCAGCTGGAGGTGGAGAATGGGGAATAAATGAAACAGAGGCATGGAGCAATGAGAAATTTGGGGCCAAAACATTATTATTATCAATAATTGGATCACAGATTCAGAGCTAGATACAACATAATATTTCACATCCATATGGCCCTTTACTTCCCACCCCAAAACTCTTTGAGGGAGGTTGTAACATAAATATTATCATCCTCAGATAAGGAAATTGAGGCTCATAGAGATTATTTCCCATGGATACATAATTAGTGAGTTGGAGCAGGGATTCAAGCCCAGATCTCTTGGTACTAGGAGTAGGGAGACAGGAACACACAAAGTGAAGGGGAGGGGAAGGAGAAGGAAAAGTACACAGAGTCTCCATCAACCTGTGAATGGTACACTTTTGAGTGTCTGTTGTGAGTAATGAGAAAAGTTCTGTCTTCCAAGGGAGAGTCAATCAGATACTGCCAAACTTTTGGGTCTCAGGACCCCTTTATATTCTTTTTTTTTATAAGTAGTATTTTATTTTTTTCCAATTACATGTAAAGATAGTTTTCAACATTCATTTTTATAAGATTTTAAGTTCCAAACTTGTCTCCTTCCTTCCCTTCCTTCCCCTTCCCCAACACGGTAAATAATCTGATATAGGTTACAAATATGCAATTTCCACATTGGTCATGTTGTTATAGAAGAAAGAGAACAAAAGGGAAAAGCCACCAAAAAAAATTGAAAATAATATGTTTGGATCTATATTCAGACTCCATAGTTCTTTCTCTGGATGTGGATAGCATTTTCCATCATGAGTCTTTTGGAATTGTCTTGGATCATTGTATTGCTGAAAAGAGCTAAATCAATTGTTGTTGATCATTGCACAGTGTTAATGTTATTGCATACAATGTTCTCCTGGTTCTGGTCACTTCACTCAGCATCAATTCATGTAAGCCTTTCCACATTTTTCCAAAATCCACCAGCTCATCATTTCTTATCCACGACAGTATTCCATTACATTCATATACCACAAGTTGTTCAGCCATTCCCCAATTGATGGGCATCCTCTCAATTTCCAATTCTTTGCCACCACAAAAAGAGCTGCTATAAATATTTTTGTACGTGTAGGTCCTTTTCCTTTTTTATGATCTCTTTGGGATAAAGACCTAGTAGTTGTATTGCTGGATCAAAGGATATGCACAGTTTGATTGCCCTTTAAGCATAGTTCCAAATTGCTCTCCAGAATGGTTGGATCAGTTCACAATTCCACCAACAATGCATTACTGTCCCAATTTTCCCACATCTTCTGCAACATTTATAATTTTCCTTTTCTGTCATATTAGCCAATTTGATAGGTGTGAAGTGGTACCTCAGAGTTGTTTTAATTTGCATTTATCCAATCAATAATGACAGAGCATTTTTCCATATGACTAAAGATAGCTTTAATTTCTTCATCTGAAAACTGCCTTTGACAATTTATCAACTGTATTCTTATAATATAATATATCAACTTGTATTCTTATAAATTTGACTTGGTTTTCTATATTTCAAAAATGAGGCTTTTATCAGAAACGTTGGTTGTAAAAAAAATGTTTCCCATCTTTTTGCTTTCCTTCTAATCTTGTTTGGATTGGTTTTGTTTGTACAAAAACTTTTTAATTTAATGTAATCAAAATTATCCATTTTGTATTTCATAATGTTTGCTATCTTTTGTTTAGTCATAAATTCATCCCTTCTCCATAGATCTTACAGATAAACTACTCCTTGCTTTCCTGATTTATTTATGGTATCACCTATTAGGTCTAAATCATGCGCCCATTTTGACCCTATCTTAGTATAGGGGGTGAGATGTTGGTCTATTCCTAGTTTCTCCTATACTATTTTCCAGTTTTCCCAGCAGGTTTTGTCAAATAGTGAGTTCTTATCCCAGACGCTAGAGTCTTTGGGTTTATTAAACAGTAGATTATTATAATAATTTACTACTGTGTGCTGTGTACCTAAACTATTCCACTGCTCCACCACTCTATTTCTTAGCCAGTACCAAATAGTTTCAATGATTGCTGTTTTATTATATAGTATATAGATCTAGATCTACCTTCCTTTGCACTTTTTTCCATAAATTCCTTTGATATTCTTGAACTTTTGTTCTTCTAGATGAATTTTGTTATTATTTTTTCTAACTCTATCAAATAATTTTTGGTAGTTTGATTGGTATGGCAGTGAATAAGTAAATTAATTTAGGTAGAATTGTCATTTTTATTATATTAGCTTGGCCTACCCATGAGCAATTGATGTTTCTCCAGTTGTTTAGATCTGACTTTATTTCTGTGAAAACTGTTTTGTAATTGTGTTCATATATTTCCTGGGTCTATCTTGGCAAGTAGACTTCCAAATATTTTATATCGTCTACAGCTATTTTATTTTATTTTATTTGTTAGAAAGAAATCAAAGTTCCATTTAAAAAAATGAACAAACACTCAAAATTAGGAGCTGGGCTAGGTCACACAGAGGTCCCTTCTGCTCTGGAGATCTGGGAGGAGCTCAGGTTGAGGGCTACAGCTTTGTGCCACCCACGACGGACAGAAGGATGGCATGCAGCTAGTCTCAAACCGGTTGCTGGCTTGGTTTGCAGCTTCATGGTGAGATGGGGTCTGCAGTCACAAGAGTGGACCATGATGCCCCCACCTCCTGATTCTGTGTGTGTGGAGTGGGGGGAGGGGAACACTCTGGGGCCTCTCGGCCCCGTGCATGTATCTCTGAGTATGAGTTAGTGTGTGTGTGTGTGTGTGTGTGTGTGTGCGCGCGCGAGCGCACACGCCTGCCTGAGCATCCATGTGTGCATATGTCTGTGTATGTGTATGTGTCTACAGTTATTTTAAATGGAATTTCTCTTTCTAGCTCTTGCTGATGAGTTTTGTTGGGAATATATGGAAATGTTGATGATTCATATGGGTTTATTTTATATCTTGTGACTTTGTTAAAGTTGTTAATTATTTCAAGAAGTTTTTTTAGTTGATTCTCTAGGATTCTCTAAGTATACCATTCCATCATCCACAAAGAGTGATAGTTTTGTCTTTTCATTGCCTATTCTAATTCCTTCCATTTCTTTTTCTTCTCATTGCTAAAGCTAAAATTTCTAGTATGATATTGAATAATAGTGATGACAATGGATGTCCTTGTTTTACCCCTGATCTTATTGGGAAGGCTTCTAGTTTATCCCCATTACAGATAATGCTTGCTGATTGTTTTAGATAGATATTATTTATCATTTTAAGGAAAATTCCATTTATTCCTATGCTTTCTAGTGTTTTAAATAGGAATGGATGTTGTATTTTGTCAAAAGTTTTTTCTATATCTATTGAGATAATCATATGATTTCTGTTGGTTTTGTTATTGATATGGTCAATTATGCTAATAGTTCTCCTAATATCAAACCAGTCCTGCATTCCTGATTCAAATCATATCTAATCATAGTGTATTGTCCTGGAAATAAATTATTGTAATCCTTTCGCTAATATTTTATTCAAATTTTTTGTATCAATATTCATTAGGGAAATAGGTCTATTATTTTCTTTCTCTATTTTGACTCTTCCTGGTTTAGGTATCAGTACCATATATGTGTCATAAAAGGAATTTGGTAGGACTCTCACCTATTTTTCCAAATAGTTTGTATAGTATTGGAATTAATTATTCTTTAAATGTTTGGTAGAATTCACTTGTAAAGCCATGTGGCCCTGGGAATTTTTTCTTAGGGACTTCATTGATGGCTTGTTCAATTTCTTTTTCTAAAATGGGGTTATTGAAGTATTTTATTTCCTCTTCTGTTAATCTGGGCAATTTATATTTTTGTAAATATTCATCCATTTCACTAAGATTGTCAAATTTATTGGCATGCAGTTGAGCAAAATAGCTCTCAATTATTGCTTTAATTTCCTGTTCTTTGGTGGTTTTATTTTTGATACTGGTAATTTGGTTTTCTTCTTTTTTTATTAAATTAACCAAAGATTTATCTATTTTATTGGTTTTTTCCCTAAAACCAGCTTTTCATTTTATTAGTTCAATAGTTTTCTTACTTCAATTTTATTACTCTCTCCTTTGAGTTTCAGAATTTCTAATTTGGTATTTAATTGGGGATTTTTCATTTGTTCTTTTTCTAGCATTTTTAGTTGTGTGCCCAATTCATTGATATCCTCTTTTTCTATTTTATTCATGTAAGCATTTAGAGATATAAAATTTCCCCTAAGTACTGCTTTGGCTGCATCCCATAAATTTTGTTATTTTGTCTCATTATTGTCATTCTCTTTGATGAAAGTATTGATTGTATGATTTGTTGTCTAGCCCACTCATTCTTTAGGATTAGATTATTTAGTTTCCAATTAATTTTTAATCTATTTTTCCATGGCCCTTTATTACATGCAATTTTATGGCATCATCATCTGAAAAGAACGCATTTAATATTTCTGCTTTTCTGCATTTGATTATGAGGTTATTGTGCCCTAATATATGGGCAAATTTGTGTAGGTGCCATGTACCACTGAGAAAAAGGCATATTCCTTTCTATTCCCATTCAATTTTCTCCAGAGGTCTATCCTATCTAACTTCTCTAAAATTCTATTCCCCTCCTAAACTTTTGTGGTTAGATTTATCTAGTTCTGAGATAGAGAGGTTGAGGTTCCCCACTAGTATAGTTTTGCTGGCTATTTCTTCCTGTAACTTACTTAACTTCTCCTTTAAGAATCTGTGCTAAGGTGCATCTAGGTGGCGCAGTGGATAGAGCATTGACCCTGAAGTCAGGAGGACTTGAGTTCAAATCTGGCCTCAGACACATAACACTTACTAGCTGTGTGACTCAGGGCAAATCACTTAACCCCAATTGCCTCACCAAAAAAAAAAAAAATTCTAGAGGGCAGCTAGGTGGCACAGTGGATAGAGCAACAGCCCTGAAGTCAGGAGGACCTGAATTCAAATCCAGCCTCAGACCAAATACTTGACACTTACTAGCTGTGTGACCCTGGGCAGGTCACTTAACCCCAATTGCCTAAAAATAAAAAAGAAAAAAGAATTCATGTGCTATACCACTTGGTACATATATATTTAATATTGATATTACTTCATTGCCTATGGCACCTTTTAGCAAGATGTAGTCTCTTTGAATTAGACCTATTTTTGCTTTTGCTTTGTCTGAGATCAGGACTGCTATCCCTTCTTCTTCTTTTTTTTTTTTACTTCAGCTGAAGCATAATATATTCAGCTCCAGCCTTTTACCTTCACTTTGTGTGTGTGTGTGTGTGTGTCTGCTTCAAATATGTTTCTTATAAACAACATATTGTAGGATTCTGGTTTTTAATCCACTCTGCTATCCATTTTTGTTTTATGGTCAAGTTCCTCCCATTCACATTCCCAGTTATCATTACTGTGTATTTCCTTCTATCCATTTTTTCCCAGTTATATTTTTCCCTCCTCTTTTGCCTTGTCACTCCTCACCAGTGTTTTGCTTTTGACTACTGCCTCCCTCAATATGCCCTCCTACTTCCCTATAGGATAAGATAGATTTCTTTACCCAACTGAGTGTGTATGTTATTCCTCATATGAGCCAAATCCAATGAGAGTAAGGTTCAAGCAATGCTCACCCCCTCACTTCTTTACCTTTAGTGTAATAGGTCTTTCATGCCTCTTCATGTGATATAATTTACCCATTCTGCCTTCCCTTTTCCTCTTCTCCCGGCACAATCTGTTTTTTCACCCCTTAATTAGTTTTATTATCATCACATCAAAGGCAACCCACACCAATACCCTCTATCTACGTATACTCCTTCTAATTGCTCTAATAGAGATATGGTTCTTAAGAGTTACAAGTATCATTTTCCTAAGTAGGGATGTAAACAGTTTAACCTTATTGAATACCATGGTTTATTTTTTTGTTGTTTCTTGTATACCTTTCTATGCTTCTCTTGAGTCTTGTAATTGAAGATTAAATTTTCTGTTCAACTCAGGTCTTTTCATCGGGAAATTTTGAAAGTCGCCTATTTCATTGAATATCCATCTTTTCCCCTGAAAGATTATGCTCAATGTTTCTGGACAGTTGATTCTTGCTTATAATCCAAGCTCCTTTGCCTCCTAGAACATCTTATTCCAAGCCCTCCAATCCTGTAATGTAGAAGCTCCTAAGTCTTGTGTAATCCTGACTGTGGCTCCTTGATATTTGAATTATTTTTTCTGGCTACTTGCAGTATTTTCTCCTTGAGCTGATAATTCTGGAATTTGGCTATAATATTCCTTGGAGTTTTCATTTTGAGATCTCTTTCAGGAGGTGATCAGTGGATTCTTTAAATTACTATTTTACCCTCTGGTTCTAGGATATCAGGGCAGTTTTCCTTGATAATTTCTTGAAAGATGCTGTCCAGACTCTTTTTTGATCAAAACCTTCAGGTAGTCCAATACTTCTTAAATTATCTCTCCGGACTATAGCAATCTATTATTTGATAAACCCAAAGACCCCAGCTTTTGGGATAAGAAACCACTCTTTGAAAAAAAAAAAGCTGCTGGGAAAACTGGTAAAGAGTATGGCAGAAACTAGGCATAGACCCAAATCTCATACCATATACCAAAATAAAGTCAAAATGGGTTCATGACTTAGATATAAAGGCTGATACAATAAGTAAACTGGGAGAACAGGGAATAGTTTACCTATCAGATCTATGGAGAACAGAAGAATTCATGACCAAACAGGAGATAGAGAACATTATGAAAAGCAAAATGGATAAATTTGATTACATTAAATTGAAAAGTTTTTGCACAAAGCCAATGCAACTAAGATTACAAGGAAGGTAGAAAATTGGGAAAGAATTTTTACAACCAGTCTCTCTGATAAAGGCCTCATTTCTAAAATATATAGAGAATTAAGTCAAATTTATAAGAACACAAGCCATTCCCCAATTGATAAATGGTCAAAGGATATGAACAGACAGTTCTCAGATGAAGAAATTAAAGCCATCTATAGTCATATGAAAAAATGCTCTAAATCATTACTGATTAGAGAAATGCAAATCAAAACAACTCTGAGGTACCACATCACACCTACCAGATTGGCCAACATGAAAAACAGGAAAATGATAAATGTTGGAGAGGATGTGGGAAAATTGGAACACTAATATATTGTTGGTGGAGTTGTGAAATGATCCAACCATTTTGGAGAACAATTTGGAACTATGCCCAAAGGGCTATAAAAATGTGCATACCCTTTGATCCAGCAATAGCATTTCTAGGGCTATATCCCAAAGAGATCAAACAAATGGGAAAAGGACCCACATGTACAAAAATATTCATAGCAGCTCTTTTTCTGGTGGCAAAGAATTGGAAATTGAGAGGATGCCCATCATTGGGGAATGGCTGAGCAAGTTGTGGTATATAAATGTAATGGAATACTATTGTGCTATAAGAAATGATGAACAGGCTGACTTCAGAAAAACCTGGAAAGACCTATATGGTCTGATGCTGAGTGAAGTGAGCAGAACCAAGAGGACTTTGTACACAATAACAGCCATGTTATGTGATGACTAATATTGTTAAACTGAACCCTTCTCAACATCACAAGGACCTAAGACATCTCCAGAGGCCTCAGGATGGAAAATGCTGTTCACATCCAAAGATAGAATTATGGAAGTCGAATCGCTATGACTTATTTTTACCTTCTGTTGAGTTTTGTTTCATCTTTCTGATGGTTCCTCCTATTGGTTTTAATTTTTACTTACAACTTCACCAATGTGAAAATGTGTTTAATGGGAACGTAAATGTAAAACCTATATCAGATTGTGCACCATCTTGGGGAGGGTGGGGGGGAGGAAGAGAGGGAAAAATTTTCAACTCAAAAGCATATAGAAGTGATTGTTGATAAATCAATAAATTAATAAAATTATAAAAAGAAAATTATCTCTCCCAGATCTATTTTCCAGATCTATTTTCAGGTTTTTTCCAATGAAGTATTTTACATTTTCTTCTATTTTTTTCATTCTTTTGATTTTGTTTGACTGATTCCTGATATCTCATAGAGTCATTAGCTTCCACTTACTCAATCCTAATTTTTAAAGAATTATTTTCTTCAGTAGCTTTTGTACCTCTTTTTCTTTTTAGCCAATTCTATTTTTTAAGGAGTTGTTTTCTTCAGTCAACTTTTGTGCTTCCTTTTCCAAGCTGTTGGTTCTTTTTTCATAATTCTCTTGCATAACTCTAATTTCTTTTCCCAATTTTTCTTCTACCTCTCTTATTTGATTTTTAAAAATCCTTGTTGAGCCCTTCCAAGAGGACTTTTTGGGCTTGAGACCAATTCATATTCCCCTTTGAGGCTCTTCATGTAGGTATTTTGACATTGTTGTCCTCTTCTGAGTTTGTGTTTTAATCTTTCCTATCACCTTTCTTTGGTCATACCCTTCTATGGTCAGGGCCCTTTTCTGTCTTTTGCTCATTTTTTAAAGTTGAACTCTGCTCCTGGGGCAAAGGAGGCACTGTCCCAAGCTTCTTGCGCTGGGGTCCTGGTGTCTGTCCACTGGTTTTCTGTGCCAAGCCTTCTGGGGCTGGTGGCTTGCCCAGCCTGCTTGTACCTGTTGTGCTCTGGATTCTGGGGCTGGCAGTTTGCCTATTGTCCTGGAGCTGGAGTCCTCACAACTGGCCTGCTATTCCACTGACCTGCTGAGCCCGGACTACAGGGCCTTGGTTGCTGATCTGTGCTGTGGCTAAGAGCCTCCCACTGGCATGCCTAGATACTGCCTGCACTGGGCTTCACTCCCCTTTAACCCAAATGAGACAGACCTTTCCTGAAGTCCTCATGAGTTATCTTGAGCTAGAAAATTGTTTCACTCTGTCTCTTTGTAAATTCTATCACTGTCACACACATTTTTTTAGAGGCTTGATTTAACATTGTTTCTGAGGGAAACTGAAGAGAGCTCAGGCAACTTCCTGACTTCTTTCCACCATCTTGGCTTTGCCACCCCCTTATATATTTAAAATTATTGAGGACCCCAAAAGAGTTTTTGTTTATGTAGGTATATCCATCAATATTTACTACATTAGAAATTAAAACTCATTAAGTTTTTTAGAATATTTATTTATTAATTCATTTAAAAATAACAAACCTATTATGTTAACATAACTAACATGTTTATTAAAAATGGCTACATTTTCTAAAAACAAAAAATTGTGAGTGACATTATTTTGCATATTTTTACAAATCTTTTAGTGTGTGGCTTAATAGAAGACAGCTAGATTCTCTTACCTGCTTCTGCATTCAATCTGTTGCTTTGGTATATGTTGTTTTGGTATATGAAGAAAATCTGGCCTCACACAGATATATAGCTGGAAAAGGTAAGAGTATATTAATAGACAAATAACACCTTCATATTATTATGAAAATACTTTTAACTTTGTGGACCCTCTGAAGGGGTCTCAGGGACCCCAGAGTCCCATACTTGGAGAACCACTGGTTTATGTTCACTTTAATTCTGTGTTCTGTCTTCTGATGTTCATTTCTGTGCTAACATTCTATATTCTGTGTTCTAGGATCCATTGCAATCCTGTTCTATTAGTCTATGAAACTCTTGATCACTCTCATTTTTTAGACTTGTGGTTTCAAAGGTGGAGACTGTGGCACCCTGGTTGTGGGCCTCTTCCTCCATGGCCTGATCCCAATGGGAATGTGATCAACCAGTCAGAGGGTAGGAAGATGGGGCTCATCAAGTCAAATGTGTAGTTTATCTAAAACACTACCACATCTACCCTTAACTCAAAACACTCCCCCCACTCAGATTATTTCTTCAGGTGTGCAAATTTCCAGTTTCCCCACTTCTAGCCCCTTGGGGACCTATAGCAGCAGCAAGAGTACAAGTACCATTGGGAAAATTCCCTGGTCCCTTCCATCCCCAGCAATCCACTTTGTGCCCTTTGGAGGGCAGGCTGTGTACTCTGGGACAGTAAAGATAAGAACCCCACTTCCCCCTTTTTCACTTTTGATGGGACAGAGTCATATAGGATGAGCAGGTATGGAAGATCAACATCAGAGATCAGAGACAGCATTACACGATCTTTCCCCTCAAGCCCACAGATCTTCTGAACTTCACTATTTCTGTTGAGGGGATGACCATCCTTACCATCACCTGGGTTTGCCACTTTAGTGTCAGCCTAAATTCCTTACTCTCACTTACACACCATATCCAGTCAGTAGTCAAATCTTGTCATTTCTGCCTCCACAACCTTTCTTATATATGTCCCCTTCCCTCTTCTCTCTTACACAGCTACCACCCTAGTTTAGTTCTTCAAGGCCTCTTTCCAGGACTATTGCAAAAGCCTCCTAATGGATCTCTCTGCCTCATCTATTCCCTCTCTAATCCATCCTTCACATAATTTCCAGTGTTTTCCTAAAATGGCAGTCTGACTATAATCACTACCCTACTCAATAAATTTAGTGGCTTTCTAATGTTTTCAGGGTCAAATATTATTTCATCTTTATCTCCTCTCTAAATTTATATTTTTGTGTGTTTTGAAGTGTCCAAAATTATTAGTATATAAGTATATGTATATAATTTATAAATATGCAAATATTGATTACTTGATTTTAATTGATAGAAGTATACAATAAAAAATTTAGAAACTGCTGTTTTGAGCTAATGATTTTGTCTCAATCTTTAAGGTCCCTGAAGTGAAGCAGAAGCATTTGAGGATAAAAACTAGCTCTAGATAGAACCCATCACCCTCCAACTTAAAAAACAAACAAACAGAATTACTGAATCTTGGGGCTGGAGGGGACTATTCAGTTCAATTTTCTTATGTCATAGAGTTGGAAACTGAGCTGTGGAGAAGGGTATCAGCTTGCCTATGGCCACCCAATGAAATGACTAGCAGAGTCAGGACCAGACCCAAGAATCCTAACTCTCTCAAATAAGTGTCTTCCACAAGTGACTTATTTCTTCAGTACCTCTCCATTCCATCCTTAGCTATAACTGCATTACTTTCTTTGTTCTCTTTTAGAGAATTAACCTCCTTAAAGATTGAACACTCTCCTGACTCAACCAGTATGTGTTCCAAAATTAGTCATAGATTGAGTCAATAAGCATCTAATAAACACCGACTATGGCACTGTGCTAAGAACTGAGAATACAAAGAAAAGCAAAAGACAGTGCCTACCCTCAAGGAGCTCACAGTCTAATGGAGAAGACAACATAAAGATGACTATATAAAAACAAGATACAGACTTGGAGATTATTGACATAAAGGAAGGCACTCCTAGCATTAAGTAGAATCAGGAAAGTGTTCTTATAAAATATGGAATTTTATTTGGGACTTGAAGGAAGTGAAGAGGCAAAGATGAAGAAGGAGAACATTCCAGGCATAGGGAACAGCCAATGAAAATACCCAGAATCTAGATAAGAAGTGTGTTTTTTGACTCAATCTCCTTCATTTTACAAAAGAAAACCATAGGGAAGCCCACAAAGAAAGGCATTGCTCAAAATCATGCACTAAATACTTATAGCCCATTGTTCTTTCCAATACGTGGGCAGAAGAGTTTTCTCCAGCTCAGGGCTGGATTCACTCCAACCAATCAGATTTCTTCTTTTTCCCTCTCTAGTCCCAGAGATTTTCTTACTATGAATGGAGTATCCTGCTTCCAAGAGCAAAAACAGCAGTGTGGTACTGTAGTTCCAAAAGTAGACACTAGATGGCAAGAATACAGATGATTACTAAGCCCTTTCAGGCTTCTCCACAAATTAGCAAATCTGCCCACAGGCTATGGTTATGATGGTTGAGGAGAAGGGGGAGAAAGGGGGAGAAAGATTGATCTTTCCAGTAAGAGGGACAGGTGGAGAGATTTGAGGGATGCCAAACATCTTTTTCCTGTTCACATGGCCCAATGCCTGCCCCCTCACCTACCCTTAGAGCTTTGTTTCTTTTAAGTTGTGCATTGTTCCATTAGACTGCACTCTTAAAAGGCAAATCCTCCTGAAAATGGGCTAATCATTGCTGTCAACACCTACAGGTGAAATAGTTTATCACATTGCTTTCATCTACCAAAGCAGAAACTCAGGGACCATCTCCACTTGTCCTGATCTACATCTTGCCACTGGACAGAGATGGCTCTGGAGGAGAAAGTGAGGCTGGTGACTTTGCACAGACCAGACTCACTTAAATCCAATTCACTTACAAGGCAAGACATCACCTTCCTGATGTCTTTGGTCCTGTTCAAGAATGAAGAAAAACAACAATCTTGAGTAGCAGTAGCTCCCCCACTGGGGACCCAAGTAGTCAGTTCCAGTTAGACAATGCTGCTCCTTCCTTCCTTCCTTCCTTCCTTCCTTCCTTCCTTCCTCCTTCCTTCCTTCCTTCCTTCCTTCCTTCCTTCCTTCCTTCCTTCCTTCCTTCCTTCCTTCCTTCCCTCCTCTCCCTTACCTGTGGGTCCTCTGCCCAAAGGAATATAAATTTTGATAGCTGAAACCTTGTAAGGTATCCTGGGGTTTATGGACTAGATTTCTTTTTTTCTCTTCCCTACTCGTTATTCTATCATTTTAAAAACATGCCTTAAACCCAAATCACTCTGACTCTCAGTGACTAGCCAACAGTAGGTCCCAGCCCAAGCTTCACTTGGTCATTGTTTGGGTTTTGATGACTCAGAGTGAGTGTAAATAACTTTTGTTTCTGTTTTGGCCAGAAACCCTGAGGGTCTTCCCTTTTTTAAATTATTATTGGTTAAAAAGAGATCATTTTTGCCTTCTTTCTTACCTAGTCTTAATCACTGAAGGGCATTGCTTCAGATGAACTGAGACCTGGGAAAGACCTTAGATTAAAAAAGCCAAAGTTTCCCACTGCATCGTGGGCCATCTCCAGCCACCCTGATCTATATCTTACCACTGGACCCAGATGGCTCCAGAGGAGAGAGTGAGGCTGGTGACTTCGAACAGCCCTGCCTCACTTAAATCCAATTCATTTGCAAGTCAAGACATCACCTTCCTGATGTCATTGGTCCTCTTTGAAAACAAAGAAGAAACAACAATTAGAAACTCAAGGGAGTAAGACAAGAAGACTACCGTAGAGTAGGAAATACTATTAATAGCATACATTTATAAATGGTTTTTTTAAATTTACAAAGCACTTGATTCACACCAAGCCTGTGAAGTAGATGGTGTTAAGTATTATCTTCACGTTAAGAATGAAGATACTGAGTGGGGCAGCTAGGTGGTGCAGTGGATAGAGCATCGGCCCTGGATTCAGGAGGACTTGAGTTCAAATCCACCTTCAGACACATAACACTAGCTGTGTGACCCTAGGCAACCCCATTGCCTAGCCAAAAAAAAAAAAAGAATGAACATACTGAGGTCCAGAAAATAGCAGCGCCTTGCCCAAAGTCACACATCTAGTAAGTAGAGAGCCAGAATTAAAACCCAACTTTCTGTCTCGAGTTCAGTGTTCTTTCTACTATACAACCCTGGCTCCTGAAAGAAAGAATATACTGCACCTGATGGTTAGTAGACCTGAGTGCTAACCCTGGTTCGTTGAGACCTTGATCATTAGCAATGGTTTACATTTATACTACAGTTTATATTTTTCAAATCACTTCACATCTATTACCTCACTAAATGGAACAGATGGAACTAGAAGTTGTGTCTAATAAGAATTCACATTTTCATACTGCTTACAAATCCCTCTCCTCATAACTATCCTTCCAGGTAGATAATATCATTACTATTATCCCCATTTTACATAGGTGGAAACTAAAGATCAGAGAGATGAAGTAAATTGACCACCGAGCTAGGAATTAGAGGATTCAGGACCAGGTATTGGTTAATCTAGTTAATTCAAAAGTCCAGTGCTTTTTCTACCATACCATTTGGGCCTCAGTTTTGTCATCTGTAAAATAAAAGGGAGAGGGAGGAGGATAATGAAATGGGATTGGCCTAAATAGATGATCTCTAAGGTCTCATACAACTATAATATTTATATCATTATGATATAATTATATTATATAAGATATTATAATATCTTCCTACTACTTACCCTGTCAGCATGATTGAGAAGATAACTAGATTAGAAGTGAAAAGCACTGGGTTCTAATAACAACTCTGCCAATTCCTAGCCTTGTGACCTTAGGCAAATCACATCATCTCTCTGAGCTTCAATTCCCTCATCGGTAAAATGGGGATATTAATCCCTCCCTTGACTCCCTCACAGGACCTTTGTGAAGATAAAACAAAGGAAATACATGAAAATATTCTGCATATTCTAAAGCACCAACTTCTAAACTGGCCACTTACTGTTTCCTGAACATGGTCTGAGCATTCTAGGATCTCAACTTTGTGATCTTCAATGTGCTGCAAATGTGCCTCCCTTCTAGAACTCTATTCCATCCACTCTTATTTTATAGAAAGCTTACATGTCTTTTGGGGCAGCTAGATGGTGCAGTGGATAGAGCACTGAGCTTGGAATCATGAAAACTCATCTTCATGGGTTCAAATCCAGTCTCAGACACTTACTAGCAGTGTGACCCTGGGAATATCACTCAATCCTGTTTGCCTCACTTTCTCATCTATAAATTGATCTGAAGAAGGAAATGGCAAACCACTTCAGTATCTTTTCCAAAAAAAAAACCCAAACAGGGTGTAACTCAATAACAACAACACCCATCTTTCAAAGCCCACTCAAAGTGTCCCCTTCTCTAAGAAGACCTCCTTGAGATCACATATCCAGAAGTACTCTCTTCCTTTTCTCAATCCTCTCAACACTTTTTTTCAAATAGTTTTATGGCAACTTCTGCCTTACTTTATTATAGTACTTTATCCCTCTTATGAAACCGTAACTCATTGAGGTAAAGACTTTTTAATATTTATCCTTGTCTTCCCCAAGGCATCATTGTAGGGCCTTGAAGATAGAAACTTCCAAAATATTGAATCAATTAACAAACAAATTAATTATTCCTATGTCATGGGGTGGTGGAGATAGCTAGGTCACTACTACCTATCATAATGGCAAGAGTCAGAAAATAAAAGTCAGTCAGTCAAAAAGCATTTCAGGATTTACTATGTGCCAGGCACTATGCAATGATATGGAAATACAAATATAAGCAAAAAAAAGACAGTCCCTACCCCCCAAGACTCTTTCGTTCTAATAGGAGAAGACATCACATAAAGAGGGAGCTGAAAAGGGCGAAAGAGAAGAAAGAAGAAAGTTCCTGGGTGATGACAGAATGGCTAAGTCCAGAGAATGAGAGACAGCTGGTCTGGGGCACTTACCCAAAATGGAGGTTCTGGGAAGTCATAGATTATTGGGATGTCATAGAGTGGAGGCCCAGAAGATGGAATATATAGCATAAGAGAAGTAAGACCCCTTAGAAATCCCCCAGTCCAACCTCTTCACTTTAAAGAGGAAGAAACTAAACCCAAAAGACAATTACTTGTTCAAAAGCACACAGCTTGCCAGGTCTCAGCTTTTCTTCTGTTCTGGTTTTCTTTACACTCCACCATATTCCTTGAATTACTAGCTTTCCCAAATAGACTTTCTAAGTTTTCTCACTTTATCTTCTCACCCATCAAGGCAAACTTCCAGTGATGAGAAGGAAACCCAATTTACTTTTTGACAGTTCTACTTGTTAAGAAGTTTTGGTTTTGTTTGTTTGTTCGAGGATTTTGTTTGGTTGTTGTTGTTTCAACATGATGAAAATGTAGATTTTTTTCAACTTTTTCCCATTGGTGAGTTCCTCTGGGAGCCTCCATATGGGGAAGGGTCCAAGCCAGCCAACCCTCATTCCTCTCCTTGCTGGCTCTGCTTCTGACTTTCCAGACTTAAACACCCCATGTCTCACTCTTATCTTCCTTCATTCAAAAGTAAGCTTTTTGAGGTCAGGTACTATCTTCCTTTTGCTTGTATTTTATCCCCAGGCTTTGGCACAGTAACTGACATATGGGAAATGCTCAATAAATGTGTATGGCCTTGTCTTGTCTTTAATATATCAAACCTAAATCAATCTGTCTAAAATCTCCACCCATTGTTTTTCCCTTTTGGTCCAAGCAGAATGTCTCCATGTGATAGCCTTTGAAAGCTTTGAGGGCAAGTATCAGGTCGCCAGTAAATATTTTCTTCCAAATCAAAAATTTTGGGTTTCTTCAACCAATCCTTGTATGGTGTTCTTTCTTGTCCCATCATTATTTTAGAGGACCTCTGATGAAATACTCAATTGAGGAAACTATTCACTTATGGCCATAGATGCAAATGAACTGTCTGAAAAATGAATTGTAGAAGTTGAAAGAAAACCACATAATATATTTATTTTTTTCATTAAGCCTTATCCCATGCCCCAACTCAAAGCTTCCTATAAATTAAGAGCTAGGTGAGGGTAGGGCAGGGAGAGCAGCAGAAGGAATGAATAACCCTGACTTTAGAAAGATATTATTAAAAGGCTTCTAAGCAGACAGTCAAGATGACATTATTCCTGAGACAACTTGACTTGTACTTGAGCCAAGCACAGGGTGTTCCCAAAGTCTTGATGAAACTTTATACTGCAGTAAGACTTTTGGGACACAATGTATTCATTTTTGTTTTGTTTTATTTTTCCAGATGAATGTCTGTGACTTCATCATTTCTGTTTGAAGCCACTATGTGGCATAGTAAATAGAGTGCTAGGTCCATAGTTTGGAAGAGCTGAGCTCAAATCCAGCCTCATACACTCCCTAGCTGTGTGACCTTTGCAAGTCACTTGATTTCTGTCTGCCTCAATTTTCTTTAAATGGGGGATGATAAAATCACCTATCTCTTGGGCTTATTGTGCAATAAAATGAGATATTTGTAATGCATTTTGAAAACCTCAAACTGCCATATAAATGTTAGCTTATTACTATTATTATTATTATTATTATCCCTCATACAGACTAAATCCTAATACATGACTAATGTTCTGTTTTCATTTTCATGACCCTGCTTTCTTGATCTGAAAGAGATAACCTGTTGCTAGGTACTTAGAAGATATCCCACCAAGGAACCAATAGATTCAACTTCAGTAGCATTGGCTTGGGTCTGAGGTAAAGTGACTTGGCTTACCACCACATGGCTGCCTGTAGAGTCTGCCTCTCACTAATCATCAGGGGGCAGCTCTTTTATCAAGTAGGGCTTAATTGCAATTTGAAGACAGAAGCTGAAAGGATGACAAAAATAGCTCACTGATAAGTGCTATCTTCATCACAACCTTTGACGTAGTTGATACAAGCATTGTTATGTCACTACTGTACAGAAATGGAAAGAAAGTACAGAGAAATTAAGTAACTGGGCCAGGACTGTGCAGTAGTTACTAAGAGGAGGAACCAGAACTGGAATCCAGGCCTTCCCACACGGATTTGCTGCACAATTCTATAGTGTTGTTGGGATAGGGATGAGGATGGGGATGGGGATAGAGAAAGACAGAGAGATGGACATGGCGATAGAAATGCAGATGTAAATGAAGAAGGAGATGGGGATGGGATGAGGATGGGATGAGGATATGTTTGGAAATGGGAATTAGGAAGGGAATAGGAATAAAGACAGTGAAAGAGCTATAGATTAAGAAATATATGGCAGTAGAGTTAAGGGCAGAAAAAGAAACAGACATGGGGGATGGGGACAGAATGGGCAAGGAAATAGGTATGGGGATGAGGATGAGAACAGAGATGGAGATAGAGATGGAGATGGTGATAGAGATAGGAATAAGAATGAGGATAGGGAAGAGGAAGGGAATGGGAATGAAAATTAGGATGGGAATAGGGACAGGTATAAGGATGGTGATAGAGGTATAGAGGTGGACATGGGTGTGGGAAAGGAGATGAGGATAGGCATAGGGATTGGGATGGAGATAGAGAAGGAAATGAGGATGGAATAAGTGTAGGGATAGGGAAGGAGATCAAAATGGGATGGGTATGGGAATAGAGATAGACAAAGATACAGAGATAGAGTTAGATGTAAGGGTAAAGACAGAGATAGAGACAGAAACAGAGCTATGGATAGGGACGCAAAGGAGAATAGGAAAAAGATGGAGATAGGAATAGGGAGAGGAAGATGATGGGAATAGAGATAGAAAAAGAAATAGAGATAAACAGAGAGATGGGAGTGGGGATGGAGAGGGGGATAGGGAAGAGGATGGGGCAGGGATAGAGATAGAGATAGAAAAAGAGGCAGAGATGGGGATGGGGCAGGAGATAGAGAAGAGGTAGCAATAAGGATGGGGATAGGGATAGCAATGGGGATAGAGATAGGGAGGCAGATGGAGATGGTGAAGAAGATAAAAACAGAGATAAGAATAGGGATGAGGATGGGGATGGGGAAGGAGATGAGAGGTGAAGGAGAATAGGAATGAGGATTGGGATGGGGAAATGTATGGCAATGAAGATGTGGTTGGGGGATGAGAATGGGAATAGGAATGGAGATAGAGATAGAAAAAGAGAGAGACAGAGACATAAATAAAAACAAGGATGGAGATAGGGATGGTGAAGGACAGGATAGGGGCAAGGATAAGGATGGGGAAGAAGATGAGGATGTGAATAAGGAAGGGATGAGGATCAGGATGGGGACTTAGAAGAGGAGCGGATGTGATTGGAGATGGTAATGAGAATAGAGATGGGAATATGGCTGGACATGGGGATGGGTCTTTGTAGCACTTTATACTCCTGTTATATACTCCTCCAATTTCAGTTATAACCAAAGCAGAGTGACCAGGACTTTGCTCAGGGTGCCAAAATTTAGAGGATGCCAGTAACACCTGTATTTTTTTTTCAGCAAGTATGAACAAAAATTGAGCTTAACATCTGACAGCCCAAATAATCAGTTAAAATAGGAAACTATCAGATGACCCTTGGAGGCCATACACTAGTTAAACTTGTCCTTAGATCAGCCCTACTCTTCAAAATCCTCCAATGACCTGAGTCACTAAGATTTCTGCCCACAGAGGAGAAGGGTTCTAGTATCTCTGTCTCCCCACCACAGGGTATTTTCCTAGGGTCTCCCTTCTGAGTGGCTTGTATCCCAAAGTCCAAATTCTCTCTATAAGAATTCTGCACCCCCCAAGCACCTGCTCAGGTGAATTTGCCTTAAAATTTTAAAGCAAGTGCACCTTTTGTGGTGCTTCTCCTGAGCACCAGAATTGCTAGTCAGGCTCTGCATATTTTGATTTGTATTAAAATTATTTACATACGTCTTGCATACCCAACTACATTATAAGCTCTCCAAGGGCAGAGAACATATCTTATTCATCTTTGTTGCCCTCATAACACGCAAGGAATGAACGAATAAGAAAGCATTTATGAGGCACTTACTTTGTGACAAGTATTGTGCTAGCCATTGAAGATACAAATACAGAAGCAAATACAGTCCCTGACTTCAACGAAAAGGCAACACATCTAAAAGAGTGGTGGCCATGGAGGGGTATTTTGGTTTGGAAATGTACAGGGACAATGAGTCTCCATTCATCGTGGAGTACACACAAGACAGTAGCTTAGTACACCCTTCCCAACAACAATCTCAGTGTTGACTTCCTTATGATTTCAGAACTGGAACTGGACATAAATGGAAGAGCAAGACAGTCGGTGAGAGAATGGCCTGAGAGCAAAGTGAAATACAGCTGGAGGCACCCACACATATTGGGCCATGTGAGACAATAACCAATCAGGCCACTGAGGCAGCCGGAGCAAGAATTCTGGAACTAAAAGGGTTATGTTCTCCAGGTCTTCAGACCTGGTGGCAAGGAAGAGAGAGGGGAAAAAGAAAAAAAAAAGTACCAATTGCAGGACTTTTTAATAACATGCACTTAATAAAGGCTGAATGAATATTCCTAAAGACTAATGAGATTCGGTACTAAAGGCAGGTCATTCATTACACTGACATCCAGAAATGTAAGAAATCCCTTCCCCAATGTCCTCCAACTTTACAGTTCTGAAGTTCCCAATGTTTCTAGAGCAGATAACCCCACAGAGTTTTCCTTACCTAGAGATTTTTTTTGAACACTAAATAATGCCTCAGATGGCACTGACCAAGGACAATTTGAGTCCCAAGAGAATTGCAACCTTATTGGCAATCCAATTGGAAAAATTCACTTTGTAGGTATTGGGCCATTTGCTAGTCAGAGGCTTTAGAGACATTGTCCCTTTCATCTTTCAAAATTCACAAGCCATGAGTGGTAAATGTAAATAATAAACCTTTCTCTTTTTATAACAGGTGACTTCCTGTACAATAGGAACTTTCTTCTTTCTGGGCTTCAGTTTCCTACTCTGAAAAAATGAAAGTGTTGGATTCCATTAATTTTAAGGTCCTGTCCAGTACTTCCAATCTATATTCTATATTTTAAGGTTCATTCTAGATTAAACATTCTGTGACTTTATGATCACAGAGTTACTGTAATATTTTCCTATGACATGTTTCGCAACTAGTAGATGATGTTTAAACATTTCCTTTAAAATATCCTTTGTTAATATACTGAAAGGGATATTATATCATGCATGTTCATGGAAAAATTACCAAATAAGAGTGATTATGTTTAATATTTCATTACAATTGTTTAAAAGGTGAAATACATATTCCAAGCCTCTTTAGTCACATGGTACCTGAATAAGTGCTTAATCAATGCTGTCAGTCAGCATTGGACCAATGGGTGCTAATGATTATGAGCAATTAACAGGAACTAAAGGAGAAAACCCTCTTGGGAAAAGAGGATGTGATCCAAATCAGAGTCTAGGAGAGAAAGCAAGTGGTATATCAGGTCAAACCAGAGTTCATGGGATAACTAAAACCAAGTGTAGGTAGGAGTTGGAAAAAATTTAGGGCAAATGCCCCAGAGACGGAAAAGTCAACATGGAGGTCAGGAAAATGCAAAACAATGGAATGGTAGGCATTAGTTAAATGACAAATTATCTCACATGACACCTCTGCCTGAAAAAGCCTTTTTATGATGATAGAATGTTAACCATGTTCCCTTACTCACTGTCCTTTATCAGCTTCCTGGATACTATGGACCTTGACATCGTCACTCCCTCTAGACTATAATAATACCAAAAACCCTGTAAAGTAAATGCTATTATTATTATTCCCTTTTAAAGATGGGGAAAATGAGATTGATAAGTGACTTGTCGAGAACTACACAGCTAAAAAGGCAGATTTGAACTCAGATCTTCCTAACTCCAAATCTATAGAAAACTTTTCCAGAGCTTGGTGGAACAGCATTAGCAAAAGTCTTCTACCAACTCTAGGGCTTACACATGGCATTCTGGTTCATGTGGTCTCTCCTTAGGCCCATAACCCTGACAATATTACTAGATATTAGAGATGACCATGTGACCTTGATGATTCCAAGATCTCCTAGATCTAGGATCACATAGACCATTGCAGTGTTTCATCAGTTCATGAATTTGTCATTTCAAGACCTGATGGACAGATTGGTGGATGGGAGCAGACTTATGATTTGATAGCCCTATCTACTGCCAGAATCCTGTTCAATAAATCAGTAATCAATAGATAAATATTTATTCAGCATCTACTAGGTGCCAGGGACTGTGCTAAGTGCTGAGGATATAAAAAGAGGCAAAAAATATACTTGCCCTCAAGTAGCTCAAATCTAATGAGGATCTTCTCCATCTGCTACCAGGTATTTGCTAAATTGTACACACACCATTTTGAGAAAATGAGGATGAAGCTCCTGGGTCACCGAACAGATCATTGAAGAGTCTATATGAGTCCACGTAGAGGGGAAGTCTGTTCCATGATAAAGACCTCTAGTTTATAACTTAAAAAGAAATACAGGGGCAGCTAGGTGGCACAGTAGATAGAGCACCAGCCCTGGAGTCAGGAGGACCTGAGTTCAAATTCAGCCTCAGACACTTGACACTTACTAGCTGTGTGACCCTGGGCAAGTCACTTAACCCCTGATTGCCTCACCAAAACACACACACACACACACACACACACACACACACACAAATCTCCTTGGCGTTATGAGCTACTACCGCCACTTCATCCTCCCTTTCTCTGATTTGATGGCAGTCCTCATAGACCTGCTGAAGTCCCATGCCTCTCCCAACATTTTCTGGCAAACACCAGAAATACAGGACACATTGAATGTCTTGAAGAATTGGTTAATTTGATCCCCCATCTTGGTATACCTGGAGCCACGGGAACAGTTCATCATGAAGACTGACAGATGGAACACCATGATAGGGACCACTCTCTGACAGACCAGCCAGACCACTCTCCTTCATCCCTAGTTCTACAAGCCCTTTTCCCAAATCTGAAAGATGAATGCTGTATCTATTCTGTATATACTTACATATGAACATGTTGCCTCCCTCTTTAGAATAGAAGTTCCTTGGGTGCAAGAACTGTTTCACTTTTGCCGTTGTGTTCCCAGTACTCAGCACAATTCCTAGCAACTGGTAAACATTTAATAAATATTTGTTCATTGATTGAATCTAGAAGACATTATATAAATTCAAAACTTCCAGTTGAGATACTAAGAAAGCAAGCCAAGTACACCACCATTGTCCATATTGGCCAAAAGAACCTAGAGAAGCTTCAGACTTTCAGGCAGTTCAGTTGTCATCAGATCTCTAAGTTTTATTTTCAATTGATTCAACTTAGTAATCATCTAAATTCCCAGATATTGTCATCTCTGGGTAGAGGCATTGTCATAAAGACCTGAATTTGGCTACTTAAGAAATCAATCATTCTGATAGGCATTTCTATAGATTATAAACACTGTATAAACATTAACCAAGGCTATTCAAGTAAATCCACTAATAGCAGAAGGAGGTCTGTGATTTGGCCTAGTTGTTTGTTTTTCATGTAAATACAATGCCTATACCCTAGGAGATCACACTCGTATATCTTTCTTGGAAAGGCTCAATAGCTAGGTCTCTTTCCCCGCTCCTCCACAAGAAGCCAGCAACTGGCCAACATGGTCTATTCCAGGCTTTACAAATGGTTGTCCACAATTCATGGTGTGCAACCACAGCATGATGTTGATCAGCATGTCTAATCAGGTAGTCTATTGTTGAGCCACAGCTCTAGTGATTGGGTCAGTACCTTTTTTAGAGCACCTGACAATTCTCCTGTAACCCTAGATAGTAGTAAAATTAGTTTTCATCTGAGTTCTGTCCCTATCCCAGAGGTATGATACCACCTTGGTTGTGGCAGACAGCCTGACCAAGATGATTAATTTCCTTCTCTGGTGGGATCTCCCACCACAGCCAAAGCTAGCCACCTGCTGCTGATGGAATATTTCCACCTCCACAGACTTTCCCCTCATATTACTCTTGATTGGAATCTCAGTTTCAGGACTTTACCAGCAAATAAAAAAATCACCTATCAATATCATCATTCCCAATCCAATAAGCAAATAGAATCCATGAACCCAGTCTTGCAAGGAATTCAAGTATCTACAGCAAATGGAGCTATTTGGGGGGGATCAAGCTAAGTGGGAACAATCAACCCCTTGCATTTTTGGCTGCATGATTTTATATGTGCCTTTCTGGCTGTGGATCCCTACACCAAGAACTAGGCTACGTGTTCATCTCAGTCCCTTGGATTCAAAGTTTCCTAAGGTTCCTATTACCTAGCTTAAAGTCTTTTTTCTCCAAACTTAAGCCTGCCTCCTCAACCCAGATGATGATTGCTCTTTCCCCTTGCTTGTGGACTTAGTGAATCATTAGAACATGTCAACCCTGACTTTACAAGCATAACAAAGGTAAAAATAGCAAATAGTCTAAAGGCTCATCATTTTATTGATGGAAAGAAGCCTATCTTGTGATCTACCTAGAATCATATGTATGTATATGTATATGTGTGCGTGTGTATATATGTATATTACATACATTATATATATGTGTGTGTGTGTGTGTGTGTGTGTGTGTGTGTGTGTGTGTGTATGTATATATATGTGATGAGGTCTAAAGGTTTAGGGGTGCTGGGACCCCCAAGATCACAAGATGGGCCCTGTCTGAATGAATTCAACCCAAATCTTCTTTCAGCCAGAGAAAAAGTTTTATTAGAGATAAACCATATAGGCCAGACTCTTAAGGAATCTGAACATTAGTAATGCCCATAGGGACTAGCGGGCATGAGAAAGTCTCAGCCTTTTGGGCATGAGAGAGTCTCAGTGTTTAAAGGGGGGCCAGGGTAGATCTTATATACACTAAAGTAACTTTGGGTGACCAGGGAAGGGGCACGGAAAAGGGTCTAGGTAAGAATTCCAATTGGAATGTCTAAGAGATTGAGTAGACAATGGGAATAGATAATGAGAGGAACTGGAAGGAAGAAGTTTGAAAGGCATCTGAATAAGTTGATGCTTAATGAATGCTTATTAACTGACTTACAGGAGAGCTATACAAACAAAAGCAATTGACCTTGAATACAGAAGATGACAAGACAATCTGAGAATTATGGATTTCCCAGAAAGACATGGTGAAACAATAGGAATAGAGTAGAACTGGAAGGGATCTCAGAGGCTACCCAGTCCAACAGTCTCATGTTATATACACAAAGAAATTGAAGTACAGAGAAGACAAGTCGCTTCCCCAAAGTCATAGAGGTAATAAGCAGCAGAATCAGGATGTTAATCTGGTTTCTCTAATTTCCAAACTGGTACTTTTTCAAATTCGCCATGTTAACTCCCTTCAGAAATAATGCAAGGAAACTGCCTAATAAATATTAGAAACAGTAAATAAAGTACCGATTGGCATAATTGATACAATGCCCATGGAAAGGAATCCCAATTTCAACTCATTCAGAAATGCGTCATCAAGCTCCAGAATTTTAAACAAAAAAAATCCTGCAAGTACTCATGAGGAAGCTCCTCACATATCGAGGGGGGAAAAACAGTTCATTTTTGACAAAAACTATTTGTCAACCACTGGAAATGAAGAAAATGATGGGATAAAATATCCCCCAAAGCAAAGAAAGTCAATTTGCACCACAACATAACATATGCTGTAAAGATGAGCTTTATTAACAGTTAAACAAAGATGTTTTTTTCAACAGGAGGAAGAAATTTGAATCATTCCTATTTAATAAATCAGATAGGAACAGAACAATGGATTGCAAGTCATCAAACAAAAGAAACTTAAGAAAGACAAATCCACATAACTGAAAAGACCAAGAAGCTATATCAATGTTTACATGATGTAAGGAGAAGACAAGTCTACTGACTTTTTAAAATCTCATCTTATCTGAGGGCAAATGGGGGAACAAAGAGAGATTTATGCACAAGGTTCTTAAAGGATGATTAAGTAAAAGTACCCTAGAGATGAGGGGAAAAGGGGGAGGGGAAAGAACTGAATTAATGTTTCTTGGTCTGGGGTGTCACTGTGAATATTATTCATGGAGGTGAGAAGCTGAAAATAGGTCAAGAATAATTCTGAGCCACACTCACATCTAGCAGGGGCTTTTAGAGGGTCAAGGAGAGAACAAGAGAGCACATAAGGACAAAACCCATGAAAAAGGATCAGATATGAGACAGACAGACAGACAGACAGACAAAGAAAGGGAGAGGAAGAGTGAAAAAAAAGAGAGGGAGAATAACAATAAAAATAGAATCAAGAAATCTAGGCTCTGGCTAGGCAATGGAGGAAGAGGAGGGAGTCTATAATAGTGGACTTGATGAAAATAAGACAAAGCTCAGTGATCTACTGCTGTTTTAGCAGGGAAAATAGCATAATTTTATGGAGTGAAACACAAACAACAATTCAACCTTGAATGTTAAAAGATTAAACTTGTTCACAAAATATAAGCCAGTGTAAAACCCAACAATTTGCTGCACAAAAGAAACACACAAACAAAACATATGTAGAGAGTTAAAAGGAGGGACTGTAATAAAATTGATGATATTTCAGGCAGCTCCATAAAAGCAGGACTTTCAATAGTGATTTCAAAGTAATAATCAGTATTGTCAAGAGGGTAAATACATCAAGCTGAAAAGCACCATAGATAATGAAACAATATCAACTGTAAGTATAAGTACATATATACATATACATATATATATATATACATATATAGCTTTTAAGTACATAAAAGAAAAGCTAACTGAAATGCACATAGGGCTTGATCATAAAATAATAACTGTAGGTGATATTCATGTACTTCTCTCAGAACTTGATGAATTTAACAGAAAGATAAACAAAAAGGAAATTATGGATCTAAACAGAATATTGAGGGGAAAGAGATTTCATAGTCCTGTGGCAAGTAATTAATGGTATGTGCAGAAGTAAAGTAGTGTAGAAAAAAGAAAGCTAAAAGTAAATAGGAATACAGGATCCAAATCTTGTCTCTGATACACACTAGCTGGGCAAGCCACTTAATGACTACATACTTCAGACAGCTGCCTAGGAATCATCTACTAAGTCACAAAGGGATTGTAGTCTCTATTGGTTGAGGTAATTCCCAAACTGTGAATTTATCACACTGATAAAAACTAATGGTCTTCACAACAGTCTTTTAGACATCTCAATCTGGATGGCCTATTGACGTATAAACTCAGCATGTCCAAGACAGAATTCATTATCTTTCCACAAAAAATAAAAACCCTCCCCCTTTTCTAACTTCCCTATTAATGTTGAGGGTACTACCATCCTCCTGCTCACCCAGACTTGAAATTTAAGTATCATCCCCAACTTCTCCCTCACCCCCATATCCAATCTGTTATTGTTTGCTGTCCATTTTATCTTCATAACATTTCTCTCTTTTATATGCCTCCTTATCTCTTCTAACACTGCCACCATCCTGGTTCAGTACCTCATCCACCTTGTACCTGGACTAGTACAATTGCCTGCTGGTTGGTTTCCCTGCCTGCCTCAAGGTCTCTTCTCACTCTAGACAATCCTCTACTCACCTATCATATTGATCTTCCTAAAATGCAGACCTGACCACATCAACCTCTATTCAGCAAACTCTAATGGTTCCCTATTAGGCTCAGGATCAAATTAAAATCCTCTTTTTGGTTTTCAAAGCCTTTCATAACCTGGCCACTTCTAACCTTTCTAACCTTCTTATAGCCTTACTCCTTTTCATATACTCTGCAATCCAGTAACACTGGCCTCCTTGCCATTCCTCCCACAAAATACTGTCTTTTGAGTCCTTCTTAATCTTAGTACCTTCTCTCTGAGATTACACCCAATTTATCATATATATATATATATATGTATATATATATATATGTGTATATATATATATATATATGTATATATATATATATATGTATATATATATATATATATATATATATATAGTTTGTACCTAGTTCTTTGCATGTTATTTCCCCCATTAGACTGTGAGCTCCTTGACAACAGGAACTGTTTGTTTTTGCCTTTCTTTGTATTCTCAGCACTTAGCACAGTGTCTGACACGTAATAAGTCAGTTGACTGACTGACAAATTTTAAAATACACACATTTTTCAGCATCAGATGGTACTTTTAGAAAAACTAATCAAGTGCTAGGGCAGAAATACATCATAAACACAGAAAGGAAAAATTGTTAAGTATACCCTTTGCAGACCAAAAGGTAATTTTAAAAAGCACAAGAGGAAATAGGAACAAAACGTACAAACCTAAGCAGAGACTAAGTAACAATATCCTAAACAACTGTACTAATGAACAAATCATAGAAACAATTAAAAATAATATTGAAGATAAAAAGAATGACGCCATATACCAAAATATACGGGTCACAACTAAAGCAGTCCTCAGGGGAAAATTTATATCTCTAAAAAATAAACAAAAGTGAACTAACAAATTGAACATACATTTCTTAGAAATTGAAAATTAACAAATTAAGCCCCCAACAAGACTGAAAAGAAATTTTGAAAATAAGTAGAGAAATAAATAAAATTAAAACAAAAAACTACTGAACTGATGAAACAAAGACAAACAAAATTAATAAACATTAGCTAACTTAATCAGAAAAGAAAGGAAAACCAAATTGCCGAAATAAAAAATGAGAACACTGAGTTCACAACAAATAGAGAAGAATGGTTTTCGGAAACTGCTACATAAAATTATATACCCTGGTTTCAAAGGTAATAGATGGATATCTACAAAAATACAAAATACTCACGTTTAACAAAACAGGAAACAGAGATCCTAGAACCCAATTTCAGAAAATGAAATTGAGCAAGCCATAAAAGAACTCCCCAAGAAAAACCTCCTAGACCAAATGAATTTACAAGTAAACTCTGTTAAACATTTAAAGATTAATCCCAATGCTACATAAAGTGTTCTCAGAATAAGAGGAAAAGGGCTATCAAATTCTTTAATGATATAAATATGGTTCTTACACCCAAACCAGGAAAGGATTAAGTAAATCAATCATCAAGCTTTTATCAAGCTCCTTCATGTGTCAGGCATTGACTAGATGTTGAGAATTCAAATACAAAAGTGATATTGCCTCTTTCTTCAATGATTTTACGTTCTACTGGGGGAGAGTAGAGGTGGACTTACAAGATGTTCACAAATAAATGCATGTAGAACATAGACAAAACAAACTCAAAGTGATTAAGTAGGGACACTAACAGCTGGGGGAATCAAGGAAAGGCCTCTGGAACTTGAATTTTGGAGAAAATGAGGAGTTCCAAGAGGTAAGAAGGGAGAAGATTTCAGGCATAGCAGAGAGCTTGTGCAAAGGCAAAGAGGCAGGAGAAGTAATTTTTCGTACAGGGAACACAAATAGCCCTGTTTGGCTGGAAGGTAGAGTGTGAAAATGGGAGAAGGGTGTAATCAGCCTAGAAAGATTGGCTGGATCCAAATTGTGAAGGGCTTTAAATGCCAAAGAAAGGAATGTATATTTTATCCTCCAGGCAATGGGGAACCACTCACAGGAGCAGAGAAAGAGAACTACAGGACAGCATCAATCCAGAATCTCGATGCAAAAATTTTAAATAAAATTTTAACAAAGAAACTACAGCAATATATCCAAAAAATTCATTATCATCAAGCTAAATTTGTGCCAGGGGTATAAGGATAGCTCACTATTAGGAAAAACAATTAACATAATCAAGCCTATAAATAATAAAATAACAAAAGCATGTGATTATATCTATAGATGCAGGAAAAGTGTTTGATGAAATGCAGCACCACTTATTTTAAAAGTTCCAAAAGAAAGAAACAAAGAAACAAAGAAGCAAAGAAAGCATTGGAATAAAAGGGTCTTTCCTAAACATTATCAAAAGCATTTCTCTAAAATTAAAAGGTACCATTATTTGTAATAGAAAACCACTGGAAACATTCCCAGTAAGATCAGGGGTGGCAAAAGAATACTTCTATTCCCACTAGCATTTGACCTACTAGAAATTCTAGATATATCAATATCAATATAACAGAAAAAAGGAAATTAAGGAAATAAGCAGTAGCAAAATGGGAACAAAAATACTCTTCTTTGCAGGTAGTTAATTTAGAAAACCCTAGAGTATTGATTTAAACTTTTTTAAAATTTGAAACAATTAAATCAACAGCTTTAGCAAAGTTTGTTTTTGTTGTTGAGTCATTTTAGTCACATGCAACTCTTCGCGACCCCATTTTGGGTTTTTCTCGGCAAAGATACTGTAGTGGTTTGCCATTTCCTTCTCTAGCTCATTTTACAGATGAAGAAACTGAGGTAAACAGGGTTAAATGATTTGCCCAGGGTCACACATCTAGTGGGCATCTGAGGCCGGATTTAAACTCATGAAGATGAGTCTTCTTGATTCCAAACCCAGTGCCCTATCCACTGTACTACCTAGCTGCCCTTTAGCAAAATAGTAAGATATAAAATAAAACTGCAAAATCACCAGCATTTCTGAATACTATTAACAAAAGCCAAGAGAAAAAGATAGAAAATATTTCATTTAAAATAACTACAAAATAAAAATATCTGGGCCTAACTCACCAAAATGCATACATGAGTTACATAAACACTACCACAAAACACAGTTTACAAAAAAAAAAAGGCAAAAGTAAACAATTGAATAACTATTCTATGTTCACGGCTAGGCTGCACCAATATAATAAAAATAAGAGTATTATTTAATCTGTTTTCGTTCTATATTAATCAAATTACTTTCTAGAATTAAACAAAACAATGACAAATTCCATGTGAAGGGTCAAGAATTTGGGGGGAAATAATAAAGAAAGTAATTAGCGCAAGAACTCAATAGGCCTGTGGTTCTGAGTCTGGCTGTAGTTGTACTAAGTACCTATACTACAAGACTGAGTTTGAACCCCCCTTAATTCACCAGAGACAAGAGATGCTGATTTTGCCCTTTTGTACAAAGGAAGAAGAACAACAAGTCCATGGGCTGATGAAAGTACAATGATGAATTGGGTCAGAAGAGAAAGATATTCCATACCTGAAGGAAAGAAGTCAAGAAATGCAGCTGAGGCCAATCCTTTCCACCCAAAGTTTACTTTTGACAGACACTGGAACAGGCCTCTCTACCCACATCATGAGGAAAAGCTGAAGCACCAGGAGATAGAAGGGAGCAAAATATTGAAGTCCAAAAGCCTGAATAAAAACCTAGCTCAAAAGCAATAAACCATCACAGAGGTTCATAAAGATTCAAGGAAATGAAGGAAACCTCAAAGGCCAAATCACAATGAATGAATGAATGGATGAAAAAGCATTTACTATGTGTCAAGCATTGTGTTAAGCACTAAAAATACAAAGAAAAGGGAAAAAAAACATTATCTCTGCTCACAAGGAGCTCCACATTGAAAGGAGACAAAATTTAAAACAAACAACAAAAAAAAAACCTATGTACTTGCAAGATATATACAGAGTAGATCATTGAAAGGAAAAAAAACATCTACATAGATCTCCTACACATGAAACGGTTAAATTTAATAATTTAAATAACAAACAATAAACTTTGCAAGCAACTAGAAGGAATACCTTCAGTTCTAAAGGCACATCATTTCTAATACCCCAGGGTAACTACTGAGTTACAAGAAACCAGGGGAGAGAATGGAATTGTATATTCTAAAAGGAAAAGCATTCCAGCTGCAAACCAAAAAAACCAATCTTGCAAAGTTGGCCCTAATCATTAAAAACAATGAATTGGACTTTTCAAGTTGGATGTCTCAGAAGCAGCTCAAACTTGGCTTGCCCAAAACAGAATTCATTAGATTTTTCCCTCCCACATCAACTCACCTCTCTTCCAAACTTCCCTATTTCTGTTGAATGATCCACTATTCTTCTAGTCTTTTAGGTTTGTAACTTTGGCATTATCTTCAACTGCTCACTCTCCCTCACCCCACATATCCAATCAAATCTTGACATTTCTATTTCTACAACATCCTTTACAGTCAAACCCTTCTTTCTACTCACACAACACCACCTTACTGCAAGCCCTTATCACCTCTTGCCTAGATTATTGCAACAGCATCTTATGTGGTCTCCAAGCTTCCAATCTCTTTCTACTCCAGTCCATTGTACATACTGCTGACAAAGCAATTTTCCTTAAGTTTAGATCTGACCATCTCACTGTACTACTCACTGAACTCTAGTGGTTTCCTGTTGCCTTGGGAATGAATTTTAACCTCTTACATTTAGCTTGAAAAGCCTCTCACAGCCTTGCCCCAAACTACATTTCCAGAATAATTGAATGTCACCCCCCCCTTCTTCTCCTACATTGTGTGATTCATGTTCTGTTCTGCTCACATGACGTTCCATCTCCCATCTCTATGCCTTTGTACTGGCAGTACCCCACAGAATGCACTCCCACCTGACCTCCCCACCAGAACCTCTTTCTTTCTTCAAGACATAGCTCAAGTGCCACATCCTACATGAAACTTTTCCTTGTTTCCTCTCAAACCACCTTGTATTTAACTACTTTGTTATTAATTTGCACTCATTTTCTACTTATATCTTTGTTGTTTCCCCCATTCAAATATAAGCTCCTTGTGAACAGAAATTGTTTCATTCATTTTATCTGTATCCTCAATGCTTGGCATGTTGTAAATGCTTACTTAATCTTTGTTGATTGAGTGACTGATGAAAGGTTATGGGCAAAGAGGGAATATTTTGAACCATATGCATAAGTCAGTAGGAAAAAAGTAGAGTCAAGAGGGGAACACAACAACAAACAAACAAATGTAAAGAGAAATTAACAATTTAAGTAAATTCAAAGAATTTACGACATGTAAGTGGAAGCAAGGAAGAGTAGCAAAGTGGGGAGAGTGTATAGGAATAGACTAGCATTAATATAGAATAGGCAAAACTAATCACAGGAAAAAAACAAAATAAAAGGCAATAAAAAGAAATGCAAAAGAAATAAACAGAGGAAAACACAAACCTACCATGGCATTGAATGTGGATGGATTAAAAATGCAGTTAAACTGAAAAAAAAAAAAAGAGGATGCAAATATGAGAATGGGACAAAATTACTGTACATTAGGAGATCTCAAAAAAGCACAAGTCACAACCATACTGTTGGACAAAGAAAAAATGAAAATCTATAATATCAGGAGAGAGAAATAGGGAAATTGTGTTATATTTAAAGGTATCACAGAAAATTAAATAATATTGATGCAAAATGCATATATACTAAATGGCATAGTAACTAAATTCATAAAGGTAAATTTAATTGAATTGCAACAAAAAATGACATAGATAACACAGTAAGCGTAGGAGATTTTAATGTTCCTCTCTCAGAGCTAGATAAACATAGCGAAAGTAAAGAAAAAGGACTATATCGACCTAAACAAACTGTTAAAAAAGGTAGAGCTGAAAGATTTATGACATCCTCAGAATGGAAACATTAAAGATTATATATAGATATGCATATGTACATATGTATAATACATACATATATGTATGTGTATATATGCATACATCTGTACCACATGGTAACTTTACAAAAATAGACCATGTGCTACAGCACAAGTATTACAAGTATAATATAAAAAGCAGAAATACTAATACTTCCTTTATAGACCATAGCACAATTGAATTAAAATAATAATACTGGGAACACAAGCAAAAGGTACAGATCTAAATAATGATAATAATGATAACTTGAATAATGAGTAGATGAAAGGCTGAATCATAGGAACAACTAACAATTATGTTACTTAGAACAATATCAGTGAAATAAAATTTTAAAATTTCTGGGATGCACGTAAAAATGCAGAAGAAAATGTATTTTCTTCCCGTGGTTGCAGAGGTGGGGAACTATGGATGTGGACTACTTCATATGTTATCAGAGGAAGTTGTGTTGGTTGGTTTGAATAAACTTTTTTTTCTGTTTCTCTTTTAATTTTTATTGGGGAGGATGAGAGGAAGGATATATTTAGAAATAAGCAGAATGTAAAAACAAAAGGCATAAATTAAAGAAGAAAGAAGCAATAAAAAGAGAAGAAATATAGATTTGGAAGGAAGAAAATAAGAGCTGAAAAGGATAGTGAGGATAGTCTGGTTCACAAAGACTCCAATGCTCTGGAAGAAAATTGTTTTGCCACATATCCCTTTCTAGCAAAACATACAGACTCAGAAGAGGAAGAAATGTGGTACCATAACCAGCAGTGGAGTGGTGAGAATTCCTGGACCAACTATCTTAGAAAGAAGAGAAGGAGTTCTAGACAGCAAGGTGTTGCTGGATCTTGTGTCCTGGACTGAAGGAGAGGAGTTCCTGAATAATGGCAAGTCTCTAGAACAAGAAAAAAAAAATGAGTTCTGGGACCAAGCACAAGATGGAGCCAAGGAGCAATAAGGAATAGAGCTTTGAGGAGGACAAAACCCAGACTTTGCAATCCATTACCACTGTGAGATATATGAACTGTGCAAGTTTCAGGGAAAGGAGATGACTTTCTAAAAACAATAACTGCTATTCCCTTTCAAGAACATCTCAAGCAACAGATAGAAGTATTGAGAGTCTGAAGGACTATATGGATCCCTAGAAGAAGTGGAGCTCACCAAAGAGGGAACATAAATTGTTCCAGCTGTTTAATGGATAGAGCTAGGGACTTGAAGTCAGGGAGAAATGAGTTCACAACATGATGCTGACTCTCACTGGCTATGTGACCCTGGGAAAATCATTTAACCTCTCTCAGTCTCAGTTACCCCACCCAAAAAATTGGGATAATAATAACACCATAGGACTGTTATGAGGATCAAGTGAGATAACTTGTTCAAAGTACTTTGCAAACCCTAAAGTGCTATTTAAACACTTATTACTATTGTTCTTGTTGTTGTTGTTGTTGTTGTTGTTATTGATAGGCTCAAGTATGAGCCGTATTTTTTTGTTCAGTGAAACAAAGCCTACTCTATATTCAATGTAAAGCTAATCTGAGTGCTTGCACAGGAGCTAAGGGAGCTTATGTTTTTTCTGTAGAAAGCATTGAGGGATTTATTCTCAAAGTATCCAAAGGAGAGAAAGATATCAACAGTTTCGAGAAAGAAAGAAAGAAAAAAACCTCAAACCTTATTACTACTAAGAAAAATAAGTAACAGAGAAAGTTCTAAACATTGACAACTTGTATTCTGACTCTTCTCACTTATGTAAAATTTTATGAGAATAATCTACATACTCACCAAGGACACCCTTGATAAGGTTATTAGCAAGCAACAGTCAGGATTTCACTTGTGACATTCTGCAGTATTTCACAACGTTAGCATCACACAATTGACTAAAACATGTAGAGAAGACAGGTCAACAAGCACTTACTAGATAATGAGAATTGTGCAAAGTGCCTGGATACAAATACAGACAAAAAAAGAAAGATAGTCTTTGACTTCAAAAAGCTTACAAGTGCCATGTATATACAGGGTATAGTTCAAATCCAGCCTCAGATACTGACTCACTAGGCAAGTTGCTTAACTTGTATTTATCTCCCTTTCCTCATCTGTAAAGTGGTGATAACAACTCCCTTCTAGGGTTGTTATGTGAGGATAAAACAATATAATAGTTGTAAAGTGCTTTGCAAACTTTAAAACACTATATAAATATTAGCTATTATTACTATTATTATTACTATTACATAGGAGAGAGACAGCACACAAAAGGGAACTGAAAAGCAGGATTGGGATGGGTAGGTGACACGGATGAAAGTGCACAAGCTGAAGCATAGTGTTGAAGTCTAGAAATTCAGAAGCACAGCCAAGGAGAAGGATGAAGGTTGCTGGACCTGAGACCCTCTCCAAAATGGAGGCCCTGAGAGTAATTCACCAATGGAAAAAGGGAGTTGGCATGACAGACGGATATTCCAGGGTGAGGAGGCCCCAGGCACTCAAACAGGTCTCAGGATGAGACTGCAGCTAAGGAATGGTGTTAAAATCTGGAAAGTGAGACAACCAGAAGACAAATGAAGATTTCATTCAGCTTATTGCTTACTGACTATACAAAAGTATTTTCCTGGCAGAGCAAAATGCAGTTTACAGGTTGTCTTCCAATATAGTGTCTTCCTTGCATTTGTCAAAATAGCATGCAATTCCTTGTAAGATTTAACAGAAATAATAACCATGTACGATAACCCTCTGACTGTTAATACCAAGAAGGAATGAAAAAGGGGGTTCATATAGTCACCAGAATATGCCACTGGTATGGAAGAGACCTAGTGTGGCATAAAGTCCCCACTGAAGAGGGATTCCCTTGTTATGGTGTGGTTCTCTGGATATTCCTGTCAAGGGTGACATTGTACCAATTGCATAAAGCCCCAGAACACAGTGAAGAAGCACCATATGTGATCCACTCAAAAGTCAACCTTACTGTACACAACCAAATGGATGAAGAATGTCCAATGCTGGTCTGTGTGTGTGTGTGTGTGTGTGTGTGTGTGTGTGTGTTTGGATGGACAACCCATTGAGCTTGGTCTATCACCACATATAGCCTAAGTGGCCTTTGGGAAATTGTAAAGTTATTTTATTGATCCCAAGTTTCTTCCTGAAACAGAAGGCTATTTTTTTTAAATACCAATAGCCTTCTGGTATTGTGCGCGTACAATAGTCTCTGAAGAATTAAATTGAAGATTATTCAAATGACCATAAAGAGGCACATGATAGACTGGAGCAGGCTGCATCACACTTCCAACAAGGAGAAAGAAGAGGAAGTAAATTAGCATTTATTAAGTGTCTGCTATATGTTAGGTACTGTGCTAAGAATCAGACATCAAATATTATCTCATTTGATCCTCATAGAAATTCTGAGGATCAGTGCTTTTATTATCTCAATTTTATAGCTAAGGAAACTGAAGCAGAAAGAGGTTAAATGACTTGCCTAGGGTCACACAGCTAGTATCTGAGGCCAGATTTGAAATTGGGTCTTCCTGACTCCAGGGCCAGCACTTTATTGCACTGCTAATAAGACTAGAGTCTCAGTAAATAAATTGGCATTAAAGAAATGTGTGAGAAAAATTTAAAAATAGATAAGTTGGTCACATGGTAAGGGGAAAGATTTCCTGATGGTCAGCCCATGTGCTTTCTTGGTAGAATCATGATGTTAAGAGAAAGCAAAGAAGACCCACAATGTGTTGGGTGGACGTCCATAATGAAATTATGTGAGGACATAGACAAAGGTAGCATAGAATGAGCAGGCATGGATTGGCTTCAATTTGTATTATTCAAAGTAATATCACATCAATCTCAGTGAGTACTTGAGAACAGAGACTTAGGTGGACCCAAACCATGTTCTGACATTTCTGGAGAGATGTGAGGTGAAGACAAAACAAGACAGATTATTATGTTCTCAGGGAAAACCTTGAGAGTGGTTTATGAGAAGCCTCCCAAGATTGAAAATGGTCCATGTAAACCTGGAGCTACATTTCTGGGTCATGGGTTACAATGATATATAAAGCCATACCAGTAAAAAGATAGAGAATGACAGGCTATATCTTCAACAACTGTGGATAAGGGAAGAATTCATAACCACATATGTCATAGGAGGGGTTATAAAAGACAAAAGAGACATTTCAATCCAGAAAGAGATGGCATAGATTACCTTTGTCCCTTGCTCCTTCTTGAATTACTGAGTCTAACCATTGGCAATTTGGGATTGAAGGTAATGTCAAAAGGCAACTTAAGCCTCTGTCCAGGGGTGTTTTCTGAGAGAAAAGGGATTGCCTAACACGCGGCCCTCCCCTCTAGGTGGGATATGACAGAAGCTACCTTGACACCGTCTAGTAGAGTGGAGGTCTATCATCAATTTTCATTGAGGGAGAATTGTACGTCCTTCTCCCATTCAGTGAAAGAAGGTGGGGGTCCCAAAGACTTGCTAGGAGGCAGGACACCTTACTCCAATGCTCCTAGAGCCTATGCTTTGCTTTATGTGGAGCTGCATATGTTTCCAGAATCGTAGCCAGTTCTGTAGAGGATTAGATGGGTGGGCTATGATCTGAACCAGAAGCTAATAAGCCCCTAAATGGAGCACTTGCAGAAGGGCAAGTAGCACCACTGTTTTCTGAATCATTGTTGGGGAGGAGGAGGAGGAGGAGGGATTTGTCTTGGTTTGGAGAATAATGCAAAAATGTTGGATCCCTACCCTGTAGGTCAGGGGTGGGGTAAGGAGAGGAATGTGATCTAGAGGTGCAGCTCACTGAGGGCAAGTAACAAAGCTCTGAAGAGAAAAAACTCCTGGGCAAAGAGAGCATGGTATAATCATCATCACAGAACTATGTCAACAAAGCAAAGTTTACAGAATAACCAAATTCAAGGGTAAGGTAAGAACAAGGAGAAGGTCAGTGCAACAGAGTCCAAAGTGAGAAGCCAACGTGGAATGAGTGGGGGAAATGTGTTCCAAGTTATTATTGGACATCAGTGACATTGGTTGGTCTTGTGCAGCATAACAGAATGTTCTTTTAATGGTAGCCTACCAGTCATCTCTCCTCCTCTCTCTTCCTTATTTCACCAGAAAAACTAAGGTATATCTATATAGTGGTAGCTTGATGACTAAGTGTATAAAGCACTGGACCTCGAGTCAGGAAGACCTGAATTCAAATCCAGCCTCAGACACTTAGTAGCTGTGTGACCTGGACAAGTCACTTAACCTCTATGTGCCTTAATCCACGGCAGAAGAAAATGGCAAGCCCCTCCAGTATCTTTGCCAAGAAAATCCCAAGGACAGTAGTGGCATGCTATGGTCATGAAGAGTTGGACACAAGGACTGCTTTCATTTTTGTCTTTGTATTTCCAGCACCTAGCATAGGGTCTGGTGTAGTAGATGCAGAATAAAATACTCGCTGAATTGACTGTGCTTCATGATCTATGGAGTTTTCATTCTTGCCTTACTAGACTTGATTTTAGAACCACAGAATGTCAAAACTGGAAAAGACCTTGGTGATCATCTAGTCTTTTTGCTATTCAGTCGTTTTTCACTCATGTCCAACTCTTTATGACCCCATTGAGGTTTTCTTGGCAAAGATCCTGAAGTGGTTTGCCATTGTACAGATGAGGAAACTGAGGCAAACAGGAATAAGTGACTTGCCCAGGGTCACACAGCTAATAAGTGCCTAAGGCCAAATTTGAACTCAGGTTTTCATGACTTCAGGCCTGGCACTCTATCCACTGCGCCATCTAGCTCCCCTTATCATCTAATCTAACCCCTTCATTTTACCAAGGAGGAAATTGAGTTCCAAAGAGATTGTGACTTGCCTCCAGTCACAAAGCAAGGTAGTGACTGGACAAAGGCAAGCCAGGATTTCTGACCCAGATCAATGTTCTTTTCACTGAGCTATTTGTTAACCAAGGCAGCCTGATGGTATGATGGATAGAGTACTGCCCTTGGAGACTGGAAGACCTGAGTTCAAATCCTGTTCAGATACTTATCAGCTGTATGACCCTGGGTAAGTCACTTAAACTTTCTCAGATTCAATTTCCTCATCTGTAAAATGGGAATAATAATAGCCTTACCATACAGGAGCATTGTGAAGATGAAATAAAGTAACATACATGAAGGGCTTTACAAATCTTAAAAGACTATATAAATACTATTATTATTCACTGACAAAGCTCTGGAGATAAAAAGAAAGAGTACTGAAATGAGAGGGCTTAGCTTTTGGCCAGTCTGGTATTATCTAGGAATTGTTCTTTTGCTCTCTCTTTCTTCTGGAGATGGGATTTCACTGAGCCTGAAGCAGATGACAGGCTCGAGGGTCAAGCCTCTGAGAGTTTCCACATTAAGAATTTGTTGATGTCTTCATTGAAGACATCAAGGAGTGTCCCGGCGGCACAAAGCAAGGAGCATTCATGAAAATGGTGGCATTTGAAAGTTATTATTGAGGTGGCTGGAATTTTTTATTAAGAATTACATAAAGCCAGGGGCTCCTGTCTGGATGCATTTGTGATTTGTGTGTGAATTTATAGGAATGAGAATTGCCATTTTCAGACCAAGAAATGACTTTTTCAATGATGTAGCAAGTTCATGGCATCTCCATTAACTTGCCTTAGCCTGGATCTTTTAAATGAAAGAACAAGAATCATGGATTTTAAACTGGTAGGGACCTTAGAAGTCATCAAGTCCAACCCCCTCATTTTTTATAAATAGGGAAACTGAGACCAAGAGAGATCAGGTGACCTACCCTGAATTACACAGCTAATAAATATCTGAGGTAGTGTTACAAGATTAGGCCTGATGGTCTCTCCTTAAAGGAGGCTCCAGCTTATAGAATCTATATGTGGAAAGCATTGTTATGTGATGTTCAAAATATTCAAGCGACACAATTTCTGGATAATTAATTATTTTGTTAATAATGCTAGCATATTATTAATAAAAGGGGTCAGTGACACTCTCAAATGCCAAAGACCCCTCATGGAACCCACTCAACACTTATACCCCCGTTGGAAGAGTGGGTGTTCCTGAAGGTGGCAATCCACTCTTATCAGTTAACAAGTAATGAGAGAAAATGAATATTATAATTAGATGGATCTATTCTAATGAGGGGCCTGGGGACATGACTTTGATCACATCATTTATTTCCTAATCACCCCCAGCCTAGGGGAATTTAATACAAGAATTTATCCCCACCCAGATGGTCTAGGTGGGGTAAATTTTTGGCAGAGGTCAGTGTTGTAAAAAGCCTGGATCTCCCCTATAATTGGTTATTAATAATCATTTTTCCCAATTATAAGATTAGTCTTGATGATCTTGATAGAATGCCCTTAAGAGAGGCTGTAAGTTTGTAGAACATACTCATTGAAAAATATAAGCAATAATATTTTTCAAAGGTTAGCACAGCTATGTGCCCCAAATAATATTTTGTCTACCACCAGGTTGCTTTTTTCCCTGACATGAAAATACCCAAAATAATATTTTGTCTATCACCAGCTTGTTTATTCTCCCTGATAACAAAAACACCCTCCCACTGGAGCACTCTCATTCTGCTAAATGGACCCATGTCTCCCAAGGTAGCACTGCTCTTACACGAGTTAGACTCTATGTTAGTGTGTGTCTGAATTGTAACTGTGCTCCCTTCCTCCTCTCCCTTTCCTCTTCTTCACCATTTGCCAATAAAACTTTGCACTGAACTGATTCCCTTTTTTTTTTTTTGGTTTTTTGTTTTTTGTTCTTTGGTGAGGCAATGGGGTTAAGTGACTTGCCCAGGGTCACACAGCTGGTTGTGTCAAGTGTCTGAGGCCAGATTTGAACTCAGGTCCTCCTGACTCCAAGCTCTACCCACTGCGCCACCTAGCTGCCCCATGATTCCCATTGTTTTACATGTTATTCTTAGCATCTGAACTCACTAAAGGAGTTGTTTTCCCCCCATGTCTCTGGTTGACACATGGACCAATAAACTGGTTACTAGACAAGGACTTAACCTGTTGATAGCCACTTCTACACTAGAGAAGTATGGCACTGTGGGCCCACTTATAGAAAGCAAGGGTCAATAGGGGAACACTACGTCCTCCCAAGAGGGATTCTGTTGTACCGGAGGACTGTCACAAAAACACGGGTCTTCCTAACTCCATGTCCAGTGCTCTAAATCACTATACCTCACCAGTTTCTCTCAAACCATTAAATATTGGCCAAAGAAGAGAGAATCTTCACCCTTGTTTAAATTTTTTTTAAATGCCGGTACCACCTAACATTCTCTGCCTTTGACCCCCATATTCAGTGGGAACGTTACGGTGATATGATTGAAGAAGATAAGGATGACTATTGAAGGTGCTGACTGCTGAGGCTGAGGATAATTCTTCTGCTGAAGTTCTACTATGTTCTCTCCTCAGAGCCTGAAGACTACCCCAGGATCTCAAAGCTATATCAACAGGCCACCCTCATTTTCTCTTCTGCAGTTATCTTAGCTTGAGAAAGACAAGGAGCCATCTCCAGTTGTCCTGATCTATTTCTGGCCACTGGGCCCAGAGGATTCCAGAGGAGAAAGTGAAGCTGGTGACTGCACAGCCCTCCCTCACTTAAATCCAATTCATTTACATGTCATGGCATTACCTCCCTAATGTCATGGTCCTCTTCAAGAACTAAGAATAAACAATAGCAGCAGCAGCAGCAGACTACATGCTCTGGTTGGTTTCACAAAGCTAGAGAGGCTTACAGTATGAGCCTAAGAATGGACTGGATGTTTATGATATATATGACATATGATATCATATGAGGGCCAGCCTAGCTCAGCTCAGGGGTACTCGTTACCAAACTGGCCATAGGGTGATGAATTTTCTAAAGACAGGAACTCACAAAAACCACCTATGGCATAGAAAAGTAGTGATCTGTGTCAGTGGAAGGAGAACTCAAACCTATGAAATTACAGATAGTTGAAGTAGTGAAATGTTATATTTCTCTGAACTCCAGTTTAAACAGAAAATTATCCCACCATACCCTTCTCCATCCCTGAAAAAAAAAGTGAACGGGCAGTTGTGATCAGCAGGTATCTTCATACTGGACAGTTCTGACCCATGGGTGGATATGACAGATACATGAATAGGTGATCTGAGTAGCTCCAGAAAGGGCCTCTGGTTCAATATATTGATCTACCTGCTATTATAACTGAAATTCGACCTTTGAAGAGTCGTTCTTTTGGTTTATGACTTTGCCCTCCAGGAGGCCCTCTGGTCAAAGACAAATACCCCCAAGATAGGTCATTTATTTAAGCCATCAACAAACATTGAAATCTCAGTAAGAACTACTTTTCAACCTGACAGCCAGTTTAGCTGGGAATGATGGAATGCAGGATGAGTCAATTTGGATTGGGGACTGGAGCATCAGAAATGTCTAGAGCCTTGGGTATCATCTAGGCACAAGTAGGAGCCACAATGGAGGACCCTAGTTAGCTAGTGGGAAGTATTTAGACAAGTGTTTGGGATCAGGGGTGAATCAAAAAGGTAGAAAGAGAGGGCTATAAAAAAGGGAACTGTTTAAGGCTAATCCCTAGTTTGGGGAAGTCAGTGAAAATTAAGTAGAAATAGCTTTGAACAAAGACTAAAGATATAGATTCTAATCCCAACTCTGAAACATTAACTATGACTTTGGTCAAGCCATCACACCTCTCTGAGCCTCAGTTTCTTCATCTATGAAATGGGAATAATTTCTGCACTTCCTTCTTACAAACATTTCACATGTAAAAAGAGTATTCAGGAGAGTCCCAGATCAATTCTCATTTCCACAATCAACTTGAGGGGAATACAGACCACAGACCTTGTCTAGAAGTATCTGAATTGTACCTGCCATGGAATGAATATAAGCACAGCCTCTTTGCTGAGAGGACATGTGGGATCTCTTTGATTGGTTTCCAGTGACTGAAAGTTGACCAATCAATCAATCAATCAACATTTATTAATCACCTCTGTTCCAGGCACTGTGCTGAGATTTGGGGATACAAAAAGTGGCAAAAAACAGTCCCTGATCTCAAGGAGCTCACAATCTGATGGGAGAAAACAACAAACAGATAAATCATTCGGAGTAGAATAGACTTCTCAAAGCCACCCTTTCTCCACTGTATATAAAATCAAGCTTTGGAACAGCTAAGCCTTTTTCTTTTCATATGTTTTCTCTCCCTTGAACTTCCAAACTGCAAAGCCATGATAGGGTGGAGAGGAGTTTTCTGATAAGAAGAAAATCACAACTTGTTAGAGAAGCACATAGCAAGTAGCTTGTGCTTGCTTGTCTGGTCCTGAGATAAAAATAAAATAATTTTAAAAATCTGAAGCTGTGATTTCATTGTATGGGAAAGTCTCACTGGGAGTAAGTCTTACTTGAAATCACAGCTTCAGATTTTTTATTATTTTATTATTTTTATTAATTTATTTTGATTTTGCAACAATCACTTCCATAACTTTTGAGTTTTAATTTTTTCTCCCTCTCCCTACCCGCCTCCCTCCCCAAGAGAGCTCACAATCTGATGTAAGCTATACATATACATGCCTATTAAACATATTTTCACATTAGTGATGTTGTAAGGAAAAAATTAGAACCAATAGGAGGAACTATCAGAAAGAGGAAACAAAACAAAACAGAAGAAAAAAATAGCAAATAGTATGCTTCAATCTCCATTCAAACTCCATAGTTCTTTCTTTGGATAAGAATAGCATTTTCCATCATGAGACCTTTGGAAATGTCTTAGAGCCTTGCATTGCTGAGAAGGGCTAAGTCTATCAAAGTTAGTCATTGCACAATGTGGCTGTTACTGTGCACAATGTTATCCTGGTTGTGCTCACTTCACTCTGCATCAGTCCATCCATACAATTCTTTCCAGGTTTTTCTGAAGTCTGTTTGCTCATCATTTCTTATAGCACAATAACATTCCATTACATACATATACCACAACTTGTTCAGCCATTGTCCAATTGATGGGCATCCCCTCAATTTCCAATTCTTTGCCACCACAAAAACAGCTATTATAAATGTTTTTATATGTGTGGGTCCTTTTCCCATTTGTATGATCTCTTTGGGATGCAGCCCTAGAAGTGCTATTGCTGGGTCAAAGGGTATGTACATTTTTATAGCCCTTTGGGCCTAGTTCCAAATTGCTCTCCAAAATGGTTGGATCATTTCACAACTCCACCAACAATGCATTAGTGTTCCAATTTTCCCACATCTTCTCCAACATTTATGATTTTCCTGTTTTGTCATGTTGGCCAGTCTGATAGGTGTGATATGGTATCTCAGAGTTGTTTTGATTTACATTTCTCTAATCAATAGTGATTTAGAACATTTTTTCATACCACTATAGAGGGCTTTAATTTCTTCATCTGAGAACTGCCTGTTCATATCCTTTGACCATTTATCAGTTGGGGAATGACTTGTATTCTTATAAATTTGACTTAATTCTCTATATATTTTAGAAATGAGGCCCTTTTCACTTTTTTTTGGTGAGGCAATTGTGGTTAAGTGACTTGCTCAGGGTCACACAGTAAGTGTCAAGTGTCTGAGGTAGGATTTGAATTCAGGTCCTCCTGACTCCTAGGCTGGAGCTCTATCCACTGTGCCACCTAGCTGCCCCAGATTTTTTCAAGTTTCTCTATTTGTTTCTGGGCTCCTGTGAGCCCTTGGTATCTTAAGAGTTTTCTGTAATGGATAAAAATTTCTCTAATGGGTCCTTGCAGCACATAGGGCAACCCAAAATGGAGCTCAGGACAAAATTTCTCCAATGGATCCCTCTAATATGTAGGGCCATCCAAATGGAGGTCCCTAGAAATTATCTTAATTCATCTCATTCTAGGTCAAGTAGACTAGCTCAAAAAAAAATCAACCAAATTTAGACAAGCCCCCAAAATATGGGGGATTTTCCAAAAAGGGATTTTGCACTTGAAATCCATTAAAAATCGGCCCCTCCTTTCCCAACTGAGCCCCCAAGATGTGGTCCTTCATAATATCTTCTCTTCTCTGCTACCACTGTATCAGGACCCTTTTTCATTACTGAAGTGGATTCTTGGCTTCATTTATTTCCTCTTTAAAATGAGGTGTTTGGACTAAAAGAACTACAAGTTCCATTTCTAGTTTTGACCTGTTCCATTCTACATCTAAGGTTCCTTCTAGTTCCAACATTCCACATTCTATGTTCTAAGACCCCCTACAATTCTAAATCTTGCTCCTCCTTTTGACTTCACATTTCTTTCTATGACTCTGCCATTTGTTGGGTGCCCTATTTTCCATACCTTGGTGTAATCATTCATTCTTTCCTTCCCCTCACCTCTTACATTCAATCCCTTACCAGATTCTATCAATTCTAGCTCAGAAATAGCTCTCCCATTTATCCCCTCTTCTCTGTTTCCAAAGTTATCGCCCTAGTTCAAGCCCTAATTACCACTTTCTTGGTCTACGAATGGCGTCCTAGTGGTCTTCATATCCAGACCCTTCTCTCTCTAAAACATTTCTCACATAGCTGCCAAACTCACTTTGCCATTCATTGAGTTTCCTGTTTTCCACCCCTTGGTGTTTTCTAACCTAACTCTTCTCTTATGCATAGATATGTCACTGATCTGCTCAAAACTTCTCAGTGAGTTTTACCTGTCAGACAAAGTTCTAGTTTCTTAGCCTGACATTCAAGGCTTTCCATAATCTGAGGCTACTCTACTTTTCTAGTTTTGTGTCACACCACTCCTCTCTACGCACTTTGTACTCTAGTAAAATGTCACTATTTTCTACCCCCATAGAAATTCTGTACTGTCTTTGCTCTCTGCCTTCTTGTTCACATATTCCCTGTGCCCAGAAAGCTCTCTCCCTCCCTTACCTTTTCATTCTTACCCCCTCTTTCCCAGCTTAATTGAAACACCACCTTTTCCATGAAGATGACCTGATGACCTTTCCCTCCTGACATCCAAAGTTTCTTTCAGCTCTAACAGTCTTTGTTCTCCCAACTCTAACATTCTACATCCAATTTCAAGGGTCTTTCTACCTCTTAAGTTCCTAATTCTATATTCCAAGGTTTCTTTTAAGTGTGATAGGATAAATCGTTTAACCCTTCTGGGTTTCAGTTCTTCATCTGTAAAGTAATGGACTTCTCTAGGTGTTTTCTAAGGTAACTTCTAGCTCTATATCCCTGAAAGGCAATGTGTCTAGTGGAGAAAACATCGGATTTGGAGGCAAAGAACTTGATTTGAATCCCAGCTTTGCCATTTACTAGTTGTATGACCATGGGCAAGTCCGTTGAATGCTGAGAGCCCCGTTTTCCTCATCTGTTAAATAAGGGGGTTGTATGAGATGACCTCTAAGGTTTATTCCAACTCTAAATCTGTCTGCCTATTCCATGTTCTGAAATCCCCTTTCAGCTCTGTAAGATGAAGTATTGTCTACATTAGGGATGAGTCAGAGACCCCTTTGTCAGTCTGGGGAAGACTATGGATCCCTTCTCAGAATCAAATCAACTTGATGAGCATTTAAGTGCTTACTGTGTGCTGGGTTACAAAGAAAGGCAAAAACAGTCCTTACTCTCAAGGAGTTCACAGTTTAATGGGGAAAGACAATATGAAAACAACTCTGCACATACAAGATATAGTCAAGGTAAATTGGAGGTCCTATTAGTCCATATTAGTGTGAATAATTATTCTTCTGAAGGGGTTGCATTACTTGAATTTGCACTGCATATTTCCATTGGTCCAGAAGCAATTAATATATTTTACATCATTATAACTTCAAACAGTGTGAATTCAGACACATGAGACCACTTCAGGGGATTCATCCTTCATCCTAATAGGGACTCTATTGTAATCTCAGAGGAAAGGCACTAGCTCTGAGGGAGACCAAAAGGGCTTCTTGCATAATAATGTTTTCAAATGCATAAAGAATAATCTTTTAAATGCATAAAATAAAATACATAGGAACACAAAGGAAAACAGTTGAAATATGAAAAATTTTAATTTTTTTTAAAAACAAGTTTACAGACCCCCTGATCTACATACTCTTTCAAATAATTCCTTGCTTAAATCCATGAGACCCGGGGTGATGAATTAGAAAAGAACTAGATTTCAAGTTGGAGGAGAAGATCTGAAATAGAATTCTGGCTTTGCCACTTATTTGTGACCATGGGCAAAGCCAGCGAAATGCTGTGGGTCTCATTTCCCTCATCTGTCAAATGAGGGGGTGGGATGAAGAGACCTCTGAGGTTCCTCCCAGCTCTTAATCTATGAGCCTCTTCCGTGTTCTAAGGACCCCTTCCAGTTCTGACATGCTGTGATTGTATGATTGCAGCCTCCATGGAGACGCAGCCAGGAAAAGGCAGCGGCATTTAACTGAAGCCTACAAGTTGTCAAAAGTGAGATGGAAATCTGTATTCTGGTTTCCATGGCAATAAAGTTACAGGGTCCAAGTGGCTTTGTATTAACTTCTCAAGAGCAGCTTCTCTGCCCAGGTAGCTCCATGCAAGGCTGATACTAGTTAATTACCTGAATTGAATATTTTACAGCCTGAAAGGATTTGCTGTATGGCACGCTTTATAAATATTCATCCTGCAGAAGGGAGGAGGAAGCTGGTGGAATGTGTTGGTTTCTAAGGGGCTGCTTTTTGCAGGCAAATATCTAAAGGCAGCCCACGGAGGCATCCTTAACATTCCGTGTCTGGGTGAAGTGTTTTCCAGAGTCTTAAATCCTTTATAGAAAAACAATTTCTCCAAACACACATTCTGTTCTGCTGAACCACTAAATAGCTTTCGCCTGCCCATGACAGCGTCAGCCTTAATGTAATATGATAGATACCAGGCTAATAATCAATCAATACCCTGGTTTAGGTCTCTGTCTATCAGTCTGGCATTGTGTGAACTAATTAGATGATAAAATGTGATGAATGTGTATTAAACCCAGCTTCTCCCCAGGAACTCCCAGGGGCCCTTTTCCATTTTCCAGCTGACCTTTTAGATCTCAGCTTTATTGTACGTGAATGCAATTAAATCAATTTGTCAGATATTTGCATTGCTCCAGCTTGTTCAGAATTCAATTAGTCAGTGTCACTTTATCACCCTTGTGAGCGATGTGCAGTGGCTCCTTTTCAAGAGGAAGGTGGAAGGGAAAAGAAAGGGAAATCTTGCCAGGGTTTAGCCCTGGGCCCTCTTGCTGGCAGAGGCAAGAGCCTTGAGTCCCAGCTATAGCCCACCCTGCCTCTTTGGCTCCATTTTTCTGCTTCTCAACCTCATCTAAAGTCCCAGAAGGGCGGCTAGGTGGCGCCATAGTGCATAGAGCATTGAGCCTGGAGTCAGGGAGACTCATCTTCCTAAGTTCATATCTGGCCTCAGACACTTACTAGTTGTGTTACCTTGAGCAAGTCACTTAACCCTGCTTGCCTCAGCTTCCTAATCTGTAAAATGAACTGGAGAAGGAAATGGCAAACCATTCTGGTATCTCTGCTAAGAAAATCCCAAATAGAGTGATGAAGAGTTGGACACAACTCAACAACAACAAAAGGACCCCAGAACAGTTTTCCCATTGTGGGAACTCTTGGAAAATGGTCCATGACACCGTCCTTCTCACTTCCATGATTTCTTCCATGTGGGCATTCCTTCCACAAATGTAGTAAGCACCTAATCAATTATTATTTATTATAATAATAATAAATAGCTAGCATTTTTTATGGTACTTTAAGGTTTGCAAAGTGCTTTATATCTCTTATCTGATTCGAGCAATCGATAGGAATTTATTAAGAATTTATTTGATCAAATAAGCAGCCACTAGGGTTCATGCACTGTGCAAGGCTTCGGGGATACAGTAAAGGAGCAGGATAATATCACGGCGTCCCCTCTACACCTTAATGGACAGTTTAATGAGTTGATGTTGAACAAAAAAAGAAAGAAAGAAACATCCTCTGGTAGCCAATGACAATGAACCTTTCTGAATTTCTTCTAGTGGTCCTCAGATTATAGCTATATAGGCCTATTACTTGGCCCAAAGGCATAGACTTTTTGCCGGACTGGGATACGCCAGACTTTGAATTTGGCTAGCATAGCTTTCAAGAATGCATCACTTCCATGCCACTGGGAATCATAAGGAAAAGACTTTAGTCTCTTTAGCAAGGCAGGGAAAATAACTTCCCTATCAACAGAGATGTAAGAAGTGCAGGTCACTTCTGAGCCCACAGCTGTGAAGGAAAATAGCTTTCCTGTGGGGGATGCAGTAAAGGTGCAAATCTGTGACAATCCAGGGAAAATCCAGAATACCATAATTCAGCTTAAAACTCTAGAAGTTTGGATATGAAAAGAAACTATTCTAGTAACCTATAGAGTATTCATTTTGTTTGTCTTCTGAACTGAGGCAATTACCAAACAGGTGTATTGCTTGTTTCCCTATTAGAGAAGGTAAAAGTACTTAAAAGAATGTTTTTCTTTGATTTAACTTATCAGAGAAGATGAAAAGTTCATAGATTGGATGGGACAGAAAAAAAAACATAATAGCTAGGGAGAAAAGGATTCCAGAGAGGCAGATGAAAAATTAAAAGTAGTATAAATAGGCAAAAAAGAAGAAGAGGACATGGACAAGAAACATCATCACTAGAACTAAATACCACGCATGGGGTTCTTCCGCTAGAAGGGAAGTCTACACCTTCCGAAAGAACATCTGATTTATTATTTTACTGAATAATAAATAAGATTGAAAGGCACAAACTAGGGTAACAAATCCTGTTACCATCCTAGGAGTAAGAGCTCTGGAACAGGATCCACCCTGCTAAAGTATGTGGAAACATTCCATATGTAGACATGATTGCACGGCTAACCAGGACACATAAGAGAATCACCGAGGTAGAAGGAATGAATTTCCTTTCACGCAGCTGTCGTTCTCATGTCCCTCTTGATTCCTAGCTGTCTCTGGACCAGCTCCATGGACTCTTTGCAGACTCTCAAAATGGGATGGAGCTGTTGCCATCATGGCACATAAGCATGACATAAAAGAAAAGAGAATTCTCTAATCATAGTGACCAACCATGATTTCAGAAGACTGATGAGGAAGCATTCTACCCACATAGGGAGGCGATGGAGTCAGGATATACACTCATACATACATACAAAGATGCATGTGCATTTGACATGGCCAAAGCAAGAATTTGTTTTACTTGATTATGCATAATTATTACAAGGGTTTTTGTTTGTTTTTTTCCAATGGAGGGCTAAGGGAGAAGGAAGAGAAAGAAAGTCAATTTTTGTTAATTGGAAAAAAATAGAATTCAGACTGTGGTTTTGCTTTTTAAGAGAACTGGCTTTCGAGTCATAAGATCCATTGTTGGAGTAACACCACCACTTATTAGTACAAGTTGTACAAATCTATGTCTTAAGTCTAAGCCTCAGTTTCCTTTTCTGTGAGGTGGGGATAGTAATACTTACAATAGGTATCTCACAGAGTGGTTATGAGGAGGGATTTTGCAAACTGTAAAGTTCTGTATAAATATTATTTCTATTACAATTAATAACAACAAATATCTTCACAAACATTGTTGAGATCTGGCAGCATGTGTTCAGGATTATAATATGACAATAGAAGGGTATGCATTGTTCAAAAGAAATAAATCTAATAGAAATGGCAGGGAAGCAACAATAAATGTTAAAAAAAAAAAAAAGAGGATAAAGTCTGTTGTTGAAATCCATGAATCTTAGGGTGGAAGCATATTTGGGTAAGACAAGACAGAAGTGATATTGTTGTAGGAGCAAAATACAGATTATCCACTTTCAGGCTATTTCCAAAGTCTGCCACCTACAATATGGCCATCCTTCCCAGCCTACTCCCGCTGGAGCTCACATTCTGCACCTGAGACCCTAAGCTCTAAGAGGCCAGGTTTTGCCTTTTCTTGCCTACAACCAGGCCATTTCCCATTCATGTGAAAACCATCCCACTAGGGACATACTCTCTTTTATGTTATCTTCCTCTAAATTTACAATTGGGCAGCTAGGTGGCGCCATAGTGCACAGAGTGCTGGGCCTGAAATTAGAAAGACTCATCTTCCTGAGTTCAAATCTAACCTCAGACACTTACTAGCTATGTGACCCTGGAAAATTCATCTAACCCTGTTTGCCTCAGTTTCCTCATCTGTAAAATGAGCTGGAGGAGGAAATGGAAAACTGCTCCAGTATCTTTGCCAAGAAAACCCCAAAGGGGATCACAAAGAGTCTGACACAACTGAGATAACTGAACAACAACAAAATTTATAATTAAAATTATAAGCTTCTTGAGGGCAGCAGACTATCTTATTTGTATTTGTATCCCCAGAGCTTGCCATAAGGCCTGGAACATAGTAAGAGCCTAATAAATGCTTTTTTTAATTTATTCAACACCTCTGATTTCATCCTCCTTCACCCAGCCACATAGACCATACAGATGACATGATCTTAATTTGGAATGCAAAACTGGAAGAAGAAGGAGATGTAGTTGTCATGTAGATCTTCAACTGTCCGGTCATCTTCTAGAACAGCAGTTTTCAAATTGTTTGGTCTTAGGACCCCTTTACATTCTTAAAAATTATTGAGGACCCTCTTCAAAGAGCTTTTGTTTATGTAAGTGATATCTATTGATATTTACCATATTAGAAATTAAAACATCTCAATATTTTTTGACCTTGTGGACCCTCTGAAAGAGTCTCAAGGACTCCCAGAGGTCTCTGGACCCCACTTTGAGAATGACTGTTATAGAAGTCTCATTCTGCTTAAATCAATCCACCAGCCAACCAACCATCAGGTATTGTTTAAGTGCCTACCAAATGCCAGGCATTGTGCTAGGTAGGAGATATATAAGTACAAAGAATGGAACAATTCCTACTCACAATGAACTTAGGTTCTGATGAAGGAGATGACAAAGACATATAAAAATATATGCAACATAAATGAGAAGGAAGAGAGTGTTGCCTATGTAAAATGTGTAAGCCCAACTGGATTGTCTAAATGTAGCTCCCACAGAGGCACTGATAGACATCACTGGAATCGTGCCCATTCCTTGACTGGAAAACAGGAGAAGAAGCCATGAGGCTGGTCACGTGTTATTATCCTCTGAGAGAAGGAGGTACTGGACCAGAATTATATCTATTTGCCTCCCTAATTATTGCTGGCCTAGTGGCATTATTATTTTTAGGTTCAAAAGAAACAAAGCTGCTAGATTCTCTGATTGTTAATGTGTAAAGGGGAAGGGGTAACCCAAACTTACACCTTCAGGCTTGATTCCTCCCCAAAATAAATGTTAGTTATACAAAGTTGTTGTCATTTTTCAGTCATGTCTGACTCTTTGTGACCCCATTTTTCTTGGCAAAGATAATGGAGTGGTTTGCTATTTCCTTCTCCAGCTCACTTTACAGTTGAGGAAACTGAGGCAAACAGGGTTAAGTGACTTGCCCAAGATCACACAGCTAGTAAGTATCTGAGTCCAGATTGGAACTTAGGAAGATATGTCTTCCTGACTCCAGGTCTGGCACTCTTTCCAGTGAGCCAGTTACACGAAACCATCACAAATTGAACAGTGAGTAAACTATTCAAGTTGACAGAAATCAAAGAAGTTATACAGATTAGAATTTACCAGAAAATATAGAGTGAGTGAACTCTTCCAGTGGGAAAGAGATATGTCAACTCAACTAAGAGAGAGTCCTCCATCTCAGACAAAGGGAAATTCCCCAAAGTCTCTAGGGAGGCAAGCTAGGAAGCAGAAGCATGTTGATAAGACGCCTTTCCCCTACATGTCTGTCTTTTTTTTTCTTTTCTTTCTTTTTTTTTTTTTTGCTTTTGTTAGGCAATGGGGTTAAGTGACTTTCCCAGGGTCACACAGCTAGTTAAGTGTTATGTGTCTGAGGCCAGCTTTGAACTCAGGTCCTCCTGACTCCAGGGCTGGTGCTCTATCCACTGCACCATCTAGCTGCCCCCTTGTCTGTCTTCCAAAGTCTCTTTTAAAGCAAGAATGAAGGATTCAACCAAGGCTCTCCTGACAAGTCTCTCCCTCACAGAGGGATACATGGAGGTTTGGACCATCTTTCCACCTATCTAGAATCACACCTAAGATGCTGCACATAGCACACGTCAAGTTTGAAACTTGAGTTACATAAAATTAATAAAAATAAGCAAAATAATTATATATAAAGTAATTTGGGAGGGAAGGCAGTAGCACTTGAGGGAACCAAGAAAGACTTTGTGCAGAATATGGTGCTTAAACCGTAGCTTCAAGGAAGAAATGGACTCCAGGAAGCGGAGGTAAGAAGGGGGTCTATTCCAGGCATAGGAGATGGTCACTGCAAAGGCAAAGAGATGGTAGATAGAGCATCATTTGTGAGGAAAAGAGAAGTCAGTCTGGTGAGATCCCAAAGTGTTGGAAAGGAAGTAACATCCACTGAAACTGGAAAAGTATGTTGGGGCCGGGTTTATAGGGCTTTAAAAGCTAAGCCAAGGAGTTTCTATTTTATCCCAGAGGCAATAGGAAGCCACTGGAGGATGTCAGACAAGTTCTTGACTTGCCTTGCTGACAACTTCATTTCTCAGAAGACAGAAGAACCAACAATAGGAACAAAAATAGGAACAAACAGCCTGGTCTTCATTCTGATCAATACAGAAGAATTAGGTGGAAGTGGGAGCAGCCTTTCTAAAAAATTATCTCATCTTGTAGTTTATAAATGAAAGAAAGAAAATGTTGAGTATAAATCATAGTTATAAACCATATGCACACATACATGCACATATACATTAGACTTCGGGGAAATCCAAAGAAATGTTGGGTATGATGCTTTGGCTAGTGGAGTATAAGTTCTTGCTGAAAATATTTCAGGCTTCAGCTTTGGGCTCAACCCATATTTCAACTCTCCAAGGGCAAGCCTAGCTAAGTTTTGAGAGGTTTATAATAACAGCTAGCATTTGCATAGTATCTTAAGCTTTGCAAGGCAATATGTGTGTGTGTGTGTGTGTGTGTGTGTGTGTGTGTGTGTATAATTTCATTTGTGTCAACAAGTCTGGGAAGTAGGTACTATTGTTTATCTCAGTTCTACAGATAAGGAAATGGAGGCTAAGAGAAATTCAGTTACTTCCCCAAGGCCATACAGTCAGTAAGTGTCTGAGGCAGCATTCAAACGCAAGCCTCCCTGACTCTAAATCCAGAGTTCTGGTCACTATGCCACCCGACCGCCTAAGTAGTGGTAAGCAGGAGGAGTGACCACCAGATGATGGATTATTTTGTCCACGATTACTCATGCAATATTTAATAAAGCTTGGAGAAGTCTGTGTTAGTGAAGGAAGTACTCTTATTTATGAAATCATGAATCTTTTGACATATGGGCTGTTCCAAAAGTCTTAGTGGATTTTGAAGCTTTAATAGTTTAAAATCTTAATGCGGTTTTAAGCTTTAATAGCCAAAAGCTATTGCACTACAACCTTAGGGACACTATTATACTGGTAGGTCAGGGCAATGCAATACACATAGTGAAACTGGATTTCAGCAAGGCAGTTGAGAAAGTCTTTCGTGATATCCTTGTGGATAAGATGGAAAGGCTAGATAAACATATCCATAGTATATTGATTAATGGATTAGCCTGGCCCTAGAAGTCAAAGGTCACTGATAGAATGTTACAGGAATCTGTCCTTGACCCTGTCTCATGTAACATTTTTATCAATAGTCCTAATGAAGACCCAGTATTCATATTTATCAAATTTATAAATCTCACCTAACCAAAAATGAGTTAGAGTTTCCTTCTAATATATTAGAAGAAAGAACACTAAAAGCAATTTCAAAAGGCTGGAATTCTGGGTCAGAAACAGCAAAATAAAGTAAGTACATGCAAAGTCCTACAATATGGACAGGAGGAACAGCTGAATACCCTGGAAAAGAGAAGACTTAAAGGGTTATCTGTATTTAAACACCTTGAGGATTGTCGTATGGAAGAATGATTACCCTCATTTTGTCTAGCCTCAAAGAGCAGAACTGGGACCAATGGGAAGAAGTTTTAGGGACATTGATTTCAGCTCAATAAAAAAGAAAGTTTTCTAACAATGGAATGGGAAGGATTTATGTAGAAAACAGTCAGCTCCTCATTAGAGGTTTTCAGAGGGTTTTTTAAAGCATTTGTTTGTTACTGTTATTGTTCAATCTTTCTTCAGTCATGTTTAACTCTTGTAACCCCACTTGGAGTCTTCCTGGCAGAGACACTGGAGTGGTTTGACATTTCCTTCTCCAGCTCATTTTACAGATGAGGAAATTGAAGTAAACAAGGTTGAATGACTTGCCCAGGGTCACAGGTCTGAGGCCAGATTTGAATACAGGAAAATAACTCTTCTTGACTCCAGGCCCAGCGCTCTATCCACTGTACCATGTAACTGCCCAAGTATATGTGTCAGGTACTGTACTAAGCACTTCACAAATATTATCTCTTTGAGCCTCACAACAACTTTGGGGAGTAGGTGTTGTTATGATTCCCATTTACAGTTGAGGAAACTAAGGCAGAGGTTAAATGACAGGGTCACATAGTCCAAGGACAGATTTGAACTTGGGACTTTCTGACTCCAGGCTCAGCACTGAAGGACAACATAAGAAGGAATCCCTGCACAAGGTGGGAGATTGGACTAATTGATCTGAAATCTTTTCCCACCTTCAGGGTCACTGATACTGTAACAGAGAGTGCCTCTTGGGCATATGAAGCCATGGGAGTAGCCCCACCAAAAGATCTGCATGTGATTTGATCATCTACAAAAAGTCCCCTCAAGAATTCTAGCATTTCAAATTAAAACAACTCTAAGGTACCACCTCACACCAATAGACTGGCTAATATGACAGAAAAGGAAAAATGTTAGGTATTGGAGGGGATGTGGGAAAGCTGGGACACTAATGCACTATTGGTGGAGTTGTGAACTGATCCAACCATTCTGGAGAACAATTTGGAACTATGCCCAAAGGGCTATAAAATTGTGTATATCCCTTGATCCAGCAATACCACTGCTAGATCTATAACCCAAAGACATCCAAAAAAAAAAAGGGATAGGGACTTATTCATACAAAAAATATTTATAGCAGCTATTTTTCTGGTGGCTACAAATTGGAAATCAAAGGATGCCCATTAATTTGAGAATGGCTAAACAAGCTGTAGTATGTGATTGTAATGGAATATTATTGTGCTTTAAGAAATGATGATTTCAGAGAAACCTGGAAAGACTTACATGAACTGATGCAGAATGAAGTGAACAGAACCAGGACAATGTCGTACACAGTAAAAGCAATATTGTTCAATGAAGAACTGTGAATGACTTAGGTATCCTCAGCAATGCAATGATTCAAGACAATCCCAAAGGACTAATGATGAGGCATACTATCCACCTCCAAAGAAAAAACTGGTATTGATTGAATACAGACTGCTATTTCTCATTTTCATTTTTTTCCTTTTATTTGAGTCTTCTTATACAAAGTGACTAATACAGAAATGTTTTGCATAATTGCAAAAAAAATAAAAAGGAATTGTAGCATTTCTATGCTCCATTCTCTAGAAATGACCTGAACTGGGTTCACGTGTTACATTAGTGTAAAGAGGTCTAAGGGCCAGAAGAACTGACTTTGACTCCTGCCTCCAATGTTTACTAGCTGTCACCCTATATTTGAAATCAAAGGCCCTGGGTTCAAATCCTCCTTGTGAGACCTTGGTAAGTCACTGAACCAATTGGGGCTTCAGTTTCCTTGTCTGTAAGATCATGGGACTGGACTAGGTGGTTTTTGAGGTCCCTTCAAGCTCTAGACCTATGAGTCCATGATCCTAAGCCATTTTTCTGAGCTACAATTCCCTCATCTGTAAAATGGGAGTAATACTGTTTGCACTGGCAACTCCATTGGGTTGCTGTGAGGTCATTGTTTTGTAAGTGATAAACTTCTATAAAGAAGTGAAATGTGATCACTATTATTATGAGCTGTGTTTTCACAGAGGCAGGCAAGAAACAGTTACTGACAGGCTATGAGGGCCTTGAAAATATATTCAAATGAGGCAACACTGGAAAATCTTTCTTCTCCCCACTGTTAGACAAGAATGGTCCCTTTTATCCATATTTTATCAGCACAAATAGCTCATATGCCAAAGCTGCCTTCTCTTCTCTGGAGGAAGGACAGATACTGGCAATGAACATAGAGGAAATCTGTCCAGGTTGTCAGGCATGGATTCCTGCCTCTCCCCCAGCCCCCACTGGCACTGACGATTCTTTGCTGATGCCTGGCAGATGTGTGGAGCTTTAAATACCATGTACATCCCCCAGCCTGAGTTCTGAGTCTAGGTGTCGGCATCTCTGCTCTATCTCAAGCTATAGATAGAAGAAGGAACTTCTCCCCAAGCCAGGGGCTGCAGTGTGTCTCAGCCCTGGTGAGAGAAAACATATGTATTTCCTCATCATTTGGAATTGAAGAGACAAAGGGTCTGGTCTCTCACAGAGTTTGAGTTGCAGGGACAACCTTACCTATGGATGAACTAGAGGGAAGACCAAAGGGAAAGAATTTTGGGGGCTAGGGAAAAGTTGGTGAGGGTCTCTCTGACATCCAAAATGGACCCCTGGACTTCTTTTAGATATCTAAAATTCCTATAATGGAGGGGTGGAGCAGAGAGTTTTCATTCCACAATTAGCAATTGGGTTTAAAATATCATGCCTCCCTTGATCCCCCCAACAAAGAGAAAGGTGTTAACAAATTCATACTTGAATGTAGATAACTAATCAGATACTTTTCCTGAGAGTAGCTCTTTATTTTCTTTTTTTTTTAACTGAAAGGAGTGAACAAGGTGGAAAAGGAAAGCATGAAAATAAGAATCATAAAATAATAAACTCAAAGATTTGGAATCCAGAGAGACCTTAGAGGTTATTAAGTCCCAACCTTTTCCTGGTCATGCATAAATTCTTTCTAAAATGTTCTTTCAAGAAATGACCACTCAACCTATGTTTGAATATTTCTAATGGTGGGCAACTCATTACCTAAGGAATGTGAAGTTAAATATGCAACTGGATGCTTTGGTGGTGGGAAGAAGCCCTTGAAAGATAGGTGCTTGGAGAGACAATCTGATATGGTAAATAGAAGATTGTGGTAGTCTGAAGAACTGAGTCTAAATACAGGCTTTGGCTAGATTGGTACCTCAGGCAAGTCACTTCATGGTTCTGAGGTTCTGTTTCCTCATCTGTAAAATTGGAATAATAATACTTGCCTTGTGACTATCAAATGAGAAGATTTGTGTGAAAATACCTTATAAGCTATAACGCTGTGTACAAATGCAAGGAATTAGTAGTAGTAGTAATAGGCAATAGTAAGGGCATTAGCTGTAGCGTCAGAGGAAGGAAGGAAGGAGGGAGGGAGGGAGGAAAAAAGGAAGGAAGGAAGGGAGGGAGGGACAGAGGGAGGAAGGGAGGGAGGGTGAGAGGAAGGGAGGGAGGGAGATAAGGAGGAAGAGAGAAAAGGGAGGGAAGAGGAGGAAGAGAAGGAAGGAAAGAAAGATTTATTAAGTACCTAATACAAGTCAGGCACCATGCTAAACATTGTGCTACAAAATAGAATCTCATCTGATCCTGACAGCAACCTTGGGAGGCAGGTAGTTTTATCCCCATTTTACAGTTGAAGAAACTGAGGCAAACAGAGGCTAAGTGACCTGCCCAAGATCATACAGCTAGTAAATATCTGAGGTCAAATTTGAACTCAGGTCTTCTTGACTCCAAGTCCAGCGTTCTATCCACTGCACCAACTAGCATTCTCTGGCAGTAATAAAAATAGTAATAGAAACAACAGTAGTACACATAGCCAGTCAGTTTATAAGTCTTGTCAATTCCATCTCTACATTTCTCATATCTGTACTCTTCTCTCTGTACACAAATCTACCACCCCAGTTCAGCCCTCATCACCTTTCACTTTGACTACTGTAACAGTCCCTTAACTGGTCTCCTTGACTCATGCTCTTTACCTCTGTCCTCCCAAATCCATCCTCCACACTGTTGTCAAAGTAAATGTCCTAAAACACAGATAACCATGTCATCTGTCCTTACTCAATAAATTGTAATGGCTCCCTACTACATCCAGGATCAAATGAATAAGAAGCCAAATCCCTCCTCCTCAGTATCTTCACCTGTGAAGTCATGGGGTTGGACTAGATAAACTCTGGAGTACCTTCCAGCTCTAGAGCTATGATTCTTCCCACTCCAGGTACTGGTGCCTTCCCCCCCCAAAAAAAAAAATCTTGTATATACTTATATAGGATGTTACAAAATTCTCAATGCAACTTTAAAGTATTAAAACTATAAAACTGGACTAAGACTTTAGGAATACCCTGTATATGTAGATTTTACAGAAGCTTCACTCCTGTTTGTCATGAACACTTTCCTCAAAAAAAAAAAAAAAGAATTAGTAGGTGCTAGACATAATGAGCACCAAACAACATTACAAAGAATGACACTGACTACATCATAACAGAGAAAAAGACTTATTAAGGATGTGGGAGTTATTCCAAGTCAGCTGTATGTGCACAGTCAGACTATCAACTTGTCAGAGCTAAGATCAGAATTTATAATAAAAAAGAAAAATAAAGAATAGTAATGAGAAAAAATATGTCACACAATTAAGAAGATTTAATCCTGAATTATTCAAACAAGCTACTGAAAATCCAAAATGGGAAAGGGACAACAGAAATGATATCAATACTGACTATAATAATTTCATCTACAAGTTAAACCAATGTAAATTAATTACTCAACCAAAGAGATCCTAAAAAGCCCAGAAAGCAACTTAATCAGCAGACATTTGACTTACTTGCTAAATGAATGGCTGCCAAAGGTAATACTTAATTAGAATATAAAATCTTCTATAAAACTTTACAAAGAAGGATGAGGGATGAACAGTAGCATCTCATAAAGCAGAGAGACAATGGAGGGTAAAATCAGTCTAATGAAAGCTTGCCAAATTATCCAAACATGGAAAGTTATCCCAAGGTCACTTAAAGATGAAAATGGAAAGAGAACTACACACAGAAGAAAAGTAGAAAAGATTTGCAAAAATTATTACAAGAAACTATTTTCTCCATGAAGGATAGTGGAAACATCTCATTGGCACTCCAACATCACAATCCCCGAGATGCTTACAAAGGAAATAGAAATGGCACTACAAAGAAGAAATTTGAGAAAAGTAACTGATTTAGATCAAATCTATGTGGAGGAGATGTGTGATAGGAGCAATATAATTGTGAGGGCATTGAGGAATCAATTTATAATGTACTCAAAGAAGATGTAGATATCAAAGGCATGGAAAAATAAATCTCAGATGTTAGTGATTATCTCCCCCCCACAAAAAAAGAAAGGTAAACAGGAAAACATCAGTAACTACCAACTTAGCATCCTGTTGCACTTAGTGATTGTTAATTTTAAAAAAAAAAAATTCCATTGGGTAAAACAAAATGTCACTTTATAGACTCTTTTACAACAAGGCAGCTCCCATCAAATCATCAAGATCATTCAAGAATGTAATAGAAAGGGGCAGCTAGGTGGCACAGTGGATAGAGCTCTGGCCTTGGGGTCAGGAGGATCTGAGTTCAAATCTGACCTCAGACACTTGACACCCACTAGTTGTACGACCCTGGGTATGCCACTTAACCCCAATGCCTCACCAAAAAGAAAAAAAAAACACAAAAACAAACAAACAAAAAGAATGTAACAGATATGATGCTGCTCAGTGACCTTCTGATAATTAACATCAAATGACACATAAAACAGGAAGGTGTATGCTCATCAAAAGTATTCACCATTCTAATGGAGGAAATAAAATACAGAGTCCAGCTCAAGAAGGGATTCCTTGTGAATGCTGAAGGTCCTTCAAATACTCCTGTTTGTATATGACAATGCGGTGATTACATCAAATCCCAAAACATTGCTGAGCTTCCCAGAAGAGAATTGCAATCAGTCAAATGAGCCTGATCCCTCCATCCACATAACAAAGAAAAAATGGATGAAGCATGTCTATTGCCCAGATTTCAATACACATCTGAATGGATACTCTATAGAGCTTCTCCAACAATATGTCTATGTCTAGAACAGACAATAAAGACAGACAAGGAGCTTGGTCCAGAATTGAAAAGGACTGGGAGAATGACCTGGATTCCTGTCAGGAAATTGCAAAGACCTCTTAACGACCTAAGCTTCCAATAACAACAAAGGCCCATCTTTTCAACACAAATGTTTTACCGGTATTGTTGTATGGAAAAGAGACCAGAAACAGCACAGTCTCCAAAGAACTAAACATGAGCATCACAGACATGGAATAAAAAATGTATGGGGGAGTGTGAGCAGTCTGCAACATATAATTAATGAGGAACTTCAAAGAGGGAGAGAGGTAAAAGATGCCATGGATGAATTGTACAACAGAAAGACAGGATGGCCACATGGCAAGGGTGAGACAGATGACCAGAGCACATACCCTTGCTATGTCAGGAGAAAAAGAAGAAGGCCTCTAGCACAATGGGCAGAGCCCCTGTGGTGAATTTTGGGAAGGATATGAACAAGAAACACAAGTTGGGCAGGCATAGACGGGTTGTCAGACAACTGCTTTGTTGGAGGAAACTCCCATGTTGATGAGATCATAGTCCAATTGGGTATTTGAGCTATATATGTACATGTTTATCTCCATCAAAAGAATGCAATTTTTTTTATAAAAGGGGTTATTTCATTTTTATCTTAGTATTCCCAAAGCATGCCACAGGGGCTGGCATACAGTAGGTGCCCAATAAATGCTTGTTGATTGCTGTGAGTAGCCATAGTAATCATAACAGCAACAATATGGAGGTAGCTAGACAGCAAAGTGGATAAAGCTCTGGACTTTGAATCAGAAAGACCTGAAATCAAATCTGACCCCACACACTTAGTAACCATGTTACCTTGAGCAAAAACATTTAGCCTCCCTCAACTCTTCATCTGTAAAGTGGGGCTAATAATAGCACCTCCCCCCCCAGGGTTGTTTTGAGGATAAAACAAGATCACACTTGTAAAGCATTTTATAAACCTTAAATTGTACCATATAAATGATTACCATGATAAATGATTAGCTAATATTATTGCTATTGTTGTTGTTATCAGTACTTAGAGTAGTTATAATGACAGTTGTAACTATATTGTTTCAAGCTTTGGCTGAGGGTCCAGCCTGTTGACTGTATCTCATCCTCAAGAGCTATGGGTTTACTCTGCTCATCCCTTTGTTGTTGTTTGTCCTTCGTTCTTGAAGAGGACCAATGACTGCAGGACGAGGATGTCATGACTTGCAAATGAATTGGATTTAAGTGAGGCAGGGCTGGACAAAATCATCACTCCAGTCATCACAATCCAGTGGCAAGACAAAGGTCCATAGGTCAAGAGACTGGCCATGACCCCAGATGCAGTGGGAGCCCATGGCTTTTGAAGGTCTTAAGAAGGAGCTTGATTCAAGGCAGCTATTGTTTTAAACAAATGGGAAACATAACTATTGTCCCAGGAGCCTTTGGGCTATTCTGGGGCAAATAACAGGGACAGAACATCTGTGGAGAAAGCAGCCTCAAAAAGTCATGCTGATAAAGTCAGTAACAGAAAACTGTACATGCTTAGAAAACTTCCTTGCAGTTTCAAGAGAGAAAGGCATGGGAGCAGGACAGCCAGCATCTACATCTTACCCCAAGCCAAAAAGCACACCTGGGAGTCTGAGCACTCATTCTTCAGTGGGATGGTCTCTCAATGGAGGATCTATTGGCAGGAATCACTGCCAAGAGTGTTCTACTCAATAATCAAGGTATCTGAATTTAAGGCCCAGCTCCCACACTTACTAGCTACATGTTTCAGTCATTTTTTCAGTCATATTTGACTCCATGATCCCATTTAGGGTTTTCTTGACAAAGATACTGGAGTGGCTTGCCATTTCCTTTCCAGCTCATTTTGCAGATGAGGAAACTGAGGCAAACAGGGTTACATGACCAAGAACATAGCTAGTAAGTGTCTGAGGACTGCATCACCTACATGTCCACTGCCTACATAATCATGGGCAAACCAGTTAATTTGTCAGCGCCTCAGTTTCCTGATTTGTGAAATGGGAATCATAATCATTCTACTTACCTAGTAGGACTGTCATAAGTAAAGCACTTAAAATACCACAGAAATGTGAGTTATTATTGTCTTGGCATATGCAAAGAGTATGTATATTTGTCTTTCTGCAAGTCCATCCTACAGGATTCCAGCCCTAAGCATCAGCTCTTGTCTTTACATTACTGAGAGAGTGAAGGTACTAATATTATTAGTCCTGAGGGAGAAAGGAAACAGCTTGGGCTGATTGGATCTCAAAGGAAGGTGTTAACCTGTCATCACATACTTGTCATCATGATACTTGGTCCTATCATCAGCTGATGACACTTAACTCTGAGGCTCCCCCATCTTTACTCTCCCAACAAACAATTCTGAGGAAGAATCATATGATCATAGATTAAGAGCTGAAAGGGACATCAAAGGTCATTAGTCCAGCCTCCTCATTTTACAGATGAGCAAATGAGGCTCATGCATATTGTTAACTGAACTATTCAAGGTCACACAATTAGTCAATATACATTTATTATGCATCTGCTATGTGCCAGGCACTGTGCTTGGCATTGGGAATACCAAAAAAGGCAAAAGACAATCTCTGCTCTTAAGGAGCTCACAATCTAGTAGAGGAGTAAAGTTAAGGATAAATTCAGAGAATTCTGATCCCCTAACTCTGAATCCAGGGCTCTTTCTTCTCCACCATGTTTACCTTTCAAAATAATCCCCTCAGAACACTGATGGGAGACCTGGATGGAAAAATTCAATGAGAGAACTGTGTGCCATGAGACCCTGGGCAGTAAAAGAATCAGGATAAGAAATCTGAATGGGAGGCTTAGCTAGAGTGGAATGCACAAGCCCCATAGTATGGATGGCAGGGACTAGAGAGTACCGTAAATCAAGCAGCTCAGAGGTCAAGGCCAAAGAGTGAAAAATAAAGCAGAGGTAACAGGTGGTTTTCATATTCCAGGCCCGTGTAGTCAAGTTCAAGAAGATTTGCTAAATACAAGAGGAACCAACATGTACTATGGGCCCAGGTAGGGAAGGGAGCTGGATAAAAGGGATGGGACAACAACACCAAGAGTGGAGTTTGATATTGAGCCAAAGGCTCTTGGGCAGGAAACCCTTATATTCTTCCTGTCCAGGCCTAGACCTGGACACAGACTATGAAGCTCATAGATGGAGATAAGATGGTACATTTGGTTGGAGTGGAATTGGAGATGACTGTGGGAGAAGTAAATGAGGCCTTCTCTCAATAATACCTCCCCATTTATTAGAAGATGGTCTCATCTTTTTTACCTTCCACTAATTAATAGTTTTATATGCCTAGAGTTTGGCTCTGTGCTTGGGTATGGTTCCTTAGTTTTCTCAGCAAAAGGCCCCTCTTGCAGGCCTTTATCTTCGCAACCAGTCAGTCCCTCACTTCTTGGGCACTGCCAGATTCTTCCTTTCTGCTCCCAGGTTTCCCCACTCTGATTCAGAACATTTTGAGGGACTCGGGGTAGATTTGCAATTGAAATTATATCTTGCTTTTGGAGTCAAAGACCAGAAAGAATTTACCTTTGTTTATCAGAAGAGATGTATACAATGAGCTCTTGTTTGTCATCTACTCCAAAGCCCCCTCTTTCATATATCACAGAGACCCCAGTCTAATGCAAGCCCAGAGCCTCACAATGTGTTTTTCTATTAAGAAATAAGCTTTGTCAACTGATAACACATCATATTCAACTTCATTACTGAGAGATAACCCTACTACACCTGAGCCAGCCAATGTCATGCATGGCTTATGGATTCCACTAGATATTCACTCAACAAACATTTCATTCAAATGATATTTATGACACACCTACCTTAGTATTCCAGGCACTAGACATGTTTTCCTTCCATTTACCCTTTGAAATAAGTAGTGCAATGTTATCCCCATTTTAGAGATGAGAAACTTGAAGCAACTTGCTTGTGCTCACATATCTAACATCATCTATACCTCCTGGTTTCTCTGGCTTCTTTCAAGTCCCTGCTAAAATCTCAACTTCTACGAAAGGCCTTTCCTAGTTCCCCTGAATGTTAGGGCCTTCCCTCTGTTGATTATCTCCAATTTATCCCGTATGTATTTTATTTGCACATCACTGTTTGCATGTTGTCTCCCCCATCAGGCTGTGAGCTCCTTGAAAGCTAGTACTGCCTTTTGCCCTTCTTCATATCCACAAAGCTTAGTAAAATCTGGCCCATAGTACATGCTTGTTGACTTGATTTAAAAGTAAGAGCTGAGTTTTAAACTTGGGTATCCTGACCTCCCAGTTAGGAGATTTAGGTGAGGTGAGTGAGAAATAAATCTCTTTACTAGGTCTATTTAATCCCACCTGCAGGTTTCACCTACACCTGGGACTAATCCAGCCATGATGTAGGGGAGATACAATGACCTGTGAATAGATTTGTGACCCTCGTCGCTGGCACTGTAATCTTTGCTGCTGATCTCACCCTAACTTTGTGCTCTGGTTCTAGCAGCTGGGTTTTTCCTTTATGTACTATAAGTAAGGCATCACCTTGTCTTGCTTCCCTAGAAGGTATCTTTTCGTGTTCTCCATGTTGCTTTGTGGTAGCACACTCAAGGAATTGTTGTGGAAATCAACAGGCTCAACATTATCGTGTTTTTAATTGCAAAGTGTCTTGACCCTTTATGTCAGAATGAAGCATTGGACTTCATTTGACTGGATTATGCAAAGGATAGGACAGTGAACTGTCAATATTCTAGAATGGATTTTTTTAAAAGATGGTTTGTGAGCTTATAGAAAGGGAGTGACCTTGGATTCATCCAAAAGAGGTCACAACAGACTGGACTTTACCTGCCTCCTTGTTGTAGCAACCATTTTCATAGGTTAAATATCTCTAAGAAATAGTGCTGATTCAGATCAATACCTTTCCTTTCATCCATTTCCAAAATTTTGGAGCTGATTTAAATAGCCAGTTTGGAACTGTTATAATCTTATATAGTGTCTTCACCCTATCTTTGATTTTCATACTTGGTATGGATTCTAGTCTCTGTGCCAGTTGATTTGACTGTACATAGACGGCTAATTCAAAAATGATCCCATATCATTTTCTGTTAGTAAAGATATAGTGCATTTCATTTTTACGATGCCGCTTTCTGCTCTACAAGCCTGTCTTTTGTTTTTACATCACTTATATTTCTCAAGGCATCCCTCTTCCCTCCACTCCCCAGAGAACAATCACTTAAAAAAGAACTAAAAAGAAAAGGAAAAAATAGGTCAGTAAATCTAACTGACAGTCCTCCATAGTACCCCATCTTTGGTGGGGGACTGGGAGCAAGGAGAGGTATCTTCTCATATTATTCAGGGCAAAGCTTGGTCATTATAATTTCATTGCATTCACTTTCAATGGTTTTCTCCTTACTGTTCTTTCCACTTGCATTGTTGTGGTTATTATGCATATTGTTTTCCTGGTTTTACTTACTTAACTTTCTATCAGCTCATATGTCTTCTCATGCTCCTCTGTATTCATTATATTAATCCCTTCTTACAGGACATTAATATGCATGCCTATACCACAACTTGTTTAGTTATTCCTCAATAAAAGAAGTGTAACTACTTTATTTCCAGTTCTTTGCTATGGCAAAAAGTGTTGGTATGAATATTTTGGTGTATGTAAGGCCTTTTTTTGGGGGTCATTGACCTCCTTGGGATATATCCCTAGCAATAAAATATCTGGGTCAGAGGATATGGACATTTCAGTCAATTTCTTTGCATAATTCCAAATTGCTTTCCAGAATGGCTGGGAAAATTCACATCTCCTCTAACAGTGCATTAGTTCCACTCTTTTCCTGAAGAAAATGTTCATGATTTGCCAATATGGGTCTAGAAGCCTTTGGCTTCATTCAGACCTCAATACTGAACAATATTTTCCAACATAGCTTTTGCAATTCTAACTCCTGTGCTCACCTTTTCATAGAAGCCACTGAATATCAAATTCACTTTGATTAAGTTCCAAGGTTCTTCATAATTTTTTTTTAATTTGTTCACGTTCTGCAACATGATACTGAACTGCCATTATCTTCAGAATAATCTTCTTGCTTAAGTTCATCATGATCACAGCAAGGTGAGATGACTAAGCATCCCATAAAATAATGTTTCTTGTAGCATTTTTGGCACACAGTGAAACCAATTTCTCCAACTTCTTTATTCACCTCTCCAAGGAGAACCTGTGAGCCATCCTTCTGGTTTATAGCAAGAATATCAATATCAGTTAGCTTCAGTTCTTACATTGTTGTATCATTGACCTCATTGGTCTTGGGCTAATGACTTATACATTAAAAGTACCAATACTTAAATTCATATTTGTAGATATTATGGAAATTATATCCCTAGCACTTGACATAGTTCCTGGCACATGGTAGGTAGTTCATAAATGGGTTTTGATAAAATGATTAGCCTCCTTACTATTACAATGTTGATCACTAAATGATATTTTTAAAATTGTTTGTATTGACCCATAAATCAATTAAGAGCACAAAAAGACCCTTAGTCCTGTGTTATACACCCTTCTGTTTCTATAATGGTGGTGGTAGAAGAGCAGAAAAGAAAAGGATGCTAAGAAAGGTGTTTTAGGTTTCACTGTTAGAAACGTAGTATCCAGAATGAGATAATAGTCCAACTACTAGGTCAGGTCAGATCACTAATATGTTCCACATTTTAGGAAAGACATCAGCAAGCTGGAGAATAGCAAGAGAAGAGCAACCAGGGCAGTGAAGGGCCTAGAAATAATGCTATAAAGTGGTTGGTTAAAGAACCAGAGATATATAGGTAAGAGAACACTTAAGAAGAAATATTTTCCTGACTTTACCCATTCAAAAGACTGTCATATGGAAGAGGGATTAGCCTTAGAGAGTAGGACCAGGAACAGTCTGGGGAAAGTTGCAGAAAAACAGATTTTGATTCTATATAAGAAAAAGATTCCTGGGGGCAGCTAGGTGATGCAGTGGATAGAACACTGGCCCTGGAGTCAGGAGGACCTGAGTTCAAATCCAGCCTCAGACACATAACACTTACTGGCTGTGTGACTCTGGGAAAGTCACTAAACTCCAATAGGAAGGAAAGAAGGAAGGAAGGAAGGAAGGAAGGAAGGAAGGAAGGAAGGAAGGAAGGAAGGAAGGAAGGAAGGAAGGAAGGAAGGAAGGAAGGAAGGAAGGAGGGAGGGAGGAAGGAAGGAAGGAAGGAAGGAAGGAAGGAAGGAAGGAGGGAGGGAGGAAGGAAGGAAGGAAGGAAGGAAGGAAGGAAGGAAGGAAGGAGGGAGGGAGGGAGGGAGGGAGGGAGGGAGAGAGAGAAGGAAGGAGAGAGAAAGAGAGAGAGAGAAAGAGAGAGAGAGAAAGAAAGAAAGGAAGGAAGGAAGGAAGGAAGGAAGGAAGGAAGGAAGAAAGAAAGAAAGAAAGAAAGAAAGAAAGAAAGAAAGAAAGAAAGAAAGAAAGAAAGAAAGAAAGAAAGAAAGAAAGAAAGAAAGAAAGAAAGAAAGAAAGAAAGAAAGAAAGAAAGAAAGAAGATTCCCAATATTTAGAGACTACCCAAAAATGGAAAGGACTTTCTTTGGGGATAGTGAGTTCCCTATTTCCTAGAAGTTTACAATCAGAAAACTAGATGACACTTTGTGGGAAATGTTGTAGAGAGAATTCCTCTTCTGGTACAGGTTGGACTAAATGATCACTGAGGATCCCTTCCACATTCTTTATATGCTGATATGGTGGGATTGGCTAGAGTTGTATGTCATGTGGGCCAGAGGAGATGTGTAGAGGGACTAAGCAAGTCAGAGAGTAACAATCATCCAACTAACCAGTACTAAAGACCAAGAACAAAAATAGAATACCATCTTGATTCAAAGAGTTTAGGGGTGAAAATTCCTCATCTGCATGAATGTAATTTCCTATTATTATCATTATTATTAAGTAAAGTGCCTTGAGAACTCTAACATTCAAGAGGCAATAGGAAGAACCCTGTATTTTAGAGTCAGCACCCGATTGCTATCTGTGTGATCTTAAACAAATCATTTGATCTTTCTTGGCCTCAGTTAAATGGACTAAATGATCTCAAAGCTTTTGAAGTTTAAATTTATGATCTTATGACTTGGGTCATGAATTCCAGTATGGCTCTCTATCTTGCTTGGACAATCATGACCCCTTTCTGATCCTCAGCTTCCTCATCTATGAAATGATGGTATTTGATAAAATTATTTCTAAGATCCTAAATATCTCTAACTCTATCATTACCCGATGACACAAATGTATCCATGATTCCTTCAATACAAGGACTGGCAATTTTATCTATGTGAATCTTCTCTCTGCCAATAAAGATATAATATTCTTCATGTCTTAATAACAGGTATGTATGCAGTGTTGAGGCTGGATATAGGAAGAACTGAGTTCAAATCTAAATGCAGACATTTACTAGTTGTGTGACCCTGGACAAATCACTTGATCTCTGTCTGCTTCGATTTCCTCATCTATAAAGTGTGGGTAATAATAACACCCCCCCCCAGGGTTGTTGTGAGGATCAAATGAAACAATATGTGTAAAGTATTTAGCATAGTGCCTTGCATATGTTCAGATGTTTTCAGTCATGTCTGACTCTTTGTGATACCATCTGGGATTTTCTTGGCAAAGATACTGGAGTGGTTTGCCATTTTACAGATGAAGAAACTGAGGCAAACCAGATTAAGTGACTTGTTGAGTTGTTTCAATTGAGTTTGACTCTTTGTGACCCCATTTGGAGTTTTCTTGGCAAAGATACTAGAGTGGTCTGCCATTTCCTCCTCCAGCTCATTTTACAGGTAAGGAAACTGAGGAAAACAGAGTTAAGTGACTTGCCCAAAGTCACACTGCTAGTAAGTGTCAGAATCCAGATTTGAACCACAAGGATGAGTCTTCTTGACTTCAAGCCTGGCACTCTATCCACTGTGCCACCTACCTAGATGCCCCTTACAGTAGGCACTTAATAAAAACCTTGTTTCCTTTCTTCCTTTAATGAATTGTTATTGCCCTTCTCCCATATAATCTAGTGACCAACTTTCTGGTAATAAAGTTCTCTTAACATAGCCAAGTTATTTCCCTGAATAACAGTCACAGAGTCTATCACCAAGGCTATATTGGAAGCTCTTTCTAGTATATTAGGATCTATGAGTTTACATTCTGTGCACATAGCCTTTGGAAACCCAGGGTTCCCATCATGAAACAAAGATGCTTTGAAATAGGGTTGAGAGCAGAGACTGTCTTTCTTTCTGCTTGTACTTCCAGTGATTACAAAGTGCCTGGCACGTAATAAGCCCTTAAACACTTGTCGACTTGACATGACTTATAGAGGAAGACAGGAAGGAGGAAGAAAAGAAAGAAGAGGAGAAGGAACTGAAAAAGGAGGAAGAAGAAGAGGAAGGAGAAAAGGCCACATGGTACAATGAGAAAAACATAATCTCTGGAGTCAGAGATTGGTGTTGTTCAGTCATTTATCAGTTGTATATGAAGAGTCATATACATGACTTTTCATGAGGAAACTGAGGCAAACAGGGTTAAGTGACTTGCCTAGGGTCACACAGCTAGTAAGTGTCTGAGGACAGATTCGAACTCAGGAAGATGAGTCTTCCTGACTCCAGGCCTGGTACTCTATCCACTGAATCACCTGGGTCCAAATTATACCTCTGACATTTACTACCTATGTGGCCGTAAGAGTGTCACTTAACTTCTGTGGACCTCATCCATAAAATAATAGCTGATATTTATATAGAGCTATAGGGTTTACAAAGTGCTATATGTATTCTAGTGATTAAATTGAGCTGATTGGACTAGAAAGCATCTGTAATCCCTTCCAGTTTCATATCTATGAGAGGAGGAGGAGGAAGAAAAAGAAGAAGAACAAACATAGAATCATAGATTTAGAGGCCATCTAATCCAATCTCCTAATTTTAAAGACGAGGAACTGAGGCCCAGGGAAGTTAAAAGATTTGCCCAAGGCCCCAGAGTTAGAATCTGACTCCTTCTGATTGCAAATGTGGTAAAATACATTTCTTGGACTACCTGCAAACATTCCTTTAACTATCAGTACCCTAACTGTGAGATTTTTGCCCAATGATCAAAGAATTGACACACTACAGAAGTAACTGAACCACATCCATATTGACATTCTCATTCTAGATGAAACAGAAAGATATAAAGAAGTGGCAGATAAATGGAAGGACAAGCTCACAGCTTCTCCCCCAAGAGGCAAATAAAGTAGCTGGAGGAGTTCATACCATCTTCTGCTAAGAGGCAACACGAAATATCATTTCATAGGCTAAACAAGAGCTTTTTGAGTTTACAGTTTCCAGCTGAGATGGTGTCCTTTTTTAACAGACCTATACTAGCCAGACCCACTCCTTGTTCAGCTGCATCAATGCCAATGTGGGCCCAGACATTAACTGGATGATTTCTAAGGATTCCCCTGGAGGCAATGATTGTAATTTAAAGTCTTTAAGAGCAAGAACCATTTCATTTTTGTCTTTGTATACATAGGAACTAGCACAATGACTAAGATGCAGTAGGCACCTCATAAATGTTGATTGGTTGATGAAAACAAGGACTGTGTCTTATCTTTATCTGCTTCAATTTCCTCATCTATAAAGTGTGGGTAATAATAACACCTACCCTAGCACAGTATTACTAAATTATCTCCAAGAAGATCAGGACTATACAAAAGGACCTGATGACTTGATCAAAACACACTGACTGGAGGTCTGGAGAGAAAGATTTGATGAGATGACTGCACAAAAGGAAATCCTGTGGAATGACTGGACGGAAGGATGTAATGGCAGGACCAGATGGAAAGACTAAACAATCACAATAATAATACTTTGATATGTCAATGGATCTCTGATCTCATTGGTAGTGTTCTAACCTTCATGAGTATAGACCACAGTCTATCTTTGTCTTCTCACCCTGCACAGTTCTTATCTAAGTCCTTCCATACACACTTGAAAGAAGATTTATCCAACATTCTAGAGGTCTTCCTCTGGGCAAAAATTAAAAAATATTTCATGGATATTAGTGCAACATTTAAGCTTTCCCCATTTGATGCCCTTCACTCTTATTATACGATCTGTCCACCCAGTTTTCCAGACATATCTACCCTCAATGGAGTATTACTGTGTTATAAAAAAAAAAATAGGAAAAGTAAATTATTTCAAAAAGACATGAAAAGATTTATATGAACTGATGCAGAGTGAAGTACACAGAACCAGATCAATTTATGCATCAATACATATCAATATTACAAAAATGAACAATTTGAAGACTTTTATAAACTGATGAATGAAATCAACAGAACCAGGAGAACAATTTATACAATAATAAAAATACTATAAAAATAAGCAACTTTAAAATCTGTTAAAAAAAAAAACTATGATCAATGAAATGACTATGAATGACCATTCATGATTCCAGAAGAATGATAATGAAACATGTTATCCATAACAGAGGTGCTCAATTTAGGGTCCAGAATGAGGCATGTATATATTTTTTATACATCCATTGAAGGAATTTGTTTTCTTAACTATGCATATTTGTTACAAGAAATTTGTTTGTCTTTTCTTAACAGGATGTGAGTTGGGAGACAGGGAAAATAGATTCATATTCATTAAAAAATAGAGTTGAAAGTATGCTACAGATGTGAAATGTTGCATGCACTTTCAGACAAGGTTATTGTATTATTGGTTTTACTTCATTATAAAAGACTTCTCATGAAGTAGGAGTAACCTGTAAATGTTTATAATGTAAAAACAAAACACATTAATAAAACAAGGAAGAATAACAACAGATTAATGTGGTGTTTTTAAGATGTAAAAAGGACTTTGGAAATATTGAAGGGCTTTATAAAGGAGAACTATTATAACAAACTCATGAAGTAGCCAATGAAAATAATATTTTCCCCTTTTACTGTCCAAGGTCATACAGTAAAATAAAGGTAGATTCAAATCTAGATCTCCTGACTCCAAAGTACTCATTGGTAGGACAAGATTTAATAATCTAATAGAAGAACTGATAGATTTAACTATATGACTATATAACTATATAACTATATATATATATATATATATATATATACATATATATATATATATATAGTATATATATATATGTATGTATATATATTTAACTATACAACAGAAGGCCCTTGGGGGAGGGTTTATGGAAGGAGCTATTAGAATGATTGATTGCAAAGAATTTTATCAATCAATCAACTAACATTCATTAAGCACCTACTGTATGCCAGGCATTGTTCTAAGCACTGGAGAGACAAAGAAAGGAAAAAAACAGTCCCCGTTCTGAAGGAATTCACCATCCGATGAGGGAGACAACATACAAACAATTAGGTACAAACAATATCTGGACAGAATAAACTGGGGGTAGTCTTGGAGGAAAGGTACAAAGATCAAGGAGGGCTAGAAAAGGTTTCTTGCAGAAGGTGGGATTTTAGCTGGAATGTTAAGGTGGCAAGAGAAACTAAAACATGGAGGTGAAGAGAGAGAGCGTTCCAGGCATGGGGGACAGTTAGGGAAGATACTTGGAATCAGGAGATGGTGTGTACAAGGAACATCAAGGAAGTCACTGTCCCTAGATGGCGTCGTATGTTACAGAGAATAAAATGTTAAGAGACTGGAAAGCTAGGAAGGGGCCAGGTCATGGAGGGCTTTAAAAGCCAGAGTGGAGTTTATAGTTGATGCTGGAGGTAATAGGGAGCCACTGGAATTTATTCAAAAGGGAAGAAATACGGTCATACGTGTGCTTTAGAAAGATCATTTTGACAGCTGAGTGAAGGATGGACTAGAGTGGGAAGAGATGAGACAGAAAGATCAATTGACAAGCTATTACAATAGTCTATGCATAAATCAATAAGCATTTACATAAGGGTGGTGGAAATATTAGAAGAACAAAAGGAGTATAAATGAGAGATGTTAGGAACAGGACTTGGCATTAGATATGGCAGGTGAGAGAGAGATGGTGAAGAATTGGGGATAACAACTAAGTGGTGAGCCTGGGTGTGGCATTAGGAGGATTGTTGTGCCCTTGACAGGAAAAAGGAAAGTAGGAAGAAGGGAGGACAGGATGGAAAAACTCAAGAGGAAAACTGAATGGATGGACTAAATGGTAGTTCTAAGAGAGTCGAGCCAAGTTTTAAGAAACTTTTTTTTTCCCACTCCTGCTACATTGATCCCTGCTGCTCCCACCCACAACTATAAAGTCCCAAATCTACTTCATAGTCTGGCCAACTAGTACCGACTCCCTCCTTTCCAGCCTATAGAGGCATAAAAGCTTACTTTCTGATGATGTAGCCTTTACCTTGGGAAAGCTGTAATAACTAAGAGGTGTGGAAGAAGCTATGTTATGGAAAAGATGTTAATACCATATGCTAAACTCAGTGTTTCACTTCTAATTCCCCAGTGGCTAGAAACCCACCTCCTGATGCTGAAATCCTCCTGGTTACAGCCTGGCAGGACCCTGCTGAGCCATGCTAGCTAAGGTCAGGTAGAGGAGGAGACACTCCAGGTGCAGGCAGATATTTCTTCCAGCAGGCAATCTCCTCCTCTTGAGTGATCTACTTCTCTACCCGGTACCTACCTGTAAACTCCCCCTTCTCATACTGACTTTGCCACATGACTATGATTGCCAGCATCCTAAACCTTGGCCTGGCAAACCTAATATCTGTCCTCTTGTGCTGCTCATTCCATTTTTAATTCGGTGCCTTTCCCTCTTCCCTCTGACCATGTCTTAATTTCCATTTATCTGAACACTGCCTAGTAACTGGTAGTGGTTAAGATGGATAGGACTAGTACTGAAGCTGGAGTCAGAAGACCTAAATTCAAATCCTATGTTGAACACTTTCTGCCTGTGTGGCTTTGGGTAAGACATTTCTCTTGGGCCTTAATTTTCTCCTACATAAAGTAATGGTTTGGACTATAGGTAGATGATCTCTGATGTCCCTCCTAGTTCTATAAATCCTATGATCCTATGAACTGACACTGACTTTGATTAACTCTAGCAGGATGGGCCAGCAACAAACAAAGACCTCCAAAGGACTCTACTATGAAGAGTTCAATGACCCTTCCCCAATCCTACCATTTTCCTTACCCTTGATTTGCCATATGATACATGCTCTCTGATCCCCATAAAGTTACAAGTATCCTATGGGAAACAGAGAAATGATATGGTCTTATCTGCTCTTTCTCCTCAACATCTCTCAAATCCATTTTCACCTCTCTAATTACACAGACAACACCTTGTTGCAGTCCTTCAGCATTTCTCACCTGGACTATTACAAAGGCTTCCCATCTGGTCATGCCTCATGTTTATCCCAACTCTAATCCATCTTCCATTGAGCTAACAGAGTGATTTTCCAAAAACTCAGGTCTCTCTATGTAATCTTCCTACCCAGTAAGCTCCAATGTCTCCCCATTTCTTCTAGGATCAATAAAAAATCCTCTGTTTGGCATTTAAAGTTCTTCAAAAGTCAGGCCCAATCTACCTTTCTCAGTATTCACTCTAGGATCCAGCCATACGGTCCAACTTTTTGTTTCTCACATACAATGCTCTATCTCCCAACTCCCTGTCTTTGCATTGGCTGTCCTCCACACCTGGGATCCTCTGCTCTTCACATCTGCCCCTTGGAATCCCTGGATTTTTTTCAAAACTCAGCTCAAAAGGAATCTTCTATACTGCATCCTTCCAGGGTCCCTCCCCCAGCCCCACCTGCTAACGCCTTCCCCTCTAAGGTCACCTTTCATCTACTCTGTATAGATTTTGTATGTTCCTAATTATTTACCAGGAACTAGTAAATTTACTAGTTATTTATAGTGTCTCCCCCCATTAGAATGTGGGGAACTCCTTTTGCTATTTATTTGTATTACCTGCCCTTGACCTAGTGCCTGACAGTAAGTACTAAATAAATGCTTATTGATCGATTGACTTCTCTTCTCCACCATTTTTTTCCTGGCCCTGGCTTTGGTGAGCATCTACAGAAGGGCCCTGTCTCCCTTCTAGCTTTGCTCATGGATGTTTTGGTGTCTCTTTCCCTGATGCAGAATGGGCAGAGCCATTTATTTTCAAGCTACGCAACCTGATATCCAACTTGAATAATCCTAGGGCCTCTTGTTGATATATCTCCAGGCTATGTGACCAACATAGCAGAAGTCAATCAGCATTCAACAAATGCTAGGAGTTGGAGAAGATCCAGAGTTTAGCCAGGATACAATCTTTGCCCTTGGGAAGCTTGCAGTATAGTTATACAGTCTTCTCTACCATGCAGGCATCATATGGTGATGCTACTCTGATTTCTTCTGTAACTGGAATGGCGTACTTCCAATAACGCTGGAGGGAAGTTAACTATCCTTCCCCCTGCAGTACTACACAGCAACTGTACTAGAGCTTGGAATCTATCAGTTCAATAATAATCACAGTAGTAATAGCTCATCTGTATGATGTACTTTAAGGTTTAAAAAGGTTGTCCTTATAACAACCCTGTGAGGTAACAAGTGCAAGTATTCATCCCCATTTTATAGATGAGTAAATTGAGGCTCAGCTAAGTTGTGACTTGCCCACAGATAATAAGTATCAGAGTCAGAACTAGTACCTAGGTCTAACTATAAGTCCAGGGTCCTTTCCATGTACTGAATTGACATAGGTAGCTCCCAACATGTATTGGGAACATTTATACAAATTATGCAGGTATGTAAATAACACATACCCAAAAATGTTCACTTTTCCCACCCCAGGTGAGAATCACATTTATGCCACATCTCAATGGACCTATGCCCAGAAGGAACACTTCTTAATCTTGTCCTCTGCCTAGATGGGTAGCACTGAAGTGGTAATTACCTTAGAAAGTGATTTTTTTTTCTATTTATTTGGCTGCATGAAAATAACATGAGGATTCTCTTTCCATGCATCTCACGGAATTATGTAAATAAACTCAAAGCAAACCAGTTTAAATGATTATAAAATGGATTTCACTGTGCTATTTGTCACAGTGCTAGAATACTAAGAAGCTTCATACTTTCTCGGCCACATTGAGATAAAGAGCTAAAATGATGGAAAGGATATTTCTGAGATTGAGTGCACTGACGGCCAGGAGGGACATGGACCATGTTGCTTTGCTATTTGGGAGCCTAAGAAATGATCTTTATAATAAAAATAACAGTGCTCACTTTTATATTATTTTAATGCTTAAAAAGACTTTCCTCACAATGGCCCTGCGAGTACAAATATTATTATTCCCATTTTATGCATAAGAAAACTGAGGCTCAGCTTTACCATTCACCTGATACAATAGAAAGTACAGTGACCCTGACGTCAGAGGGTGCCCCTAATTTTAAAGATGAGTAAACTGAGACCCAGGGAGGTTTTAAATGAGTTTTCCAGGGAAAAAAGCCATTGACTTTGCCACACATAGCCATTATCAGTTTGGTCATATCCCTTGTCTATGTCCTCAGTCCATTTTCAGCACATCCCAACATACTAGACTTTTTCTAGACACCAGTACAACCCAGAAGAATATAAACTCAGAGGGGAAGTCACCCAGGGATCCCCAGTTTCACACTGCTTTGCCACAGCACTATCTCACCTTGCTTTCTATACCTTTTCCTGTCCAAACACAGTACACACACCAAACTCCATCACAACAGAATCAAGGGCTAGCCCCTCACTGGCCCAAAGAGCTGAGCTCTGCCCAGTCTTTTTTTTTTTCAATTGCTCACAGGCACTGCATTCTCAGAGATTGGTTGAGAAAGGCTGGTACCCTCATTAGCACAGCTGCTACCTTCCTGACTATAATTCAGTTGAACAATAGACTAAAATACAAAGCCCTGTACTAGGCACGGAGGATACTAATTTCTGAGACAGGTGGAATGGACTTGGCAGGAATTGGGTGGAAGAGAGAGAAGTGATTTTATGCCCCTCATTCCCATTCAAATAGCTATAACGTCACCATTAATTACATTACCAATAATGAAAGGGAGGAGGAGGAACTAAGGACACAGTGAGAGGTATCAGTTATTAAGCCATGTGACTGGGCTAATCACTTCACTCTCTAGGGCACAGTTCACCACTATAATCTATGAGTTTCTGTCTGGCTCTAAAATTTGATTTATGTATTGGCTGAGTGTCATACAAAGCACATAGGACCCAGTTGTATAAAAAGGTGCCTCAGACCAAATGAGAAGGCTTCAATCAAATGTCCAACTCTCAGGACTTTGGCAAAAGAGGAGCACAGTGACATGGAGGGTCAATCTCCAATTACAGAGGAACCAACCCCCTAAGCTGACCCCTCCCACCACTGCCATCTGACACAAGCATAGAATGTCCTTGACTAAGTGAGGCTAGAGTTCATAATCCAGAGGTGAAGAGCCAGCCTGAAATTCCCAGGCCTTTTATGGACTAAAAAGACCACCCCTCAAGCTCAAACCCAACCAAGAAAGATCTGAGCCAACCCAGAACAAAGGTTATAGTCCTTAAAACCTTCACAATGAAACACACTGGGAGATGCACTGTAGTGGGCTGAGCCTAACTCAAGCTCAGCTCTCAGAGCACAGATCTAATATGGAAACAAAATGAGACATTTGGTCATTTAACAGTTTAAGAAAAGTTTTGCTTAGCCATAGCATAGAAATGATACTTAACAAGAATAGATCTCTCTAGACTGGGCCTTCCCCTCCCCCTTTCCAAATGGTCATCAGGGCCAGGAATGGTGACTCTCAGGGCCTTGGGACCAAGTTTGAAGGGTCCAACTCTCTCTGACCTATCTGATCAAGTCTTTTTGTGTCCTCAGATGACCAGAAAGTGATTTCAATATGGCCTGAGGCCAGCAGGCAGCTGCTTTCAACAGCTAGGTGGCTTGGACCTTAGCCTCAAGTCTTAGGGACAACTTCCTTGATTTTTAGGGAAAGAACTAGGCTAATCTGAATGGTAGGAGGAAGACAGAAGGAGAAGAAGAGATGGGAATCTCACGTCTATCACATGCCTAGTGCTACTTACATCAACCCCCACTGCTGCCTCATCTGTTACTCCTCTATTCATTGGCCAAGCTTCTGCCCTGATTTCTCTTGATTACCAGGACACAGTCTGCCCTCCCCAAATAATCCTGTTTGTTCAATACATGTAATTAAATCTAATCCAAGTTCTCATCCGTGACTAACCCCAAAGCTCCAGCCCTGCCAGTGCCAAACCCCAGTTGCAACACTTACTTATTCATCTCTCAACCCCAAGCCTTGGTTTCCTCTTCTATGAAATGAGGATAATGATACCTGACCTACCTACCTACCTCACTAGATTGTTGTGGAAAATCTCTTTGCAACCCTTAATGTCCTCTAGAAATGTGAGTTTTTACTATTTTTCTCAACCTTATTTCTCTGACCATACCTCTTAGGATCAAAGATTTAGAGCAGAAAGGGACCTTAGAGATGATTTAAGTTCCATTCCCCATTTTACAAAAGGGGAAACCAAGGTCCAGGGTGGTCTAACAACTTGCCTAAGATCACACAGGTAATAAGCATTACAGTCAAGATTCAAATCCAAGGTCTCTGATTCCAAATCCCAAGCTCTTTCCACTATATATGCTCTACTCTAGCTTGGGAGACAAGACAAATGTGAGAAGCTAATAACAATACAATGGAGAAAAATCACTTGATAGAATGGATAATAGTATGCCTGTTAGTGTGTGCTATTATGAAGGCAAAAATGAATCAAAGGGGAATGGAACTGGCAGAGACATAACAAGGGTAGGACAAATTGAGTTTTATTCCAAGGCACCAATTTCCAAGACAGACTCTTCTGTCCCATGGTAATACATCAGCCTAATGTCCCAATACTATATGGTAAGGCCACACCCTTGTCCAGGCTGTTACCCCTCTATTACTGTCACTAAGGTCCCCTTCTTCTGGGTCCCACTTTTTTCTCATTCCCATACCTACCACTTGTCTCCACTTTCTCCCTGGAGTTGAAAGGTCAAGGATGAGGAGTTGAAGGTTATGCCACAGGAACATGTGTCAGACTGTCTGAGAAACTCCTGTTGCTTTTTCACCAGACCAGACTTGATTGTCCTCTATGACTACAGGAGAAAGCTGAGATCAGAATCCCCAGGTGATGTCAGCATCCTTGCCAAGGCAATAGCCCGATATTTTCCACAAGCCAGGTGAGCTTTCTTCCCTAACCCAGCCCTGCCCTGTTACTTCCCAAGTGCATGTAGGCATGAGTGCACATGCACACACACACACACACACACACACACACACACACACACACACCAGCAGTGTTATAGGTTCCAGGATCTCTGCCAGGCAGGCTGTCCTAGAACTCTGTCTCCTTCCTAGGGACAATATCCAAATATCTCTCCAAGGTCTTACCATAGGTCTGCTATCCTGAATTTGACCTGTTCACCAGAATTCTTACTTATATTTTGGAAAAATGGTCTGATGTGCAAGGAAAATTAGGACCCCTAAATGAATATATTTTTTTTTCTCCATAGACAGTTCATCGTTTCTGAGAGGGATGGGATGGACTCCTCTGAATTGTAGATTCAAGTGTACAATTTAACATTCTGAAAGTGTAGTGTTGTATGAATCATAATTTAATTCTCCAAACAGTCACTGAGTGTTTACTATGGTGAAAGACTCCACACTAATCCTTCTAGGGGGCAGGAAAATAGAGATGTTGAAGACATGGTCATTTCCCACAAGAAACTTACCGTCTGGTTGAGGAATTAAGACACACATATAAAAAAACCAGTTCAGTAGCCATGTAAAGCAATAGAAGCAGAGCCGGTCTTAAGGATACCCAGCCCTCATCCAAGTATCAGGCTTCCCCCCCCTACTATTCCAATGAATCTTGGGGTTTTTTACTGTCTTCTGTCTACACTGGAAGTAGCTAGAAGGCTGAAATTTGATTCTTCTAAGCCCTTACCAGTTTTATAACCTAATATGAATCACTTCTCTCACAGACTCAGTTTCCTCATCTATCAAAGAAGATTGGACTAGATTTCAGATTTAGAACTAGAAAGGCATTAGAGATCATCTAATTAGCCCCCCATTTTACAAAGGGTATAGAGGCCTTGAAAGATGTAACTTGTCCAAGACTCTTGACCCCAAATTCAGCTCAACGCAGAAACTCCCCACCCTCTAGCTCCTATGATAACATATCACATTCAATTTGGTCAAAGGAGGCTTTCCCAGAGAAGCTGAGTTACAAGCAAACAACTGACATTCTACTTCAGGAAAAGGCCTGGACCCATCAGACTCCTGGACCAAAGAGGGCAGCTTTCTCTCTTCACGGAAACTCCATGACCCTGAGTCAATCTCCCATGTCCACAGCCAGTCCCAGAGTTCCAGAAAAGTGATGCGTACCCCAGCAGACAGCTGAGAGGTGCCAAGTTGCAGGATGGAGAGGCAGGAGATCTTAGACAAGGTGTGCAGTTATTTTTAAAATGTTTCCTTTTCAAATCCACCTACTCACTGTACTATCTTGCTTAGGTGTGAATATCTGATCTATAGCAGGTATAATTAGCAGATGGAACCAGCTAATTATGTCTTTTACGTGTGGATAGAAGATGTAACTGTTAATTGCTATTTGCACACTTCTCTGGCCTCCTCCTGCTGAGCAGGGCAGCAGGGGGGCGAGAGGTGGAGGTCTGCTTTTCAAAACAAACACAAATGGGAAGTGGTTTCAGACCTGGAGGGAGTGAGAAATGGGTATCAGTGGTCTCAAAGCCTGCTCTGGCCTGCAAAGGTCTAGGGTGGCTAGCAACAGGAGCTTGTTGGAATAGAATCCACCTGGAAGCAATTATTTGCCTACAAACTCTAGAAGGTCAGGGACTGTGTCTCATCTAACTCTTGTTTCTTTCCCCCCCCTTCCCCCCCATGCCTAGCAGAGTGGTATACATGCAGTAAGGACTTAATAAATATCTGTTGAATTGAAATGAAGTAATGGAAAAAGCTCTGAATTTGGAGTCAAAGAATGCAGTATGGTGGAATGGACAAGACATTGGACTTGGAGTCAGGAAGACCTGGGTTCCAGAGAGAGAGAGAGAGAGAGAGAGAGAGAGAGAGAGACAGAGAGACAGAGAGACAGAGAGAGACAGAGACAGAGACAGAGACAGAGACAGAGAGACAGAGAGACAGAGCCTTCAAACAAAGAAGAAAATATTAGTTCTGAAAGAAACCCCCACCTCCTAACTCCAAAGCTAGCACTCATTCTAAGCCACCTTACTTTCTTCGCAAAAAAACCCTGCAAGGCAGGTAGAACAAGTATCATTAGCCCCATTATATGAACAGGGAAACTGAGGATTAAGCACTAACATAAGATTATATAACCATCAAATGGCAGAGCTGAAATTCAAAATATGGTTTTTGGTTCCTAATAATAAGTTTGCATTTAGGAGCAGCTAGGTGCCGCAGTGGATAGAACACTGGCTCTGAAGTTGGAAGGACCTGAGTTCAAATCCAGCCTCAGACACATAACGCTTACTAGCAGTGTGACCCTGGGCAAATCACTTAACCCCAATTGCCTAAAAAGAAAAAAAAACTGCAAAAAAAAAAATAAGTGTACATTTATACAGTGCTTTGCTGTCATAAAGCACTTTACGCACCTCATCAGTGTGAGCCTTGCAACAACCCAGCAAGGCAAAATCCTTGAGCACAGGATTTTTACCTTTCGAATATAGCCAATGCTTAGCAACCATGTCTGGCACACAGTAGGTACTCAACAAATGCTTGTTGACTAACTAAAGTAAGTGTAATTATCTCCATTCTACAGATGTAGAAACAACTTCAGAGAGATAAATGACTCATCCAAGGTCACACAGCTAATATGTGGCAGAAGCGGGATGACCCCAACTCTTCTGACTTCTCGTCCATATTCCTTTACACTCTCCAGCTCTCGATTTAGAGTAAGGAATAACTGAGTTTGAATCCTGCCTTAGATACTTACTAGCTGTGTGACTCCAGACAAGTCATTTAACCTCTCTCAGCCTCAGTTTTCTCATCTGCAAAGTGTGGATAATAATAGCGCCTGGTTCATGGAATTATTGTGAGGACCAAATGAGAGAGCATAGAAATCATTTTGCCAACCTTAAAACTCTACATAAATGGTATGCATTATTATTAATATAGGCATTCAGACTGGACATATTAGCACACATTTTGTCTCTATTGAGCACTTGCCCTATATGTAGGGATACAGGCAGGGGTGTGCTGGAAGCAGGAACTGACTCCAGGTTGATTTTTAGTGTGAGCATTCACATCTCAAAAATGGGCAAATATTATAAATCAAGGCACGATATACTATTTTGATGACTGTCCAGACTTGAGAAAGTGATGGAAGGTGTTCATAATGTGGATTAAATTTAGAAGTGTCCTATGGACATTTTTCCCAAGAGATGGTTGTCAAACATTTACCAGCACACTCCTGCATATCGTTCTATATCTTTTGGCTTCAGAGATTCCTGAAAGCAAAACTAACCACATCTGTGAGTTATGGAGGTATGGAATTAAGTTAGATGGAAAACTTCCACACTATTAGAACCATTCAGAAGTAGAATGCACTGCTTTTAGAAGTAGTGAGTATCTATCACTAGGGGTATTTAAGAAGAGAGTGACCACCTCTGTGAGTCATTTGGTGTGTTCACACTCACTTATGTGACTGTGAACAAGTGTGACCACTTAGGGGTGGTATAGAGGAGATGCCTGTGCCCTCTGAAGGTCCTTCTAATGCTGAGATTCAACAATTCTGTGATTCTACATCCTTGTAGGCTGATTCCCCCAAGGAAAAATCTCATTGATTTCTTGGAGAATTTCCTGGAAAACAGAGCAAAGTGGTTACTCTAGATAAATGGGAATAGATGGAGAGTGTAATGGGGAATGGAATCATATTGAGTTTTCATTAGTCCAGTGGGCACAGATAAAATATGGTTATGAGTGACAGAGTCAATTGTCAAAGATGCTGAGACAGAGAAAGTGCCAACAGGAAAGCAAGAGTGGTAGAAGAAACGTTAACAGCTGGGACATGTCCAACTGGGACATGTTTCATTAGCTGACATAACTCTCCCTTGGTTTACATTAAAAAGATTTAGCCTAGCCTAGAAGAACCAGCAGCAGAGATGCCTTGGAGCAGGGGCAAGCCCCTGGAAGCAAGAGAGCTATGGAATTCAGGAGTGGGTAGAAAGGCTAGCAAGCTGAAAGCCCCAGGATGCCCTCTCCCCACGAGTCCAAGGATTCCATTCTGCATCACCACTGTGGATGAGCTGGTATGATCATCCTGGGTTCTGCACTACAGAGGCATGTACCTGAAAGGCACAACCTATCTCTATGTTCCCGAGAGAGAGAGGAGCCCTGGATAGGGGCCTCTGCTAATATGTCTTTGGCTGTGGTTAGAGGCAGCTGCTGTAGGGGTCAGAACTCTGGACTTGAATTTGGCATACCTGGGTTCAAATCATTCCTAAGAAACTTACTAGCCATACAACTGTGGGCAGGTCACTCACCTCTCTGAGCCTTGATTTGTAAAGATGTGGGGAGTAGACTTGATCTCTAAGATTGAGTTATAAATCTATGGTTCTATGAGCAGTGGGAAGAAGCCAGAAAATTGACCTGAGCTATCAAATTACTTGGGGGAAAGGGAAGGGTGGCAGAGAGGGGAAGCATTGAGAAACCAGACTATCTTAACTAAATTCATGTCTCAGAGTATCTCTGATTCACTGTTTATCTTCATCCTCAGGACCCAATACCCAGAGCAAAAATTCTTGAGAGATCAACACCACTGGTCTGCCTCATTCTACCTGATACCCAATTCTTGACCCAGGCTGCTGGTCCAGCTAGCCAGTGAATCCTAGAATACGAGGTACATGGCCATGGCCTGTGACAGAGGTTGAATTCAATTCAATGTCTATTAACCATCAATTGTGTGTAGAGCACTCTGCAAGATGCTAGAAATGCAAAGATGAAAACATCCCTACCCTCAGAGTCACATCCTCCTGAGGGGATATAACATGCATACAAATAAGGAAAAGGGAAGAGGGAGAGAGCACCTGAGAGACAGGGAATAGGAAAACTTTCTGGAGAAAATGGCACCTAAGTTGAGGCATGAAAGAATTCAAGTCTCTGAAAGATGGATTCTGAAATATGAAGATAGAGTCCCTGAAAAAATGGATTTGTGGAAGATGAAGATAAAAAAGAGGCATCATTTCTGGCATGGAAAACAGCTTGTGCAAATGCAAGGAAGTGAGAGAAAGAGAGCCCAATTTGGCAAATGATGAGGAGGACAACAATTTAGTTAGAATGTAGAGTGTGCTGATGGGATAAGCATTAAGTAAGGTTGGAAAAACAGGTGGGAATCAAGTTGTGGAGGATCATAAAGCAATGCTAGAAAGCATTTGAATTCTATCCTATAAGCAAATGGGATCTAGGTTTTTAAATATGTAACAATCATGGCCAGACCCATACCTCAGGAAGCTTTTTTGGCAGTTAAGATGAGAATGGATTAGAAATGGGAGAGACTGGGAAGCCAGGTAGTCTAAACAAGAGATAATAAGAATAAGATAAGATAGGAAAGTGACCACAAGATCACTCTCCCACCTCATCACTTCCTTGGCTCCCTTCAAGTCTCTGTTCAAATCCCACCTTTTGCAAGAGGCCTTTCCCAGTGTCCCCCACTTTCCCTCTCAGATAACCTCCCACTTCTGCTGTAAGTATCTTATATGTACAGAACTGTTTGTCCATTGTCTCCCCTATTAGAATGTGAGATCCTTGAGGGAATGACCATGTTTTCAGCTTTCTTTGCATCCCCATTGCTTAGCACAGTGCCACATAGTCAGACTGGCACATAGCCAGCACTTAAGTACTTGTTAATTGATTGTAGAGAAGAGAACAAACAAAAGAAATGTAGAAATAGAGACCACAAAATTTGGCAACTGGTTGGGTTATGGGAAGAAGGAAGAGCTATGGATGACTCCAAGTTTCCAAACCTGGTTTGGCTGGTCCCGCCTTCTACAGAAATAGGAAAGTTCGAAGAAGTAACAGGAGCAGAAAAAGAACTTAGTTGGTTGACTTAGATATATTGAGTTTAAGATGCCTACAGACATACAGGAAGAGATATGCTACAAGCAACTAATGAAATGTGACTAGAGTAAAAAGAGAGAGTGTCAGACCCTTAGATAGAAGGATTTGGGAGTCATCAGCATAGAAGTGATGCATGAACCCAAGAGAGAAAGTGTGGAGCAAGAAGAGAAGGTAGCCCAAGACACAGCACTTGAGGAAGAATCCAATAAAGGAGAAGGAGGAAAGGATGTTAAGGACAGACAGAAACAGGATAGAGCAGTACTAGAGAAGCCAAGGAGAAATAAAGTGACTGGGATTATGGAAAAAAATGGATTAAGGCAGGTGAGAAGTCAAGTAGGATAAGGATGAGAGAAGGCCAGAGTTAGCAGTTAAAAGGCCATGAGGCTAATATGGGAATATGGTCTGCATGACCTGACATGTATAAGGGCTATCTTTTCGCTTGCCTTCTCAATGGGTAGGGAAAGGGATGGAGGAGGGGAGAGAATCTGGAATTCAAATTTAAAATGAATGTTTTTAAAAATAGAGATCAGTAATATTGGAGAAAGTAATTTCAATTGGATATATCAGGTGAGCCCTGGGTCTAAGGGTCATATCAATCAACAAGTATGTGTTAAGCAACTACTATGTGCCATGGACACACAAAGATGAAAATGAAACAATCCCTGTCCTCAAGGAGCTTACATTCTAATGGGGGGAGTGGAATATGTACATATGTAAGTAAATACAGAAGACTTACAAAATAAATACAAGGTAGTTTGGAGGAGGAAAGAAGGAAACAACCATGTATTAAGTGCCTAATACTTTCAAGGCATTGTGCTAAGAGCTTTACAAATATTATATTGACACTCTGTTATTATTTCCATTTACAACTGAGGAAATTGAGGTATACAAAGGTTAAGTGACTTGCTCAAGGTCACTGAGGGTAGATTTGAACCCAGGTCTTCCTGCCTCCACTACAACACCTAGCTGCCTCTAAGGAGGGCACTAGCTAGGTCAGCAAGCCAGCCTAGAGTTACCTTCACAGTTAATAACCCCCTATAATGGGGGCTTTGGAAAGAGGCTGGAAAATTAGAATCAAAGTCAAACATCAAATTGTAGGATCAGCATGAAGGAGTATAAGGGCAAGCTGGAGGATGGGAAAACCAAAATGGTTCAGTCCAACCAGGGGCAGCACTATCAATGACAGGAGAGGCTGACACATTGGGTGCCTGCTCCACATAACCCCTGGACACTTTCTAGCTGGGTCACCATAAGTAAGTCATTCAACCTCTGTGAACTTCAGTGTCCTTATGTCCAATAGTTATGACAATAATACTTGCAGAGTTGTTGAAAAGAAAACATTTTATCAACTTTGAAAGTCCTTTATAAACTTGAGTTGCTATTACTGCTTTACTTCTGATCAATGCATGCTGATTATATCCCCTTCCTGCTTCCTGAAGACACAGACTAGACAAAGACCAAGATTCACACATAGACTACACGTAAAGGTGAGCTGCTGGCCTTGCTCAATTGGACTCACTCACACTTTTCCCAAAGATGGAAGCCAGGGTGGTCCAGCCAGAGTCTCCTTTCCTTTACCTGTACCTCGGGTTTTGCTGCTGGGCAGAGCCCTCCAGCTTATTCCCTAAAGGAAAGATCTCACTAGTTGCACAAAAAAACTTCCTGGGAAATAGAGCTGTCCTAGATAAATGGGCCTGATTGAACATCTAACAGGGAGGGGGAGCCAGAATGGGTTTGCATTAGTCTAGTGGGTGTAGATAAAATATGGTTATGGGAAACTTAAATGCAGTTAACCCAGCACCCAGCCTGGCTGGGAATTCAAAGAACGATATACTTATTCCCAGCCAAAGTTATTCTGTTTTGAGAAATGAGCTTTTAAATTCATCTCTGTCTTTGGAGAAGATGGAGCACTGAGGGGAAATGCCACATCTATATTTAACTGTAAAGGATTAACTTTAGGCTTCCAAAGAAGTATTTGTCTGGTTTTGCACAGAAGAGCTTGCCTCCCAGGACTGCAGGTAGTTGTAAACACTGGAGACATATAGGCCAGAGACATTTCCCTCTGTTGATTAAAGAAGAGGAGATGAATCTCAGGGGCTGCTGGTGAAGAGGGGGCTTACACTGAAGCTCCTCATTGTGACTAGGGAGGATGGGTTTGGAAAGGTGGCCATTCTTTCTTGATACCTAGGAGCTAAGAATTTAAGTAGGCCATTGCTATTCAACAGAATGTCTCCAAGTTCAGTTTCCTGGACATCCTTATCCATCATAAAGGGCTCTTTAAAATGAAGGAAAACATGAGAACCATGAAGTTTCAGAGCTGGAAAATCACCGAGTCCTTCCTTATCAAAAGATCCTCAGCTTCTTCAGTATCAAAATTCCTTCCACTGGCACAGATTGCAACCCTTCTACACCTTAATGGGCAATTGGCATGAGTTGCTGTGGCTAAAAAAAATTGTCACCTGATGAGAGGTGATGAGCATCTCCTCACTTAGTCAAAGTAGTCTGTAAATAGACACATAGCCCTTCACTTATTATTAGTATTCATTCATTGTATTTTATTTATTTGTAATTCACCTATACTAGTGTTCCTACTTCAACCCTTTCTAGCTGGGAAGGACCCACTAGAGCTTATACTCCCCTGGCACAGCCTTTAGGATCCCTGGTTCCCCATCCACACACCACAGTGAGACATCAGAAGGTTTTAATGAAGGCATCTAGTCTAGCCTCCTCATTTTACAGATGATGAAAATAAGACTTATGACCTGCCAAGGTTACATGTAGCCATCCTAGCTATATTAGATGCTAGACTAGACCAAGTTCTCATCAAGGTGTGCAATTTTCACCTAGATGGGACCTTGGAACATAGGATCGCAACATCATAGATTTGGGGCTTTGCAACCATCTAGCCTAAATGTCTTATTTTACATATGAGGAAACTAAGTCCCAGAAGGGTTAAATGATTTGCCCAACATCAAAAAAGTAGTAAATGGCAGAGCTGGGATTCAAATTCCAGTCCCTTGACTCCAGATCTATGCTGTTTCCCCTATTCCATACTGCCTCTAGACTATTAGAACATAGAAGGTCAGAGCTAGAAGGGAGCACGAAACCTAGAATGAATTATAGAATCTCAGAGTTGGAAGGGATCTCATAAGACACATGACATAACCTGTACCTAAAACATTTCTGTAATTTTAAGGTTTGCAAAGCACTTTACAAAGCTTACATCACAGACACGTCATCCGGCTTCTCTTTCCTCTCCAGGTTGCTCTCCTGACTCTCTCAGACTTTCTCTACCATGCCCCAAGAGCCTCTCCAACTTGGAAACTCATTCCAGGACAGGATTTCACCTACTGGAAGCACTCTCCATTCTGACTGACAGGTTCTTCCAGAACCTCCATTTTTATGAAGCATGTCCAAGCTATGCATGTCTTCATCCCTCCTTAGGACCCACTCCTGGCTCTTCTCCTGGACTTTCTCTACTATGTCCCACCTCCAAGTACATTCATCTTTTTTCTCCTCTAGCCACCCCACCCCAAGCTTTCCAGATTCCTTGTATGTGTTTCTTCCAATTAGAATGCAACCTGTTTGCTAGAAGAGACAGTCATTTTTTCTGTTTGTTTTTATACCCCTAGCATTTAGCATGGTGCCTAGAACATAAAAAGCAGCAAATAAATGCTTGTTTGGTTTTTTTTAACTTTTTTTTTCCGGCTGGGCAATGGGATTAAGTGACTTGCCCAGGGTCACACAGCTAGTAAGTGTTATGTGTCTGAGGCCGGATTTGAACTCAGGTCCTCCTGAATCCAGGGCTGGTGCTCTATCCACTGTGCCACCTAGCTACCCCAAATAAATGCTTGTTGATGGACTGACTTAATGTCTTTCCCAAGATATGGCATCCAAATGTGAATACAGTATTCTACATGTGATCTGACCAGTACAGAATTGTTGTAGTTCAGTCATGTCTGTCTCTTCATGACCCCATTTGGGATCTTCTTGGCAAAGGTACTGGAGTGGTTTGCCATTTCCTTCTCCAGGTCATTTTACAGATGAGGAAACTGAGGCAAACAGTTAAGTGACTATCCCGGGGTCACACAACTATTGTCTGAGACCAGATTTGAACTCAAGTCTTCCTAGCTCCAGACCTGGCACTCTATCCACTGCACCACCTAGCTGCCCAAAGACGGAACACAATAGAATTATCATCTCCCTTGTCCTTGACAATGTCCCTCTTGATGCAACCAAGGAGAGCATTAGTTTGAGATCATTGGGTTTGTTTTGTTTTTGCTGTCATGTCATGCTGTTAATCTATATTAACCTACCAGAATATTAAAAACCCCAGTCCACACAAACTATTGTCTAGCCATACTGCCCCTATCCTATACTTGTGTATTTGATTTTTAAAACTAAGGCCCATATTTTGAATGCCAATGTTCTATCAGTCCTCTCCTGGGTCTGTGAGTCATGGAAAACTAAGAGTTCCTGAAGAATTAAAATGGAATATCACTCAGAGGGCAACAAAGGTGCTTATAGAGGGCATAGGTAGCAAAGAAGCTTTGGAACATGCCTTAAAACTGCAATAAAGCTTTGGTGTGCATATGCTGATAGAAAGTGGAGAGAGAGAAAGAAAACATTATTAAATGGAGATAAAACTGTTCTAAAAATGTAACAAGAGCTTAAAGCCATTTGTTTAGAAGGCACAAACTGTTAAGGCCCCTATATCAGAGGGTCCTTGAGATTAGGTGCTCTGTGCTATCCTATTAACACTACAACAATCCTTTGAGTTTGCCTCCTTGAGATAACAAGTTTCTGCTGATCTGTAACATCTCATACTCAAGTGTTAAACCAAAATAACCACGTAAATTAATCTTGATAATGTATAAACCCCACTTGATCATGTCAGTTACTCAGAGTTCTTGAGAAGCTCTCCTTGCGGCTGCATGAAATAATAAAATGTGACTCTAACAAATCTGATTCTAAACACAACATGAGGTTTGTTTCTTCAACAGCGGGCTACGATGACCTAACAAATAAGGAGCTATAAAGAATGAGAGAGAGTAAAGGATGTCATTAAAAAAATTCCTAAGCAAAAAAAGAAGACAGGTTGGTCATAGAGCAAAACCATGGGGCCGCTACTGGACATCCTATGTGCTCAACTATGGAGTGCCATACTCCACATGGCATGCTCACCATGTCAAGAGAGATCAAGGAAGGCCCACAGAATATTGGCTGCACATACACTATCATTCTGCCCACCATGTTGAACTTATGGGAGGACATGGACCACAGCCTTATGGGGTAGAATGGCATCAATGAATGTAAATTGCATCATTGGACAGAACATTCACACCAACGGAATCAAAGATCCATTTAGATACAAATATAAACCATTACAATTTACCTCTATTAAACGTCCTCTTGGGGCAGCTAGGTGGCACAGTGGATACAGCACCAGCTCTGGAGTCAGGAGGACTTGAGTTCAAATCTGACCTCAGACACTTAACACTCACTAGCTTTGTGACCCTGGGCAAGTCACTTAACCCCTATTGCCCCACCAAAAAGAAAAAGAAAAAAAGAAATTCCTCTCACTAAATCTTTCATTCTAAACTGTTATTAGATTTTTAGCTCTGTCATCCAGGGTGTTCTAACACAACATCTAACATAACTGTTTTTCTATCTAGACCACATCTCTTCATTTTTCCACAAGGGTAGCAGACAAAAATGTTTTGCTAAAATGTAGATAAACTATATCTGTGATATTTTTCCCAAGCAGTCTAGTTACACTAACAAAACAAACAAACAATAAGGAAATAAAGTTTGCCTGTCATGACCTGTTTTCCATGAAAGCTGGATTTTAGTGAACACCATTTCTCTTTCTAACTGCTCTCAAACCAGCCCTTTAACAATACATTTTTAGAATTTTTCTGGGATTAAAGTCAAATTCTTTGGTCTATAGACTCTGTCCCCTGCTCTTTAAAAAACATCAGGAAAACATCTGCCCCTCCTCAATCTCCTGATATTCCTCCCATATTCACAATCCTTCAGAGCTCTCTAATAGTGGTAGCTCAGCAATCGCATCCGCAAGTTCTTTTGAGTCTAAACCTGATGGCATGAACTCTTTGAGGGCAGGTAGGTCTCTTCATAAATTATATTTGATTACCTGAAATTCTGTCAGTTAGTAATTTCTGTTCTATTTTTTCCTGTTCCAGAGTTCCTTTTTCTTTGATGACAAAAACAGAAGCAAGGAGTCAAGCAGTCCAGACATCTCACCATCATCTCTTTTCATTGTCCCATTTTATGATCTCCCCTATCCAAACAGCTGTTCTATTCTTTCTTGGACCCTCCTTTTCCTTCCAACATAATTTGAAGTGTTTTGGGGGGATTTTTTGTCCTGAACAATCATTGTTGACTGCTGCTTGATCTGAACTTCTATGTAGCTGTCACTATTTTACAGGTCATGCTCTCCTTTTGTATTCACCCCCAATAGTCTGCTCATGCTTCAGTTTTATAAGCTATCTTTTCAAAATCTGAGTTAATGATAACAGCTAACATTTTTTCAGTTTTAAGGTTTGCAAAGCACTTCACAAAACTTACACATATTATGTCATTCAAATTCAATTGAACAATGAACTCCCTTGTGCAACCACATAGATTTTTTCAGTAAGCTCCCCCTCCTCAGAATCATTTCTATTTGTCTTCAGAGTGTTATTCTTAAAAGCATCCCACCCTTCTTGGATCAACTGCTCTTGATCTATCCTTAGGCCACTGGATCCTACTATCCTTTCTCTGGAACCTTTGAAGTCTTCTCCCCACCCCCGCACCCAATCTAGAATGTACATCATAGTGTGACCCATTTTTCTTTACTTCTCTATCATTAACTTCATAGTACAGTTGCCACTTATCCCTAAGGTCATTTCTTGTTTCAAAATTATTATTAATTCCATAGTATATTAATAGAGAGGCAGCTTGGTATATCAGATAACCTGCCTCAAGAAGAGATGGGTTCAAGTCCTCTTCCCCTGCCCCTCTGTAAAGTTCTCAGCAAAGTTTAAAGTACCTTATCAGGGCCAGCTGTCATTATTATTTTTGAACCTGGGTCTGCCACACCAATATTCCTTTCTTCTGAGTCCTAACCTAGAGAAGTAAGGTGAATCCTTGGGTCACTCCAGTTGGCTTGGCCAGTAGACTAAATCTTTATTCTCTGTAGGTCCTATCCAGGAAAACCTGCCTTCTCACTCAAAATAAAAGGGCTATTAGACACACTGCACTTGACTGATTCCACCTCTCTCCTGCCACTCAAAAGGGGTATTCTCTAGATACTACATAATGAATGTAATCTCTCTCTCATAATCTAGACAAATTAATTACTCCTCCCAAAGCAATGATCCCCTCGATTGCCAGGCTTATAATCAGGTGTTAGTATTCAATGCCTCTTATTACCATGTCTTTACTAGAGCATTCTACTGGGTCAAAACTAACTGGTCTCCCAAGCAGGGGACCTAAACCTATTTCAGGCAAGGATCTCAGAAGAGGTTTCATCCAATTCTTCCCTTCATTTTGGTTTGAGGAGGTGGAAAAGGATACACCTCTACCCCTTCTTTGTACAACTCCTCATCCTCCATCTCACTTTGGAGTAAGCTCATGACACTGGAGAAAGACCAGCTATTCAAATGATATACCGCCTCCTGAGGCAGGTACCCTAAGTGGTCAGGGAGGTAGAGGCCAGCAGGTGACACCACTGACACTTCAACAATTCATTCCACTAGTTTTGAAATGATCCAACCATTTTGGAGAACAATTTGGAACTATGCCCAAAGGGCTACAAAAATGTGCATACCCTCTGACCCAACAATAGCACTTCTAGGGCTACATCCCAAAGAGATCAAACAAATGGGAAAAGGATCCACATGTACAAAAATATTCATAGCAGCTCTTTTTGTGGTGGCAAAGAATTGGAAATTGAGAGGATGCCCATCAATTGGGGAATAGCTGAGCAAGTTGTGGTATATGAATGTAATGGAATTCTATTGTGCTATAAGAAATGATGAACAGGCTGACTTCAGAAAAACCTGGAAAGACTTATATGGTCTGATGCTGAGTGAAGTGAGAAGAACCAAGAGGACTTTGTACACAATAACAGCCACGTTATGCGATGACTAATATTGTTAAACTGAACCCTTCTCAACATCACAAGGACCTAAGACATCTCCAGAGGCCTCGGGATAGAAAATGCTGTCCACATCCAAAGAAAGAACTATGGAAGTCGAATCGCTATCACTTATTTTTACCTTCTGTTGAGTTTTGTTTCATCTTTCTGATGGTTCCTCCTATTGGTTTTAATTTTTACTTACAACTTCACTAACGTGAAAATATGTTTAATAGGAATATAAATGTAAAGCCTATATCATATTGTGTGCCATCTTGGGGAGGGTGGTGGGGAGGAAGGGGGAGAAAAATTTTCAACTCAAAAGCACATGGAAGTGCTTGTTAATAAATCAAAACAAATTAATAAAATTTAAAAAAAAAATTCATTCCACTGCCCCAAAGAGACGTAGTAATCATAGGTAATGTTACATACCCAGTGAATGCTCAGGCTATGGACATTGCCTGGGAGATAAAGTGGGTTCGACATGCCTTAGTGTCATGGTGGCCCTAATGATGGAAGGTGACCATGTGAGACTATAGCAATGGGTGGGACCACCCAATGACTCAGAATATTTGATTTTCACTTGCTAAGTTCCAGTAGCTTTCTTTTCTAGGTATACTTGGGAACTGAAAGGGGAGAGTATGTGGGAGTCATCACCTCTTAGCTCCTGTGACACCTAGATGTTTGCATTACTTCTTTGACACCACTCAGTAAGCAACATTGCTTAATATTTACCATTTTAGTTAGTCAAGGCAAGTCAATAGGATTCTATTCCACATAGCCCAATTTAATTGATTAGATGAAAGGAAACAGGTATTTATTTCCCTATCCACTGTTCCCTCATTATATAATTCCCTAATAGGTGTTCTGAGATGGGGGGAAAGAGCGCAAAATAACAAGTTGCATATGTGTGTATGTCTCTTGGTAAGGTACAATTTCAAACAGGCCTTTCTTCTTTCAAAATAATATTGTCCTTCTAGTCACCCCATATAAAACAAGTAAGGTTTCTACGAAGCCTGGAGACCTCTGACCTAGTAACTACAAGGTCAGGCACATGCTGAAAAATTTGATGTGAACAATGAATTTGCATCTGGACACACAGCCTGTGTTTCCCTAGCCAAGTTTGCTTAAGGTCCCCTTATCCAGCAATGAATTAAGAATCTGTATTTGCATGTTTAGAGGAGAGGGAGAAAGTAAGGTGGAGAGAGAGAAAGTACTCTCAGCCTCCTGTTTAAGGAATGCTAAAGATCCATTAGTACTTTGATCAATTGGCTATAGTTTTGAGGATATCACTACTGAGAAATGAAAGAGAAGAAAGTCCCAAAAGTCTTAATAGTCCTACTTTCATAGCTCTCTGGTTCTATCTCATCCCTTATTTCCCCCAGGACTTTCCTAGTTCCCTGCAGCAATCTTTGCCAACTCCATCTCAACCCAACCCACCCCCACTTCATCCAAGGGAACCAAGTTCATAGCCACCTTGCCTGCAGCTCTGAGAATTTTGCAAACACTCCTTTCCAGCTGAAAAAGAAAGGAGAAACCACATTGGGCAATCTACATTTAGGAAGGGCATTTCCTCAGGATCTTTCAGAGCTATACGATTGCATGAAGGGTTGGGAGAGGTACCCCCCTTTTTCTAGCTCATGTTTTCTCCATATATTACACATTCATTCCATAAACCTGGAGGACCTACCCACTGATTCTTGACTAATGCATTTCAAGTAGCTAATGAACTAGAGCATGAACTTAAGACATTTCTAAGTGAAGGACATATATCAGGCAGGGGAGACTTTGGAGAAGAGGCAGGCACATGGAGAGTGAACTGAATCTTCTCCTGGACCACCCCCTCACCTTAGCTAGAAGAGAGGCTCATACAGTACTTTCTTTGATTAAATACACATGTATACGTGTATTTAACTCTTCTTGCTTCAAAGCCTGCCTTTTTGTGGTCACTGTTGAATTTTTCATGAAAGGTATTGTCTCTACTGGCTCTCAGATTCCCCCAGAAAGCATGTCAAGTTCCTGGGTTGACCTGTCTTCAAAAGCAAGTCCCCAGAAACATTCAAAAGGACTTGGAATAATGTAGGGAATAGATGTTTTCTTCTCTGTAAAATGAAGGGATTGAACTAAATAAACCCTGAGGTCTCTTTCAGCACCAACATATTACTTTTCAAGGTCCCTTCCAGCTCTTAGCAGCCTATATGTTTTAAATTTCCTTCTAGTTCTGAACACTTTATGTTCTAAGGTCCTTTTGCTGCACAGTCTCTACTAAACTGTAAGCTCTGTAAGGTCAGGGTCCATGTCTTATGTAAACTTTGAATCTTCTCTCCCCCTACTTTAAGTGTTTACCACAGCAGAGACTTACATAAATTTGATGAATTATAAATCTTCTGAGATTCTTCATATCATGAATTCTATGTCTCTAAGAAAGTATAAGAAAGTCAATGTGGTATGGTAGCTAGAGGGCCAGCCTTGAGATCAAAGAAACCTAGATTCTAGTCCAACCCCTGACACATATGATATATGTGTGACCCTGGGCAAGTCACTTAACCTTGCAGTGGCCTAATCAACTCTCCAAGATTCTAAGCTAGAGATGTGTTTCAATTCCGATTCAGTAAACACTAGGAATTCCCTATACTGATGAAATCACATACCCTGAACCCTTCTCCTCCACAGAAAAAAAAAGTATAAACAGAGCAGAAAAAAAAATCAAAAATTGTTCTCAACTTCAGGGCACAGAACTAGGATTCAAACATATTTTAGAGCAGGAACACAAAACTAAGCACTAGATCGTTTTAGCCAAATTGCCAATGGTAAAATGACCAAGTGAAAGGGGAAAGCTCAGGATGAGAAACTGTTACTATTCCTTAACTAGGGCCTGGGGCAGAGTGAAATAAATTACATGGATGTAGAGAAAGAGAAATAAATGGGGGGGGGGAACAAAGGTATTTTGCTTTTGAAATAAGGTAGCAAGAGTGAAGTAAGAGTTTAAAATATTTATAAGAACGTAAGAGAGTCTTACATTATACACAAACCAACAGGCCACGCAGCCTTTGAGCAAATCTCTTGAGGGAGACCCTTTGAAGTGATCTATGAAGGGAAGGAGTCTGTACATCTACTGGTTGATTCGCAGTCTCTCCCCAGTGAAACTGCACGCTCAATCTCTGCACTGTACATATTTGTCCTTGGTGTCTGCAGCAAAGCCTTTACTGCTGAGCTTAGAAAAAGAAAGAAAAGAGAAAGAAAGAGGGTGGAGAACGATAGTGACACTAAAAGAAATCTCGTTTTTAAAAACTTTCTGAGGCTCTTTTCCCCCTAATTGAGCTCGAGAAAAGACTGTTCTCCATCCTCTTTGCCCGGGTCTCCAGCGGCTGGGGCTGGCCCCCTTCGGCAAGCTGTCATCCGAGTGGGGCAGGACCTGATGCAGGGCAAGAGGCTTGGCGGCTGTCGGTGTTGCTTCAGAACCATTTTAAAGGACAGCGGCTTTCTTCAGGGAATGCTTAATAATCTCCCCCAGTCAAGAGGGTGACAGCTAAGATTACAAACTCCAAAAGGATCCAAGAAATACCACCCTGCCCCGAGCCCCAGACATTGCATGGCCATTAATAGCGGAGGAAATCATCTATGGAGGAGTGAGGCTTGATATATCTGAAAAAGATAACCAGGCTCTGAAGTCATTTATCAGGAGAGATGAGTAAATGTAAAAGAGACTAGTAGGGCGTGGGGGTGGAGGTGCAGTGCAGCGCAAGGACCTGTCTGCGGCAGAACCTTTCTGAGGGCTCTCCCTTCTCCCAGCTTGTCTTTTTCCCACTTGGGTATTTTAATCTGAGAGGCCTTCTTGGGAAGGAAAACAACATCTAAAAATCAGAGTTTAAGCCTAAAAGGAGATCTTAGGAATCACCTAGTCAAATCTTCACCCCCTTCCATTTTAATGATGAGGAAACCGAGGTCCACACATGTAAATGAACAGATAGTAAGTGGCAGAATCAGAATTTGAACTCAAGTCCATTGACTCTAAATCCAGTAATCTGTCCATTTCAATCACCTGCCTCCTTTATCCTCCACATTCCCATTGATGAGGGGGACCCTCAATCCTCTAACTGCCTAAGTGAAAGAGAAATTTGACACACTTGCTCTGTGTTCCATTCTCAGATACACTTCCCAGTCCCCTCAGATTCCCATATAGAAAAATGTGTCTCGAATCTTCCTTCTCAGACTACTGCTTTCCTCATTCCTCTTCTCCATGACAAAGTTCCCTCACCCACCACAGCTTTCATATTTATCCCACTTATACTTCACTTCACACCTTATCCTCAACCCAACTAGCTGTCCCATACCCTTTGGCTACAACTCCTGTTGATGAATATCTGTTCTCCTCTCTCAATAATTATGTTCTGTCCCTAGGTTACAAAATCTAACACAAACAAACCTCAGGAAAATGTTTCCCTCTTCTTCCTTCCTTTCCCCTCTCTCTTGCTCCCCTCCTCCTCTTCCCCCATCTCCCACTCTCTTCACCTCTTCCGTTCTCTTACTTCCCTTTTCATCTTTCCCCCTTCCTATCTCCCTTCTCTCTTTCCTCCTCCTCTTCTCCCTCCCTTCTCATTCGTGAGACAAAAAAGATCATGGCTAGTAAACACGAGTAGTGTTGTAAAGTTTGGAAGCAAAACTAAGCATAATCAAGAATCAATGCTATCAATTGCTAAAACTCTTGAAAATGCCCAGAAACTCCCTTCAGCATCTTCACTCAAATTTATATCTGCCTCCTGATCTTCATCTCCTTGTCCCCTGCCCATCTCTTCACTCTCCCTTGGAAAGTTCACCAATTTCCAAGCCTTCAAGTACTTTCCCTATGCAGATGATTCTATTTCCAATCCTGACTTTTCACCTGTACTACAGGTGAGCCTTCAGGATATCTCTACTCAGATTTCCCACTACAACTGCTACCTCAGCACTTTTAAAACTGAACTAATTTCTCTCAAACCAACTATCTTTCTCTCTATCTACCCTCCCAAATTCTACATTTTTAGTAGATCATAGATTTAGAAGGTCATCTACTCCAACTTCTTCACTTTATAGACAATTAAACTGAAGCCCAAAGAAGGTAAATGATTAGCCTGAGGACACACAAGTAGCAGAACCAGGATTTAGACTTAGATCTTATGACTTCAAACCAAAAAGTCTGCAAAAGAACAATGCCTCACATATAGCAGAGACAATAAACATTTGTTGAATTTGAAAGGCATGACCGACCAATCAACAAGGAATTTATTAATCACTTATAATGTGCCAGACATTTTGCTAAGTACTAAGGATAATTCCCCCTCCCCCCCAAAAAAAAAAGCAAAACCACAGACTGTCCTAAAGGAATTTATATTCTAATGGGAGAAGCAATATATAAATCAGTATAGACAAGGTAAATACAGAATAGATGGAAGGTAGCTTTAGCAGAAAAGACACTGACAGCCGGAGAAAGAGAGAAAGCCCTCCTAGAGGAGGTGACACTTCAGATGAGTCTTAATCCTTTAATCCAAGGATTCTAAGAGTCAAAGGATGGAAAGGGGAGCATGGAGAACACTATGTAAGCCAAAGCAAAGGCATGGAGATGAGACTTGTAGTGTGGGTGAATGACAAGCCTGCATGACAGATGTAAGAAGGTAAGGATCATGTTACAAAAAAGATTTAAATGCCAAACAAATTACTTTATATCCAATCCTAGAGATAACAGGGAGCCGCTGGAGATTATTGAGTAGAGCAAAAAATCACTCTGGTAGCTAAATTGAGGGTGGAACGGAGCAGACAGACTTCAAGCAGGGAAATCAATTAGAAGACTATTATATTACTTCAAGCAAGAGATGATGAAGGCCAGAGTTAGAGTGGTGGTTGTGTGCATGGAAAGAAGGGAGCAGGGGTGAGAGATGTTGTAGAGGGAGATATAATAAGATTTAACCACTAATTATATATGTGGAGTAAGAAAGGTTGAGGGCAATACTGAGGTTGTGAACCTGAATGACTGGAAGGATGGTGGTACCCTCAACAGTAACTTGGAAGTCATACTAAGAATCATCTAACTCCTTCATCATCACCTCTATCCAACATGCAATATGTCACCAAATCTTCTTGAGTCCTCCTTCAAAATCTCTTCCTCTCAATTACTATGGACAGCACCCTAGTTGTCACCTCATATGCAGATACTCTAACAGCCTCTCAGATGACTTCCCTGTCTCTGCAAAATGATCTTAATACAGCTGCCTACCCAATCAGGAGAATGAGGGGTTGAGTTTTTACCTCCTACTGCTGCAGTCTAACAGAGAGATCCAGGTATTTGGTATAGTATAGAGTACTAGTCCCGGAGATAGGACAGCTGGGTTCCAGGTCCAGCTCTGACACTTACTAGGTGTGTGATGCTGAGTAAGTCACTTGACCCCTTCAGAGCCTCAGTCCCCTCATCTTTAAAATGGAATAATAACAGCATCATGTCGTAAGGAAAACATTTGTTAAGTCTTAAAGAGTTACACAAATAGGAATGGTTATTCTTATCAGATGGCCAGGGCTAGCCTCCAAACACTCCAGCTTAAAGGCAGCAGACATTGCCTAAAAACTGCAAGGAACCTATTCCAGTAAACTCTTTGAACCAAATGTATCCAAGTAAACTGACATTGTTTTGGCCCTGGTTCTGTTGGTAGATCTTTCCTTACATCCCATGCCTGCCCTGACCAACCATACTTTGTGATACAGACAAGTTCTTTGTCTCTGACCCTTTGGGTCTCAGTCATGATCAGTTTAATTCCTAAACAAGACACACCAGCTCTCAATTCCAAGAATTTTCTCTGTCTCTCATGCCTAGAATGCTCTCCCTCTTCTCTATCTCCTGGCTTCCCTAAGCTTCTTTCAAGTCTCAACCAAAATCAAATCTTTCCCAATCCCTCCTAATTCCCATGCCTTCTTCTGTCCATTATTTCTCCATTATCCTGAATATAGCTCATTTGCACATAACTGTTTGAATGTTGTCTCCCCCATTAGATTGTGATCACCTTGAGGGCAGGGAGTTTTGCCTTTCTTTGTATTCCTAGGATTTATCAGACAGTGCCTGGAACATAGAAGGAGCTTATTAAATGCTCATTGACTAACTGACTGGTATTTTGCTACAGAAAACCTCAGCTCCTACCCCTCCCCAATGCACCATGGGTTGGCTTGTTCTAGGACCCACATACCCCACTTTGAGACAGTTTAGCCTATCCCATGGCATCCTTCTGGCTCTTCTATAGCAAAAGCCCCACCACGTCTAGCTCTGGCAAGATTGGACAGGGCAGCCTCCAGTTTCCATCCCTCCAATCCACATAGGCCAGATCATTCTTCTCAAAACATTACTTTGTATTGCATGAAACCCCTTATTTTAGAAGCTACCTAATGCATATGGGACAAATTCCAAATTCCATACCTCAAATTCAAACCCCTCCACTGTCTAGACACACCTTTCTAACTCTACTTCCCACTGCTCTCCAAGATATAAGGTAAAGCCTTCAGAGAGACAGCACACAGCTTATCATCAGAAAATTTATACTGGGGGAAAACCTTACGAATATAATACATGCAGGAAATTTTCCAGTGGCAGATCATCACTCACTATCACAAATTCAGACTGTAGAAATACCCCATAAATGTAATGAATGTGGAAGACATTTCACCAAAACACAAAACTTATTTCCCATCATCATCTCTTTCTCGGACTACTGCAATGGCTTCCTAATTGGTCTCCAGTCTCTCCCTCCTCTTACCCATCTCCCATACAGCTGCCAAATAGATATTCCTAAAGTATAGGTCAGACCATGTCATTCCCCTGCTCAAAAAGGTTCTATGGCTCCCTACTACCTCTGGCATTTAAAGGCCTTTGCAGTCTGGTTCCAATTTATCCTTCATCTCTTTCATGTACTTCACCTTTCACTTCCATTAGCCTGCTGCTCTCAGTACAAAACTCCGTCCCCTGCCTTCATGCCCTTACATAGCTGTCCCCTATATCTGGATGGACTCCCTCCTCACTTCAACCCTTAGACTCCCCAGTTCCTTTGGGGCATTAGGACTCAACTCAAGGGTCCCCTCCCACACAAAACCTTTCTTGATCCCCACAGTTGTTTGTGCTCTCTCCCCCTCCCATCACTTAATTTTATATAAACTTTCTATTTACTCCTCTATGGATATATGATGTCTCTGCCATCTGATGGAAGTTTCTTGAGAGCTAAGACCATTTCATTTTTACACCATGTGCCTCACATAGTATCTGGCACATCATATGTGCTTAATAAATGCTTATTGAGTTGAATAAAATAAAATTATATACTCTCTGTTCCAAGCAACGGCAAACATTTATAGAGCACTTAGAATGTGCCAGGTATGGAGCTAAGCAGTGGAGGTACAAAAACAAGCAAAAGACAGCCCCTGCTCTAAAAGAGTTTATATTCTAACAGGAGAAAGATGACACACAAACAGGACCTGAACAGGGAGACAGGAGATATGAGAGGAGGAAGGTACCTGGTGGAGGCATGTTTTTGAAGTCCAAAAAGTCAGGAACAGGACCAGGAGAAGAATGAAGGCAAGCTGGCCAGGCCCTTCTACAAAAAGCAGGCACCAGGAAGCACTCATCAGTTGAAGAAAGGGCTTCACAGAGAAATGTTCTAGGGTGTGCAGACCACGAGGGAGATACACTGTTCCAGGGCAAGAAGACTCCAGGTGACAAGGAAAATTCCAGGATGAGCCAGCAGTAAAGAAATCAGCTAGATGGTGCCATAGGGCATAGAGTGCCAGGCCGAGTCAGGAAGACTCATCTTCCTGAGTTCAAATCTAGCCTCAAGATAATTATTAGCTATGTGACCCTGAGCAAGTCACTTAACTTTGTCTCAGTTTCCTCATCTGCAAAATGAGCTGGAGAAGGAAATGGCAAACCACTCCAGTATCTTTGCCAAGAAAACCTCAAATGAAGCTATGAAGAGTGGGACATGATTGAACGACAAAGAAGTCATGGTTTTGATGTCCAGAAAGTCAGAAGAAAGGCTGGGAAATCATTCTCATTTTCCTCTTAACTTTTCCTCACTACTACTTCTGTGCCTCCATTCATGGGGTCCCCTACCCCTGGAATGCCCTCCGTTTTGCTCTCTATATGTTCAGTTCTTCCCTATCCATTTAAGCTCCACATCTCCCATGAAGTCCTTCATGAAAATTCTGGTCCCTTGATGATTGCTCACCTTCCTGAATACCTTTTTGTTTGTATACATGCATGAGCACACACACACACACACACACACACACACATATTTAATAATAATAACTACTCACATTTATACAATTTTAAAATTAACAAACCATTTTACCCATAATGCCCTGTAGGATAGATACTACAAGTATTATCATCCAAATTTTACAAATGACAAAATTGAGGCTCAGAGAGGTTAAGAAATTTGTCCATGGTCACACAGCTGATAAGTGTCAAAGGCAGAATCTGAACTCAAGTCTCCTAATTCAACATCTAATACTGTGGATCTGGAATCTCATCAAGATCAGTATTTCCTCCATTGGTACAGATGAAGAAACCTTTCTAGTCAACCAATCATCTTCCAAAGAGGATTGGTCCAAGATGATTTGGGGGGGGGGGGTAGTGTAGAGAATGGGAGGCACAAGCATTTATATAGTGCCTCCTATGTGCCTATCCACTATGACTCGTGGGTCTTTTACTATCTCAAGAGCCCTCAGGCTATCTCCGTTTCGTCTCTCATATTAATCACATGATTAGCCCTTCTACTTTTCCTCTTACTTATATCCTTAATGTCTCATGCCATTTTTGTGTGTGCAAGTCAACATCAGAAACATGCTGCAGCCTGTATACACTCACCATGGGTCCTTCCATTGCTCTATGAGGCACCTGCAATTGTGAATTGTTAAAGATTATAGTATTTCATGAGTCATAAACATATAGCATCCCTGGAAGAATACTGGAATTATAGAGATGGGCTTTTCATAGCATAAAGCAACTTAGAATCATTGAAAACCCTTAACAGTTTCCCAAATGTGATCCAACCAGCTCTCTTCTTCCCATTCAATTCTGGGACCAGATCACTGCCCATTTTTGTGCCACCTGCCCTAGATAATTATAATGATGGGCTAACTGAGTAGCACATCCAAATGCATTTACAATATGAAAAAATGCATTTTCATTCACTTTGCTTTGCCATTATAGATGGTTAGTCTCAAATCTTTCACATGACTGTAGATTGAAGTAGAGAGACTTCGTCATGGTCCTAGACTGAATGGAATTAATGCAATGTAAACTATAGAGAAGAGATTTTCAAGAAGATCATTATCAATAGGGTGTCTTTCTTTTTGTTTAAACCCTGGACAAGACATACAAGGTTGTATTCATCATTTCTAACATTTTCCTCATATCTCCCCTTGTATGCCCCTTGAAGGCAGGTACTATGGCTTTTATTTCTTTCCTATCCACTTAAAATTATAGAACTTCAGAGTTGGAGGAGACCTCAAAGGCCACCTGGTCCAACCTGAAACTAAACAAGAATCCTCTCTACAGTCCTCCCAATGAGTGGTCTTCAATCTCTCAAGTGAGGGAGAATTCACTACCTACTGAAGTAGACCATTTTACTCTTGGATAGCTCTTCTTGTTAACAAGTTTTCCCAATATGTTTAATGGGTATGTAAATGTAAAGCCTATGTCAGATTGTGTGATGTCTTGGGGGGGGAGAAAAAGGGAGAAAAAATTTTCAACTCAAAAGCATATGGAAAAAAATTGAAAAAAATAAAAATAAGGAAAAAATAAAACAAGTTTTCCCTTACACCAAGCCTAAATCCACCCCCTCTAAAGCTTCAACCTACCTTCTTGTGCCAGGCAGAACAAATCTAATCTCTCTCCACATGCTAGCCCTTCAGATATTCAAAGAAAGCACTCATACCCCATCCCAAATCTTCTCTACTCTAGAAAAAACATTCATAATCCCTTCACAACCAGTGTTCATGTAAGATGATCTTGAGCCCTTCACAATCCTAGTTATCCTCCAGATCTTCCTAAAATGTAGCATCCAGAACTACATCACACCATAATGAGGCATAAGGGCCGTATTTCTGTAGAGGATACAATAGTCTCACATCACAAAACAATATAAACCAGCAGAGGAGAAAATAATACCAAAGAGAGCTTGTCATGAGATCTAAACTAAGCTAGGTAACCTCAAGAACATTTAGAGATGAAAATGGAAAGGCAATTATATCAGATAGGCAGAGCTACAGGTTTGCAATATACTCAATGCTTGTCACATACATTCCATTAATATGATGTTTGTTGTTCTCATCTAGACCTGTGATTTCACCAGTTTAGGAGGTCCTAACAAGGAAACTCTCTCTACCAATGCTAATCAGTTGCTCTGCAGCTAATAATAATAATAAAAAATACTTATATAGCACCTACTATGTGTTAGGTACTGTGCTAAGCATTTTACAATTATTATCTCATTTGATCCTCACAATAACCTTGGAAGGTAAGTGCTGTTATTCTCCCCATTTTATAGTTGAGGAAACTGAGGTACAGGTGAAGTGACTTACCCAAGTCACACAACTAGTAAGTGTCTGAGGTCACATTTGCCTTCAGGTCTTCAGGACTCTAAGCCCAGCACTCTAGCCACTGCACCACTTAACTGCCTCCATTTACAGTCTTGGAGAACTTTTTGTTTCACTGACAATTTGAGTGACTGGCCTGAGTCCCACAGTAAGAATGTGTTCACAGTAGGACTTAAACTCAAGTCAGCCAGTCTCTGAGGCTCAGGTTCTAACCACTATATCATACTGTGATGCTTTTAGTATTCAAATATCCATTTTGGCCAATGGAAGTATTTGAACCAGGTATTTGCCCCCTTTCTCCAAAAAACAAACAAACCTGATTGGCCAAGGTCTAATATTAGGAATTCACTTAGATAACTGAGTATCCTTGGCCTAAAGGTGAAGTACATAAGCCCATAGTCAAAACCTCAATTTTCAAAGGGCCAACTGAGTATTGCTATAGTCTCCAAGGGAACTTTTCAGCTTGGTTCTCTGTCCAATGGTGTAATGCTTGGCCTTGAAGCTCAACCAATCTGAAGTTGACTGAATCTCCAGAAATAATTAAGCTAGGGGGAAAAAATACAAACTGAATGAATTCAGTGAGAAACTTTTTGAGGAAACAAAGTCAAAATCCAGACCCATTCTGTGTGACAGGATGAATTTATAAGAATTCATCAACTAAGGACCCTGCAAGAAAGAGCTCATCAGTCTGGATGGGACAATACCCACCTTAAAATGCTAGATGAGAGGAATCTTTTCAATGTTACCTTCTTTGTTTTGCTACTTTCTCAACATCACAAAAGCTATCTTTACACTTATTTTATTGTGGCCAGATTCTTTGTAGTGCTAATAGCTTCTGAATATCATATTATGCTTTTTTTATAATTGTAAAATATGTGTGTGACTTTTATGGAGTCCTGAATAAAGGCTATGGAGATTTGAAAGTCAGTCCCCTACTTATTTAAAGCTAGAAAAGACCTTACAGATCATCTAATTTTTTTTTGTGAATGAGGCAACTGAGTCATAGAAAGGTAAAGAGATTTGCCTATGCTCACACTCTTAACAAGTGGCAGAATCAAGACTAGAATCCAGGACCCCAACTGCCAGTTTTATGATATATTTATTGTGCCACTTGTGAATAGTCACTAGGTCTGACACATACCTAGGCAATAATATTAATAATGCAATCATTACTAAAATGCAATTACAGCATCATTATGATGATGATCCAAGACCAGATCATTGCTACCAGAAATTAGGGAAACAGCATCTTGTTGAATGATTTAGATTTTACAAGGAAATGGTAGAAACTGTGCAACATATCATTGCAGGTTACAAGAATTTAGTACCTACCACATACCTAGAAAGAAATGATCAAGTGGCCAGAATTATACACCAGAAGCTCTCCATACTTCATAAACTAACAGAAGATAAATCTCCACGCTACAGACATAAACTCCAGAATATCCTTGAGAATTCAAAAAGCTGCTCTGGAAAGAGGGTGTCAGCATGGACTAAGGGGCTGCCTGCAATTGCTTGGACATAACATCAACCTGTAAAAATGTAAGAACAATGTTTTTACTGGATGCTGCCATATGGAATATTTATAACTTCTAACCTATATGGAAGGGAAGTTTTCAAAATAGTAGAAAAAATTAAAACCATATGCAAATAGGATAAAGAAAAGATCATCTTTTCTGTTGCTGGGGTTGTCCCAGAAATGTTTCCAGTAAGCCTACAGAAGATGAGTCTACATCTCAATAGTCTTAGTCAATTACAAAAAAGCAATCATTTATTTGTCTGATCAATGGTCTACCAACCATTAAACATTAAATAACAATAGTAGGATAGTAACTTGTCTTAGGACCATTTCTATCTGAACTACTTCAAATATAAGATGAAATAACAATAATAATTCACATTTACATAGTGCAGTATAGCTTTATCCCTTTCAAATCACTTCTCTTACTACTACAGAGGTGGGTAGTAGTGATAGGATTATTATCTACTAGAGTTTCTCCATAGTGGTATGTTGGAAAATATATAACCAGCTCTCTAGCTGCGGGGGAAGGGGGGAGGATATGTTCCTATGATATATTTTTAAGTTTAATCACAGCTTCCTGGTCACCCAAGAGCATAAAAAGTCCCATTCACATGGAGTTAGGGACCCTCTAGCTGATTTCTGAAGAAAATAGAAGTTACCATACACTGCCATGTTCAACAGATGCATTTCCACATGGAAATAATGAGGTCCTCATTCAGAGAAGCTAAGCAACACTGTGGGAGCTACTAGGTGGTGCAGTGGATAGAGCACTAGGCCTGGAGTCAGGAAGACCTGAGTTCAAATCCACCTCAGAAACTTATTAGCTGTGTGACCCTGGATGAGTCACTTAATTCTGTTTGCCTCAATTTATTCTTCTATAAAATGAGCTGGAGAAGAAAATAGCAAACCACTCCAGTATGAAAACTCCAAATTGGGCTCACAAAGAGTCAGACATGATTTAAACAACTCAACAATAATCACAAAAAGCAATACTGTATCCTTATTGCATACCCTTGTAGTGCTAGGGAAAAGCAAATCTCCTTTTGTTAATGATTCAATGACTTGCAAGTACCTCATTTCATCCCAGCATCAAACCTAAGAGAGTGCCGAGCTAGGCCTGTTTTTAACAGTAGAATAATTATTATTGTTCCTATTTACATGTAACTTGTGGCCCAGAACCTCAGACTTCCATGAATTGAATTCAATCTTCACATACCAAAAAAATCATATCTGTCTGGCTCATTTCATCCTCATCCAGTATGGCCTTTAGGGGCTCTCAAAATAAAGCACAAAGATAGCTGTGTCTAGGTCTCCATAAATGTGAATAAAGTGTTCCTTATCCTCCATTCAAGAACTCAAGGTAACAATATCTACCAACCATAGAACAGCCTTGATGTCACGCCGACAGAGAATGTTGAAGATGCATAAAAAACTCACAGTAGCCTATAAACAATTTAATTCTCCTCCCTCATCAGTACATTCTCCCCAGGGTCCTGTGAAGTATTCCAGACTCAGAGCCTACATGGTGGTTTGAACTCCTTTCAGAAGGTAGGTAGTTGGGGTTGCTAGAGAGGCAATCCCCTAACATTCCAGTGAGTCCTCATTTTACTCCAGAGACACGTGTTGGCCATGGCATTTCCCAAAGACTTAGACTTTCCCCAAAGAGAAAACAAACTTGAAGGTTCTATGGAGGTGACCCCCCCTTCCTGACCAGATGAACAAATAACTCACAGTAATAGTAGAGGGCAAATTCCATGACATCTATTCTCTTTCATAATCATGGGTCTCTCTCTCTGTCTCTCTCTCTTGCTGTTCTTCCATTTGGTAAGCCACATACTTGGTCCCATCTTCCCTAAAGAGGCTGGCCCTCCCCACATACTCCCTCTTCCCTTGTTAGAACATTGGGCACCCTAAATTCTTGAATTTGGGGCTGGTAAAGAGGTAACTACAAAGCTGGCATTCACTGGGAATCCCCCCTTCTCTTTCTAGAAAGGTAGAATCTGGAACCTGGGGTCCAGAAATTCTTCCTTCAGGTACATGTAAATCCCATGTGCCATTGCCCCAAGGCAGCCATTGAAAGCTGTGAAATGGGAAAGGTTATTTCCATTTTCCCCAGGATCCAGGTCTATCTACTCTTAGCTTTTATTTCTCTCTGCTCTATCCTCTAAAAAGGCAAAAAGAAATAAAAGAGTGACTCTATAACTGACCCATTCTTTATAGACCCAGCACAAAGAAGTGGTTCCAACCCACATCATTCTAATTCCTCCTCAGTAATCCTCAATGAGCTAACAAGTAAGCATGCCCACACTCTCAATAGAGAGATGCAAACACAATCCCAAGCAAAGGCTCACCTCCTTCTAACCTCATCCCTTTGATCAGGGGAATCTTTTCCCAATGATCTCCTACCTATGGATGAGTAGAGTAAGGTTCAGAGCAATAATTTGCTCATAATCACATAACTCTCAAGTGTTGGAGTCTGGATTTGAAATTCTTTCAAAACAGATAGTTAACAAATACTTGAGCGAATGGAGCTCGTAACTTAGTCCTTCATTTTAATTTCATGAGGCAATTTCCCATCAGTCAAGTGCTCTGTTGTAACCAAATAGCACATCACAGGTGGTGGCTGCTTTTTTCTGGCACCTTGAATTCTCCCTTTGGTATTCATATCTCCCCAGCCAGTGATTGCCTTTTTTCAAATACCAAAAGCCTTGGATACTGATGTAAAGATCTGAATCTATAAGTAGGTTTGTAAATTAGTATTTCCTAACCATAGTCAGGCAGGGGTTCTACTGTATAAAGTAAAAAGTAAAGGCATGTGCCTTGAGAGGTGTCTAAAGAGAAAGGTGACAAGGTATGAGAAAGATGGTAGAATTAAGTGAGGTTCACTTGTAGTCTCAGGGGTTCATCTCTGAGGTCAGTGCTTCAGAAACATGATGGCACAGAGAAGATTTGGGGAATATTAGTTTCTTGACAATGATGAGGAAAAAAGTCATTGAATCTGTGAAGCTTGAGATGGGAAAGACCTATTAAATGATCTCTTCCTTCTCCAGTGTGTGTGTATTGTGACCTGATGGGACCAAAACAAAATGGCCACATTTATTTTGTGGGGGTCTGCACTACTTTTTCAAAACTATATACCTGTCGTGCTTTGTTCACCAAATCTTTTCGCTAAATTGCTATCACAGAGACTTAAATATAGTAAGGCTACAGGGAAAAAATGGTTATTGAATTGAATTGGACCCAGTCCTATGAGGAGGAAGGAATAAAAGTCTGACCCTGGGGAGGTTAACCTAAGCTTGGGGAGGTTTTGCTCACTTTGGGGAAGTTTGTTTGCTCTGTCAAGTTAGCAGGTCCTGCATCATGAAGGATACTGTTCTGTGCCTTACGGGTGAACTTCAAGAGCTCTAAAAGAGTTTCTTCCTCACTGATAAAACCTGAATGTCATCCTGTATATAGCCCAAACTCTGAATTAAAAAACCCTACCCATCTTTCAAGGCCCACTTCAAATTCCTTCTTCTACATAAAGTCTTCATTATCCTTCCAACTGGTGCCATCTTTCTTTTCTCTGAACCTCCATAACACTTTTCTTGGTATCTCTTTGAGAAACTTACATATGGCCCTGTATCATAATTGTTTATGGCTAATGGTCAGAGAACAAACATTTATTAAGCACTTATTAAGCACGTGCTAGGCACTATACTAAGTGATAATATAAGCAAAAAGGAAGACAGCCCTTGACCTCAAAGAGTTTATATTCTAATGGAGGAAGACAACACATAAAAGGGAGCTCTGAAAAGAAAAGGAGGGGGAAGATACCCAGGTAAGGGCATGGTGAGTCCAGAGAGTGAAGGGTCACTGGTCTGAGCCTTTTCTCAAAATAGAGATTCTAGGAAGAACTCATCAATGAGAGAAGGTGGCCACAGGAACACAGGAACAAGGCAGTAAAGTATGAAGAAACTTGTTTAAAATTTCAGTCAACAGTTTTCAAAAACAGCAGAGAGGTCAAGAAAAATGAGAACTGAGTACGGGCTTAGAATCAGGAAGACCTGCATTCAAATCCCATCTCAGACATTTAATAGCCATGTGACCCTGAAGGAGTTACATAACCTCTCTGTGCCTCAGTTCCCTCACCTATAAAATAAGAGGGTTGAACTTGCTGGCCTCTTAGCTCCCTTCCAGCTCTTAATCTATTTATCCTATGAAATGACCAGGTTGTAAGATCTATTTTTCCAAGAATCTCACTAAGAGACAGTACAATTTGCTGTAGCAGCTCTTTCTGACTGGATTCCCCAGCAGCAAAACACAACCCAGGCCACCTAGACAAAGAAGTAAGTGTAGCCCCAGAGAGAGGACCAGCTCATGGATAGCCTTGTAGGAATGGAAACCTCCCCAGTCTGTAAAGGAGGACCATTATTTGGAATTCTCTCTCCAATGCATGCTATATAACCAGTGGCTGTTGCTTTTCTCTGCTTTTAGTAAAACTTCCTTTCGGTACATTATAGTATATTTTGGCTTGCAAGTGTTTGATACTGGGGGATCAGGAAGAGATGTGGGAGGGAAAGACAGCCACAAGGAGAAATTCCCCCATGTTCAAACATCACTCTTCCCCTATCCCAACATGCAACCTAGGTCCATTGTGTTACCGGAAAATATGTTCAACTATGCACTTCATGGGACAGGAGATGATTACAGAGGTGAGGGGGATCTCCAATTCACTTCCAATAATTGTTGTTTACTACTCATGTGACCTTGGACAAATCATTTTACTGGACCTCAGTGTTTTTGGTTTTTTGGGTTTTTTTTTTTGGTTTGGGATTTTAATCGAAAAATTTAGGGATTGGACTAGATTTTCTCTCAAAGTCCCTTTCAGTTCTAGATTCTTTTTCTCCTGGAGTAAAAGTGGCACACCAGGAGATGGAGGAGGAGAGAGAATGAAACAAAGAGAAATAGAGGAAAATGAGGAGGCAGGAAATAAACAAGGAAAAAATGAGTTGAGTTCAGTGAAAAATGTTTTAAGGACACAAAATGTCAAAACCCAAACCCATTCACCTGTTCTGATCATAGATGTAGAGTTAGAAGGGACCTGAGGTCATCTAGTTCAACTCCTTCATTGTATAGATGAGGAAATGAGGCACAAGGAGGTTGGAACTTGCTAAGGTCCCAGATGCAGTAAATAGCAGAACCAGGATTTGAACCCAAGTTGTCTGACTCCAAATCTAGCTTTCTCTCTGCTCAACCATGCTAGATTCCTAGTCTCCCTTATGAAAATCTTCAGCCACATTTCTGGCAAAGTTCAAACTTTGCCAGGCAAAGAAAAGAAACCATGGGAGGAATACAAGGTAGAATGTCTTCAAACTGCAAAATCTTCTGATAAAGTCTTCCAGTCCTGGAGATTCCACACACCTGGGCAAAAGAGAGCCCCTGCATAGCAAAGCATTTGACTAATGCATTGGATAAAACAGAAGATTGTTAGTTTATCCAAATCAACTCCAGCAGCAGATACTATTGATCAAATTCATGGTGGTTACTACTTAGGTGGACACAATTTCTCTTAACCACTCATGCTGAGTTCAGGGATATAACAGGAAGACATTGTACTGTACATTTAAACAGTCTCTTTCCTCTCAGTGTAAATTCCAAGAGCCATCTTGGAGAGCACTGAATGCAGAAAGGAGAAGGGCTTCAACAGCATTAGAGAGACAGGGAGATCTACCAGCTGGCCCTTCAGAGATGAGCACACCAGAGCACCCTCAATGATTGAATGTCAACTCAGGTTTCCCCCACTGTAGTATAACCCTTCCTGCAGGGATGTTGCTATGGAGATTTGGTGAAGCAAGAAGATTAACACAGGCATTACCCAAAGTTCCTGAAGTTTGCAGTGCTTCTGACCTTCTACTGAAAAGCTAGAGAAGAGGAGAAGAAAGAGAAAGGAAGAGAGAGAGACAGAGCCAGAAAGAGTGAGAGAGGCACAGAGAGACAAAGAGATAGAGAGAGACAGAGAGACAGAGAAGGCAGAAAGATAGAGAAGAAGGACCAAGCACTATCTCTGCAACAGAAATTGGGGAAAGCAAGTAGAGCTGAGACTTTGTGGCAAGGCATGCCACATGAAGGGGGAAATATGCGTTAAGGTAGAAAGAGATGCTATCGGGGGCCAATGAGAGCAGACTGGAGTGGAGAACTGACAAGCATCCAGCAACAGCAGCAGTTGAAGAGACTTCCAAAATCTAGTCCACAGCACTTTTATTCCATCCTATTACTCTAGAACACCACCTGAGGAAGCTAACCCCAGTCTGATCAGTCATTCCCTATTTCCCTCTGACCACTGGGAGGAGAGGTAGAGGAGAAGAGATTCAACACCACAACCACCACCACACGACTACACCCATAGCAACCTGCAAGTGGGAGTCTATTCCTTTAAATGTTTATTTGTGTTCCTATGCTATTTGAAATTGCTATCTGAATGTCTGACCATTTTTAATAACTTGTGTCCAAGCCTAAACGTGTAGTTTGGGATTGAGAGAGGAGAAACTAATCCAAAAAGAAGAGAAGATTTTCTCCAACTTAGGATGGTGGCAGGGGTGAGTAGAGAGAATTTCTGGATTATTAACAATCTCTAATGTTCATAGACTATTCGTAAACCCAGGAGAGAGAAAGATTTAATGAGGAAATAAGCCAGTAGCAGCAAGAGGCAGGGGCTGGTGTGTTTGTGCAGGTAACCATTCTGTATACAGCACTTAGCCAATATCCCCCCATGGATACATAGAGTCACAGAATGTCAGAGCTGGACAGAAGACCATCTGACCCAACCCTCTTATTTTACCTATAAGGCAACTGAGGCCGAGGGTGGGGAAATGACTTGTCTAAGTCATTTGACTTTGGCATGCAGTAGAAAAAGCTAGGCCCTAATTCTGAGAAGTCTAATAATCAGACCCTAGCTGTTCTGCTCACTGTCTGTGAGACCTCATTAATCTCTCTGGCTCTTGGTTTTCTTACCTGTAAAATGAAATTATTGGACTAGATTATTTCAACGGAGTGAAGCTTCTAGATCTAAATCTGTTATCTGAATCTACTTACCTGTAGGTTCTGTAAGGGCAGGGTATATTTCTTACTTAATCTTTGTATTTCCCACAGTATTTATCACAGTTCTCTGCACATAGTAGGTGTTTAATAAATGATTATAAGGTTTAAGAGTTGGAAGGGAACTCAGAAATTATCTAATCCAATCCTCCTCACTTTATATATATGAAAACCAAAGCTCAGGAAGGGCCTTGCCCAAATCACACCCATGTCCGGAGCTCCAAGGCCACTGATCTTTCTCCTTCCCTAGGCTGCCTGTCTGTCGTATCTTCTCAGGCTACTGCCTCGCAGGTAGAGTGGGTTCTTCCTGGAACATCTCAAGATTTAGAACTGCAAAGAACTTTGGTGATCATCTGGTCTAATCCTTTCATTTTGCAAAAGAGGAAACTGAGGCCTAGAGAGTGATAATGACTTGTCCATAGCCATACCAGTAGCACCAGTAGTCATGCAGTCAGAATTAGAACCCTTTTTCTGACTCCAAATCCAGCGTTCCATTACCTCCACGCTGCCTTTTGTACATCAGCTCATTCCTTCATTCAGGTATTTATAAAGGCACTCTAAAGTGGCCCATTCAGTGATTAGGGCTGTTTAAGAAGTGAGTCAAGGGATGGCCCCTTTAATAAAAAAAAAAATCAAACTGAGAGGGGAAGACCCTCAGGGTTGCTGGCCAAAAAAGAAACAATTACTATTTACATTCTCTCTGAGCCTGGGCCAACTCCAGTGGTCCTGATCTATAATTGGCCACTGGACCCAGATGGCTCTGGAGGAGAAAGTGAGGCTGGTGACTTTGCACAGCCCTCTCTCACTCAAATCAAAGTCAGTTGCAAGTCATGTCATCATCTTCCTGATGTCATGGTCCTCTTCAAGAATGAAGGACAAACCACAATCTAAAGTGGCCAGCCCTATGACAGAAACTGTGGAAAATATAGTAATAGGAAACATGCTGCCTATGAAACTGACAGTACAAGTATTATCATCCCCATTTTACAGATGAAAAATCTGGAGCTCAGAAAGATTCATCTCACTGGGTAAATCAAATCTTAATTGAACCTATATAAAATATTATTTATTAATATATGCTCTTGTGAAAAGAACACTGTATTTGTCATCAAAAGATCTGGGTTAAATTGTTCCTCTGCCACTTACCCGATGCAGGACATGAAAATCACTTAGGAAAAGTTTCTTCTCTGGCCTAGAAGTTGGCTCAATGAGAGAATGTGGGAGAGAGCTGGAGGGAAGTACAGAATGATGACATTACAGGCTTACTTGAGCTTAAAAGTGAAAGTTGTCCTCCATTTGTCTCTTATCCAATTGGATTCCCTTATCCAAATTTCCCTCAGTCAACCTAGAAACTGAGTCATATTCTTGGTCTTGGGAGAAAGGCTGAGTGAGATGAATACTTCTGATCTCACCACCATCATAATTTTCAGTTGTCCCTGGGTAAACTAGAAGGACTAGAATAGAAATTGGATGTCAAAATAATTGGGGAGGTTGACAAAGTGAGTCACAGCTGATGAACTACTTTCCTCCTTCAATTTCAAACTCCTTATTTCTATTTGATAGGGCAACTAGGTGGCACAGTAGATAGAGAGTCCCAGACCTGAAGTTGGGAAGAGTCAACTTCTTGAGTTCAAATCTGGCCTCAGACACTTACTAGCTGTGTGACCCTGGGCAACTCACTTAACCCATTTACTTAAGTTCTTCATCTATAAAATGAGCTGGAGAAGGAAATGGCAAACCACTCTAGTATCTTTGCCAAGAAAACCCCAAATGGGGTCTTGAAGAGTCAGATATGACCAAAAAACAACTCAACAACAACAAAATTCCTGTCGCAGTAGAAGTCTAGAGTTGGAAGAGATCTTAGAGATCTCCAACCCATACATGACCACAAATACTATCTATAATAAGACTGACAAGTAGCAGTCAAACCTTTGCTCAAATGATGAAGTGCTCACTATCACCTAAAGTAGCCAATTCTATTGCTAGGTATTTCTAACTAATAATATTTCCACAAATGTGGCAGAGATCATAGGTCTATCCTCATCTGATCAGCCATGGGCCTTATTTTTCAAGGTGACTTCATCTATAAAGTTCCAGTTGATACCAAAAGAGCCAAAGAGCCAGGACAGAAATGACATAGGGCAACCAGTGAATATATTTTTGGATGAGAAGCAAAGGGAAGACAAGATAGCATTGTCATGGAGAAAGTTCCCAGTGTGGTCTGACCATTATAGGAGATGGTGAAGCTGTCACCCCTGTCATTCAAATTAAGCCTTTAACTAAATGTCCCTACCAGAGAACTAGTGTGGAGAAGACACTGGAGCCCAGGTCCTCAAACTACATATCGGCCTCGAAGTTAACAGAAGCCATTGGTGGCAGTGTCTGGAGTGCCCATAGCCAGTCCCATCAGAATGGAGAGGCTAGGATTTATCAGAATTGGGATTCTGACAGCTTTTAACCCAGACACAGAGCTTGTGTGGAAAACAGAAGAGGGAGAATTGTCTAAACACCCCCATTCTTGTAATTGAGGCAATTGTACATCATTTTACATGCCAGTTCCTTGACAGGATAACCAGTTATAGCTGAGTGTGGGAATTCACTTATGTATCCTCTGACTGAGAGAAAAACCACCCGCTGGCATGCCAAACATCCAGCAGGTATGACTGCCTTCCAGAAGTTACCAAATCACAAGGCCTTCCTGATACAGAAAGAGAAAAGCCATCAACAATGCCTCTTTCACCCACTGGGACAGGAGAAAGTGCATCTCCCTCATGGTTCTCTGCTAAGGAGGTATGGTAGAAAGTATACTGACCTGGGAGTCAGGAGACCTAAGCTCTGGTTCCAACACTGCCAGTGACTTGCTGTGTGGCCTTGGGTAAATCACCTTAACCCTCTGGGTGTCACTTTTCTCCTCTTGCAAAATGACACAGCCAGACTAAAGCAAGGGTCATGAACCATGGACCAGTCTGGTAAAACCTATGGACCCATTCTCAGAATAATGTTTCATTGCTCGCGTTCATAATTGAAGAAAATGCCAAAATTCCCATTAGAAGTTCATGAAAATAAAGATGCAATTTTTTCCCATTGAAGTTCACAGGTCCCTGAAATCTATCCACAGATTCCAGGTTAAAGGACCCCTGGAATAGAGGATCTCTATGATTGCTTCCAGCTTGAACATGTTGTGCTCTATGGGCTCTTCCAGCTCTGACACTGTGTTCTGACACTCTATGCTCTATACATTGAAGCTTGTTCCTGAACTAATATTCTGTTATTTGTTTTCTAACATTTTATTTTCTAATATCCCTCTGAGCTCTATAGTTCAATAATTTAATGAGATATACATCCTTCTATTTTCTAATTTTCTATGAAAACCTGAAAAATAGTGAGGTGCTATATAGTAGAAAGAGTGCAAGATTTGTAATTAAAAAAATGGGTATAGTTACAGTTCTGCCTTGACCTCAAGCAATTCACTTCCCCTGTCTTTGAGCCTCAGTTTCCTCATCTGTATTATGATTACAGATCATGGGAGCATTGATCTAAATAGAGGCAATCTTAATCCTATTCCCTCATTTTACAGATGAGGAAACTAAGGCCCAGGGAGGTTCTCTTAAAGAAGAGTAACTTAAGTAACAATGATGAGCATCTGTGGATTTAGAAGGGACATATTTGGAGGATAGCAAGTGCTCCAGCCTAGCTGGAGAGTAGAGTATGTGTGGATGAGATGAGGGTGAGAGGGAATCAGGAGCCAGATTGAGGAGGACCTTGAATGTCAACCTGAAGAGTTTGAACTTTATTAGGTAGTTAAGAGGGAGTCACTGAGCTGTTAGAAATATTGCATTGTAAGAGACATTCAACGATACAATTATGAGAGGGTAGACAGAGAGCATTACAGTTGGGATTTAAGATAAGACTAGAATCCAAGTCTTTCCTCTGACACATACTAGCTAAGCCACTGTGGGTGGGTCACTTACCATCTCAGGACTTCCAGAAAACTTTCTAAAACTATAAATTACAAATACCTATTGATCTGCATTAGCATAGAGAGTTTGTACAACTCAAACTCCCAACACAAAGAGACAGACAGACTGACAGAGACAGAGAGAGACAATGAAAGACATTAAACCTTTGAAGAGATATTTCTGATACTCTAGAACAGAATCAAAAAAAATGTTACTAAAATGTGATACCAAGTAGAACACAGTGATTGGAATCCTCTCCCCTTCCTACCTTCTCTATGACTGTAGAGGGCAATACCACCCTCCCAGACCCTCAAGCTTGCAACCCAGATGTTATACTCGACTCTTCACTGTCTCTCACCCCCTCATATCTACTCTTCACTATCTCTCACCCCCTTATATCCAATCTGTTGCCAAGGCCTGTGGATTTCATCTCTGCAACATCTCTCGAATACATCCCCTTCTCTTTTCTGACATTGCCACTACTCTAGTGCAAACCCTCATCACTGCATGCCTGGATTACTGCACTAGCCTGCTGCTGGGTCTGCCTGCCTCAAGTCTCTCCCCAATCCAATTCATCTACCATTCAGCCACCAAAGTTGATGAATTTTTCTAAAGCACAGATTTAATCATGTCACACCCCCTCCCCCTACTCAATAAACTCCAATGGTTCCTGATCACTCCCAGGACCAAATTTAAAAGCAAAAAATCATGTTTCAAATCCTGGCTCATCTACTAACTGACTGAATGACCTTGGCAAATCACTGAAGTTGGAAAACATCTTCCACTCACACCTTCACTGTCCTCCATGACAAAGGCTGAGACAATTCAGCATTAGATAGCAATAGCACATGCTGCATTGACCCGCTCTTCTTTTGGTCCTCTTCTTTTCTCGTCAAGGCATCTAGATAAGATCAGGGTCAAGACCAAATATAATTTATATCAGTTAAAGGATCAATGAGAAAGACACCAAGTAGAATCTAAGAATTTGTTTTAGAAGCTGCTTTAAGGCATCCTTTTTAAATGCAAGGACTAATTGATGTTTGTATGATCCCTCTCACAAATGATAATGAAGTAAAGACTGGTTACTTCCACAAGTCAAGTCAAGCCAACAAGTAATTATTAAGCTCTTACTATGTACCAGATACCATGGGAAGCACTGGGGATACAAAGAAAGGTAAAAACAGTCTCTGCCTTCGGGGCACTCACATTCTAATGAGGAAGACTATATGTAAATGAATACATTCCCAGGCAAGGGAAACAGCTAAAATGCTCAGTTCTAGAGCATATCTAGAGAAGCATTATCTTGTGTGAGGACTAGCAAGGAGGCCACTATCACTGGATCTAAGACTATATGGGGAAGGGAGGGTATAAGATAACTGGAAGACAGGAAGGGGACAGATTGTGAAGGGGCTTTAAACACCAGAGGATTTTATATTTGATCCTAGAGGTGAGAATAAGCCACTTGAGTTTATTGAAAGGGAAAAGGGAAGGGAGGGATTACATGGTCAGATCTTTAAGAAGATCAACTTGATAGCTGAGTGGAGAATGGACTGGGGTGAGAAGAGACTAGAGACAGGAATATGCCATCAGGCTATTTCAATAGTCCAGGTACAAAATGATGAGGGTCTGTACCAGAGTGGTGGTAATGTCAGAAAAGAGAAGACGGCATATATGAGAGATGTTATGAAGATAAACTTGACAGGATGTGGCAACTAATTAAATACAGGAGGAGGAAAGAGTGTGAAGAGTTGAGATCACCTAGGTTTCGAACATAGGTGACTGGGAGAATGATGGTGCCCTTGACAGTAACAGGGAAGTTGGGAAGTTGGGAGGGTTTTGGGGGGGAAGTTAATGAGTTTAATTTTGGAGATGAGTTAAAGATATCTACTGGACATCCAGTTCATGATTCCAACAGATTATTAGAGATGGAAGACTGAAGATCAAGAAAGAAATTAGGGCTGGATAGGTAGATCTAAGAATCATTACCATAAAGATGATCATTGAAACCATAGGAGTAGATACAACCAAGTGAAACAAAATAGAGGGAGAAAAGAGGAGGATCCAGGACAGCCCTGTGGGACAACTACCTTGAACAGGCATGACTTGGTCGAAGATCCAGCAAAGGAGTCTGAGAAATATTCAGATAGGTAGGATAGAGTAGGGGCTGTGGGGGGAAAGAATGCTTTGAAAAAAATAAAGAGGTAGGGAAGAGTTGAAAGAAGGTCTGCTGAGAACACAGTTTGGCTGGTATAATTTTGTTCCCGTATACAATGGTTGCTATTCCTGGCCCCTAAATCTAGCTTTGTATTGAGGTTCCTCTGTGTCTTTGACAGAAGCCAAGGATCTAAATAAACCAATGGAATAATATTTAGATTTTTTAAATGGAGACAAGCCCCCTCAGAGACGCTTTCACTTTTCCCATGAGGAAGTTCTCTGATTTTCTAAGTTTTCCTTGTGTGTGGCTCACACTCATAACAACAGCACCCAGATTGTTGATCCTAATGTAAAAGGGAGATTTGTCTGACATCGATCCATGAAGTTATTCCAGTAAATCATTCTGGGTCTCATCTCTCTTCATCAGAAAGCTAAAATCTAGAGATTTATTTCCCAAGGTTTTTATTGCTCCCCTGATACAGCTAATCCAGATCCATATGTCCAATGCCTAGCAACAATGAACAAACAAAATCCGGTACTCAACTCTCCTTCCAAATGTCCTGTTGTTTTTTCTCTTCCTTGTCCCTTGATTTAAGGTGAAGCTACCTGAAGATTCTGAGACAACCATGTCATTGAAGATAATGACAGTAGCCCACCTTCCAAAGTCACAGAACACAGATTGTCACGGCTAGAAGATATGTTAAAACATGGAGCTTAGAATGTCAGAGCTGGAAAGGACCTTCCAATATAGAATATTAGAGATGGGAGAGACCTAAGAATATAGAAAAATTGATCACTAGGATACATGGGTTCAATCTGGACCTATGCTACTTAGCAGCTGTGTGACCTGAACAAAACCTTGAACCTCAGTTTCATCATCTTGAAAAATAAATAGATTAGAATGGATGATCTCAAAGGTCCCTTCTAGTTCAAACTTGTATGATCCAAAAGCACCCTGAACTTAGACTTAGAATACCTGGATTCTAGTTCTGTCTCTGACCCTAATTTGTTATGTAAATTTGAGCAAGCCTCTTCAGCCTCTCTGAGCCCTAGCTTCCCTATGGGTAAAGTCAGCATAACGTTTGTGGTACTACCCTGACAGAGTCATTATGAGAGATAAATCAGATAATATATCTGGAAGTATTTTGTCACTGTCAAGTTCTATAGAAATATGTAAGTTATCATCATCATAATTTGGGTGATCCCCTTCCACTCTAAGTCCCCAATTTCCCCATCTGTAAAAGTGGGGATAATAAAAGCACCTCCCTTCCAGGGTTGTTTTGAGGATAAAACAGATAAAATTTCAAAAGTACCTTGCAAACTTTAATTTCAAAAGTACCTTGCAAACTTTAGAGCAATATATAAATACTAGCTATTATTATTATTAATTATTATTATTATTATCCCTGACAGTTTAGAGGGATATGTTTTTTCCATATCTTATTTGGCCTGGTAATATGGAGAGGTGCTTTGGGTAAAATGCCCTATGTATGAACCATGGCCTTCTCAGCCAGCCCAGCTTCACTGCAAGTAACTCTAGAGGGTTTAGATAAGCCAAGGAAGAGGTTAAAGAGTTAAAAATGTAGCCATCAGTATACCTGGTCTCTGAATAGTCTGATCAAGGGGAGCATTGCTTAACAAGAGTCTTGGGGCTTATTTGCATCCCTTTATCCATCAAAATCTGACCAGGAGACATTGAGTTGCAAACACTAAGCATTTTGCATTCTCCTATTGCGCTAGAAGCTATTAGAACAACAGCTCAGAAACTAGTCCAGTAGGAATAGAAAGGTCAAAAGACAATCTGTCTCTTGTAAATAAATAATAATAAATTACCATGTTTGAATATACTCAGGAGTCCCCCTGCAGGTCTGCAGATAGGAGGATGTCACCTTAGATTAGTGCCTTCTGGCGACAGCCTCTTTCCCCCTCCACCCTGATCCATTAATGTTTTCCTAAACATCCTCTTCCCACCTTGGCTAAGGACACAGGCTGAGATTCTCTTCATTTGTGGCAATTGGTTAGGGCACTGATTGGCCAAGACCTGGCATTTCCTCCTTATAACATAAGTTGACTGCCTCCATGGGCAGTTCCGCCTGGCAAGTGCCAGAGTGAGGCTTTGTTTATTGCTAATTTCCATTATTCCCCCTGCTTAAATGTCTACAGTGGCCTGACTCTTGTCTCCTACATCAAATCCAAACTCCTTTGCTTAGATTTCAAAGCTATCAATAATCTGGTCCCAAACTCCTTCTCTAGCCTCATTTTTAACTCCATTCAGGTTGGTCCTTCAATAGGACCACTTATTGCTACCTCCACTCCTTTGCCTTTGTTATTGCCTGGCTGACATTCTCTTAGCCTTCTCTCTCTCCTTTTCCTTCTTTTCTGTTTGTCTGCTTCTTGCTCATCTTTCAAGGTTGAGGTCAAGACCCATCTCTTCCACAAAGCTTCCCAGACAACTGTAACCCATACTGATATTTCCAGTAAACTCTAAATTCCTCAAAAGTATGGACCACATCATAAAATTCTCTCATATCTCTCATAGAATCTGATATGATTCTGGGTACAGAGAAGATATTTGGTAAGGAATTCTTTGTTATTGATTGATGCCAAAACCATACCCTTACCTCCTGAGGCTATCCATTTCACTTTTCTATGGCTCCAACTGGAAGTTAAGTTTTTCCTTATATCAAATATAAATCTGCCTCATTGAACCTTGCACCCATTGTCCAAAGTTCTTCCCTCTTAGGCCACAAAGAGCAAGTCTTATCCCTCTTCAAAGTGACATTTTTTAAATACTTAAAGACTCATGCTCCCATTCATTCTTCCAGGCTAAAAGTCCCCTGGTGCTATGTCTCCTTTGTAGTCCCAAGCAGATTATCTATATGCATGACTACATTCTAGTTCCTATTTTCCTCTTTACAATAAACTACAATTTTAAAGATTGTCATCACTTAGATTCATTTCAACCTAATAGAATCAAATGAGACAATATTTGTAAAGAGCTTAGCACAGTGCCTGACATGTAGCAGGCATTTAATAAATGTTTATTGTCATCCCTTCCCTTCCTTCACTTGGCCTCAGTTTCTTCATCTATTAAATGTCCTTCCCAAAGCATTGTACCCAGCATTGAACACAATGATCCAGTTGTGATCAGACCAGAGTGCTATCATCTCTTTATTTGCAGAAACTATGCCTCTTTTAATGTAGCCTAAGATTACATTGACTCTCTCGGCTGACACAGCATGCTGTTGACACAGGTTGAATGTACAAAGGCAGTTAGGTAGCATAATGAATAATAATAATAGAGACTGTTTTACAGAGCTTGAAAATTTGCAATGTGCTTTACATATCCATTCGATCCTTCCCTGGAGAGACAGGATATTATTAACTCCATTTTACAGAAGAAACCAAGGCAGACAGAGGTTAAATGACTTGCCCAGAGTCATATGTCTAATAAGCGCCTGAGGATGGATTTGAACTCAGATTTTCCTGACTCTAGGCCCAGTGTTCTAGCCACTGCACTGCCTTTCTCCTCTAATGGATAGAGTACTAGACTTAAAGTCAGGAAAACGTGAGTTCTAATCTTGCCTTAGGCACTTACTGTGTGTGTGTGTGTGTGTGTGTGTGTGTGTGTGTGTGTGTGTGTTCTGAGCAAGTCACATAATCTCTCTGAGCCTCAGAATATTCATCTATAAAATGAATACAATAATAGTACCTGTCTCAAAGGGATGTTGTGAGAATTGTGAGAGAACCCTAACAAAGGGTTAACAGTGGTCATGTATTTATGGAAACATGCTGGAAACCATTTTGGGAGAATTAAATACATTTTTGGAAAGCTATTGTGTACAAGTTCTTGTTATTTTGCAGATAAGGTATAAGCTCCCAATATTCCGCATGTTGTAGTTAGTATTCTATACAAGTTCCTACTATTCTTTATGCTACAGGTGATGTTATATACAAGTTTTGTTGTTCTGAATGCTTCATTTTAGATGGTATGAAATAATTGAGTAGTCCTGACTATATAAAAATATGATGTAACTATGTCTCCTTTGTAGTCCCAAGCAGATTATCTATATGCACGACTACATTCTAGTTCCTATTTTCCTCTTTACAATAAACTACAATTTTAAAGATTGTCATCACTTAGATTCATTTCAACCTAATAGAAGCAAATGAGACAATATTTGTAAAGAGCTTGGCACAGTGCCTGACATGTAGCAGGCATTTAATAAATGTTTATTGTCATCCCTTCCCTTCCTTCACTTGGCCTCAGTTTCTTCATCTATTAAATGGGAATAAAAATAGCACCCATCTTACAGGGTTGCTGTGAAGAACAAATGACATAGCATATATAAAACACTTTGCAAATCTTATAGCTCTATATAAATGTTAGCAATTATTAGAGTTCCTGAAAGCCCTCATATCTTTTTCAGGTAAATAACTATCTGACCACACCTCTCTCCTTTTTATACTTGTGAAACTGATTATTTATACCCAACTGCAAGAATTTACATTTATCCCTATTCAATTTCATCCTGTTTGACTTGTACTGATGTCCTAGTCTGTCAAAATCTTGTGGAATCTTGACTCACTCATCTAGTATGTTAACTATCCTAGCCTTTTATATCAACTGCAAATTTGACTAGCATGTCTTCTATTCCTTTACTGAAATCATTGGTAAACATGTTAAACATTGATAAAATGTTTAACAGCACTAGAACAATCATGAATCCCTCTATCTTCCCTGCTCAATTTATTCCAATTGTCATCTAACCATTAATGACCATGCTTTGGCTCTACCCATTCAACAAGAGGCTTTATTAAATGCTTTGCTAAAATCTAGGCAAATTTAGATCTTTTGCATCCCCCTAACCAGGAGTATTCTAGAGCCAGCTCACACCAGCTTGCACCAGGAGATCCAAATGCTACATTTTCAGTGCAAGCATTTACATCTCAGAAGTTGGCAAAGGCTACAAATCATGCCTTGAGTTATTGTTTTGTTCATTGTTTAGACTTAAGAAAGTGATGGAGAAAATGTTAATAATGCAAATTAAATTAAAAGTGTGTCACGAGCACATCTTTTTTGGTAAGAGACTTGTTAAACATTTACCAGTGCACCACTGCCTCTAACCTTCCAGTTTAGTATTCCTGTCTTTAAAAAAAAAAGGGAATAAAGGTAATCTTGATGTTGGCCCTTTGTGATCACCTATTCTTTGTTTAGCTGTTCACTAACCAGCCCTTTAATAATATGGTCTGTAGTTTTTCCAGGAGTTGAAAGTCAAGACCCCTAGACTATACATTGCAAACTCAATTCTCCCCGACTCACCCACCCCACCTTTTTAAAAAATTGGTGCTGTGTCTGTTCATCTCAGTCCTGCAATATATCTCTCCTGTTCTATGCAATCTTTCGAAGACTATTTACAATATAACTCAGCTATTGCATGTAGCGATTCTTTCAGTACCCAAGAATACTGTTGCTCTGCATCATGGATCCAAGAAGTGACAGAGAATTTGCCAAGATTCATCAAACCTCTGAATCATCATTCTTCCTTTCTACTGATTCATACGGCAACAGATTATATAGTTTGTCAGGAACCTTTCACATCTGGCTACCAGGATTCCATAACCTCTGATATAGACACACCCAAAAGAATAGAGAAAATCTCAGAAGGTGCTGTCAAGGATGCAGGTGACTCTGTGACACAGAGTTATCATTCTCACTTCCCAGACATCAGGTTTTTTCAAAGGAATCATAGGATTTGGAGAAAAAAGGGGCCATAGATTTCATTTGTTGTTCAGTTGTTTCAGTCATGTCCAACTCTTTGTGACCCCATTTGGAGTTTTCTTAGCAAAGATACTAGAATGGTTTGCCATTTCCTTCTCCAGTTCATTTTACAGATAAGGAAACTGAGGCAAACAGGGTTAAGTGATTTGCCCAGGGTCACATAGCTAGTAGGTGTCTGAGGCCAGATTTAAACTCAGGAAGATGGGTCTTCCTGACTCTAGGCCCAGAGCTTTATGCACTATGGCGCCACCTAGCTGCCCCGTCGGTCTCATAACTTCATAGATTTAGAGCTGGCATGGACCCTAGCGGCCACCTGGTCCAACCTCCTCATTTTACAGGCAAAGAAACTGAGGCTCAGAAACCTCAGTGGTTTGTCCAAGGTTGTACAATGATAGAGGTGAGATTTGAAACTGCATCTTCTGACTCCAAATCCATTGCTCTTTTCACCATACCATCAAATCAAACCCATTCATTTTATAGGTGAGGAAATTATCCTCCTGAGAGGGAAAATAATTTACCCAAATCAGCCAGGTAGTAATAGAGCCAGAATTTGAACCTAGGTCTTCTGGACTAAAACAACTGTATTCTTTCCACTACCCTATGTGGCCCAAGACCTCAGCTGATTTACAACATAACACAGGGAACAAAACTTCAACAAGAACACTGGGGAACAAAGACCACAAGGAAGTCACCCAGAAACACCTAGCCCCCAGAGCTATCCTGCTTGATCATTAAGAAGCCTTACCTCACTCTTTTTTCTCTCTCTTTCCAACACCCACAAGTCCTTCAATTCAAAATGATGACTTAGCCTAAACACCATCCAGAGCGTCACACCCTCTTTTTATTTTTTCAATTAATAAGCATTTTTATTAATCTGTCCCTTTCTCTAACCCATCACCACCCATCAGCATTAAACAAACTTTTGAAAACCCCGAAAACAATGTCCTCTCTCTTCTAATATTTCCCACCTACACATCATTTCAGAGAGGGACAGAGTGCGGTACTTTCATAAGCAGCCGTTGCTTTTCTGCCCCACAGGTCAACTGTCCTTGCTCCTTGGCTATAAAGATACTCTCAGAAGGAATCTTGATGGCATCTCTAGAGACTTTGAAGCTTGAGGGGTGAAACTAAAAGATTCAATGGGGCACAGGTGGTATTTTCAATCTCTCTTCCAAGTCAAGGTCACAACTTTGGAGCAATAATAATAATAATAGCTAGCATTTATAGAACACTTCAAGGTTTGCAAATCTCTTTACAAATATGTCATTTGATCTTCACAACAGCCTTCAGAAGTGCATAGCCTTTTATCCAGCAATAGCACTTCTAGGGCTGTATCCCCAAAAGACCATAAAAGTGGGAAAAGGACCCACATGTACAAAAATATTTATAGCAGCTCTTTCTATGGTGGCAAAGAATTGGAAATTAAGGGCATGCCCATCAATTGGGGAATGGCTGAACGAGTTGTGGCATATGAATGTAATGGAATGCTACTGTGCTATAAGAAATGATGAACAAATGGACTTCAGAGAAGCCTGGAAACACTTGTATGGACTGATGCTGAATGAAGTGAGCAGAATCAGGAGAACATTGTACACAGCAACAGCCTCAGCAATGCAAGGATCTAAGACATTTCCAAAAGTCTCATGATGGAAAATGTTATCCACATTCAGAGAAAGAACTATGGAGTTTGAATGCAGATCAAAGCATACTATGTGCTCTTTTTTCCCTTTGTTTTGTTTTGTTTCTTCTTTCTTGGGGTTCTTCCTATTGGTTTTAATTCTTGTTTACAACATGACTAACATGAAAATATGTTTAACAGGAATGTATATGTAGAGCCTTTATCAGATTTCATGCTGTCTTGGGGAGTGAAATGGTATGGGAGGCAAAACAAATTTAAAACTCAAAAGCTTATGGAAGTGATTATTGAAAACTAAAAATAATTTAAAAAATTAAAATAACATAAAATAGGAAGCCATCAGATGGAAGACTTACTCTCCCAAGTGGCTACATCCCAGGAGAGTTCTTTCTTGGTCCCATCCCTTCTTGTTCTCTCCCCAGTGAGAGGGTCCCCAGCAGTGGCCCTGTAGTGTACTCTTTTTGGTCTCTCCTCCATGAGGTCCTGTGCATAGAGTCTAAGATCTTTCAGTAAGGTCTTCCTATCTCCTCAACTGAATTTGTCCTACCGCTTTCCCTTAAGATCAGAATTTCTACTTAAAGCTCTTGGTTATCAGTCAAGAGCTGGGCAATTAATTGAGAGACAGTTTGGTACAATGTCAAGGGCATTGGACTTATAGTCAGAGTGCATAGGTTCAAATCCTGACTTTTCTATTTATTATCTTGTAACCTCAGCCAAATTACTTCACTTTGAGACTCACATTTCTTTCTCTATTAAATTAAAGAATTAGATTAGGTAATCTCTGAGGTCTCTTCTAGCTTTAGACACTATCAGAACTCCTTAATAAGTAGTGGAAAGTGTACCGGATTGGAAGTCAAGAGAACTGGTTTCTTGCCTAGTGGAATTATTAACTCACTATGTGACTTTGGGCAGAAAGAGGATTAGACTCTACATTCTCTAAACTCCACTCTTCTTTTTTAACAATCTCCTCACTGGAACCAAAATTACAGACAAAAGGAAATGGTTTGTACACTCTTCTTTTTGGAGAAAAAAAGATAAAGATGGCTTATCTGCTAACCCAGATGTAAAAGCTAATTATCTCACTTGCTACTATTTCGTAACCGTCTACTCCCTCCTTTGCCCTCTATACCCTGACATCTACCCCTATCACTCTACTGAAATTTCCTCCTTCAATGTCATTAATGATTGACAAGGATTATGAAAAATGTAAAAAGGCAGTTTTGAAAGGGTATTAGGAAGACAAAAAATTGTACACCATTAGGGGAGTTATGATTTCACACAATCCTTTTTTAAAAATTTCAGAACTATGCAAAAAAGTTATTAAATTGTTCATACCCTTTGACCCAGCAATCCCACAACTGGGCTTATGCCCTTAAGGAGGTCAACGATAGATGGAAAGATCCTACATGTAATAAAATATTCATAGCAATATTCTTTGTGGTAACAAAAAAAACCTTAAGAACAAAGTTGGCGTCTATCAATTGTTAAATGTCTAAATAAACTGTGGTATATGTGGCAAATGAATACCACAATATTAAATAGTATTGCACCATAAGAAATTATAAATGTGAAGAATTCTGAGAAACTTGGGAAAATTATACTAACTGATGTTGAGCAAAGTAAGCAGAAACAAGAAAACAACAGACACAATGATCACAACAATGTAAAGAAAAATAACACTGAGAGATATCAGAACTCAGATATGATCAATGACTGATCATGACTCCAAAAGAGGATGATGAAATACACCTCCGGCCTCTCAGTAGAGAGATGGCAGGTGCCTGATACAGAATGAGGTTAGTGCTTTCAGAGATAGTCAACATTGGTTTGTTTTTCCTAACCATACTTCTTTAACATAAGGCAAAGGCCTCTTGGGTGAGGCAGTATCAGAAATAACAACATTGTTTCTGTAAAAATATCAGTAAAACATTTTAAAAGTTTATTAATGACCTCCAAATTCGATTGACTTTTCTCAGTCCTTGTCCTTCTTGACCTTTCTGCTTCATTTGACCCTGCTGATCATCCCCTTCTTTATATTCTCATCTTTCTTAGCTTCTATAGCCCTGTACTCTCTGGATTTTCCTCTTCTCTCTCTCCTCCTTCTCTTTCTCTGACATTGATTCTACCTTTCCTAATCTCCTAACTGTGGGACCTGTCAAAGCTCTGTTATTGGCCTTCTCCTTTGCACTTTCTTCCTTGAACTACTTAACCATTTTCAGGGCTTCATCTATCATCTCCATGCAGATAACTACCAAAATTCAAATCTCCAGACTTGTTCTCTCCACTGAGCTCCTATGTGAACATAAATATCTCATCATGACTCAAACTCAACTCCAGCCCTGACCAAAACACATCTCTGTACTGAGAGCTGGAGTCATGATTGGTCATTGATCACATGAGTTCTGCTATCTCACAGTGTTATTTTTCTTTACATTGTTGTGATCATTGTGTATGTTGTTTTCTTGTTTCTGTCTACTTTGCTTTGTGTTCATTTGGGAGCATGATATACCAGGAAGCAAATTAACAAGCTGGAAGGAAAGTTGATGGAGAGCAACCAGGGTGGTAAAAAGTTCAATATTACCACAAATGGGAATTAGTTGGAGAAACTGGTGATATTTAACCTGGCAAGAAGAACTAGGGAGGGTATGACAGTCAGCTTCAAGTATTTGAAGGGCTGTCATAAGGAAGAGAGATTAAACCTCATCTGCTTGGGTCAGAGGGCAAAACTAGGAACAGTGGGTAAAAGTTGCAAAGAAGCAGGTGTATACTTGACATGCAGAAAAAAACTTCCTAATGAGATTCTATGAATTAGGTCTATCTAAAAGTAAAATGTGCTTCCCTGAAGGGTAAATGCTTCTCCTTCACCAGAGATCTTCAAGAAAAGGTTGGGTGACAGTTGATTATGTTGTAGATGCAATTCCTGGTCAAGTATGGTTTGGCTTAGGTGGCCCCCAAGTTCTCTTCCAACTCCGAGACCCTATGATACACAAAATTAAATATATCTTCCCTGGACCAGCTCTCCTTTTTCTCTTAATGGTCTACCATTCTCCCAGTTGCCAAAGCTCAAAATATTGGAGACATCATTCACTCCTCCATCTTCATGTCTTTTTTCCTTCCTTTTTTCCCAGCCAACCAAATCCTAGTGATTCTTCCTTCAAAATTTCTCCTTCATCCCCACCTTATTCTGCATTCTCACTGTTACTACCCTTCCTAGGCCCTTATCACCTGTACTATTTCAAAAGTTTCCCACACAGCTGACACTAATCTCACCCACTTCCAATCTTTCCTTCACACTATTACCAGAGTAATCTTCCTAAAACACCAATTTTAACATGTCACTCTTCTCCTTCAGATCTTAAAAGATTTCAGATTTCATCAGTGTGCACACTTTCTCTACTGACATAGAGACATACAGCCCATCCTTAAAGCCTTTCCAGGTTGGCAAGCCTTGCCAGGGCTTGTGTTCTACTGGCAAAGTCTTCAAGAACCCAAGGTGACCTCCATGCCACAATCAGGCAAGGGATTGCTATTATTATTCTTTAATTGGTATTGTTTTTATTTTTCCCTTGCTTGGAAATCCACTGTATATTGTTTGTCCTAATTTTCTCACATTCTCATTCCTTTTGAACTTGATCTTCTTCTCTGGTCCTTCCATATTCTCCCTGCTCTGATTTAATTTCCCTCCCCTCCTATTGCCAATACTATTGTTAGTTCAACAAAGCACAGTCTGCCACCCTTAAATTTCTTGCCCTTTTGTCACCACTACTCCTACCTTTAGTTACTCCCATCATCCACCTACTCCACCCCTACTCTTGAGTCACCAAATGCTAATGAAGTCATGAAACTATGAACCAGATGCACCACAAATTTATTTAACCTCAAGTAGACCCTTATGACTGTGGAAAAATCTTTTAATCATCTCTTGCTGACTCCCAATAAACTCCCCAAAGTGGTTGTTCCAAATTTTCTCTATCCTGAGGCTCCCAACTCCATCTCTACCTCCTCTTTCTCAGAAAATGAAGCGAGAAGGACAGTCCATAATTCAGGAATGTAAAGGAAGAATCTGGAGATCAGGAGCAAGGTGAGCCCAGGTGAGCAGATCTCATCAGATTTACACCTTACATCTCACAAACAGGCAATCTGCTACAGCTTTTAACCACAAAAGTTAGACAAAAGAAGAAAGGAATATAGAATTTGCAAGTTCAAAGGATAAGAATTCTTTTGTGACCTACTAAGAGTGTGTTGTGTTTGTGTTTTTACAATGTAACACCTATGTAGGTACAAAACTGAAATTGGTCTCCCTTCTGGAGGACAAAATGAAAGGGCTAAAATAAAACATTTCTACTTCTCAAGCTATTAGAAAAAAAGTGTTCCTTGAAGATTAAAATTGCTGAAGTAAAAATAATTATAGCACTTTAAAGTTTGCAAAGTACTTTCCTTAAAACAATCCCATAAGGTACATAGTGCATATCCCCATTTTACTGATGAGGAAACTGAAGATCTGAGTTAGTGATCTGCCCTTAGTCACAAAGCTTCTAAGTATCAGAGGCAAGATTTGAAGAGCTCTGTGTCTGAGTTAGGGGTCTTTATGATCACTTTTCCCATTAAAAAGTCTACAGACTTAAACCAAGGAGCTTGATTTCTATTCTGACATAATTATAGAACACACAGTTAAAAGGACGGTTTGTGAGCATTTAGAAATGCAAACAATGATCACTAAAAGTCACCATAGCTTCGTTAAGAACAGGTCATGCCAAACTCACCTCAATTCTTTTTTTTTACGAGACGACTAGACTGGCAGATGAAGGTAATGCTATAGACATTAGACATACTTAAATTTTATCTAAATATTTGACAAAATATTTCATACCGTCCTTGTGGGAGAGAAAAAAAGAGAGAGAGAGAATGAGACAGACACACTAGATGATATCACAGTGAGGCTGATTTGCAACTAAACCAGTTAAATGTGAGTCAAAGTCACTTTGAAGTACCCAATGTAATTCTGCAAGATCTATCCTTGGCCCTTTGATGTTTAGCATTTTATAAATGACTTGTTTTTTCTTATATAGTTGTCCGGCCAACCTCTTTTGAAAAATCATGGATCTTAATTGAGGCTTTGTAGGATTCCTGGGCTTAATGAATCAGCAAAATGTCATCCTGAAACAGAAGAATCTATGGTACCTCGCCATCTGGAAGGAATACTTCTTCCACTTGGGTTTTATGTTGACTATCCTTCATGCCAGTAGCAAACACCTGTGAAGAGTATAGGTCTTCCTACACCTTGTTTGATGTAAATAATGATTACAGAACAAACTTATCTGTAATTTCATCCATCAAGGTATGTGATTTTAACATACGCATATGAGATAATTGACTGGGGAAAGAAAATCTTTAATGCTGCATTTTGCTCTACCAAATTAGATCATTTTATTATAGTCTGAGCCAGCTAGGTGGTATAGTGGATAGAAAAGTCAGGAAGATCTGAGTTCAAATCTGGCTTCAGACACTTACTCGCTGTGTGACCATTAGCAAGTCACTTAATATCTATCTACCTCAGTTTCCTCACCTGTAAAATTGGGATAATAACATCTGCCTCTCAGGGTTATCATGAGGATCTAATGTACAGTTCTTGTTGCAAAACACTTCACAGACTTTAACTCATTATATAAATGTTAGTTATTGATATCATTGCCAAACAATAAACAATGGCAATTTGGTATTCTGAATCTACACCTTTTAGTCAATTGTGCAATTCCAAATACGTGGTTTGCTGTAGAACATTATTTGCAAACACCTACCTGTTTCTGCCTCATATTTTCATCAAGGATACTCTCAATATGTATGTAGATCATTTTTACGAAAAATTTTGTAGCGCTCTTAAGGTAGACATTTGGGTCAGTAGTCAGCGACCCTCTCTCAATAGCAATAATATTGTTCATGACTCGTTATAGTCATCTACTATCTTTCCCTCCTTCAATTATTTCAAGAATCAATCCCCCAGCACCTTCAAAATTGTGTTACCTTCAACATGTACCTCTTCTGTGTACACTTGTTCTGATCCATCTGCTCTTTCTGCCTTAGTTTTCTTTAGCATCCACTTCTTCATATGGCAGATCAAATATTATCAAACAAATGTGGTGGTTTCACTCTCATTGATGAAGAAAATGGTTTGTTATAAAAACGCAATCAAGTCAACAAGCATCTTAAGTGCCTACTATGTGCCAGGCACTGAGGTAAGCACTGGGGATACGAGGAAAGGTAAAAAATAGTTCCTACTCTCAAGAAGCTCACAGTCTTATAGAGGAGACAGCACACAAAACTACATACAAACATGTGCATGTACATACATGCACAGGATAAATTAGAATTAATCTCAGAAGGAAGGCATTAACATTAAGGAAGTAAGGCTTTGTGCAGAAGGTGTAACATTAGCTGAGACTTGAAGGAAGCAAGCAGATCTTTTGTATTTTTTCATTGTTATGTTGCTCTTCTTCCAGTTCTATCTTTCATTGTCTGGAGGATGATCTGGCTTAATTGGGGCTCATGTCAAGCTTTTTTGGAAACCTGCTTTTTTCCCTTCACCACTTTTCACTATCTTATGTTATATACTTCTCATAATCTTTCACTACTTGTCTCTGAGGGTTTTTGGAAATGAATTCATATTCTAAAACCAGTGTAGTCCTTGGCAGGAAAATTAAACATTTGTTAGATGAGGTGGTCTCTAGTATCTTTTGGCCTCTTTATTGTTGTGATTGCTTTACATCAGTAAAATTTCCATAGGGAATGGTGATAGTCCATGTCAATGATTGTTTCTTTATCCATTTCCCACTTTGAGACATCAACAGCTTGTTTTGACTGAGTCAAGTTGGAGCTATTTTAAATGTACTTCAAATCTTCTAGTTTTAATTTTTTTCTCTTAGCAAATATTTATTTTACTAACAAGTTAATGGTCTGACTGTAGATAAATAGGTAGTTTGGAATTAGCTCCTAGATTGATAATTGGTCAATTCTTGTCTCAGGACATGGTCAATAGCTGTTAGTAAAGTGCTTCATAAACCTTAAGATGCTATAAAAAGTTAAGTCATATATACAGATATATGTATATGTATATATATATATATATATATATATATATGTGTGTGTGTGTGTGGATGTATATATATATATATACATATATGTTGTTATTATTAGGCATATATAGATGTGGATATTATTACACTCCTATTGGTGAGTAGAATTCTAAGTTTTGGCCCTAGTGTTATACAATGCTCTCTTTTCTGGGCTCAGACAAATAGAAAAACATTAGGAAGTGAGTTTCTACTGTCAAAACTAGTTCTTAAAGAACTGGGAGGCCACAATTCTTCTTTGAACAGACATATACAAAGGAGAAATACATTGCCATCTCAAAAAGCAAACTCTGATCTAAGAACGATAACCCTTACTCATCTCGTACTTATTTTTTGATAACGGAAATATCAGACCAAGAAAGGCTAAACATTGCTGCTTAGTTTCAGAGCTAATGAAGTTAAGGTATAGAAAAGATCACACAGTAAGTGAATAGCAGGTAGGAATACCTGATATGATCCCCATACAGAGACAGAAGCTGGGGTGACAAGTCAGGATAGAATGGTAGATCAAGTATTGACCCAAGATTTCAGAACGTAGATACTTGCAATAGTCTCCTTAGCTATGTGACCTTGAGCAAATCACCTTACTTCTCTAGGTCTGTTTCCCCCTAGGAAAAATGAAGGAGATGTGTTAAATTATCTCTGTGTTCCCTTGAAGCTCTAACATTCTATATTTCTATAACTAAACATGTAAAAGGCTTAAACTTTTAGAGCTCATTTTATTCACTGTGTCTATTTCATATCCAGACAAACATTCCATGGGAAAATCTGCTTTGAATTATTTTTCACTAGTTGAAATACTATTGGGGAAAGCCAAGATGATTTTGTAAATTAAACTGAATTGTGGTTCGATAGCAAAAGCTTTATTTGAAGTAGAATTAAATAACAGAATTGACATGAACATAACGCAGTTACATTCTTAGTCCTCTCAGAATTCCTTTACAAAGAAGATAACTGTCTCATCAAAGACATGATCACCAATATACTGAAAATAAAACTTTTTGATTAGTTGCTGAATAACAGGTATATATAATTCAATAGCTTGGTGGGTTTTTTTAAAGGACAGAGCCATGAAATTTTTTGTGATCAATAAACATGGTGTAGTTATTTTGGAAAGAGCCCTGGAATGGGAGTCAGCATACTTTGGTTCTAATTCCACCTCTGCAATTAATAGCTCTGTGAACTTGGGCAAGACACTTATCTTCTATGGGACTGAATTTCCTCAACTCAAAGATGAAATGGTTGGCCTTGATGATCTCCAATCATTACATTTATGGGTCTATGGTTTTGATTTTGTTTTGAAAGAGGAAAGTTTGAGTCATAGCACTAAGAATGCAGTATTCAGGAAAAGGCATAAGAGAATTGTTTCAGAAAAATCTCAACAGAGGCAAGCATTTCTTCTTACCAAATAAGAAAATGACCTTCTAGGCATCAGCAAACCCTTCAGAACTTCTTAGAAACTATGAACCATTTCTAACAGCAAGAAGCATTTGTAGTTTGGCATCAATAATGATTTAAAATTCTTCTAAAGCATATTCTGGTCCTTTCTTCTCTTTCCTGTAGGAATTTTCATCAAGCTTACTGACTCATTTTGACACTTTAATGGATCCATTATTGAGATAATCAATGTGAGCTCTCCTTCCACTAGTGGAGATCCAAATTGATACTAACCTCTCACCCAGTTTTTTTTTGGCTAAGCAATGGGGCTAAGTGATTTGCCCAGGGTCTCACAGCTAGTAAGTATTATGTGTGTGAGGCCAGATTTGAACTCAGGTCCTCCTGAATCCAGGGCCGGTGCTCTATCCACTGTGCCACCTAGCTGCCCCAACCCAGTGTGATTCTTGTCCACATCATTTTCTAAATACTCAAAAGAGGATCTCTGAAATATGCTGGGAATCCTCCTGTGATTCTTGAAATATATTGTGCAGCATTTTCACTCTCTATCTGTCATATCCCAGTGATGCTGCATGGCTAACCCAACTTCCATTGCAGTCATACATATCATCCTTAATGCCTTTTGTATCATTTTAGGCATGCAAGTCATCATTGATTAATATTCTCTAGCTTATATACATCCACCAAATGCCCTTTCATTGCCCTTTAGTTTGCCTGCCATTGTGATTCTTCAGAGATCTTGGGATTGCATTATTCTTTGTGTCATATATATATACATATACACACACACACACACACACATATATATATATATACATATATATGTATATATATATGTATATATATATATATATGTATATACATATATATATATGTGTATATATATATATATGTATATACATATATATATATATGTGTATATATATATATATATATATGTATATATATATATATATATGTACTTGCATCACATATAGTGTCACATATCACCAGACAATATCGTTATTAAAAATGGGATTTTGCATCAGGCATTTGTGTAATTTTCCAAATGCTCCCACATGAGGTTCTTCACTCATTCAACTATAGGCCCAACTCATGATCCATCTGAAGTGCCTACTTCATGAAGGAAGGAAAAGGCCCACTTTATATATTTATATAAATTTATATAGCTCTTCAAAGTTTACGAAGTGCTTCACATATATTATTCTTTTTGATCTTCAGCCCCGGTGTTGTAAGTATCACAGATATTATCAGATAGGGAAACTGAGTCTCAGAGAGATTGTAACTTTCCTAAAATTTCATAGAAAGTAACTGTGTGAAATCAATATTCAAGCCCAGCACTCTATTCACTATACCATGCTGCCTCTCAGCTATTAAAGATCAGTGTAGTGCATGGGGTTCACAAGGAGTAAAGATATGGGGCATAGAGTATATGAATAGATTGCTTCAGTAGCTGCATACAAATGATCATCCTATTCAAATTCTGGAAGTAGCAAATATCAGAACCTTTTAAGCACAGGAAGAGTGTGGCGAAATAGCCTCTTGCCAAAGCATGGTTAGCCTGTTCTTCAGGTGAGGGAACTCTGAAACATCCTTCCAACCTCCCCCTTCATCTCCATCCTCCAGGCTTGGCTTTCTTCTCTCTTGAGAAAAATAGCAATTCTTTATATATTTTTTATTTTGCATATAGTTACGTTTTGCTTTCATATCCATTTTCTTATTATTACAATGTGTTGCAACAACCATGTAAGGTACAACAGGTAGTTTAAGTATTGAACAGGTGAAAAAAAACTGCAGGTCAGTTGGCAAGTGATTTACCCAAGGCCAAACAGCAAGGAAATATCAGAACCAGAACTTGAATTCAGGCCTTCCAATTCCAAGTCTAGGGCTCTTACACCCATTGTGATCTTTGCTAAAAAGGAAATAGAGGAACAGAGGTTCCTTTTAGTAATAAGACTTTGTCCTGTCCTCAAATCCTACCTTCATTGTGCTGGAGCTCACTCTGAAATTAATCAATAGATACGAGTGGGAAAAGTGCTTTATTTGGAAAGCCCTCTGGGGCCCCATCTTCTGTGGCCTCCCCAACAGGATCTTAAAGCCTCAGTTAACCCCACCTCCATTGGAATAGAAGGCCCAATATTTGTATTGCCACCCCTTCCATGCATTAGGATATGGTTGTAGTAAGTTGCTGGGGCCAAAATAATTCATCACATATTGGCCACCCTGTGAAGTATGACCCTCTCTACTCTCAGCCAGGGTCATCCTCAGACAACAGACTCACAGATAACTCATAACAGGGTCCAACCAAGTCCAGTAGGGTATGTTCTTGTAGAACTAGTCCAGTAGCTAGTTCCTGTATATTTGTGGCATAATCTTTGAGGACCTAGAATCATTTCCACGCCGTAATTTGAGGCTGTGGAGGAGTACATGAGTGAGGCACATCTCCTAACCTTGCCACAATCTCAGTATGATCATGAAATTTGAGGCTAAATAGGACCTTGGAAATTATCTAGAACTCCCCCATCTTCCCCCTTAGGTCCATAGATATAGAGGTAGAAGGGACCTCAGAATTCACCTAGTCCTACCCCTTCATCTTACAAAGGAGGAAACAGGCCCAGAGAGGTTAAGTGATTTGCCAAAGGTCACACAGCTAGTAAGAAAAAGAGGCAGGATGTGAACCAAGGTCCTCTGACTCTAGCCTGTGTCAATGCTCTTTGGAACTGAGCCATAGGGAGGTTGAGAGATTTGATAAATCTTTTTTGGTGGTGAGTAACAGAGTCAGGATTCAAATCCAGGTCCTCTGATTCCAAATAAAGAACTACTTCCACCACACCACGGTACAAAGGCAAAAATCTTGCTTAAGAAACTTTTAAGGTGGTTGTGATGTGTACTTTCAGCTGAGGACTGGTGGATGCACCAATGCTCCTGTAATTCAGGCAGCCCCACTGCTGGACAGCAACCAGTGCTGATTTAGAACAGAACTGGAACACTTAGCAGCAACCAGTGCTGATTTAGAACAGAACTGGAACACTTAGCCAATCTCTGCTACCTGGGTGGCCTTTTGGCCCAGGAGGGTGAAAAGTACTTCTTGATGTTTTTGGCTAGAGGATGTATATATTCTAACACCTCTAGGAGAGCTGTTCAGTGTGAGGAGAAGGGAAAGGAAATGTGTTGACTGGCAAACCAAGTGCTAAGCCTCTAGGCGTGAATTTCCAGCTCTCTGTTCCTTCTTGGGATGTTAAATCCATTTCCTTTCCTGATAAAGGAGGAGGTAGCCCTGGTAAATGTTAACATCATAGGACCTGGAATTGAAAAGCACCTTAGAAATGGGCTGATCCAAACCTTGCATTTTACAAATAAGAAAGCATAAGGGGCAGCAAACAAGTCACTTGTCTTAGACTACATGGTTAGTTTAAAAAAAAAAGAGTTTGTCTAATGCCATATCTTAGGTTCTTTCCATTCTACTGAACTAGGATGTATCCAATATCTCCTCGAGTCTTTTGCACTTGTTGCTTGGAACTGAATTATCTTTTCCCTATTGTGGAATTTTAGAACTAGATCACATAGATTCACATAATGTCATATTTGAACTGGACAGAAACTTAAAGCATAGAATTTTAGAGGTAAATATTTCCTTGAGAATCAAGTAGCCCAATCCTCTCATTTCACAGATAAAAAAAACAGAGGACCAGGAGGGGAAGTGACTTATCTGAGACTATGCATCTATTTAGTGACAGAGGCTTAGACTAGAACACAAGTCTCCTGGTCCCAGTCTAATACTCTTTTCCCTGAAATAATGTGGTTCCTTTTACTTTACAGAAAAGGACTGTAAGGGACAAAGGGGAGCAGTGACATGCTCGAGGTCACACAGTGACAGTTCCTAGCTAAGCTCATTGTGAAATTCTACAGTCCATAAAGGTACATCATGAATTTGTCACAGGCTCAAATGTTGCCAATGGATGATTAGCAAATGTTTTTTGCTGCTCCTTTTTTTACTTTTACTGTTAATCCCTTGGAGTTCAAATCCTGACTCAAATATTTATTAGCTATGTGGCACTGGGCAAATGCTTTAACCTCTCTGCACCTCACCTTCCTCACCTGTAAAATGAGGGTTAAGGTAATACTCGTACCTGCCTCATGAGGTTGTTATGAGAATCAAATGAGGTCATACATGTAAAGCACTACGTAAAAATGAAGTACTGTTGTTATTGGCCGCACACACCAAAGCTTCCTTGCTTATTCCTTTCTGTATGAAGACCCTGGAGTTTGGGGACCATCTCCAAAGACCTGAGGGTCACAGAAGAACAAAACAGGCTTGGGTTCCTTGGAGGTATACAAATATGACTTCATTCTAATGCCAAACAGAGATGAGAAAAGACTACTTTCAGATCTCTCATAGGGCTGCCACAGAATGTCAGAGCTGCAAGGCAACTGAGGATATAGAACACAGAATATCAGAACTGGGAGGGACTTTAAACTAAAAAAATTAATATTTGAGATAGAAGGGACCTTAGAACTCAGAGAATAAATTGTCAGTATTGGAATGGTCTTTAAGGACCCCTTTTTTACAAAAGGGGAAACTGAGGATCAGAGAAGGGAAGTAGCCGAGATAGTGAGTGGCAGAGTCAGAACTAGAATCCTGGTTCTCTGAGACTCCCAATTCTAATGAGTCTCCACAGAGAACATTTCAGTCTTAGAATAGGGCTACAGGCAGAGAAGAACCTTGAACCCTTTCTACTAATAGATCCTCCACCATTCCTCCCCAGATCAGTGTTGGAACCCTCAGTTCCTTGGGGGTGGGGGAGAGTGGGATAGGGGATTGGGAAAGAATGGGTTTGAGTTGCCTCATGGAAGACTAGTTTTGATTGCTTCATGGAAGCCACTTACTTCATGGCAGCCTCTAAAGCTGGCATCTCTCACTGGCATAGCTGGGTGTCACACAGCAATCTTTATCAGGAAGACAGTGGCATCCAGCCTGACAACTGGGAGGGTGCCTGAGTGTGCATTCAGCACTTTTTGCCTTAGGAGGCCCAAAGTGAGTGTAATGCTGACAAAGAGCTGCCAGGAGCTGTTTCCCTTCTGGGCTATAGTCAGCAGCATTTACTGATTCAATCACAAGCCTAGTATTGGCATTAGAAGGGCCCTTACAGGTCAGCTAGTCCAACTTCCCACTCACCGTGGGAACCTTGCCCACAACATTCCTGGAATACAAGGTGATAATAACTCACATTTCTATTGTACTTTGCTTTACAATTTGCAAAACACTTTGCTCACAATGACCCTGTTAGGTAAGTGAGTAATAATGCTTGCATTATTAGCCCCATTTTGCAGGTGAGGAAACTGAGACAAAAATAAATGAAGTGATTTCCCTTTTTATCCACTTCCCTCTTTCCCTTGTACTCTTCACATTTCATTGATCCAGCCTCCATTTGAAGACTTCCAGAGAAGAACTCACTACCTCTCAAAATAGCCAGAGAGAGTAGAGAGGAGGCGGGGAAAGGGTTAGGAGAAAGGGAGGAGATAAAAGGGGAAAAGATAGGAAGGGGAAGAAGAGAAAGAGGAGGAGAATCAGAGAAAGGGAAGGAGAGAAGGAGAAAGGAAAGGGGAAGGAGAAAGGGAAGAATAGAAATGAAGGAGGTAGGGAGAGAAATAGGGGAAAAGAGGGACAGGAAGAAAGAAGGTAAAACAGAATGAGGGGGAAGGAGAAAGGGGACAGAAGAGCAGGAGAGGAAGAGAGGAGGAATATGGAGAGAGTATAGAGAAAAGGTAGGAAAAGAGGGAAAGATAGGCAGGGGGCAGAAACACATGGAAGTCATACATATGCCTTTACCCAAGCAGCTGGAAAGATGGAAGTAAGAGGTAGTTGTGGGGTCTCTCAACCACATGGCCCCAGGAAAGTTTCTAGATCTGAGTTTCCTGACCCAAGAAGAGGCATAACAGCAGCCATGGAAAGCAGAACCATATGGTTGAAGAGTCCCAACTTTCAGGAATATTGGGAAATCTTGAAACATCAGCTTTCTGGAGGAGTGTCAAGATGATTCAGCACATGGCCCCAGAACTGGAGAAGCAGGAAGGGACTGGGCTATGATACCATGATGCAAAAGAGCAAAAAAAAAAAATCAAAATTTGCCTTCCATTTCTACTGTGTGTTGTTGAGAAAGGTCTAATGGGAAAGGATGTTGCCTCTCTAGAAACCTCAATTATTTTCCTTCGGAGGGCATTCCAAACATTTAGGGTAACATCATAACTCTGTAGACCTGTGTGGGTAGCTGGAATGGAGAAGTCTCACCAGAACATTGGGGGTTACCTTTCTAGAAGTACCAAGATTGTTTTCTTTTGGGAGGAGTCCAAGACCTTGCCTCTACGCCAACACCATAAGCCCAAAGGCCTATGTGTGTCCTTGGGGTAAAAGTTGGCCTCATCAAAATGTTGTAGGTTAGCTCAAATTTCTCTCTCTTGCTCCAAGAGTCCAAACACAGGGTATAGTTATGAGGCTATAAGGCTGTATAGGTTCCCAGGAAGCAAGTGGGACTCAAGAGAGAGAAAGGATAATTGCTTATGGGCTACTCTAGGTCCTATGTGTTTGCTACATTGTCTGCAGGGTGACATAAAACTATCCTGTCCACCATATGTACATTGTTATTTTGAATGTCTATATGAGAACTGGGGAGCCTTTACCTAAATCTATGAAAACCTAGATAAAACCTATATTCAGAGGGACCCTGACAGCACAAAATAAGAAAGAGTTATGATTGAAGGGGGAAAGGGAAAGGGCTCTGAAGATTAAACCTAATCCATGTAATCTCAGATTTGGGGACTCTAGAATATGAGTCACATGTAGTTTGGCTAAATCTGCTGATCCCAGAGTGAGTTGTCTTTTCTCCCTGGGTGTCATGTTTTAAGAACTGAGGTACCTCAGAGCAACTCTCAGACACAAGCCAACTGAACCTAATTTGGAGTCAATTAATAGGATTTAAGATTGGTGAGAAGAGGTTTAGATCTCCTTATGGAAGCTCAGGAGGGAAACCACTTGGCTCATTGAAGCATCTTCTAAAACAGACAGATAATCTAATCCTGCCCCTTCATTTTATGCATGAGGAAACTAAGGCCCAGGAAGTGAAATGACTTTTCCAAGGTCACAATAAGTAACTCAGATCTTCAGTGGATAAGAGCACTGGACTGGTGAAAAGATCACTAGAGTCTTCTCACTATACTATGACTCCTCATCCACAGCAACCATCCTTACTAATCTGATCATCTCAGACCCGTTCTACATTCCCTCAAACAAGCAGACTAATCTTTTTTCTACTCAGAAGTTCCTGTTTTCTCAGGATCACAGACAAAATGCAGGCCAAGACTTGAGTTCCAAAGGTCAGATACACAGTAATATTAGCAGACAATAGGAAACTGAATTTCAACATTTCTGTTGAGAATTTTTCTGGTATCCACAGTCCTGTGGACAACCCCTAGCTGCTCCAATTGCAAAAGTGACAAGGTTTCACCCATTGTTGATCTACTTTGCCCTAAGCAAAAGGCCAGTGTCCAATGACCAACTCAGTCTACACCTGCCCTCTGACTTCACGGACACAGGAGTTGTCAGCTGATTAGAATTCTTCCTATTTGTATAGCTACACCTGCTTCTCTTCCTCTATTCTACTCTTGGACCTTTGCAATTTTTCACCCCAACATGTTCTCTCTAACCCAGCCTCTTTTAGGCATTCTTAAGTGGCAGTGAAAAAATGTACATAGAGTGTTGGATATTGTATGATTAAACCTGGGTTCAAATCTTGCCTCAGACACTTACTAGCTATGTGACAATGGGCAAGACTTCTAAGAACCTCAGTCTTCTCATCTTTAAAATGGTGATCATCTATGCACTGTTTACCTCACAGTGTGTTTGCAAGGAAAGTACTTTGGAAACCTTAGAAAATCCTATACAAATGTGAATTATTATCCTTATATAATATTGTATAATAACAGGGCACTCTGTCCCACCATATATTCCTTCTCTCTCTGCTTCCCACATCCTCCTCCCCACCCCTCTTTTCTCTCCCCACCCATGCTGCACTTCCTTCTCTGTCCCCCCATAAACACCTTTCCTCCTTGCTACCTAATATATCCCTGAGCTCTGTCCTCCATAAACTCTGCCCTCTGTACCCTCATTTGCCATTTCCCTCTATATACCTCTCTGTTCTGTATGTACCCCCTTCTATCTCTTTCATTTATAGCCCTGCTATTCTGCCACCCCTTTGCTCCCTCTCCTGTCTGTTCCCATATCCTCTTTCCTCCCTGCCCCCATAGTCTTTTTCTGTCCCCCAAAGAGTTTTCCCATTTTCAGGCCTCCCATATTGTACCCCTCCTCCCCCATGTAGCCGTAGCTTCCCCCCCATCCCACATGCACATCTTCTGTCTCTGACCCCTCCCATCTACCCTATCCTCTGTCTCCCCAATATGGTCCTAGTCTCTTTGTCCCCCACTCTGTTTTCTGCCATCAATCCCAGATGTTTTGCTGTGCTGGCATGAGCTGTCAGTGACCAGGGGCCAACAAGAGGGCCAAGTGATGCTCTGAGGGAGTGGCTGAAGAGGTGGAGGCAAAGGCACAAGCAGAGGCATGGAGTGGAAGACAGACCATCCTTTCCTCCCTCCCTCCCTATTTCCCTGTCCTGTCCTGTCCTGTCCTGTCCTCTCCCCAGGATAAAAAGCTCTGAGCCATCTTTAAACCAAATTGCCTCACAAATGACAAATAACATGAAAATAGGCTTCATAACCCGGAATAATGAAAGAAATCATTCCCTCCTTCTCTCAGGCAATGGTTTGTATTAAAGGAGCCCTTCAGCGAGAATAGCAGGCAAGCACAGAACAATTTTCCTGTCCTCATTCATAGCAGCAGACATGTGGCTCTACCAGCAAGAAGGCTGTCACTTATTGCTAGGCTCACCATTTGCTGGGAGATCACACAGGTTAGCTTGACACTAGCTGATAAATTTTAAATTACCTCTTTACTCTCTGTGACCCAGGGCAGAAGGGTGGGCAGAGGGGATGGGCAATTTTGTCTTAATGGAAATTATATTAAGTGATATAAATCCTCAGTCTCCCCCTGCAAAAGTGAGGGTCATCTTCATCACTTTCACCCTCACTAGCTGCCCTGAGAATTCAACAAGAGAGCAAATGCTGCCCCAAGTATGGTAACTACTTTGAAAAGTTCCCATTTTCTTTATGGACAGAATGAGGCCAGGAAGAATGAAATGAGAAGTAGCTGTAGAAAGTGAAAGAACACTGGATTTGGAGTCAGAAGACAAGTTTACATCCCCACCTCTGCTACTAACTTACTGACTTTAAGCAAGTCACTTTCCCCCTAAAATGAAGGATTTAGAGCTAGGAGGAATCTCAGAGGTCACCAAGTCCAACCTTCTCATTTTATAGATAAGGAAACTAACTCTGAGGTGGGGTAAAGTGGTTCACCTAAAATTACACAGGTAGGAAGCATCAAAGGCAGATTTCAAACCTAGGTCCAGGTAGGACTAACCAATCTCTAAAGTCCCTTGATCTGGTCCAATATAAGCACATTGTAATGGACAGGGTTCCTCCCTCAGCTCAGCTGATAGAGTCACAGTATGTAGTCCCAGATAACAAGGTGTTGATGTAGTAACAAGATACTGTGATTACATCCTGTGACTCCATCAACTGATATTAAGAGGGGGATGATGGAGAATCAAATGCCCCTCCACCACTTTACACTTTTCTTACACTGTGATTATGGAGTCAAAAGACTTGAACTTGAATACTGCTTTCATTACTTACTATCTTTGTGACCTTGGGCAAGTCACTTCTCTACTCTTGGGAACTCATTTTCTTAATCTATTAAATGAAGGGTTGGGCTAAGAGATTTTGGGGGATCCCTTCTAGCTCTAGATCCTATGATTCTCTTTTATCTAGGGCTCTGACTCTTGGTCTACACTCCATTCTTTAAGGTAGCATCGGGCTGAGAAAGTCACATTATTCTGGGAAGCTGCAATGGAAGAAGTTGTAAAGGAATCCGGGGGAAAAAACCACATCCAGTGTTCGGGCAAACTGTAAGCCTTACTTAATGCATCCACATCCAATTCAATTCAGCAAGTATTTCTTAAGCACCTTCTATGTACAAAGCCCTGTGTTGGACTCTAGGGTTACAAAAATGATAACGGACTTGGTCCCTCTCCTCACAGAGTTCACAGTGCCATGAACATAACAGACCTTTAACGAATACTTATTGGATTGGATAAGTATAAGATGAACTAGAATACATACTAGATCTCTCTTTCCAAGGCTACAGAGTGGGGAGGAGGAGGGAACAGCCAAGTTTGAGAGAAGATCAGAAGAGGCAGAGAAAAAGTGACAGCTCTCAGTCAAGTAGAACTTAAACATGAGGAGAAACTATGTTTAGTCTCCCTTGGCCATACCCCATTTTTCCACTAGAAATGGAGAGGAAGGTCAGAGTCCTGTTTGGATCAGCTGATAAACAGCATGTCCGGATGCAATCCAGGAGAAGTGAGGGTTGGAGGTTGCTGCCTGTGACAACAGAATTATGAGCTTAAAAAGCGTAACATTGATAGCCAAGGATAATATCCCACCCTCCTTCCCACCTCTCACCCCATCTGAACATTGGCCCCCTTGGAGACTATGGGTGGATAAGGTTTTGGGGACTATGTTTTGTTGCACGAACTTCCTTTGTTCAGGAACAAGAGGGTGTGTGTGCGTGTGTGTGTGTGTGTGTGTGTGTAATGTATCAGAAAGCAGCTGATGGGGCTAAAGAACTGCATCATGTCTTTCCTATAACTCCTGGGTTCAGGGAGGGTCGGCAATCTGATTAAACACTACCAAAATCTGGGAGAAGGTAGGAGGGCATATGGTTCCAAACCACAAATAGTTGTCTAAATGTATTCCCAATTGTGGTACTTTTTAATTCTATGCCTAAGTGTAAAAAAAAAAAAAGACCTCATTGTATACAGTCAAGCATGTCTACTTCTGTTTCAGATGTTATTATGCCATGGTCAGGTGACTAGGACTCAGTGAAATGGAGTAGATTCAAGGAGGAGGATGTATTTCCTGGTGGTAGAGGCCTCACATCCACCTGGATTGCATAAATATGAAAGAACCATATCTCTTAGAACAATGACCCCACATGGCCACCTGGAATGAGGGAAGCTGAGGGTAAGAGGTCACCCAATCTCTAAATATCACAGAGAGCTCAGCATATCCTCAAAGTTCCCTCTGGTATTGAATACAGCATATCATTTCCAGTGTGTCAGATTTCTCAAAGTCTGCTTTTCTTTGGGTATGGAATCAGGTTAGTGGTTAGCAATAGTCCTTCATGATTAAAAGATGCAAAATCTAAACTAGAAATCATGGTTACCTTGACACCACACCACATGTCATTTAGAGCTGTTACAAAGACCCAAAGAAAAGTGTATTTGAAGGTTAACAGTCACCATTTTGTTTCAAGGATGATCTAGATCCTCAAATTGAACTTCATGTATATTCAAGGACCCTCTGGCACTGACTGAATTTGGACACAAGGTCAACATTCAAAGCAAACAACACTAGAACATAGTAGGCATTTAGCAAGTGGCTGTTAAAGTTCATGAGGTGGGCAAGCAGGCAGAGAGGGAACGGTAAACCAACTTGTTGAAACAGACCTCACTTCACTTCAACAAAAAGTTCTAGACCATAGAACTTCAGAACCAGAGAGAGAGAGAGAGAGAGAGAGACTTAGAACAGAGAAGAAAATATTACCCCTGAAAGAAACATTAGAGATCATCTAACCTGCCCTCCTTATTTTACAGGTGAGGAAACTAAGCCTCAGAGAGATGACAAGACCCTACCAAGCAAATTAATTGGCAAATCCCCAACCTAGAACCCAAGTCTCCTGACTCCCAGCCCAGCTCCCTTTATACCACACATTGGTCAAAAACACCCTTTCTCACCTTCATTTGCTTGGGCTTTTTTTTCCCTTTGTCTGCATGTAGCAAAGCTCTGGGGATGAAAAAAGCAGACATCCAAGTGAAAACCATTAATTTTCTGAGGCTTTTATCTCAGCAACAGCAAAGATAATTGCTAAAAATAGGTGAGCTCACACCATGGCACAATTAAAACATCGTCATTTTGGTACCATTCCTTTTTCCTGCATAGTGGGCTCTGCTGGGAGTGAGATTAGCTTGATGCCTGTGACACATTTTCTCACGAACTGATGTGTAATAAAATATGATTGCCCAAGGATTTGGGGGGGGGAGCAGCAGAAAGAAACTATCCAATTTACCAAGCATTTTCACCACCACCTAATGTGACAAAATGACCCTGGGAAGACAAAAGGGGTCCAGCTTCTGAAGCCCCAGTGGTCATGGGCCCACCTGTATTTATTTCCTTTCCTATTTAAATGGACCTTTATTGGCCAGAATCCTCAACCTGATGGAATGTCAGCCCCTTCTAGAACATAGAAAAAGCCAGAGGAGACCTAAGAACATAGAATGTCCAAAGGAACATGTTAGAAGGGACCTTAAAGTCTAATCCCACCCTTTGTTTTAAACATGGAGAAACTGAGACAGAGTAGATAGTTTATCCAAAATCAAACAGTAGACATCAGAGCTAGAACTCCTAACAAATTCTCTTAGCTCTAATGCCAATAAAAAAATGTATATATTTCTATTACGCCAAGGTTTATCTACATGGGATTAACATGCTCCGTATCTCTACCAGGCACAAGACTATGACTTGCCTCTAGGAAGGTCCTGATAATCGTTTAGAGAGGCAGTATGGTACATTTTTTAAAAGTGTGCTGGATTCAGAGGCAGGTGATATCTGGTTTTATAACTTGCCCCCATTAATTTCCTTTGGTAACTACCAGCATTAAGCCCTCTGAGCTTCAGTTTCCTCCTTGTAAAATAAGGAATATGTCAAGTATCTAAAGTGTTTACCTCACAGAGTTGTCCTAAGGACTAAATGAGATAATATATGTAAAGCATTTTTTAAATGGCAATTTTCTATTCTCTCTCCACAGGCTTTCTCTGTGATTTCAACTCCCATAGGTTTAATTATCAGATGACTCCCAGATCTGAAGCTCTGCTAGCCCCTGTCCCTCTCCTAAGCTCCATTCCCCCATTACTGATTCCCTATTGGACATTTTGAACTTGGTGTTCCACAGTCATCTCAAACCCAAATCCAAATTCTGATTCCAAGTCCAAAATCCAGAAAAGAACTTGTCATCAAAATCCACCACTACTTAACTACCCTATTTCTTTCAAAACCACCATTCACCAGCTCCCTGGCATATAAAGGGTATTTAATAAATGCTTGCTGATTGAGTACAAATCCCTTTCCCATTGCTTGACTCAATGTATTCCCCCAAGTTCCAGCCAATGAATCCTGCCTCACTTCCCCTTCTCCAGCCTTCTTCTTGTCCCATCCCCCAACATATCCTCAAAATAGTCCAATGAGGGAAGCACACATTTAGGTGGGTTAGTTCTGGCAATGTTGTGTTGGTCCAGAAGAATATGAGACAATTTTCCTTAATAATGGGAAGAATTGGTTTATGAGCATTTCAGGAGATCAAAAGAGTACCCCCCAGAATTAGAACCTCATTACAACTGTTGATGACACTATTCAGCATTTTAGAGGAGGCATTCAAATAAGCATAAACCAAAGACCTTAAAGAATGCTGTGGGCATTAAAAGAAATTGAAATTTACTTTCTGTCTATGATTATATATCATTCATTCAATGCATGCATTTAAGAAACATTTGAATTGTAGTTTGTGTAGGAAAGCAATGGAGTGTAATAAGCCGAACCATGGAAATGTGGCCAGGAGCCCTGGGTTTGCATCTTGGCTGCCACAACTTATTAGCTGTATGACCTTAGGCAAGTCCCTGAGCCTCCCTGAGCCTCTTTCTCATCTTTAAAATGGGAGTAAGAGAACTTGTAAGTATACCTCACAAGGCTGTTGTGAGGAAGTGCTTTGTAATCTTTTTGGCCCTGACCCACAGTTTCATTTGGTGAAGCAGGTTTCTGGGTAGGGAATCTCCCTCAAGCACCTGTTGTGCAACTCTGTAGTCTTAGAGGGCTGTCTGGGCACTGAGAGGTTAAAGGACTTGGGCAGGGACACAAGGACAGAATGTGGCAGAAATGGGACTTGAACCCAGGTTATCCTCACTTCAAGATCAGTTCTCTATCCACTGAACCACACAGCCTCTTTTGTAAATTTTGTAAACTAGGAATATCTGTTAAAATGTGATTATGGGCTATTTGTGTCTTTATTGACATACATACATACACACACACATACACACTGGACTGTAAGTTCCTTGTAGACTAGTATTGTGTCCTATTTATTGTTATATCTTCCCAGCACAGGGACTTGCACTGAGTAGGCATTTAAATGACAGTTGAATCAATTTATTTGCATGTTCGGTGCAGATTCTATCCAACTGTATTCTGGAACCCAGAGATTTCATGGGAGCTCAGTAGAGGTGCACAGGGATTTCATAACTGAATTTAAGCTTTGGGTGTTTGAAGAAATTGAAGAATTTTCTTAGAGAGTGGATGCATCTTACTGTTGAATCCAATTCTTTCATCTTCCTCTAGTTCCAAATTACATTTGCCTCTTTACCTTGAAGACCTACATTTGTACCAAGGGCAATCAAGGACCTAGGTAGAGTGAAAGGGCCCTGGACTTGGGAATCAAGGGATTCAGGTTTGAAACTCTTGGGCAAAACACTTCACTCTCTGAGCCTCAGTTTACTCATCTGTAAAATCAAGACAACAATGCTCACAATATCTACCTCGTGGGATTGTTGTGAGGGAAAGTACTTAGAAAGCCTTAAAGCACTGTAAAAATGCATTATTATTGTCATTATTGTTACAACTATCATTATTATTGCACTACTTACCCATCAAGACTTGTGTCAAAATTACTTTTTAACCTGTAAAATGACAAATCAAGGGGAGATGCTGTTACTGCAGATTCTGTTCTTTGTTTTCCCCATTTAACAGATGATGAAACTGAGGGGCCTTAATAGGGCCTTGTACATACTAGGCATCCAATACATGTGTGTTGTTTGTTTAATTCATTGACAGGGATCAGGTAGCCTAGATTTAGGGCTAGGAGGTATCTTAGAGGTCATTTAGCACAATCCCTTCATTTTACATATGAGGAAACCAAGGAGAAGATAATCCTGCCAAAGTCACACAGATATTAAGTGGCAGAAAGGAGATCTGACTCCAGGTTTTCTAACTAAATCCAGCCCTCTTTCCACTTACTGGGACCACCCAAACAACTCTGAACCCAAAACTCAAGGTCTTTATACCACCTCTACACTCCAAGTAACCCAACAAAGCAAACCCTATACTGACAGAACTGAGTTGTCCTCATCTCTTGCCTCTTCTGCAGATGCCATGCCCAGGATACCAGATCAATTGTTTTCTAAGAAGGAAAACCTGTCCTAGCAGCAGTTTTTGTCTGAGGTTTATGGCTCTGCTCCTTTCCCATGATTCCCTAGGGTTATCGACATCTTAGAAGTGCCTCCCTGGGCTTCTGCCTCATGATACAGCCATTTTTTTTTTGAGTGAAAAATCATTTTTCTCCATTAGCATGAAGGTTCTGTGTGTCTCTGGGTATCATACCACTGTCAGGTCATGATTCATTTTGTCTCCAACTTTTCCAGGTGGGCTTTTCCACTGGCAAGAAAAAGAATATAAATATTTGTCCTAAAAACAGAATTGCTATTTAATGATCTGTGAAAACAAATGAACAATTTAAGAACATCAGAGCTTAAATAGGACCCAAGTTGTGTTTGCAGGTGAGGTTTTGTAATGTTTCCTGGGAAAGAAGAATATCTGACTTCTTTCATGGAAATCTTAAAACACAAGCCTTTGGTTATAGCCTAACACTAAGCAAAGAATCCAATAATTTTTATGTATATATGAGCAATTTTATATTTCAATTGTATATATGTGGCAGAGTGGAATGGGCACTGACTCTTAAGTTGCTGCTGTTCAGTCATTTTTTCAGTTGTGTCTCTTTGTGACCTCATTTGGGATTTTCTTGGCAAAGATACTGGAGTGGTTTGCCATTTCCTTTACAGATAAGGAAACTGGGGCAAAGAGGGTTAAGTGACTTGCCCAGAGTCACATAGTTAGTAAGTGTCTGAAGCCAGCTTTGAACTCAGGAAAATGAGTTTTCTTGACTCCAGGCCTGGCACTCTATCCACTGTGCCACCTAGCAGTCCAAGTGAGAGGATATAAACTCAAATCCCTCCTCTGATATTTATTACCTGTGTGACTTTGGGCAAGTCACTTAATTTCCTGGGACCTCAGTTTCCTCATTTGTAAAATGAAAGGGTTGAACTAGATAGTCTCTGGGGTCCCCTCCAACTCTAGACTAGATCAGATATTGTTCCCCAATAAAACATAAGATCCACAAGGACCAGGAATATTTTGTTTTTGTAGCCCCAACACCTAGCACAATGCTCAGCACATGAGAGGCACTTAATAGATGCTTGTGAAATGAATGAAATGTGAAAAAAAAAATCCATCTTAACTTAGCTCCTCCCCATGTAGCTCCTGTAGACTTCGTTGCAGTAGGCAATCTACAATACTAAATCAACAGTCACCTGAACATTTAAAGTCAGGCTTGCCTTCTGATTATTCAATATCTATGGATGATCAATGTTTCTGTTAACAGCACTGCTAGCTTTTAAAACTCTGTGCATGATGACTATGATAACATGAACAAAAATAATACCAAAAGTCAACCAAACTCAGGTTAAATGCAATGACTAGTTTTAGTCCCTGAAGACAGCTGATCAAACATATTTCCCTCCTCTCAGTAGAGAGTTTGTGGTATATGAGTGTGGAATGTTGCACCCATTTTCAGGCAAGGTCATTGTATCACTCAGTTTTCTTTAACTTTTCTTTGTTTTTGTTACAAAGAAGGGGGTAGGGGAGGGAGACGGCATATATCAGAAAAAGACAGTGATTTTTTTTTAAAAACCTCCATAAAACAAAAGAACTGTGTCTATGTTCTCCATAAGGTTTGTTAAGAATTGTTCCAGCAATAGATTTTGGGCTACAATTGACTCTTCTTTACAATCAGCAGTTCTGAGGATCTTTCAAAGCAAGTGGACAATAGGATGGCAAGCTAAACAGATGACTTTGCTCAAAAAACGTGGGGGAAAACATTTAATAAATACCTATAACTCCCCTATCTATAAGGGACTTTTCTAGTTTGTTACAAACACACAAATCTATCAAAATGACTGTTAGTATAATTCTTAGACATATCCCTAAAGAAAGAGAAACACCAAAGCCCTTGAAAAGAAGAAGGAACTAGATTGAAATCAATATTAGTCCTAAAGATTGTTGAGTACATTCTGACATGAGGTCACCAAGCCTCCTAAAGAGTTGGCAAGAGAGGATAGGGGCCATCTGTTATTCTGCTAACCAGAGAAAGGGAGCAAAGTGGCTTCCTCTAACATGACCACCAGAGCAGTAAGAGAAGAGCTACCACAGGAGCTTCTCTGCCTACCAGAGAAAGAGAAAAGTTTCCAGAGAAAGACTAAGCTGAAGGGAAGAGTGGAAATTCTATGTCTCCTCCTCTAGTGAGGCCATGCAGATAGAACTTCCATAGGTCCCCTGATGTTGGGAGGCTAGTTTACACTTTCAGTATCATGAACTCTCTGCCAGCTCTGAGAGTCTTTGGGGTGAGAGGAGGAGAGTACTGCCCATTTTTGTAGGATAGTTACTTTTGAATCAAAGAGATCTAGTACCTTTTAACAACAGAGCTGTTACCTCCTTCCTGTTGCTTGGCATACTATTGCCCCTTTTTCTGAGAACTGTTGTTCTATCAAGAGGAGCAATGCATTATTATGCCTCCCATTCCAAAAAACTAGAAAGTAGCAAGCTATCAATCAATGATGCAATATTGCCCCCAAATACGGTGGAGGGACTAAGGCTTTGCCTTTTGGCTTGGGCAACAACATCTGAAAGGTAGTATGCTTCCTTCCATAGCCGTCCTTCACTGGTTCCCCCCACCATGGCTCCTCATTTACTCATCATAGTCACCCTCTCATTACTTTGTCGGGCCCCAGATTGATACACCTGAGGATCCCATCAACATTACACCTCTGTGATATCTCCCAGGGGCTAAGAGGTAAGAGGTCATCAGCTATACTTGGGGATGGGGGTGGGGGGGCACAGGCTTCACTCTCTGGGAAATTGGTCACCTCTTCCCCTAGCACAAATGTACCTGAAGTAGACTGTTTCTAGCAGATTCCTTACCCTCTCCTCCATCAGAAAAAAAATGTATTTGTCCCCACACCGGTATCATTAGCCACAACTCTGCCCAGGAGAGATAAGCAGGCAAGCTCCTAACTCAAAGATAAAAGAGAGGTAAATGCAGATTGACACTCATGTACATGAAAATTATAAATAACTTGCATCTTTAATAAAAGCACATGTTTTAATGTCAGGAAATGGCAGTTTCTATGTCACATAGGAATTTATTTAATGATGTATTAATATGTGTTACAATGAAGACTCAAAACCTCTGGTAAAAAGGAACACATCTTTGCATATATACAGCAATGAAAGAAAACAGGCTTTATTAAGAATTCCCTCATCCTGACAAAAGCCACTCAACATGAATGAAGCAATGTAAATGCTCCAGTAAATTATACTTGTAGTGTTGCATTTTGTGTGTGGAAAGGAAAAAAAAACTTCCAGATTCAGCATAGGCTAATGAGAATAGATTACATCTGTGACTTTTTAGGGTAGCTTCCAGCAATGAAACTTGGAAGGCCAAATGCTGGGCATTTCTCAATATTTCAGGGGCCTACCTCATGGAGCATGCACAAGAGCTCCACTAGCTACATCCAGAGAAACAAGTAACTCAATTGTGAATGTATCTGGTGCCTTGGTATGACAAAGCAAATTCTGGATTGTCCCTGGGTCCTCCCCCAACCTGTGACTATGACACAAGGATAGAATGCTGTATCGGTTAAAAAGGAAAGACACTTTCTGACCAATCTCTTCTTTTGAATTAATGTGTGACAAGTAGTTCATACCTCCTTGGGCTTTCCACAGTGGGATGGAGAAAAGTTACCTTTCCCTCACCTCAGCATCATGGTAACTATAAACACATGATGGTGAGAGCAAAGTCTCAGCTAGATAAGCTGACCTTGGGTTTTGAGTCTGGCTGCTTTTTCTGCTATGTTGAACAGACGTGACTGAATGGTGATTCTGAGATAGACATTTCCAGCACTGGAGGCAGCCTCATGAGCTTGAGAGGTCTAAATTCTTGGGTCCCTCCAAGCTGACTGGTAGCAGAAAGAGTTTTTGCATCAAAAAAGATAGCCATTGGAAGGAGGATGAGTCCCTGGTCTTGTTTTCTAGAAAACATGGACCTGGAGAGAACTTTTGGACAGTGCAAAGCTAAAGTGAAATGTAAAATATCTATTCATCAGTCCTGCAAACTGCTCCATACTGTGGCATTTAAGTCTCAACCCACTGGGAGGGCAAAAAATAGTTACATGTTACTGCTGTTGCTTGTTTGAGCCTTTTGTCAATGGATATCTATGAAGCCTTTGTGTTAAACATTTTATTTGTGTGAAAGAAATAGCTATCCCATAATTGATTTACATGATACCCTGAGTACCTTTCTATTCCACCTCCCCCTTTGGGAGAGACCCTAGGCATGATCCAGGAGCATCCATGTATCCAGAGCTGAGAGAGGACACTTAGTGAAGAGGGAAGGGACCCGGCTGTGATGATGATGATGATGATGAAAATGATGATGATGATGGTGGTGGTGGTGGTGGTGGTAGTGGTGGTGGTGGTGATGATGATGATATTGATACTATGGAACTAATTAAGTAAGCATAACAGCATTTAGGAATATTAGTAGTAAAAAGATAGATTTGTATTTCAAGGAGAAGCTTGGGGTCAATAAAATAACTTTCCAATTTCCCGAATGAAACCCAGCAAACTCAGTGATGTATACTGATATAAGTCAGGGAACACTAAATTCTCTAAAGAATCCAAGTTGAGGATCACTCAAAAATGGCAATGGAGAGGCATATTTTGGATATTATCAGGATGCAACACATTATAAACAACTACAGTAGAATGTGGCATAAATAATGTCATTAAAAATGTATGGATGAAAAAGAATAAGGGCCAGACCAGGGATGAAGACTACTCAGAGAGGAACAGATCCCTTGCGTGCCAATGGTTAGTCTCAGAGCATATGAAATCACGGATCGACATCTATGGACAGTACCTGGGGTAGAGACAGCATGATGTAATTAAAAAGGTGTTGGACTTGGAGTTAAAAGAATCCTGTGTTTCTATCCAGCTTCCAGCACTCAATAGCTATAGGCACATAGATAAGTCATACTGAACTTCAGTTTCTTAATGTACAAGATGATAATACCCATAGCACCTATCTCATAGGGTTACTTTGAGTATCAAATGAGATAATGTATATAAAGTGCTTTGTAAAATTATATAAATTTAACAAAGGTACACAGTCTCCCCAGGACTACTTTCCTATAATCACTGAGAATCCACCCTGGGTTGGGTTTAATATACTCTACTTTAGCTCAGCCCCCACCCACTGTTAACTTCTTTTTAGATCCAGCTGCAAAATTTCATTTTAACTTCACACCATAGTAAAAGCAAACCATTTTTTATTTAGATTAGAAAAGGAAAAATAATAGCAATTAGCATCAGACACAAATAGCATGAAACACAATATATACAATCAATTCACATTATCAGGGTTCTCTCCTTCTCCTCCTCCTTCTTCTCCTTCTCTCTCTCTCTCTCTCTCTCTCTCTCTCTCTCTCTCTCTCTCTCTCTCTCTCTCTCTCTCTCTCTCTCTCTCTCTCTCTCTCCCTCCCTCCCCCCCCATTCCCCCATCTCTCTCTCTTTTTTTGTGTACACACACACACACACACACACTTCACCTCCAATAGCCAATTGATTCAGGTACCAAATGTCTAGGATTCTATGATTGAGCTACTATGTCAGAGTAACTTTAAATCTAAGGAAAATGGATAAGACAGGGCTAGGACTTGCCACAGATACCGGCTTTTGGTGCTGTACCCCCAAATTGGGTCAATGATGCCTCACAATACTGAAATTCTTTGTGGTCTTGTATTGTACTACACAGAAAGCTGTTCAACTGGATGGTATTAAAACCATACCTACTTGCTCTAGTACTCCTCATTTACAGTAGGTTTACACTCTAGCACCAGGGAGTGGGTCACGACTAGTGAGCTTATGGTCCCAGTTATTTTTTATTCTCTTGTCCCTCTCTGTACTCTCTCCTCTCCCATCACCTGGTCCGTCCTTAGCCTCTCTAATTAATTTGATCTCCTGGGAAGAAACAAATAAAGCCAAGTCAGGGCATCAAGGCCCTGGCAAAGAACCAGAAAAAGCCTCTGTTTACAAGAATATTAACAATTATTTGCTTATTTCTGGTAGGTTTTGTCTCTAATTTCCTCAAGCACTTTAAATAAAAAGAGGCTCATCCATTAAACCAAAAGAAAGTATATTCACTTGGTAGTAAATAGCAATTGAGAAGGCTCCAGGGGTAGAGAACCTGTGGGCTCAAGGCCACATGTGCCCTGCTAGGTCCTTGGGTGTGGCCTTTTGACTGAGTCCAAGTTTTACAAAACAAATCCTTTTATTAAGGGAATTTGTTCTGTAAAACTTGGACTCAGTCAAAAGGCCACACCCAAGGACCTAGAAGGCCACATGTAGCCTGGAGGCCACAGGTTCCCCACCCCTGGCTTAAGCTAAGAAGTCATAGGTCATTTTCAGGAAAATAATAACAGCTCTTTGACTACTGATATCAAGCAAGTCACAAAACAAGGAGTTGTATGCTCACCAAAGGTATCTGCCATTGTCATGCAATATATCCAGTGAAGAATCTAAATTGAAGGGGGATTCCCTATAGATGGTGAGGTCCTTAAAATGTTCCATTTTGTGGGTGACATCTTCAAGTCAAGTCAACAAGATTTATTAATCTCTTATTTATGTGCCAAATATTGTGATAAGTGCTAGTTCTATACATCATGCTGATCCTATCAAGTCAAATCATCAAACAAGAATGTATTAAGTGCATACCATGTGCCAAATACTGGAAATACAAAATTGAGGCAGTCAGGTACAGGTATATGATAGTATAAGCCCCCAAAGCACTTATATTCTACTAGGGAGATACAATTTGGTAAGTAAATACAGGATGTATTTTTTTTAAATACTGTGAGGAGGCACTAACAACTGGGTGATCAGGAAAGACTTCTTAAAAAAGGTAGCCCTTGAATTAAGACTTAAAGAGAGATAGATATTACAAGATTCCAGGTGTGGGAAATAACCTATACAAAGACAGAGAGGTAGAAGATGGTAAATCATGTTCAGGAAACAAGCAGACCAGGTTGGCTGGCATATAGAGGATCAGTCAATCAATAAACATTTATTAAGCACTTAATATGTTCCAGGCACTTTGCTAAACTGGGAATTTTTTAAAAAATGTAGAAGATGGTCCATGCTGTCAAGGAGCTCACATTTTAATGAGGAGACAAAATGCAAACAACTGTGTCCAAACACACCATATACAGGATGAATTGAAAATAATCAACAAAGGAAAGGCTCTAGAATTAAGAGTGTGTGAGGCTACCTAATGTACAATTAGCCTGAGAAGACAGGGTTTTAAATGCCAAGCAAAGGAATTGGTATTTTAATCTAAAGATAATATGGAGCCACTGAAGTTTCTTGAGCAGAAGTGGCGTGATCAAGCCCTAGAACACTGCTAATCCTACTAAATCAAACCTGTAAACACTGAAAAGAATTCATCTGTTAAACTCAGTGTAACCCCTGCCCTTTGATCTGGTTATACAGACTTTGCTCTATGTTTTAACTATGCCTGTAGGAAAAATCAATGGAATGAAGAATGCCTATTGTCCAGGACATCGTGTTTGGATATGGATATGGTATAAATAACCCAAAAAGCTTCTCTAGCTAACCACAGACCTAAGGCAGACACCACAAATGGATGATGAGCTGGGCCCAGAATCGAATGAAAGGAAGAGGATGGGTGTATTGCCTTCAGAAAATTAGACAGTTCTGTTAATAACCCCAATCTTCTCCCTGAAATAAAGGCCTATCTTTTTAACCCCAATTTCTTACAGTGTTGTATTGGCTGCAAGTCATAAAATACCACAGTCCCTGAAGAGTTAAAACTGAGGATCACTTTAATGCAACAGAGGCACATGATGTACATGAACAGATTATGTACAGCATATTATAAATGAGGAATGGGAGAGGATGGGACTCAGAGGGAGCCAACCTTGCAGAGAAAAGGCAGGAACTCAGCTGAACTCTCTCAAATGCTCCTCCAAACAACTTTAAGATAATGCCTCAAATCAAATTTTGGAGCAGCAGGGCCAACAAAAAGTTGGGGTGAAACAATTTTCTAGCCCAAGACAAGTTAAGGTGGCAAGAAAGGGTGGTGGTAAGAGCCCAGAGTGCAGCCCAGGTCTCACCATGGCAATTCCAGCAGCAGGCCTTGGAGAGGACCGCAACAGCAGCAGCAGCAGCTTTGGGAGCTCTCAGCCCATGGACAGTGGGGAGGTCTGACAACTGGTCATAAAGAGTCATAAACCCCTTGCTGGCACAGGGTTCTGGATCCTGTTGCATTGTTCATACACAGTTCCAGGTTGCATTCCAGGGCAGAGAAGAGCACTAGCTCTTGCAGTCACAGAGTAGCAGGGGCCCGGGTCATAGTTCCAGGATGAAAAAGAGTGCTTGTGGTCATTCATAAGGGAGTAGGAACCCTGGTCTCAGTTCCAAGACAAAAGGAGCACTAGCACTTTAGCTACAGGAGAACACAGTCCTTTTCTGGATAAAGACCACAGCACAGGCCAAGAGAGCAGTGACCATACCTCTCCTTAGATTAGACCACCTTAAAAGCACTGAAAACTTACATACCTTCAGAATTGGACACAAGCCCAACAAGAATTCCTGGAAAAGCTCCAAAAAGATTTTTAACATTAAATAAGAGAGGTAGAGGAAAAATTGGGAAAAGAAATAGAGTGATGCAAGAAAATCATTAAAAGAGTCAATAGCTTAGTAAATGTTACACAAAAAATACTGAAGAAAATAACACCTTAAAAAACAGAATTGACCAAAACATAAAAGAGGAACAAAAATCCACTGAAGAGAAGAATGCCTTAAAAAGTATAATTGGCCAAATAGAAAAATAGGCACAAAAATTCACTGAAGAAATGACTCCTTAAAAATTAAAATTGGCCAAGTGGAAGCAAACGACTCCATGAGACATCAAGAAAAAATAAAACAAATTCAAAAGAATGAAAAAATAGAAGACAATGTGAAATATCTTATTGGAAAAACAAGTGACCTGGAAAATAAATTGAGGAGAGATAATCTGAGGATGATTGGACTGCCTTCAACCCATGATCAAAAAAAGAGCCTAGACATCATCATTACAGAAATTGTCAAGGATGGACTACCTGAAAGCCATTATTAAAAAATAAATAAATAAATAAATAAAGAGCCTAGACATCATTAGCAATAAGAAATTATCAAGGAAAATTGCCCTAATATTCTAGAGTCAGAGGGCAAAATAGAAATTGAAGGAATCTACCAATCACCTAGAGATCCCAAAATGAAACCTCTCAGGAAAATCATAGCCAAATTCCAGAGTTCCCAGGTCAAGGAGAAATTATTGCAAGCAGTCAGAAACAACCCAAGTATCATGGAGTCACAGTCAGGATAATACAAAATTTAACAGCTTCTACATTAAAGGATTAGAGTGCTTAGAATATGATATTCCAGAGGGCAAAGGAGTTAGGATCACAACCAAGAATCACCTATCCAGAAAAACTGAGTATAATCCTTCAGAGGGGAAATAGACATTCAATGAGATGGAGGACTTTCAAGCATTCTTGATGAAAAGACCACAGCTGAATAGAAAATTTTACTTTCTAATACAAGACTCAGGAGAAGCATAAAAAGGTAAACAGGAAAGAGAAATCATAAGAGACTTAATAAGATTAAATTGTTTATATTCCTATATGGGGAGATGATATTCATAATTCATAAGATCTTTCTCATTATTAGGGTGGTTAGAAGGAGTATATATAGACAGAGGGCACAGGTTTGAGTTGAATATGAAGGGGTGATATCTAAAAAATAAAATTAAGGGGTGAGAGAGGAATATACTGGGAGAAAGAGAAAGGGAGAGGTAGAACGGGGTAAATTATCTCAGGCTTTTACAATGGAGGGGAAGAGGGGGGAGGTGAGGATGAGTGAGTGAATCTTACTCTCATCAGAATTGGCTCAAAGAGGGAATAAAGTACACACTCAATTGAGTGTAAAAATCTATCTTTACCCTACAGGAAAGTAGGAAGAGAAGAGGATAAGAAAAGGGAGGAGTGATAGAAGGGAGGGCAGATTGGGGGAGGGGATAGTCAGAAGCAAAACACTTTTGAGGAGAGACAGGGTGAAAGGAGAGAGAGAATAGAGTAACTAGGGGGGTTAGGATAGATGGAAATACAGTTAGCAATAGCAATGTGAAAAAAAAATTTTGAAGCAAGTTTCTCTGATAAAGGCCTCATTTCTCAAACATATATAGAATTGAGTCAAATTCATAAAAATAAGAGCCATTCCACAACTGATAAATGATCAAAAGATATGATGAGTTTTCAGATGAAGTAATCAAAGCTATCTATAGCCATAGTTTAACTCACTATTGATTAAAATAATTCTGAGGTACTACCTCATACCTATTAGTTTGGCTAATAGTTCAAAAAAGGTAAATGACAAACATTGGAGGGGATGTGGGAAAAATCAGACATTAATGCATTGTTGGTGGAGTTGTGAACTGATTCAACCATTCTGTAAAGCAATTTGGAACTAAGCCCAAAGGGCTATAAAACCATGCATACCCTTTGACCTAGCAGTACCACTACTAGGTCTATATCCCAAAAGAGATGAAAAACAAAAATGAAAAAGAAATATATGTACTAAAATATTTATAGCAGCTCTTTTCTAGAGGAAAAGAATTTGAAATTGAGAGGGTGTCCATCAATTGGGGAATGGCTGAATAAGTTGTAGTATGTGATTAGGATGGAATACTATTGCGCTGTAAGAAATGATGAGCAGGATGCTCTCAAAAAAAACCTGGAAAGACTTGCATGGGCTGATGCAAAGTGAAATGTACTGTGTACAAAGTAACAGCAATATTGTAAGATGATTAGCTGTGAATGATTTATCTATTCCCAGCAATATAAGGAGCCAAGACAACTCTGAAAGACTTTTGGTGAAAAATGCTATCCTCCCCAGAGAAAGAATTGATGGTGTCTGAATACAGATTGAAGCTTATTTTTTGTAACTTTCTTCATTTTTCTTGAGTTTTTTTGTCTGTTTTCTTTCACAACATGACTAATATGGATATGTTTTGCATGACTACACTTGTATAACTTATATCTAATTACTTGCCTTCTCAGTGAACAGGGTGGGGGGTGGGGGGAAAGGAGGGAAAGAATTTGGAACTCAAAGTTTTAAAAATGAATGTTAAATTTTGTTTTTACATAGAATTGGGGAAAAATAAAATATTAAAGAAAAAAAGAAATTATCAAGAAAAACTACCCCAATATCCTAGAAACAAGGGGTAAAATAGAAATTGAAAGAATTCACCAATTACTTTCTAAGAGATCCCAAAATGAAAACTCCCAAGAATATTATAACTATATTCCAGAGTTCCCAAGTCAAGGAGAAAATATTGCAAGTAGCCAGAAAGAAATAATTCAAATATCACAGAGCCATATTCAAGATCACATTAGGAATTTCCACATTAAAGTGCTGGAGGGCTTGGAATATGATATCCTGGAAGGCAAAGGAGCTAGGATTACAACCAAGAATAAGCTACCCAGCAAAACTGACTATAATCCCTCAAGGGAAAAAGTGGATACTTAATGAAATAAAGGACTATCAGGCATTCCTGATGAAAAGACCAGAGCTAAATAGAAAATTAGACTTTCAAATACAAGACTCAAGAGAAGCATAAAAAATATACATTACTGCAGAGCCAACAATTCTGAAGTCCCTGCTGTGCTTAACTCTAACAATTGTAGCAACAGCAAACTTCAGCAGATGGATCTTTCACATGGCTCAGGAACACCTGACCAATGGATCTGAAGGGCCTTTGAAACTCAGCCTCTGTATGATAGCCACCATCATCGTCCTGTTGATAATTTGCTATGTGGTAGCAAATTCAGTGCCAGATCACTAATACCTTCATATTCCACTTTGTACATTGTCCAGATGCTTTTGATTTGAATGAAGGGTGCTGGCACTTAAGTGATAAATTGTTGACTGATGAAAATTATTTGACTGGCACAGATCTAGCCCTATAAGGATGCATGTATGCCAAAACTAATAAACCCAGAGATTGGACATTACTACCCTCTCCTCAGCCTCTTGTTAGATTGCCATCGTTGTCTTACGTCCCTACCCATCATTTCTTATTCTTTATTAGACAATTTAGAAACCATCCTTATTTTATTGATTCCCAGCTATATTATCTTCCCCTATAGATGATAGGGTATTCTTCTATTGGTGCCAGCTGACTCTTTGTCTAAAATTCTATATAAGTTTGAGCCCTGGGGGCCCCCTCTCTGGTCTTTCAACCAGACTACAAAAATCATTGCACAGTTCCATGTCTAGAAGTCACCCCACTGTATCCTACCCTCAGTAGTGGACAATCAGGCCTTGATACTGAGACTGTTGTTTTTTGTTTTGGGGTTTGTTTTTTTCAGTCAATTGGGGTTAAGTGACTTTCCCAGGGTCACACAGCTAGTAAGTGTCAAGTGTTTGGTCTGAAGCCAGATTTGAACTCGGGTCCTCCTGACTTCAGGGCTGCTCTCTCCACTGCACCACCTAGCTGCCCCCTGGGACTGCTTTTTAATTGGCATCTGTGTAGCTCCTCTCCCAAGTACTTGTGTTTTAAAAAATGAGGAATAGCACAGGTGAAGCAGCAAAAAAGGATGTCACTAAAGAAATATATGACTAGGAAAAAAAGTTGAACTGTTCACTACATAGCAAGAGCAACGCAGAACCAATGGAAAACCCACCTGCTCTACTGGCATCCACACAATGCCAAGAGATCTAAAGTAAAGCCCTTAGATCATTGGGTAGACGACTTCCCTGGTGATAGGTCAATGGAAAGACAGGAATGAGAGCTGCTCAGGTTGGACAGCTATAGATGGATTGCAATCAAAGTCACAAAAGGGAGAACCTGGCATGAATGAAATCACAAATCTATGAAGTATCAAAGTCTGTACAACCAAAACAAAGGGCAGAGGTTATATTGAGTTCAACAGCCTTTGGAACTAAGCTTTTTCTCTGCTTCCTGATAAAAGAATGGCCTTTTTGAGTGTGAATCACTGTGAGCCAAACCCCTCACTTAGCTTGATGAAGGGTAGTCACAAATGCAGGCTCCAACAGACAGTTACTGTCACAAATATGTCAGTAAATCTGGAAACAATTTTCATGGGCCAGAGTTGCCTCCATCAAATAGATTTTCCATTTTTATGCACACTGATGACCTAGCATCAGATTTTGAACCACACTGATAAAGTTAACCGAGTATTAGAATCCAGGAGTGTGACCATCTTAACAAGCTTCAAAAATCTTCACTGGATTATAGGACACATGAAGAATACTACTTTTTGCTCTAAAAGACAAATTAGAAATTTCCCCATCTAGAGAAGTAATAAAATAAATATACAACTGCACAATGAAAATATTTTGTTTGGAGAAAATTATTTTCATATTCAGGCAAACAAAATCTCTGATTTCCTCATAGCCTGATAAGTCAAGACAACTGAAGTTTTGCAAGAAACCTCATTGGATTCTGAATTCCTTTCTGGTTCTGCACTGACAAATTAACTGAGTTAAAAAGCACTGCAAACAATTTAGCTGTGAAAGCTAACAAAGATCTCCATGCTTAGAAAGCATCAAGCATTAGATACAAAATCTGCTGCCTCCCAAGAAAGCAGCAAGAACTCTTGATCATTATGAACAGATACAGGACCATACCCTTGGGCGCTGTTCTCCAAACACAAAAACAGCATTATGTATTTATTTGTTTTTTGGATTTTACTCACTACTGCTGCATCAACTGGCAGGTGGTTCAGCAAAGTGAAAGTAACAAAAAAAAAATCACAGAATTACAGAATTTTAGCGTTAGAAGTGACTTCAGCAATCAGTCCAACCCCTGCCCCAAAAAGAATCCCTACCTAAAAAAACTGTCATGCAGCCTTTGCTTAAAGACCGTCAATTGTCCAGGGTGGGGGAACCCCCCACCTCCATACCTCATTCCACTTCTGAATAGTTCTAATTGTTAGGCAGCATTTCCTTAGGTCAAGGCTTAAATTTCTTCTAAATTGATTCTCTGCAATTTTCACCCACTGTTCCTAGAGATGGCCACTAGGACCTGACAAAACAAGTCAATTCCAGGGCAGCTAGGTGGCACAGTGGATAGAGCTCCAGCCGTATTGGAGAATTTGAGTTCAAATCCTGCCTCAGACATATAACACTTACTAGCTGTGTGACCCTGGGCAAGTCACTTAACCCCATTGCCTAGCCAAAAAAAAAAAAACTCAATTCCCTCTTCCAGTTGACAGCCTTTCAAGTATTTGAAGTTCACGCTCCTAGAATCCCTAAATCTTCTTTTCTCCAGACCAAACAACCTGGTTCCTTCAACTGGTACTCATGTGCAATAATCTTCAGCTCTTCATTGACTTACTCATCCATCTCTGGATTGCTATCCAGCTTATCAATGCCCTTCCAGAAAGGCAGTGCCCAGAAATTAATACAATACTGCAGGTGTGATCTGAGCTAGGCAGATTATCTCCTATTCCTGGAAGCTAAGCCTTTCTAAATGTAGCCCAAAATCATATTAACTTTTCTTTTGAATGGTGCTGCTATGTCATACTGTTGACAGATTGATCCTGCAGACTAAAAAGAAGAAAAGAACTGGGGTGAAAATCCCCCAATTGGCCCTTGTAGCCAATCTTTAACCCAAAGGTTCAGATCCAACTTGCCAACTTCCATTACCAACACTGTTACCACATGACAAAGGCCATTCTCCTTGGAAATCTCTTAAAGCTGTTTTCATTGTTCAGTAGTTTTCAGTTGTGTCGACTCTCTGTGACCCCATTTAGGGTTTTCTTGGCAGAGATACTGGAGTGGTTGACATTTCCTTCTCCAGCTCATATTACAGATGAGGAACTGAAGCAAACAGTATTAAGTGATTTGCCCTGGGTCACAGAGTGCCTGAGGCTAGATTTGAACTCATGGAGATGAGTCTTCCTGACAGAACTCTATGTACTGTACCACCTAGCTTCCCTATGGATGTAGAGCTATGGATATAGACGAAGTAGCAATTTACCTTAGCCCCAAGATTTTCAGAGACTAATGAAAACTCGCCTAGAACCTGGGACACTTTCCATGATCACTTCAGTCCCTGTTCAACACACTCCTTCCCATCCTAAAGAGTCATGAGCAACTGAACCTCTCAGGCACACACTAAGTAAAAATATTAGGAATTGCTCACCCTAAAAATCCCCTCCACCTTAGTAAACTATAGCAAAGGAAAGCCAATTGATGGTTTGTATTGTACCATTGACACTGACAGTCTGCCAGAGGCTGTGTGACAAAGCACAATGACTCTGTAGACAATGGATTTGGAATGAAATCCCATCTTTGATGGTTACTCCCAGTGTAACACTGAATAAGTCACTGAGCCCTCCTGGCATCTGATCCATCATCTCTAAAATGCAAGGAATTGAATGAGATAGCCCCAGAGTTCTTTTCCAAGCCTACATCTAGCACCTTTCAAAGAAACACCCCAGAACCAAACCTGAAGCAATTTGGATTATTTACAGCTAAGCTTGTCTCACAGATCTCTTGCTTCCTATGATGTGCTACATATCAAGGAGTAGACAATTCTAAACATAAATGCATTATTTCTAAAGTGTACCACTCATGTACTGTTCTTCAATAAGCACAAATAGATGTTTTACTTAAAAAAATAAATATCTCTGCCCTAGGGCCCTCTCTCCTGATTGGTGAGTCCCTAGCCTAAGGCTAGCCTAAACTACCGTTTTATGAGAAGACCTAGCCATGCTCATTTCAGTCCTGGCTAGGATCATTTTTTTTTTGTCTAGGCAATGGGGTTAAGAACTTGCCCAGGGTCACACAGCTATTAAGTATTATGTGTCTGAGGCAGGATTTGAATTCAGGTCCTCCTGAATCCAGGGCCGGTGCTCTTTCCACTGCACCACCTAGCTGCCCCAAGGATCATTTTTTGTACTTCACCTCCTTGTCTCTGAAAACATCCTCCTTCTACTCCCTCACCCTCCTCCCTTTCCACCTCCTTTTTATGTATGGTCCCCTCCCCCACTACACTATAAGCTCCTTGAGGGTAAGGACAATCTCATTTACTTGTATGTGTATCTCCAGCATTTAGTACAGTTTCTGGCCCATAAATAGAACTTAATAGACACTCCATCAATCTGTCATCTATAACACAAGACTTATCATTGAAGCTTAGCATTTTTCCCATTAAAAATGTAGAAACTCAGGAGTCATATAGTATGAAAAGTATAAAGTTGGGGAGATATGTTGCCTGCTAACTAAGAAAATTGTAGCACTATACCCTACCTCAAGGTACAGTAAAAGGGAATAGCTTGGGATCGGATATCTCCTTCACTGATGGAGTTTTTAAAGGGCTTTAAAGAGAGAAGCAATGTGATATAGTAGAAAGAGAAATGGGATCTCGTTCTAAGAGCCTCAAGTGGATTTATAGCTCTGACCATCCCACCCCACCCCCAGCCTCATTACTTAGGACTCTCACGTTTCTATCACAGATAACAACGCTCACATTCATAAAGAATTCTATAGTTACAAAGTATTCTACATCAATTTGATTCTCACAAACAACCTAGGAAGTAAATGGTATCCCCATTTTACAGATAAGATTAAGTGACTTGTTTCACAGCAAGCAAATGGAGAAGCCAAGGCCAAAACCCAGGTCCTTTTAACTCCAAATCCTGGGCTGTTTGCACAAAACCAGGCTACTTCTCCAAGGTCCCTATGCCCCTCAGCTTCATCACAATTATACTGATAGACATTGATTAGCAAACAGGTAGTACCACGTTGGGGCAAGGTTATATAAGAGACCAGAGTTCAAGATTTGGTTCTGCCAATAGGTACAAAAGGTTTAGCATTTCACTTGCCCTCTCCAGGCCTGAGTTCCCTTCTCTGTAAAATGGAGGAAGCTGGACCAGATGATCTCCAAAGTCTCTTCTAGCTCTAAATCTCTAAGATGCAGTAAAAGGATCCCATTTAATTCATACATCCTGCCCTGGGATGTCCTACAAGGTTCTTTACTTGATATTAAACAAATACACGAAGCATCTATAATTTCAAGCTAGAGTTTTAACCAACAATTGAAGATCATTAACTGTCCAAGATATATATATATGTATATATGTATATATATATATATGTGTATATATATGTGTATATATATGTATGTGTATATATATGTATGTGTATATATATATGTATGTATATATATATGTATGTATATATATGTGTGTGTATATATGTATATATGTGTATATATATGTATGTGTATATATATGTATGTGTATATATATATGTATGTATATATATATGTGTGTGTATATATATGTATATATGTGTATATATGTATGTGTATATATGTATGTGTATATATATGTATGTGTATATATATATGTATGTGTATATATGTGTGTGTGTGTATATATGTATATATGTATATATGTGTATATATATGTATATATGTGTATATATATGTATGTGTATATATATGTATGTGTATATATATATGTGTGTGTGTGTGTGTGTGTGTGTGTGTGTGTGTGTATATATATATATATATATATATATATATATATATATATATATATATATATATATATATATATATATATATATATATATATATATATATATATCTCTTGGAAACTGCCTGAGAAAAACAGAGATTAAATGATTGACCTACTGTCCCACAGCTCTGAGAAGCAGGATCTGAAATCAAGCTCTTCATACCTCTAGCCACTACACCCAACTTCCTCAACATTAGCATGTGGTGAAACTCTCCTTGTCATTTGCTCACTGGTGAAGGAAAGGAACATCAGAGTCAAGAGAAATAGGGTTCAGACCCTGACTCTGCTACTTCCTACCTACATGGCCTTAGGTAAGTCTTAACCTCTCTGGTCTGTGTCCTCATCTATAAAATGAGGACAATGATCTGCTGGCCTCTAAACTCCTATGATCCCTCTGCCTGAAACTTCTCATCAATCCAGAGAAAATTAGAAATGATCTAATCCATTTTAGAGTTTATCTAATTCAACCATTCATTCTACAGAAGGAATTGAGACTCAAAGTGGGGAATTAACCTCCCAAAAAGAAGATAATAGGCTGTGACCAAGCCAAGACCAGAAGCTAGGTTTTTTGATTCCCTACAAAACTTTTCCTGTAATACCACTCTGACAAGCCACTATAGCTTCTTAGAAGAAAAGGATATATTAGAGGCCCTTAATCCAACTTCTTTCCTTACCCTTCCACCCCAACTGCAGGATTCCTCCCTACTGCATTCCTAGCAGATGGTCATCCAGGTTTTACTCGAACTATTAATTAATTAGCAGGTAGTCAGAAATCAAATCTAGGCAGCCTGTCTCTCCACCCTATACCTTATATATTCTCCTAACTCTGAGTTTCATCTTTTCAGATTCTTTTTGAGTTGCACAGACCCAGAAATGAACTCTGTCCACCTGGCACCTGGGCTCCCAATAAAATCCACAGCAGTATTCTTCCGAAAATCTGATTTCAAACAAACTTACTCAATAAGAAGCCAGTTCTGTGGTTCTCAAATTAACTCAACATTGTGAAATATTCACTTTAAAAACTGCTGCTGAGTCATTGAACCTCAGACTATTTGAATCAAAAAGGATCTTAGAACATAGAATGTTAAAACTAGAAGGGGCATTAGAACATTGAATGTTATAGCTGGAAGGGACCACCAGCCTAACCCCTTCATTCTACAGATGAAGAAACCAAAGCCCAGTTTCAGGGAAGTGGTTTGCCCAAGCACCCACAGTGAATTCATAACAAAGCCAGAACCTAGAACCTAGTTCACCTGAATCCCAACATAGTGATCCTTGAAAATATTTCACACTGCCAAAGAACATGGAATTTTTGAGCTAGAAAGGATAATAGAGATCATCTAATCAAACACAACTATTTTAGAAGTAAGGCCCTGACAGGTTAAAGAAAGAAGGACAAAAGCATTTATTAAACTCCTATTATGTGCCAGGCACTGTGCTAAGCACTTTACAACTATTACCTCATTTGATGTTTACAACAATCCTGGGAGGTAGGTGCTGTCACTGTCCTCATTTTGCAGAGAAGGAAACTGAAGCAAACAGAAGTTAAGGGACTTGCCTATGGTCACACAGCTCATAAGAGTAATGTTGGACTCGAACTCAGGTCTTTCTAACTCCAGGCCCAGTGCTCTATCCATTGTGCCACCTAGACATCTCTCACACAGCTAGTAACTAGTTGGATCAGGGATTTAAACCCTCATCCCTGACTCCAAATCCAGTGCTGATACCAGTTACAGCCAAGAATGAAATTTTAGGGGCAGCCAGGTGGTGCAGTAGATAGAGCACTGGCCCTGGAGTCATGAGGACCTGAGTTCAAATCAGGTCTCAGCCCAAACACTTGACACTTACTAGCCGTGTGACCCTGGGCAAGTCATTTAACCCCAATTGCCTCACCAAACCAAAAAAAAATTTTTTCAAAGAATGAAATTTTACTTCAGTGGAGGGAAGGAGGAGGGAGAGAATATTGGGGAAGAAAATCCTATACTAGTCACCTACATTGTTTAGGATTTCCTGAGAAAAGGAATAAAAATACTTCCAGATCAAAAGTTTTATGATTGCATTGGTGTGGGTACTCCTTTTATCCTTTCTTAAATGCAGATGGTCATGAGCTACTGTGGCCAAAAGCAATCATCCCTTGATAGTTCAATCTTCTGGAGATGAATTTTCCCTGAAATTAGACAAGCACATGGTTCACTACTAGACCTTTACTCAAAACCTTTCCAACTTGGATTGACCTACCAGGGCTTATGCTCTACTGGGTCAGTTGCACAGAAATGTGGTCAGGGTAACAATCATAAGTAGAGATTTCAGTGAAAGAATAAAAGCATCATCTCACTGTGATATGGCACTTTATAGCTAAAAAACATTATCAATGTTGTCTCAATTAATTTAGTAAACAAACAAGCAAATGCATCCAGAATCCCCAAAACATTGACTAGCATGCTGTAATGGGAAGAACATTAGACTAAAAATCAAAAGATTTGAGCTCCACTCAATGCAGTACACGTTTATTAAGATCATCCTCACTTAATAAGTGTTTACAACACTGTGCTAGGCACCAAGGTTAAAGAGACAAAAAGCCCCAAAGAACTTAACATTCTATTAGGCATGGGGTGGTTATAGCACAACCACAAAGAAGCACAATACAAGGAAATTTAAGGAGAAAGAAACCATTGCCAACCAGAATGGGATCAGGGAAGGCATCATGGAAGAGATCGCATTTTAAGAAAGCTACAAATTGCAAGGACAAAAAGTTAGTGCATTCCAGTTTGGGGGGGTCAGTTTCTATAAGTGGCACAGGAATAAGAAATGGGTTTGTTGAGTTCAAAGAACAGTATGTATGGTTGGCTGGAATTTGGAATGTATGAGGGACGGTAATGTGAAAGATTGAAAAAAGATTGCAATGGGATCACGGAGGGCCTTCAATACTAGGCCAAAAAGCTAGTACTTTAGCCTAGAATCCACTGAATGTTTTTGAAAAGGAGAATGAGGGGCAGCTAAGTGGTACAGTGAATAGAGCTCTGGCCTTGGAGTCAGGAGGACATGAGTTCAAATCCAGTCTCAGACACATGACACTTACTAGCTGTGTGACCCTGGGCAAGTCACTTAACCCTGATTGCCTCACCAAAAAAAAAGAAAAGTAAAGAAAAGAAAAAGAAAGGAAAAAAAAGAGAAGGGGAATGAGTCGGTCAGAAAGTATATTTTAGAAATATTACACTGTCAGCTTTGTGGAGGATAGACTGGAAGAAGGGAACCAAATATGTGGTTATTATAACAAGCCAGAAGGGAGACGATGAGATCCTCAAATGATGATGGTGATGCTCATGTGGCACCATGGATAGCAGGAGTGAAGAAGATGGAAGACAGAGGTTCAGAACCTGGGTAACTGTGAGGAAAGTGGTTCCCTCAGCAGAAATATGGAGGTTTAGAGAAAGGATAAGTTTAGAGAAGCATTTCAAATTAATTCAATAAGCATTTATTAAATGACTAGTATGTACCAGGAAGTATGAGATGATAATGAATTCTGTTTTGGATATGTTGAGGCTGAGATGCCAAGGGGATGTGCAGGTAAAAATATGTAGAAAATTGGTGGCACAGAACTGAATATCAAGATTCATCTCAGGAGGGATATTAGGATTAGATAAATAATTTTGGAAATCTTCCCAAAGGAAGTATTGCAAACAATTAACAATCATGAAAGATCGCTTCAAATCACTAATCATAAGAGAAATAAAAATTATAACAGCTTTAAGGTTTTACTTCATAACCAACAAGTTGATACAGATTATGAAAGATGGAAGAGTCAATAGTGGAGGGTGCTGTGGAAAGATGGGCACACTAATACATGGTTGATTGAGCTACAAATTCTTCCAACCATTCTGGAAAGCAATTTGGAATTGTACTTTTAAAAAGCTCGCTAGAGATAGCTAGAGATCCTATTGCTAGGCATATACCCCAAAGAGATCAAAGACAGAAAGATCCCATATATATCAAAATATTCATAGCAGCATTTTCTATGTTAGCAAAGAACTGGAAAAAAGTGGATGACCATTAATTGGAGAATAGCAAAGCATATTGTAGTACATGAAGGTAATGAATTATTATGGCGCTATAAGTAATTATGAATATGAAGAAAAGAACATCAGAGACTTATGTGCACTGTCAGAGAGAAGTAAGCAGAAACAGGAAAACAATATGCACAATCACTACAACAATGTAAATGATAAGAACACACACACACACACACACACACACACACATACACACACACACATATACACAACTGTAATTATAATGACAAAGCTTGGCCCTGGAGAAGAACTAAGAAAATGCACTTCCTTTTCCTCTTTTCAGAGGGAAGGGAGGGGGGACTATGGGTGTGGAATATTGTATAGGTTGTCAGATTTGTTAGATGTGTTGATTGGTTTTATTGAAATAATTTTTCCCTTACTTTTTTAATCTTTGTTGCCAGGGATGGCCAGCTGGGGAGTGGAAGGGAGAAGGATAAATTGGAATTGAAATCTCTTAGCTCATCACAGTGTCTGGCACATAACAGACACTTAATAATATTTGTTGACTTGAAGATATCAATTAAATAAGATATTTTTAAAATAAAGTTTTAGACTAGATGTCCTCTCTTACCCTTTCTAACTCTAACATTCTATGAGTCTAAAGTCTATCTCTGGGAAAGAAACTTACTTAATAACTACTCTTAGAGATATCACTCATGGTTTCTCCATGTCCTCAGGCAGAATCACTTGATGTCTATGGTAAGATAAGCCAGGCCAAGGGATCTGTAACACTTTCATGCCTTAAGGAGCAAAAAAAGGATCAACACTGTAATGAACCCTATTTTCCATCCTGGAGTCATTGTATCAAAGCCCTTTTGTTTTGTGTAAGGGGGTCCCCTCAGGAAATGGCATTTTTTTGGAGACCTTACCAGCCTCTCTGGGCAACTATGTGGTGCAGAGAATAGCGTGTCAGATTTGGAGTCAGGAAGACTCATCCTGATCTGAGTTCAAATCTCCATAAAGACATTTACTAGCTATGTGACACTGGGCAAATCACTTAACCCATTTTACCTCAGTTTTCTCATCTGTAAAATGAGCTGAAGGACTAAACCATCTTTGCCGAAAAAAACCCTAAATGGGATCACAAAGAGTAGAACACAACTGAAACAGCTCAATAATAACAACAACCTGCCTCTCTAGATAATACAAGCATTTAAATGGAGAAAAAAAAAGTTAAAATAAATTGTTGTACAGTCTGTCTCCCTTACCTGGAATGCTTGCCCTTCTTTGCCCTGCTTCCTGGAATCTCCAGATTCATTCAAGGTTCAGCTTAAGCGCCACCTGCTTTCGGAGGCCTTTCTGATCCCCACTGCTGTCTGTGGTTTGCATCCTACCCTCTGAAATTACTTTTTATTTATCTTGTACATATTTTATGTTTACCTATGCAAACATGTTGTTTCTGTCCCATAGAAAATAAGCTCCCTGAGGATAGCTATATTCTTATTTTCGTCTTTATATGCCCAGCACCTAACCTAGTGCCTGGCATACACAGCAGGTACTAATGAATACTTGTTGAATTGATTGGGATTGAATTGTTGAAACTCAACCTCAAATAAGGACATTTAGAGTTTGCCATTGGGTGGAAGAAATTGAGATAGGAAGATAGTCTGCTTTTTGTGTGTATATACTCTCTGTGCATGTTGAGTCAACAAGTTAACAAGCATTTATTAAGTACCTACTATGTGCCAGGCTCTGCACTGTGCATTGGGAATACATAGAGATGCAGAACACATTCCCTGATCTCAAGGAGCAGTTTAACAAAGGAGACAACATGAAAACATTTATGTACAAACAAGATATATCCAGGACAAACTGGAGAAAGTCAACAGAAAGAAGCACTAGCATTAAAGAGGACCAGGGAAGGCTAGTGGCAGAAAGTAGGATTTTAGCTAGGACTTGAAGGGAGGAAGGACAGAGGAGGGAGAGAATTCTCTTAACAGTAACAGGAAAGTTAGTGAGGGAGAAGAATTTATGGAAAAATAATGAATTCTATTCAGACATGTTGAGTTGAAGACATCTATGAGACATCCAGTTCAAGATGTTCAACAGGTAGGTGAAGATGAGAGTCTGAAGATCAAGAGAAAGATATGTGTGTAATACATGTGTGCATTTCCTGCATGTGCACATGTGGATGCATGCCTACACATATGGCTGTGTACATGTATGCTCCTCTTATATTTTCCCTCCCCTTCATCCTAAAACACGAAGCCAAACTCAGGGGAAGGATGGGGAAAGGGGTGTAGAGGAGGAAAAAAATCACTGTACAGATATCTTTCTTGACTTTTTCCATTCCCTAGAATTGTGAAACCTTTATATCCTAACCTCCCCTCTCCCAAAAATTGAATAGCTGAAACCCTATAAAATCCATACTTCTTAATTAGTCATCCTCCTCCAAAACCCCAGATGTCTCTTCCAGATTCCCAGCAGACATTGGGACTCTTGAAGCTCCCCATTCTGGGCCTCTATTCACCAATCCAACAGCCTAGGAAGAGTACAGGGAGAGGCCTTGGGCTCAAAGGGAAGATAGACAGTACACCATCACAGGAGTGTGCTGGGGCCTACACAAACAGGCTTGTGAGCATCAATTGTTAAATTTTCTATCTGACTATTACATCTTGATAATCAACAAATGCCACAAAGAAGGTCCTGATTTATTGTTTTTGTTAATTGTCTGGTCTTAAGGAAGTGATGGAGAAAAATATTAAATCAGATTAAACTAAAAATATAGTATGGAGATAGAGTTTTTTTTCAGAAAGCCAGTCGTTAAACATTTACTAGCACTCTCCTGTAGTACTGTTCACTGGTGGCCTCCATTCCAATGGAGCTTAGGCTGAGTCCACATAGAAACAAATGGTAAGAATCTACTTTGTTTGCCCATCATCAGGAATCACAACAAATGGGGCTGCATTAAGTTTAATGCAGGAACAGGTGTCGGTATCCATGCTGCTGGAAGGGGAATTGAGGGATAGATAAAGAACAGCATCAGAAGCTCATGCTTCTTGATGCCTGTCCGACTGCCCATGTCATAATCCAGATGTTGTAGAGCAAGGACCATAGCCCTGGGGTACCTCTTGTGGGCAGCAGATTTTAGACGAGCTGGGAAATCTACATAGCTTCCACATCCTTGGATGGTATCAGGAGATGATCTCCTTTTTACTTCTTGTGTGAGTTTTGTGAGGCTCCCTATAGTATTCCGCCTCAGAAATCAATAACAAGGGACACATCCTTTGAGTTTTGGGGGAGTTCAGAAGAGAACTGAAGGCAATCTTCACTTGTTTGTGAGTGTCAATCAAGGGGATCTGAGAAATAAACTAAGAACATGGTTTGGGTCAGCTATTGGGAAAGTTTGCCTATGAGGTGATTTGACTGCAAGTTCTTAGAGTTAGTTTATTCTTGAGAGAAGCATCTAAGTCAGGGTCTCCTCCTCCCACTTAGGTAGGAAGCCATGACCAGGAAGTTCTGTCCAGGGCATCTTTCCCCACCTGATAACTGCCTAGCAAACCCAGCCAATGGTGCATCAAGGAGACTGAGCTTACTGCCATGCCATTTTCTTTTTTTGAGAATATGGTATTCTTCTGATGGGGTCATCCCTAATGGATGAGGGAAACATCCATCCCTGAGGGGTATAGGCCCAGGAAATTACATTGTCTGCCCAACCTCCAGGCAGGCCAATATGTTTATGCAAGAAAAGCCTTGATGGAGAAAAGAAGTAACTAAAGAGCAGACTAAAAATAAAAGAGTAAGAAAAGAAAGGGAAGGCCCAACAAACAGCTTTATTGAGTACAGGGGCTTTTAACCTGGGATCCATGGATCCTTTCCAAGGAATTGTGGATGGATTTCAGGGGTTCTGTGAAACTGGAATTTTAATATGTTGACAACTATATTTCAACATAAATGGTTTCCTTTGTAATCCTATGTATTTTATTTTATGTATTTGAAAACACTATCCCAAGGAGCAAATAGGCTTCCACAGACTGCCAAAAAGGGCCATAACACTAAAAAGGTAAAGAAACCCTGGCCTAATGATATTGAATGTGGAGAATATAGACTGATGTATATATGAGTCTACTGATAAAACTACTTGTTGTCTCCCCGACAAGATGCCTCCCTGAGTCAATTCCCAAAGATAGTGGGGTATGAAGGAATAAATTCACATTTACATAGTTAAATACTACAAGTATTATATTTCTATTTTACAGACAAGAAAACTGAGACATGGACAGGCCAAGTGACTGGTACCCATGGTCACATAGCTAGTAGCATTAAAGCCACAATTCAACTACAAGTCCAGCTGTCTTTCCACTATACCACAATGCCTTCCAATCTACACTAAGACTGACACAGGTTTAAGAGGGAAAGCTTGCACACTTTCATTCCCTAGCAAAATAGCACCAACCAGGATGCCCATTTGTGTCCTGATTTATAAGACAATAACTCTTGAACTTATTAGGGCCAAATTCAATAGTGACCCTGAAGTTAGGCCAAATCTTCAGTCCAGACAGATTAATTAATCTAATCGGGTCTATCTTGCAAAGAAAATTGGATGTGTACTCTTTGGATAAGGATTGTATTTGAGCGATAAGAGAAGTTCCAATGAGATGCTGATTTATTGCAGAGAAAGGCCCTAGTGGGGCTCACTACTGAATTCAGAAGCTCATATGTTGGCATTTGAGTCTGTTGGATTTGTGTAAAGTTGTATAAGGCAGAGATTTTCTGTCTGACATTTTGCAAAGGAGCTTCAAGGTGAGATTCTAACTAGAATCTGGTTTCCCTTCCTGGCCTAACAGAATGGGCCCCAAAGCCATGCGTTGCCACAGTCAGGAATGTAAGGCACTTTGATCGGTGAGAGCAGGAAGGCAGCAAATGACCCCAATGCGGGCACCAGCCGCTTTCCCATCCTGAGGCTGCCTAAAAGCAGGGAGATCCCAGGATCTCAGGCTGATGGTCATTAAACTGGCCTTTATACTAGAAGACCAAGAAACTCAGGAAAGACCTCAACATGGCGGAGCAGTAGGGCTCTAGGAAGTCTGACTGTTGTTGTTCAGTCGTTTCAGTCGTGTTTGACTTTCCATGACCCCATTTGAAGTTTTTTTGGCAAAGATACTGGAGTGGTTTGCCATTTCCTTCTCCAGATCATTTTACAGATGAGGAAACTGAGGCAAACAGGGCTAAGTGACTTGCCCAGAGTCACACAGCTAGTAAGTGTCTGAGGAAGTCTAATTACTTGGGTGGTTTTCCCTCTGTTGGTGATTGTGTTGTGTGTATCCCTGAGTAAAGCCTTGGACATTAGCCCATGCTGTAAGCAGCTTGAGGTATTAGACACAGAATATCCCCAAGAGCTGGACAATGATGGCTGTTGTACCACTTCAGTGACATCTGGATCCCTAAAACTTAACATCTTAGTCCTTCCCTATTCTCGTGGGATTACACGTATCAGAAGTCACAGGATTTGGGTAGTCAGCAACAACACAACAGATCCAGAGACACAGTCCTCCTCACTGTTCCTCGAACACATGTCAATCAATCTCAACATTTGCACTGGCTATCCCTCACACCTAGAACACTCTCCCTCCTCATCTCTGCCTCCTAACTTCCCTGGTTCCCGTCAAGTCTCAGCTAAAATCTTACCTTCTACAGGAAGCCTTTCCCAGTCCTCCTTAATCTTACTACCTTCCCTCTGAGGTTACCTTGAATTTATTCTGTGTGTATTTTTTTGTTCATATTGTCTCCCCCATAAGACTGTGAGCTCCCTGAAAGCAAGGGCCTGTTTCTGCCTCTTTTTGTATCACTAGTAGCTGGCATATACTGAGCATTTAACAAATGCTAGTTGATTGACTTCCGGGCTCAAATTCTTTATCTGTTAAATAAAGGGCTTAGACTAGATAATCTATAAGGTTCCTTCCAGTTGCTCTAGATCTGAAGTATAGAATTAAAGATAACCATGAAAATGGAAATTCTAAAACACTGACAATGTCTTAACCATATGATAATAAAAATCTGACATTTAGATAGTCCTTTTTACTTTAGATACATGATTAAATTCCATTCAAAATGCAATTATTAAGTACCTGCCATATACAAGGCACTGTGTTAGTCATTAGCAATCCACAGACAAAAATGAAGCGGTTTCTTGATCCTCACAACCACCTGCCCTAGGTCATGGAGATAATAAGCATCAGAGCAAGGACTCAAAGTCAGGTCACATATGGGTTAGGAAACTGCAAAAGAGCGCTTGGCTTTGGAATCAGGAGGCCTGAGGTGGAATCCCAGCTCTTATATTTGCTGTGTGACCTTAGGAAAGTCACTTCCCCTCTCTAAGCCTCAGTTGCCTCTTGTCAAATGAAAACAACAATATTTGTGCTATCTGCCTCAGGGTTGTTGTAAATGCTTTGGAAACCTTAAACTGCTATCAAAAATGGAAGCTGATGTTCAAATGCTGATTTCAGTGCCTTTTCTGCTATACCAGACTGCATCTGCACAGGCCCAGGAGAACAGTGGTGCTCAGTGGATATGGAGCCTCCAATCCTTGATTCTCTAGAAACCATTTCCCTGGCTCTTTTTGTATCTGGGGATGCAGGGAGGCACCCATGCTCTGAAAAGGCATACTTGGCTACAGCTCTATTTCCGGTTGTATTCCTTTGTCTGCCATCACTTTCTCTGGGACGCCAGTCTAAATCCCAACCCATGCATATTCTGCCCATTCTCCTCGACGTGGGGTTGACAAGTAGGTGTGCCTGGAGACTGCAATAATACCAAATGCCAAATCGAGCATCTTGTGAGAGAAACAAACAATGCCTGTAGGTTTCTTCACAGATCGTTGAGAAATTGTTTTCCTTTTTTCAAAGTGTGTAAGCGATGCTCTAGCTTCTCCATTTTCTCCCTCCACCTTCCTCCTCTCTACCCCAGAGCTAATTACAAATATTCTCTTTTGGTCTGTGGTTTACGGCTGAGCAGAGCAAATTCACTATGTCTCAGAGACAATGCCCACTGTAAGGCGCCTAGCCAGCTCTGGGACGCTTCATCACCGGAGGACTTGTTTTACATTTCTCCCATTAAACGAGTGCAAGCAAGCTTTCTCCCTGCCTCTCCAATAATGAATTGTCCTCTGGGAGAAGTGTCATTCTCCATTTAATTAACAGTAATGGGGTGAGATTAGCTCCCTTGTTGAATGGACCACCTCAGCAGAGAGGGCTGTTCTCAGGCAGCCAGGGAATGTTCCCCCTCCCTGAACCCTCAATTCTTCATCAACCAGGAAAGCCAGTGCGACACCACTGAGACACCAAGGAAGATGAGGTAATTAAAGGTCCCATTGGCCACGATGACATAGCAGGCCCAGCGTGCTTCGGGGTCAGGCCCTGGATTAAGTTGCTCTAGTTTTCATTCTAGCTATCTTATTCTGTAAGTTTCTTTGCCTCCCAGTCCTCTGAGGTTCCTGAAAAGATGAGCTACTTTTCAGTCTGTGGCTAGAAAGAAAACTGCTGCAATTTTAACTGATTATTAAACCTGCTTCAACTGCCCAAACCTTGCCAGTAAAGCAAATTCTCAATACTAGTACTGTGATAGCAATAATAGTTTCTTGTGTAATTTATGTGTCAGTCAATCAATAAGCTTTTTTTATCTATGTACCAGACACAGTGCTAGGTACTAGGGATGCAAACATTAAAGCTGGACATCATCCACCCTCAAACTAGGGAGACAACAACATTGGGAATTCAACCGGTCACTGACTCCTGACTCAAGATCTAAATAAAATTTGGGAGGATCTCTCCAGCTTTTCACTCTACCCAGAAGAACCCAGGGAATATCAATATCTGATTTGTGCTGCTCTCTTCAAAAAGACCCTCAGCTACTCTGCAAGGACTCAGGCTACCAAGAATTCAAATACAGTAATGATTTGATGTTAGCCTGGAAAAAATGAAGAACAGACTCTAACCCAAGCTCTTTGGCAGTTAGGAAAACTCTTCTCCCTATTCCAGGTCCTGTACCTTCCTTCAGGACCTATATAGTCTACATGACTCACAGTACCAAAAAAGGCATTGGTCCAATTTATATGACTCCATACCATGCCAATCTCCTTAGTTCTGGGTAGGACAAAGTCTATGGGTTTGTCACTCCCTAATGTGATTCTGTCACCAGCTAAAAATATCCTTCTAAGGAACACAAGAACGTACAGACCTCTTTCAAGATCCCATATGCAGCTCAACTTCAATTCTTCTCTTCCTCATGTGTTCCCTGTTATTCAAAAGTAGATCTCTTCTTCCCTATGCAGCCTAGGCATTCCTTGTGAATGATGAGGAGTTTTTTATCTAAGTAGGAGACATTCCACCTCCCCCACCTCATTAAAACATTTACAATCCCTGAAAATAACATCAGTCTTCCCCCCCCCAAATGAAATCTACTGCCCTGTACCAGTAAACAGCAGCAGGTTACATGAGTAACATCCTCACTCATTGCTTCTGTGGAATTGCAGGTCAAGCTGGTCACCTAAAGGATGATCTGGGCTCCTCCACAGTAACTGGCTACACCTCTGAACCAACCCTTGTGGTGGATCTTTGGCCACAATTGCAGACACATGGAGAGGCTGGAGAGGCTGCTTAAAGCTCCCATGGGTCAGATTCCATGGATGGCCTTGAGATCTCCAAACCAGAAAAGTAGACAGAAAAATTAAAGCCTCCAGATTTAGTATCTTTCTGCAGACAAGGATCTCACTAAGACATGATCTGGTGGGGGGATGGGAGGGGGTTCAAATCCCAACTCTGCCATTTACCACCTGTGTGACCCTGAATAAATAAGTCATTCAGCCTCTCTGGTCCTCAGTTCCTTCATCTGTAAAATTACAGGATTGTACTAGAGAGCTTCTAGAGTCCTTTCCAACTCTAAATTCATGATCCTATAACCCTGGAATGAGACAGCCCTGAAAACCTTCTTCTCCCACCCCTCCAAAGGGTGTTTATAAGCAATAAGTGGTTTGAATGCACAATTTCCATAGGGCCTTGAACATCTACTAGGGTGTTTTAGGTTCTTAAACTGAAATCTTAAAAAGGTATTTTAAAGGTATTTTAATAACTATATTTCAATATAATTGGTTTTCTTTGTTAAACCTATGCATTTTATTTTATTCATTTAAATGCATTATTATGAGAAAAGATCCATGAGCTTAAATTAACTTGCCTGCCAAAGGGATCTATGACACAAAAATATGTTGAGAACCCCTGTTCCAGGGCTATTTTGTCTAAATAGTCTCTCAATGATGTGGTATGGGATAGTTTCCCATTGATCTGCTCTCATGTTTTGACAGGACATCAAGATTTTATAACAGACTCTGTCCCCTGGCTGGAATTTTTGACAACAAGTTAAGCACATATATCACTGTTTGTTCTTCTGAGCCAAGGCCACAGCCAGGCAACAGCCTTTCTTCAACTGGTCTCTCAGCTGAATAAGGGTCTCTATCAATATACTTAGAGACTCCAAAGCATAGGCTAACAGATAGCCACCAGCTCTTGCCCAAACATTGGCATGTATGGAATAAAGCCTACGGTTTCATTCCTGATAGTAGTATAGGCATGCACTGAAACAGCCACATGTCTAATCTACCAAGCCTTTCTCAATGTCTGCAGTATGTACAACAGGTTATAATTAAAATTATCTGGCTACAGGCCTCTGAGAAGGGTGATATGACATGGTTCTAGATGTCTTCTCAATCCCTCCCAGGTCAAATGTGTCCTTCTAGAACCTGTTCTCAAAATCTTGACTCAATCAAAATGAACCCTAGCAGGGAAGCTGAACACCCATAAAATTCTGGCCACGGGGGGAGTCTTGTAGGTGCTGACTCGGCAGGGCTGGACATGCTGGGTAGTGATCTGTCTTCACTAGGGTGTTGTTCTTGTTCTTCTGATCTCCTTCCAGAGACAAGAAGTAATAAAGCCAGTTAGATTCTGATATGGTACTCTAAGGTAAAGCTACAGCTTTGCAACAATAGTTTATCTTCAGGAAAACAAAATCAAATTGCCAAGGGCCATGTCTCTTTCTTGGCCAGTATCACTTACTATTCTTATGTCCTTAATCTGTAACTAGGCTTCAGTCCTTCCATATACTGACTAGGTAGGAAAGACTGGCTCAAACCTACATTTACATCCATCTATGGCACTCTCTCCACATAAAGTCCTAGATTCTTTGCTGCATTTTCTTCTTTTAGGGGCCTTGTTCCTTCACATCATGAATTGACCCTTCTTCCCAAGAAAATCACTTTAGTTTCTGATGAACAAGACCCAAATAGGACAGGATAACCACACCCACATTGGTTCTGCCTGGTTGGTAATGTATGCTGAACTTTTATTTGGCTAGGGCCTCTATCCATCTCTAGCAGGTTGGAAAGGGGAAGCAAGTAAGCATTTATTAAGCACCTATTATGTACCAAGCACTGTGTTAAATGTTTTATAAATATACCATTCAATCCTCACAACAACCCTGAGAAGTAGGTAATATTATTATCCCCATGTTATAGTTGAGGAAATTAAGGAAGACAGAGGTTAAGTGACTTGCCCAGGGTCACATAGCTAGTTAGTATCTGAGGCCAGATTTAAACTAATCTCAGAGCTCTATCTACTGTAGTACCTAGCTGTCTCTGTGGTCTATAATTTGACATTTGTCAGAAGAGGTATCTGAGTTTTTTGTCTGTCCATACCTAAAAGTGAGCCTTGTATACAACAATCAATAAATCAAAGAGCATTTATTAAGTACCTCTTATGCGCCAGGTGGCAGCTAGATGGTGCAGTCTATAGAGCACTGATCTTAGAATCAGGAAAACTCATCTTCATAAGTTCAAATCTGGCCTCAGACACTTACTAGCTGTGTGACATTGGGCAAGTCACTTAACTGTTTGCCTCATTTTTCTCATCTGTAAAATGAGCTGGAGAAGGAAATGGCAAACCACTCCAGTATGTCTGCCAAGAAAACCCCAAAATGGGGTCACGGAGAGTAAAACATGACTGAAACAACTGAACAACAATAACAAATGTTCCAGACACTGCACTAAGCACTGGGGATGAAAAACAGAAACAAAAGGCATAATCCCAAAGCTTTTCAGTGACAGCTATGGTCAAGAACTCCAACACATGCACAGGATAATAAGTTTCTCCATTAATGAGTCTCCCACTGGAAAATTCAAAAAGCTTGGGGTAGCCATCACTCTCTAGGTAGAAAATTTCCCCTAGGCTAGAGGTTCTCAACCTTTTTTATGTCTTAGATTCCTTCGGCAGTTTTAAATATATCAAATAAAATACATGGGATTACAAAGGAAACCAAATAAATTGAAATACAGTCATCAAAACACTTTTAAAAACCAGGTCCCAGGACCCCAAGTCAAAAACGTTTGCTCTAGGCCATCCAGATTAACATTAGGGGGCCTGTTTAGACCCCAAAAAGCAAGCACTGATGCTTGCAGAAGGCAGCTAACTTAGTCCTTAAAAGCCTGGCCACACTTCTCATTCCCGCAATCAACAAGATATACCAGTGAGGACGTCCAAACTAGATGGTTCCTTTCACTCTTCCTCCCAGCCATATATCCATGGGTGACATCACTGAGAGCAACTTCACGATAGTTCTTCACAAATCTCCAAAACAGTCTGCATAACTCCCAATACCAGTGAAGGGGAAAGACTAGATGATCCCGTGGTGTTTGTGGTCCTGGGCTGTGCCAACTACTCTAGTACTGGCCAGGGCAAGGCTCCTGGGTTTGCTCAGCCTCACTGGAGCTCTGTCACCTCGTCAGCAACCCCGTCTGGTGCTGGCTCCTTGTTACAAATGCCACTCTTAAAGGGCCCTGTGCATGCGCCAAACTCTATCTGGGTCCTGTGTACATTTTGGTGTCAGTATCCCTTCTGGCCATCTTATTTCCAGAAGCAAATTCCTTCTTGTGCATGCACCCCAGTCATTTCCCATGGGGGAGAGACTGACCAACATGCTACTATGCTCACATTTCCGGAGTACCTGAAGGCTTGCTTACAAAGCACTTCCCTCACAACAACCTTGTGAGGCAGTTTAGGATTTAAAGCTAGAATGAAGTTTCCAGTTCATTTAGTTCAATCTCTACATTTTGTATTTTACAATTAAGTTAAGAAAGATAAGAGAAAAAACGATTTGCCCAGGGCCACAAAGGTAGTAAGTAGGGAATCCAAGGTTCAAATCTGACTCCAAAGCCAGTGTTCCTTCCTGTGTAAGTGACCCTTAAGACCATTTTACTGATATGGACTCCGAGTCTCAGAGAAGGGAAGTAATTTGTCCATAATCCTAAGACTAGCAAGTGTCAGAATCAAAATTTATACTTAGGTCTCAGTTTAATGAAGTTGATTAGAGATGATGGCTAAGTCTTTCCTGTCAGAGAAAGGAAAGGTTAAGATTATGGGTATAATCTTCCTAAATTCTGGCTTCTTACACTCACAGACAAGTAGCCACTCCCATCCCTTGGAGCTGTTTCTCCTTCATTAATCAGCCTTCTGTCTCTGTCTCCTAGAGAATGCCACAGGACAGTACTAGGAGAACTCTCTGGGTATTCGCCCACTGCTGAGTCACTATAGTTCTTTAGCCAAGTTACTTTCCATCACAGAGATGTAAGAAGAAATTCAGAGGTTTAGAGAGCTGATTGGCAGGTCTGAAAGTTTTCTAATCTAACTTTCTTTCTAAACTATACCTGATCCACTTTGTGGTAGTAGTCACTTATCAATTAATAGGACTTAGAACTGAAAGACCTCCAAGATTATGTGACCCAAACTCAACAGTTCCAAAACAGAACTCATTGTCTCTCTCCCTCCTCCTTCCCCCACCCCACAACAGCTTCAAGACATATTGTAGGTGTAGACCAGCATCTATTCAAAACCATTGCTCAGGATCAGTCAACCAGAAGACACATTAGTTCAAAGCAAAAGACATTTGATTGTCCAAGACCATTGTGGCCACAGGCAACTAGAAAAAAACAGCAAAAATCCTAAGGCTAATATTAACTCTATTCTTGTTTTTTTTAACTGATACCCTCCTATCCGGCTTCTCTTCAGGTTCCTGATTTAGGTTAATAAATTAGTCTCAACCCCCATTTTACAACTGGCCTTCTAATCTTCATTCTTTCAAAATATTCCCCACATTTCAATTAACGTAATTGGCAAATGTAAATGTGAAATTTGGAAGGAAGGTTCTTTTTGACCCTCATGACAACCTTGACTGCCATGCAAATCGACTTGGAGCAATACAAGTAAAACCAAGTAAAGTTAATGAAGGCTTATTTCGCTCTTTCCTTCCTTTATTTCTTTCTTTCTTCTTTCCTTCCTTCCTTCCTCTGCCCTTGTCTCTTTTTTCTGCTTTCCTGCTTTGAGTGTGCTTTCCTTCTAACAACAAAATCTCTGGTATCCCCAAAGTTATGTTTTCATGGATCTCTGTTCTCATCAATGTGGGTATTCCCTCCAACAGTACAGGTAGCAGTCCCTCCACACCTTCTCAGACTGTGCAACTTTGCCCCATGTCCTCCATATATCTTCCATGAAGAATCCACCCAGTACAATGTAGAACTTCCTCTAGCTAGCAGTTCTTAACTTGGGGTCTGTCAACTTGGTATTTAAAAAATTGTTTGATAACCGTTTTTCAATCTAATTCGTTTTTCTCATAATCCTATATATTTTATTTTATGCATTTCCAAATGTTATTTTGAGGGAAGGTCCATAAGCTTCACCATATTGCCAAAAGGGATCCAGGACACACATAAAAGATTAAGAATCCCTGCTCTAGCACTTTCTTTTTTTAACATTTCATGGGCACCACCAGTGCAACACTTAAACTTCCATCTGTCATTCCTCATTCTTGCTTCATGACCTGCCCAGCGTGATTTTTTCCAATCACACATTTCCTGCATGATATCTCTTCTGACACCTCTTTTACAAAGGTCATTATTGGAAAGATGCTACCATATACTTAGACAAATCATGCATCTTTTTATTGACCTGTGAGTCACTCCTTTTTTTTATTCTTCAGGATTGTAGTGTTCACAGCCTTATGACATCCTGAGGAGAATAACAGTGGGGATTTTTTAATGGGTTTTTATTTCACAGAGTAGTTTGGGATCACTGAAAGTGCTACAGTTTCCACAGGTGGTAAATAATATGGCTGAGCTTCAAACTCAGGGCACTAACCCCCTGAATCCAGTGCTATCTCCATGGTCCTATGTGAATCTCAGAGCTGGAAGGGGTCTCAGAGGGAGGACTTTCTAGCCCAATCCCCAATATGAGAGGCAGTATAGGCTAGTGGAACTTGTGCTAATCTTAGTGTCAAGAAATCCTGGGTTTAGGGGCAGCTAGGTGGTGCAGTAGATAGAGCACAGGCCCTGAAGTCAGGAGGACCTGAGTTCAAATCCAGCCTCAGACCAAACACTTGACACTTACTATCTGTGTGACCCTGGGTAAATCACTTAACCTCAATTGCCTAAAAAAAAAAAATTTAAATTAAAAAAAAAAGTCCTGGGTTTGAATCCCACTTCCCTGATCATGGGCTAGGCATTTCCCCTCTCTCTCTCTTTCAATTGACTGTCTTATAAAATAGGTGTAATACCTGTAGTACCTATCTTACAGGTTTGTTGTAAGTCTCGAGTAAAACAAATATAAGTAATATGCTTTGCAGCCTTAGAGCACTATATAAAAATGTCAGCTATTGTTAAAGATGTTCTGCACTTGAAAAGAAGAGACCTGAACTTGAATTCTGGATCTGACACTAATTGTGCAACCATCACAACTCACTTGGCCTCTCTGAGCTTCATGTCCCTCACCTGTACAATACAATAATAGGTGTTACCATTACAATAATAGGTGTTTTTCACCCACTTTGTTTTTCCTGTGTGGGTAGTTAAGCCTATGTCTTTCAAATAATCATGCATTTCACAGAGGGGACTAGGTAATGTTCTAGGTCTCTCTAGTTCTATTAGTATCCTTCTTTCTAATAATCTAGGTTCACAACCTCGGAGTCATTTTCTATCCTTCTTTGTCCCTCAACCCTCATACTTAATCAATTACCAGTTCTGTCATTTTACCTCCACAACATTTTACCTCTACAACTTGAGAACAGCTAGGTGGTACAGTGCCAGACCTGGAGTTAGGAAGACCTGAGTTCAAATATGGCCTCAGACACTTACTAGCCGTGTGACCTTGGACAAGTCACTTAAGCCTGTTTCCCTCAATTTTCTCATCTGTAAAATAGAAGTAAAAATAGTACCTACCTCCATGAGTTGTGAGAATCAAATGAAATAATAATTATAAATTGCTTAGCACAGTGCCTAGCACATAGTAAGAGCTATATAAATGTTAGCCATTATTGTTGTTATTACGACATCTCTTGCCTCTATCCCCTTTTCTCCATTCACAGAGCCACCTCCTAGTTCAAGCCCTCTTCACCTCTCACTAGACTATTGAAACCCACTCCAAACTATCTCTCTGCCTCCATTCACTCTCCTCTCCAATCCATCATTGTAACAACTAGCAAAGTGAGAGTCCCACTCCCCTGCCCAGAAACTCCACTGACCACTTAGCGTCTTTGGGATAAAATATAAACTTTAGGATAAAATACAAATTCTCCATTTTGACATCTAAAGCCCTTTCCAATTGGATTCTATCCTACCCTCAACAGCCACATTACTCCCATTCATGAACTTTAGGGTCTAGCCATATTAACCCATTTGCTGTTCTTCACATTCAACATTCCATCTTTCCTCTCTATGCCTTTGCCAAAACTGTCCACCCTGCTTGGAATGCCCTCCTGGCCCAGCTGAGGGGGCTTTCTCCTATAGATGAGACCTAAAGAGATGGAGTGACTTGCCTGAAGGTCCAAGTGCCAAGAGCCCAGCTCTTCAGCATGGAGTTCACCACTACTTACCTAGGTCTAAAGAGAACCTAATAAGGCCCATGGCTGCCACTCCTTCTCCCTCAGCAGGCATTTAGAGTGTTTTTAGATGTGGATTGCCTGGGGAAGCATGAGAGTTTGAATCATTCCAGAACAGCAGGATGTTCCCTGAGGCTCTCTCAGATATAGCCAGGGGAACTAACCATACATAATAAACCAGGAGCAGCCACAGGCCTTTAGCCTGAAGGCCAAATGAAAGCAAGACTCCAAGAACCACCTTTCTCCACCCCGCTCCAGCACAAACTGCAGGCCTTCTTCTGGTAAGAGAATAACTTCATTCAGAGGCAGGATCAGGCTCTAAGGGGGTTCAGGGTTTAATCATTCTCCCTTTTGGTTCCTGCTAAAGAAGGAAGAAGGCTAAAGAAAGAGGTTACCAAAAGAAGTAACCTTTTCCCCAGAGAGCCAAACATTCCTCTGGAGAAAGCTCAGGGGAACTAACTAGCCAGGCCCAGCCTGACTGGTGGCTCCTGGGGCCAGGAGGGAATCCAGAGGATCTATACTGAGACTGCGCCAAATATAAGGTTCATTCTCTACTCCCTCATTTTCTGCTCCCCCAAATTCTAATTTTCTATGAGCCATCTTGAGATTCAGAACACCTTGTTCTGGTCACAGGATTTCAGGAGTTATAGCTAGAAAGGTCCTTGAAGATTAACTTTCCTATTTTATAGATAATCACAATAATGATGATGAGGAGGAGGAGGAGGAGGAGGAGGCAGCATGATGCAATAAAGGGCCAGCTTTCTAATCAGAAAGACCAGGGTTCAAGTTCTACTTCAGACACCTTCTAGCTATGTGACAAAAGGCAATTTCCTCAACCCCTCAGTGCCCCTGGCCACAATCTCTAACATTGTAAATTACAAACCAAATGCTGATCTATTTTGATGGAGATAGCTTCCACACTAGGTATTACCTATACTGAAGAAATCACAGGATTAAAAGACGTCATCGGGAAGATGTATGATAGAAAAAGATGAGCTGGTCATGTGGTGAGAGCAAAGTGAATGGCCTAAGTTCTCCACTAGTATCTTTGAAATATCAGAAGAAAAAGAGGAAGGTCTCCATCATGTTGGGTTAAGCCTCCAGTGAACTTATGGAAGGACATGGCAAGAGTCATGTAGGATAGACCAGAGTTTCAGCAAACTATGGCCCAGGCCAAATCCAGCCTAAGCCTGGAATTAAGAATGGTTTTTACATTTTTTAAATGCAATAAAACTTTATTTAAAAATACAAAAGCCATTCTTAGCTAGTGGGTCTTACAAAAAGCAGGTAGCATCCTGGATTAGCCCATAGGCAATAGTTGGAAAGAATATCCAAGTTAAGTCAAGAAGCATTCATTAAGGACCCACTATGGGGAAGGGAAGAAAGGCAAAAAAAGTCTCTGCCCTCAAAGAGCTTATAATCTAATGGAGGAGACAAACGTAACATCCACCTACAAACAACATATATACAGGATAAATTGGAGGTAATCTCAGAGGGAAGGCACTAGCAATAAAAGGTACTGGGAAAAGTTTCTTGTAGAGATGAGATTTTGGTAGAGCTGTGAAAGAAGGCAAGAGGCAGAGACGAGAAGGGAGATCATTCCAGGATAGGAAACAGCCAGTGAAAACATTTAGAGTCTAGAGATGGAGAATCTTGCGCAAGGAACAGATAGGAGACCAGTGCAATTGTACTATAGCATATGTCTTAAGCCAGTGCCATTGTACTGCAGAGGATGTCTTAGGAAGATTCTGAAGATCATCTGGCCAGATAAAATATTGAACACTGAGGTCCCTTCTCAAGCTAAACTATCAAGCATTCAGTCGCTACTGCAGAAAGCACAACTCCACTGGGCTGGCCATTTGTTTGCCTAAAAGACTATTTTGTAAAGGACTCATACAAGGTGAGCACTCACATGGAGGCCAGAAGAAGCAACACAAGGACACTCTCAAGGTCTCTCTGAAGAATTTTGAAATTGAATGTGTGACATGGGAGACACTGGCAAAGTGCCCAGCATAGCATGCCCATATCAAAGAAGACAGTATACTCTATAAGCAAAGCAGAATTACAGTAGCTCAAAAGAAAATTGAGATGCACAAATTTAGAGACATCCCCACTCCAAATGTTCACGTGGATTATTTGTGCCCAACCTGTGATAGAGCCTTCTGAGCTCATATCGGTCTGATAAGCCGTTGGACACACTGTACCTTGACCCCAACAATATCATTTTGGTCCCCTTCAAGCATGAATGACAACAACCAAGTAGGTGGTGGACGAACAACAAAGTCCACAATATTCAAGATGTATTGCCACTGGGCAAGTTTCAGGAGCATAGGGTCATTCTATTCCTCTTTAAGAATGAAGGACAACCAACCTATCAATGTGGAAGAGAGTAAGATATACTAAGACTGGAGAGATAAGAAGGAGACAGGTTATGAAGGGCTTTAAAAGCCAAACAGAGGAATTTATATTTAATCCTGGAGGTAATAGGGAGCTTCTGGAATTTATTAAATTGTAGGGTGACATAGTCAGACCTACACTTTAAGATCACTTGAAGAGCTGAGTGGAGGATGTATTGGAGAGAGACTTGAAGCAGGAAGAACAACCAGCAGGCTATTGCAATTGTCAAGATGTGAATTGATAAGGGCCTGCACCAGAATGGTGTCGGTGTGAGAGAAGAGAAGGTAGAAGCAATAGGATTGGATAACAGGTTGGATATGGGGGGAGAGAGGGGGAGAGAGAGCGGAAGGTCAAGGATGACATCTAGGTTGCAAGCCTGGGTGATTGAGAAGATGATGGTGCCCTCAATAGCAATAGGAAAGTTGGTAAGAAGGGAGGGTTTGATAATGAATTCTGTTTTAGACATGTCAAATTTAAGATGTTTCCAATATATACAATTTGAGGTGCCCAATAGGTAGTTGGAGGTGTGAGGCTGCAGGTCATCCAAACTGATGAAATTACAACATGGTGGAAAGACCATGGACTCTGAAGTCAGAGAGTCTAGGTTCAAATCTTTCCTCTGATGCCTGCTATCTATGTGACATTGGGCAAGTCACTTAGGGTCATTCTCATCTATAAAATGAGAAGTCTGGACTAGATGATCTCTGAGGTTCCTTCCAGTTTTAGATTTCTGATTCTATGGTCCTTGAGTTCATAGATCCTTTTGAACAATTGGAATTATCCAAAGCCCAGAGTTCCATTCCTAAATTGTCAGGTCATGGTGGTCTTGTCCCAAGTATCTGGAACACCTGCTACCCTAGTTGGTTTTCATATCTTAGACATTAAATATTAGAGCTGAAAGAGGCCTTACTTAACACATAAAAGATCAAAACTGAAAGGAATTTTAGAAATTAATCCAAAACCCTCACTTTATAGATAAGGAGACTGAAGCCTAGGGAGATGAAGTGATTTGTCCAAGGTCACACAGTTAACAGAAGTAAGACTAGCACTCAGATCTTCTGACTGCTGATGCAGCATCCTCTCCACTAGGGAGATGTAGTAAATCGGGTACTAGGCCTGGAGTCAGAAAGTCTTCAGTTCAAATTTTACCTAAGACACTTATAAGCTGTGTGACCCTGGGCAAGTCACTTAACCTCTGTTTACCTCAGTTTTCTCAACCATAAAAAGGGAGTAGTAATAGTAGTACCTACCTCCCAGGGTTGTTGTGAGGATCAAATGAGATAATATTTGTAAAAGCACTTAGCACAGAGCCAAGCATATAATAAGACCTTAATAAATACTTGCCTCATCTACTCCTTCCTCCCTTTCCCCAGCCCATAACATGGTACCTTTGTACATACCTTCTTCTCCCCTCCTACTTTCACTTCCTTACAAGATGATAAATCCTGGATGTACTATTTTGTACTATGATCATTAAGTGAGGAAATTCTGGTCTTTCTTTTTTGCTTGGGCAACAAGATTAAATAGATATTCCTTCCTGAGAAAAACTGAAAGGGATATAGGGAATTCTCTACCCAGTAGAAAAATTCCTCAGCCCCAGCATCATCATCAATTCAGCTAGCTTTTGTGAGCATGTGGTAAACAGGGCATCTTTAGAGAGAGCCACAACAGGTCAGCTCCTGTAATATTCTTTCCTTTGTAGCAAGGAGATCTTGGAAAGTTTACAACATCAGTTTCTCAACTGGAAGAAATATATGAACAAACACAACCTGAGCTATCCCGATATGCAGGGCATCTTCTGCTGTTCCAATATCAAACAGAAAGACAGGAAATTGGCAAATCTTAGATCCCAGCAGCTATGTCCATGCAAAATGCCCTTACTTTTAAACAATATGACTGAATCTGCCAGAAAGACATACTGAAAATTCATCTAGCTAGCCGCCAAATGGTGCCCTGGCTTGCACTCCAAGGAGAAAACCAAGGCTGATCACAACTCTGCTGCGCAATTTAACACAGAGCTGTCACTCTCTCTATTTGGCCCATAACTATTATTGTTGTGGTTCATAGAATCATAAGGATTAGAGCTGAGAGGAACTTTAAAAGATCACTTACTCCAATTCTTCTCTTTTACAATTGAAGAAACTAATGCCTGAAGAGGAAAGCACTTTTGCCAAGATGATGCGTGTAGTGAAGAGCAGAGTTAAGATTCAAACAAGTTCCTTTGACTCCAAATGTATGGTTTTTCCACTGAAGCTTGCTGCCTTTTTCTGGCTAAACTAGAAGGGTACTATGCACATTCTTGCATATGCCAGTATTATCCCCTTTAAGAAACAGAAGAGTTCAAGGCCAGCATGGACAAGTCTACCATCAGAATATGCTCCACCAGAGCATGAGCTGAGCACAACAAACTGTCATAAGTGAGAGACTTGGAGATCTCAGGAAGCCATGCCTTTCCAGCTTTGCTGGTCTCTTTAGCTCATTTTCATTTTGTTCTTATGCCAGCTCCCTTACTCCATCATGCGCTGTCACCCCTTTACTCCAGTCTCTAACTCTGGGATATTTAAGCCTGGCTTCTGTTTTTACCATTTCCATTAGCAAGCTTCACTCTCTACCTCTTCAGTTTTGACCCTTAGATCTAGACTCTGTTTTACTTATCTCCATTTCTGATTCTATCTCCCAGAAATACTACCACTACTTGCACCAAACCTGTGCAACACATAGCCTCTTAACTGCTGATAAGATTTAACACTTGCCTCAGCACTTGACTCCAAGTAAATGGAAATAACAGATGGACAATCCAGACTGGCATGGAATAAAAAAAAAAGCCAAGTCTTTTACTAGGTCTACATAGATCTCCCACATGGCTGAAACACCCCTTCTTCATCTCTACCTATCAAAAATTTTTTCTTCTTTCAAGGCTCAGCTCATGAGCTATCTCCATCATGTAGACTGCCTTTCCCAATCCCTCTTAATTCTATCCTGTATATATCACACTGTGTGTGATATCTTCCCCATTAGATTGTGAGCTCCTCAACACTGAGAACTGTCTTTTTTTTTCTTTCTGACTCCCTACCCCACCTCCTTTAACACAGTACCCTTTTTGTTATTTAGTCATTTTTCAGTTATGTCTGATTCTCTGTGATTCTTCTGGGGTTTTCTTGGCAAAGACACTGAAGCAGCTTGCTGTTTCCTTCTCTAGCTCATTTTACAGATGAGGAAACTGAGGTAAACAGGATTAAGTGACTTCCCCAGGATCACACTGCCAGATTTGAACTCAAGAAGAGGAGTCTTCCTGACTCTGAGGTAGTACTCTATCCACTGTATCACCTAGCTACTCTAGCACAGTTCCTGGCACTTAATAAATGTTTATTGACTGACTGACATTCAAATGAAAATGATTTCTCCTTCCTCAAATGTTGTTAGAGTACTTTGCCTGGATCCCCCCCTTATCACTATCATACCTTGTATCATACTAATTTGGGTGTAAGTCATATTCCCCACTGTGTGATTAGAAACTCCTTGAAGGCAGGGACTGTCTTAGTTTCATCTTTGCATTCTCCAGCAAGGAGCACAGTGCCTAGCAAAAAATAAGCATGTACTACATGTCCATTAAACTGAATTTTGAATTCAATCACAATAAAATTAGATGTGTAGTCTATTTATTCACCAGATATTATATATAAAGAAACCACTATATTTCTCTGTCCTGAAATTCTACAGTGTTTTGTTTAAATATAGGTTTTTAAATGTTCTGGGGAAGTAGGGAATAGATTCTTTAAGGAAGAAGCAATTTGTGTTAGAGGTCTCTGACAGGTCCCAGAAACTAAAATACCAATAGCTCATAGAGTGGAGTCAAGACATCAATTCTATGCCAATGCTGAGTAAATACAGGAAATTGAACAAATTAGAAAGACTGGCTCCTGGAAAAATCATCTATCTGGAAAAAAAACCATCACAGGTGTTCTTTCCCCATTTCTACTAAATAACAGCTCACACTTCTTTTGCACACTTTGTTCACAATAACCCTGTGAAGAAAGTAATTGAAGTATCATCTTACAGAGGAAAAAACAGAGTCTCAAGGGAACTAATTCAACAAACACTTATTAAGCACTTACAATGTGCAAGGTGAAGAGAATATGAAAGCAAAATCAAGAGTCTCTGATCTCAAAGAGAACACATTCTGCTGAGGGTGGACAACATGTGCACAGATGGGGAAATACAAGGTGATTTGAGAGAGGAGAGAGTGTTAACAAGAGGGGAGGAGACAGGGAATATCTTGTGAAGGAGGGAGAAAGACTAAAACACTTGTGGCACATGACTGTAAGGGAACACTACTGGGCTATAAGAAACAATGAAAATTATTAATACAGAGAAGTATTAAGTAACTTATAGTTCATCACTAGGGCAGCTAGGCAGTGCAATTAAGCAATAAGCTTAGAGTGAGCAGGACAGGCGTTCAAATGTGGCCTCAGGCACTTACTAGCAGTATGACCCCAGGCAAGTTACTTAACTTCTGTTTACTTCAATTTCCTTATGCATGAAAGGAGATAACAATAGCACCTACCTGGCAGGATTGTTCTAAGGATCAAATAAAATAATAATGTAAAGTGCATACAACAATGCCCAGTTCTTAGTAAGCACTATATAAATGCTGGCTATTATTATTGCCAGTTTTTATTGACTATGACATCAGGCCCAAGGCCAGGAATCTCTTGATGAGATGGAAAAGGACACAGCAAACCACTCTAGTATCTTTGCTGAGAAAACCCCAAATGGGTTCTCAAAGAGTTGGACACAACTGAAATGACTGAACAGAAGATTATTATTCTATGAACTAATGCAAAGTGAAGTAAGCAGAACCAAGAAAACAATATACACAATGACAATAATAATGTAAATGGAAAGAACATCACAAAAAAAAAATTCAAACTGAAATTTACAACATTATAAAGAACAAGCTAGGACCCAAAAAAGAGATTTGAGGTGGTGCTTCCCCCAACTTTGCAAAGGACAGGGCTCACAGGTGTGAAACATCAGAGTTTTTTAGATTTGTTCATTAATTTTGCTAAATTTTTTTTCTCTTCATCCTCTTTTTCTTTCTTGTTTAATTCTTTGTTATAAAAGATGGCTCTCTGGGGGGCCAGGAGGAGGAATACAGGGGAAGCCAGGAGATACACACACAAAAAAAAAACCTAAAAATCAATAAAAATCTATTTTTTTAAATGTGGAATAGCCATGCACTTGCTATTGCAATAAAGCCTCAGATTCCTTTTTTAGAAAGGAAAAGAAAGAAAAAACTAAGGATTTAATGAGATAGAGATGAGAAGGGAATATATTATATGGCACAGGGTGTGGCTTGTGCAAATATACAGAGACAGATACACAATGCTGAGTTGAAGGAACGGCTAATAATTTAGTTCAAATGGAACATAGAGAATGTGAAGGGATTAAATAACTTACTATTTATTAGCAAATTCTTGTTTATTTTAGTTAAAATATTTTTCAAAGTAAAAGCATAATTGATGCTAGGAAAAAACTCATGCTGCTAAAGAAAACAACCATAATCTAGGAACTACTCCATGTTAATTGCAAATGGCTGGCAAAGTACTGAGGAAGAAATAACATTAAGTGCACTTGCCTTACAAATCCAAACCCACAAATGAATAGCAAACTTCAGACTTTATCTGGAAAATGTGGATACAATCACCGTTGTAGATAGATTCAAATGTTGTCTTAAACTTAGAGCCAGGAAAACGATTTCAAACTGTACTCAATCCAGGCAGTTCTCACTTCAGGTAAATGGACCTTTCCTCAGACCTCTAGGTAAAGCGAATTTACTTAATGCAACTTTATCCATGGAGGTTGGGAAGAGAGAGATGGAGGCAGGAAAGAGGGTCCCATGCCCATGGAGGAAAGGGGCCAGAACACAGTTCAAGGACATGGTGGGGCCAGGGACAGAGAAGCAAGAGCAGGAGGAGAAATATGTAGCCAGGCCAACCACATGGAGGTATGGTGGAAATGGAGAAGAAACAGGGGTAGGGGGGGAAGGGGGGCAGACACGGACTGGAGAGGACAAATGACAGGCTGCAACCAGGACAGATACTTGGTACTTGAGCACAGACAGATGGAAAATAGACACAGGGAAGCTGGACATAAGGGCAAGTGAGCAGAGTATGGCAAAGGTCTTCTCTCTCTTGGTGCCAGGTCTCAAGTCAAGCGCCAATCCTACAGCAGCATTCTTCTGCTTTCACTTAGAAGGGATTTTAGATGGGGGGTTTTTTTTGGGGGGGGTGATGGAAGCAGAGAGAGAGAGCACAGTACTGTATAGTAAAGTAAACATAGGGGTTTTTTTTGGGAATGCAGATGTCTTTTATAATTCTTTACGTAAAGGTGAATTTGCATAATGCAGATACAGTGAGAACTGTCTGTACTCAAATGGATTTGTGATCTAATCAATTTAGATGTTCCATCCACTAATGCAGACCATGACCCATCTTAGGCTGTCTGTCCATCAGGGCAAGTCTTGTCTAAAACCTCCCATAAGTTCACCACAAGAGGTCCACCAAATGTACTGGAGGCCTTCCTCACTTTTTTCCTGACATGAGTAGGATACCAGTAGAACACTAAGGCATCATCCTTTGCCACATGAACTTGTCCCATTATAAGTCCATATTCTTTTCCTGCCAGTCATTTTCCTGATTGCCTATTTTATTCCTGTTCTTTGAAGTTCCTTATTGGTCATGAGTTCTAATCTGCTCACACCCACCACATATCTCTCTCTATTGCCTTCTGTGTAATATTCCTTGAAGAGGAATTCTTTTAAGACTATTATGTTCCACTTTGAAAGGCTTAGGAACTCTGATCAGCATAATGACCAACTACAATTCCAAAGGACTCATGATGAAGCATGTTACCCACCTCCTGATAGAGAAGTGAAGGACCCAGAGGGCAAAATGAGACATATTGTTTTTACATGGCCAATGTGGAAACGTGTTTTGCTTAAATATACCTGTTTGTAAATGGGATTTTGTATTTCTCTCTCGGCTGGAGGAAAAGAAGAAAAGCTGGACTTTTGCTAACTGAAAAAAATTTCTAATTTAGAAAAAACTATTATGTACCATGTTTTGCAGCCATACCACAACTTTGGTGGAATATGGAGAAGTCTGAGGTCAGTAAAGGAACTTTTCAATCTCCTGTTGAAATCCACCCACTCTCTTCCTCCTATTAATCTCATCATTGATTATCTGATCATCCACAGGGAATCCTTCTTCAACTTGGACACTGCTCTGGATCTCTTCTATAGAAGTGTAAACATTATTGGCAACCATGTCTCCTTGTTTTATGACTCACCCAGGTCACCCACAAATGGATCTCCTCTATATATACATGGCCCAATTCATCTGCTTATCAGTCTTTGTTCTCTTTTATGCTATTTCTACCTCCTATATAAACAAATCTAGGATTGTAATGTTGGAGTCCAAAAGTGGTATTCTTGCTCAGTTGTCTTTGATGGTGAAAACTTTTTATTTAAAAAAATAATTTGCAAATCTTTTCCATTTTCTCCCTATTTATTGTTCTCTTTCCATTTTCATTCTTAAATGCCCTCCACATGACTTTCTTTAGTTAAAAAAGGAATATCTGACTAAGGAAATATTCTTTTTAAAATTGGTTTCATCCTCCACTACTTCTCTCTGCTTTATGAGATAATATTCCATCATGTCATTGATGATTAATCTGATCATTCTTCATTGTTCTTAATAAGACTTTACAAATAAATATATATATTTTAAACTAGTATTGCTTCTGAACTCATATCTCTCTACCTAGTAAGTGAGCCAAGTGCTTACTGACTAAGATACTTTTTAGGCTCTTTGGACTCCTTGTTAAGGCAATTATTATACATTGGTTAAACATAAAAATGGATTATCATCCACATATTTCTATAAAGGACAAATACCCAACATACTGAAGCCTTTGAAGTGACTTGCCCACACAGCTAGTAAGTGTCAAGTGTTTGGTCTGAGGCCAGATTTGAACTCAGGTCCTCCTGAGTTCAGGGGCAGTGCTCTATCCACTGCACCACATAGCTGTCTCTATAGTCAAGTACCTTAATCTCTTTGTGCCTCAGTTTCCTTATCTGTAAAAAAGAGTAAGTTAGAGTTGACTTCAAAGGCCCCTTCCAGGTCTATGATCCTGTGCAATTCTCATCTCTTTATTCCACAAGTCCTCCATAGAGAACCTTCTTTTCTCCCTCCCTTCTTTTCTGATCCTGTTTCCTCATCTGTAAAATGGGGATAAAATAGCATCTACCCCACAGGGTAGTTGTGAAGATCAAATAAGATAATGTATGTAATGTGCTTTGCAAGTCTTAACGTGCTCTACAAATACCAGAGGTCTTCCTCAACACTCAAACTGTCCATTAATTGCCCTTTACTCCCATCCCATGACCTGCCCACCTCTTTTTCCTATCATACCTGTCCTGAATGGTGTTTTTAGGCCACTTCTCCCATGCAAGTCATCATTGATAATATGCAGCAGCCCAACTTAATGCCCAACATGTACTTTCCAGTGACTTTGTGTCACCTGCAATTAGATTCTTCAGAGATCTAAGTGTTCCATGATTCACAGCCATATAGCATCATCAGGAAAATGCTGCAGTTTAAATGACAAGCTTTTGCAGCAGAATGCAGCTTAGAATCATTGAAAACACCAATCAGTTGGAAAGAACACTAGTTCTGGATTAAGAGGAGCTGGGTTCAAATCCTGCCTCTAATGCTTACTACCTATGTGATTCTGGGCAAGTCACTTAATAATAATAATAGCCGGTATTTATGGAGCACTCTTGATCTATGATCCAATGGGGCTCACAGCTTGTCAGATGCAATGCAGCCTACTCTTTTACTTGTATTCAGTTCTGGGCTGAGTTCACCACTGCCAACCCAAGATGGATATACTGATGGACTAGCTCAATTAGTCACCACCCAATTCTTAAGTCATAATCTTTGCAACATGCATTCTTTATCCACTAGGTTTTTCCTCTGTAGGTTGTTAGGCTGATCTCATTTCCATGGCTATAGATCCTTTGAAGGAGTCATAGATTATCAAGCACTGACTGTCCAATGCTTCAACTTCCTATCTATCTTTGCCTCTGTGGAGATGCCTCAGATAAGCAAGGTAGCTATACTGGAACTCAGGAGACCGGTTTGAGCCCTGGCTCTGCCACCTGTAAGATTTTGGGAAAATCATTCAACCTCTCTGGGGCTCAGTTTCCTTGTCTATAAAATAAGGAGGTTGGACTAGATGATCTAGGATCATAGATTTAGACTAGAAAGAACTTGCTACATAGTCCAACCCCTTCATTTTATAGACGAGAGACGTCAACGTGTCCTTGCCCAGAGAACCCAGATCCTCTGCCAGCAGTCATTGCTTATTCTGCTGGACATCTTCTCTGCTCTAAGAACCTATGAACCTGTGCTCCCCTCAGAATAAGCTTGAAATGCTGCTTCTCCTTCTATGATTAACAGAGCCTGTGGGTGGCCTAGCAAATACCACCTACTGGCAAACAGAGCAGAGTGAGTTTCCCTCTCTTTTAGTCAGGCTTATGTAGAGTATTAGAGCTGGAAGAAAACTCAGAAATCATTTTGACCAAATTCCTCAACTAAAAGTTGGGGGAACTAAGGCCCAAGGAGGCCAAGTAATTTGCCCAAGGTCACATAGCTATTTAATACAGAGACAGACTTAAACCCAGGTCACCTAGTCTTGGTGCCTTCCCTCTAGGATTATCCCCGTTTTCTCCTGTCTATATCTTGTTCTTACATAGTTGTTTGCATGCTCCCCACCCCCCATCAGACTGTGAGCTCCCTGAGAGCAGGGATTCACTTATCTTTCTTTGTATTCTCAGTGCTTAGCATGACACCTGCAGTAGGCATTTAATAAATAAATGAATTTGTAAATAAATAAATAAAATGATTTACTGACTAGTTCAATCAATATCCTGCAAAAGCGGACATCCAGCCTCTGCCTGAAAACCTCCAAGGACAAGGAGCTCTCAACTACCTATAAGGCATCCTGTTCTACTTATGTATAACTAACTGTTGGGAAATTCTTTCAAGCATTGAGCTGAAATCTGCTTCTCAGAGCCTGCTGGGTAAGGAGAGGGGAATGGAGAGGGGTTGAGGTCATAGAAGACTGGACAGGAGTATGGAAAGCCTGAAGTCAAACCAGACTCCTGCAAAGGTTTAGCTGCATTTGATTCTTCCCAGTACTTTACCTCCCACTCGCTTCTTAACATTCAAACTCTAGCTTGCAATCCCCCTACTCTACTGAAACTGATAGCTAAGGCTACTAGTGACCTCTTCGTCACTTCTAAAAATGATTTGTAAAATTTAAAGCACTACCTAAGTGTGAATCATTATGGTTGTTGTTGTTGTTAACCTTTCTGCTGCTTTCGACCCCACCACTCTCCAGAAACTTTTTTTCCAAGGCTACCGATGACTTTACTATTAAATCCAGCAGCATTTCTTTCCTCAGTCTTCATCCTCTTTGACCTCTCTGCAGCTTTCTGACCCTGCTGACCACTCAGAGAAACCTCTTAGCATTCTCCTTCCTTGGTTTCCATGCCACTGCTCTCTCCTCCTTCTCCTCCTACCTAATTGACTGCTCCTTTTCAGTGTCTTTTGCTGGTTCTTCTGTCTTGGCCCCTAAGTTCAAAGGATTCCTGTGATCTGACTACATTCAAGGTTGCATAAAAAGACTACATTCAAGGTTGCATAAGCTTACTAAAAGATCCTTGGAGAGAGAAATTAACATTCTCTAGATGCCTCTAAGTAGTCACAGCTGCTCTACAGAAGTCCCCTGAACCCCAGAAATATCCTAGTTTACAGGGATGAAACAGCCATCGCTGAGAGTTTGCTCTCTGTATACTGAGATTTCTGTTAGAGTTGAGGAACCTATTCTGTGGATGAGAGGTAAGGGTATCTTAAACAGGGTTACTCTACAAAGGATCACGTGAGAAGGGAACTTGACTCAAGCTTAGCCCAGCTCAGGGGATGCTTATCCTGCTGAGTATTTTCTTCACCTGGGAGTCAAGTATCAGGAATATTCTCAGGGTTGGAGTGATTGATATGTATGAGCATAAAGATGCACCTGAATTGGACCTGCTTCCATAATACCATCTTACAGCCCTTAAGTGTTGGTGTCCTTCAAGGCTCATTCTTGGTCCCTCTCTCCTCATACTATGTGAGCTCTCCCTACCACCACCACCCCCTCTACAATCCATAAGACCCAGTGGGCCCAATTATCCTCTATATGCAGATGATTCCCAAATCTCTATTTCTAGCCCTAATAAATCTATTGAATTCCAATCCAACATTTCAAACAGCCACCTAGATGTCCCATTAGCATCTCAAATTCAGTATTTCCAAAATAGAAGACATTACTTTCTCCTAAACCTCACTTTATCCAAATTTCCCTATTTCCATTGAGAACATTATCCCAGCCACCAGCATCCACAACTTCAGAGTCATGCTTAACTCCTTCTACTTCCCTAACCCCCACCTTTCAAGCCCTGTTAATTCGCTGTAACAGAATCGTAGACAATTCGGATTCATGGAACCTGAACCGGAATCCCAGTTTTGCCACTACCTTTGTGACCTCAAGCGGTCAATTAATATATCAGGGCATTAGTTTCTTTATCTACAAAGTGAGAGGTTTGGACTTCTGATGTGCCTTTGGGTTCTACATCTATGATTCTATGACAATTGAAAGAGTTGACATAAATTTTAGAGATGGAATGAAACTGAAATGCCAAACTGGGACTGAAAAAGTATCCCCACTACAACCTACTCAATAATTGGTCATCGCCTCTTCCTGAAAACCTCCAGAGAGAATGAACCTGCTACCTTGGAACTAGCCCACTCCATTTTTTGATAGCTCTACCCTCTAGGGTCAAACATAATCAGTCTAATCCTTCTTCCACATAACTTCCCTTCAAATATTTGAAGTTTCCAGTTTCTTCAATCAATCCTCAGATGGCATGGACTCAAAGTCCTTTGCTATCCAAGTGGGCCTCCTCTAGATGGTTTCCAACTTATCAATTCTCTTTCTAAACTATGACATTCAAAAATGATCACAATACATAAGATGTGATCTGACCAGAGCAATGTATATCAGGACTAGCAACTTCTCATTCCTAGAAGCTATGCATGGAACAGATGCCAAGGTTGCACTAGCTTTTTTGTCTGCTATATCACGCTGTTGATTTATATTGAACTTGCAGTGCACTAAGATGTTCCCAGGTCTTTTAAAAACTACTGTCCAAGTATATCCCCCCGTCCTGTACTTGTGGAGTTGATTTTTTTAACCCAAATGTAAGACTTTATCATGGGATCATAGATTAAGCAACAGAGAGACCTTAGTTAGACTTTAGTCCAATCCTCTTATTTAACAGATGAAGAAACTGAAACCCAGAAAGCTTAAGTGATTGGCTCAAAGTCACACAGGTGGTAAGTGGCAAAGCCAGGATTTGATCCATGTCCTCCAACTCCAGATCCAGTACTCTTCCTACTGTCCTCATTCATTAGATTCAGCTCAGTGTTCTGTCCTGTCAAAATCTTCTCGGATCTTGACTCTGTCATATAATGCCATCTGTCATCTATTTTTCCATTCTACTTTTTTGTCATATGATTTTTTTTTGTTTTGCTTTTTGGTGAGGCCATAGGGGTTAAGTGACTTGCCCAGGGTCACACAGCTAGTAAGTATAAAATGTCTGAGGTCATATTTGAACTTAGGTCCTCCTGACTCCAAGGCTGGAGTTCTATCCACTGCACCACCTAGCTGCCCCTGTCATATGAAAATCTGATGAGCATGCTACCTATGCCTTTATCTAAATCACTAATAAAATGTTAAGGGCCAAACAAAAAAAAAATGAGAAGGGAAAGAACAGATCTCCCTTGGACCCCTCTTCCAAATTGACATCAAACCATTAATGACTACTCTCTGAGTTTGGGCAGTTGCCCTACAAGACATTTCTCATATCCATCCCCTTATCTTTATTCAGTCACCACCTTTATTCCAGCCCTTGCCACCTCTTACACAGACTCTAGTAAAAGCTTCCTCATTGATCTGCCTGCCTTCTATCTCTGCCATCTCTAATCCATCCTTCAAACAGTTAAAATGATATTCCTAAGACATAGGTCTAACCACATCACTCTCCTACTCAAGAGTAGTGAGTGGTTCCCTGTTGCTTCTAAGATAAAATACAAATTTCCACATCCTGGTGTTTAAAGCCTTCTGCAGACTGACTTCCACCTGCCTTTAAAGACATTTTATATAGTACCCATTTACGATCTTCATGTTCCATTAAACTGTATTATAATCAGATGGAAAAGCCCAGTGGTCTTTAGGGTGCAACAACAAAGCAGATGGCAATGCATCTTCTTTCATTCCATTGGTGCAATGGACAGAGTACAGGACTTCAAAGTCAGCAAGACCTAGGTTCAAATCCCACCTCAGAAGCTCATTAGACCATGGGCAAGTCACAGCCTCTCTGAGTTTGGGTTTGTCACTGTTGTCCAGTCTTTTCAGTCGTGCCCAATCCTTCATGACCCCAACTGGGGTTTTCTTGGCAAAGGTACTGGAGGAGTTTGCCTTTTCCTTCTCCAGTGGATCCAGTAAGGCCTTGGTTTACTCATATGTAAAAGGCAGGTGATGATATGAGATAAGGTATAAAACATTTTACAATCTTTAAAGTGATACGTGTCAGTAATTATTATTATTTTTTTATCCTTAGCACTTGGCACATTGCCTTTGCACCTAGTAGATCCTTAATAAATGTTTGCTGAATTGAATTAAACCGATTAAGGAGACCTGAGTTCTAATCCCAGTCCTGCCACTGATGTGCTGTGTGACACCTAGAAAAGTCACTTCTATTCTCTGAGCTTTAGTTTCCTTATCTAAGGACATTGGATTAGAGAAACTTTCAGGTTCCTTCCAGTTCTAATAATCTACAAATGTTGCCTCTACTTATTATTATTATTTCTCCACTAAAATCCTAATCTGACGACGCACTGTAGTGTGACAGTGACTCCAGGTTCTTTAAGGCTATGCCAGCAGAACACAAGTTCCAGCAAGTCCTACATACTAGAAAGATTTTGAGTACAGGTTCAGCAGCAGACTATGTCTATCCAAGAATCAGCCAAGCTAAGTTCATTATGTTGGCCATGGGGGAATGAAGGTTTTTTGGCCACAGCAAATCATGAAACCGTCTCCTTGACCCACACCTCAGAGTCACTGGCACCTCTGTTAGTGGTAAGAATACTCACACCCAGAGCCATAACTAAGGTGAGGCAACTGGGGCTTTACCCCAAGGCACCAAAGTACTTGTAGTCTTTCAGCAACTAAGAAAAACAGAGCTTAGCACCTTGTTAATAAGAAGAATAAACTCCTTACACATGATCACATGGCATTCCATGTAAAGAAATGAGCCCCAGACTGCAGATAATAATAATAATAATAATAATAAACAGAAACTTATGTTTCCATAGTGCTTTACAGTTAATAAAAATCTTTCCATCATTAACTCATTTGATCTTCCCAAAAACTCTATGAACTAAAAAATGTAAATTTAATATCTCCAGCTTATAAATCAGGAAACTGAGCCTCAAGAGAAAGTAAATATATTGTAGTAGAAAGGACCCTGGATCTGAAATCAGAAAACCCAGATTCCAATCCTATCTCTGATGTTTTCTTCCTTTTCAATCTTGGGTAAATCACATCTACAGACGTCAGTTTCCTCATTTGTTAAATGAACAGGTGGGGCAAAAAATCTCTAAAGCCTTTTCCAATTTAAAAACCCAGCTGACAGTTAAAACAGGAAGCTATCAGATAAACATTCCTCTCGCCTAAGAGCCATGCTCCAAGTCAGCTCCCCCCAGCCTCTGGGGTAGTAGATAGTATGCCAGATTAAAAAGTTTGAGAGTGAGTTTCTTACCATTAGCTCCAATAACGGTTTGTGCTACCCCAAGCACAAAAACTCCTAGGTTTTTGCTAGCCCACATTAGCTCTGCCCACATTAAAGAAATAGCACAACACTGAAGTACTGAAGCATGACAGTAGTAGTAATGACAATAATAGTAACAGCGCTGCTGCTTCTGGTACAGGAAAAATGAGAAGGGAAAGGCCATAGAACCCAGAGCTTCAGTCTTTGAAGGAAGCATCTCTACAGTCCCCCAAGATGGTAGGGGCAGAAATTTATAGAGAGAAGTATTGATAGGAACCAGTGGGGCAGGGGAAGCTTCTAATGGGATAAGTGGAGGAGCCCTGCCCTACGGATGTCAATTTTGTTATCACCCCCAAAAGGCCCATTATGAGAGATGAGAGACCCGGGTAAACCATAACTATACATGACAGGCTTTGATACCCTTGGTTCAGGGATGTTTGGGAAACATTTCCCGCATAGAAAGGTGATGGATGAGGGCTCCAAGATCTCTGCTTGCTCTGCCTCCCCTCCTGATATGTCTGGCATGCTGATTTCTGCCACGGGTTCTACCACACTGGTTCTCTCAATTCATGATGATGCTCTGCTCTCTGCTGACACGTAAGGGAAAGATTGCAAAGAAAAGGGAGAGAGTCGCTCTCTGTTCTTCAGAAGCCAGCATGACATGTGGTAGCCTAGAAGGAGTCCTACCTCAGCTGCCATTACTGGAGTTTGGGGCTTCTTACTCGTGGCTACCAAGAACATAACCTTCTCCCTTCTCTCCCGACCTCTCCATTGAGTGAATCGTCAGGACAGCAGCACCCTCTCAGACTGATCAGCTCCCTAAGGTCAGAATGACTGATGTTTCAAGCTTGGGAAATTCTGAAGAATCCCTCAAAAATGTAAATTTCTTACATGTGATCACACTACACTCCATGTAAAGAAATAAGCCCCAGACTGCCGATAATAAAAATAGTAGTAATAATAATAATGGAAACTAACGTTTCCATTGTATTTACAATTAACAAAGAACTTTACATCTATTGATTTACTCAATTTTCCCAATAGCCTCATGAGTTAAAAAATGGTAACGGATTATCTCCATTTTATAAATCGGAAAACTGAGGGCCAGAGAAAGTAAATATACTGTAATAGAAAGGGCACTTGAAATTAGAAAACCTGGATTCAAATCCTGTCTCTGCTGCTTTCTTGCTTTGTGATCTTGGGTAAATCATTTCCCATTTCTAGACATCAGTTTCCTCATTTGTTAAATTATAGGATTGATCTAGAGAGTCTGTAAAGCCTCTTCTAACTCAAAAACCTACAAAATAGTAGCCCTATGTTTACACAAAGTCTCATAGGTGGTAAATAGTAGAGTCAAGATCCAAACCCAGGACTCTAAGGCTAAATACAGGGTCCTTTCTACTGCTCAATGTAAGCTACTTAAGAGCAGAGATTATTTCCTTTTTTTTTTTTAGGAAGGAAGGAAGGAAAAGAGAGAGAAATGTAGAAAGAAAGGAAGAAAAAGAGAGAAAGAAAGGAAGAGAAAGAGATAGAAAGAGAGAAAAAAAGAAGAGAAAGAGAGAAAGGAAGCAAGGGAAGAAGAAAGGAAGGGAAGGAGAGAGAGAAGAAGAGAAGGAGGGAGGGAGGGAGGAAAGGAGGGCAGGCAATTATGAAGCACTTTACTATCTGGCAATAATTCACTATGTACAAAGCCCTATACTAAGTCTCAGAAATACAAAGATAGATTGACAAAATGTTAGAGACAGAAGGGACCTCAGATAAAAAAAAAAATCCTAAGGATTTCAGAGTTAAAAGGGAATTCAGAGGCCAACTAGTCCAACCCATACTTTTCAAAGTCTCCTTTCTATGTAACCAATCAATTAAAAAGCATTTTTTAAGTGTGACTTTATACCAGACATTGTGCTGGGTACTAGAGACACAAAGATAAAATGAAGAAATCTCTACCCTCAAGGAGCTTACGTTCTATTTGGGGAGACCACATATCCATAAAGAAGTGATAGGGACAGGGCCTGGATCTGTGCTTTTATTTTAGGGAATTCTCCAATGAAGAAACTCCCCTCCTAATGCAGGTCAGCACTTTCTCTGCAATCTAAAGAGTTGCCTAGAGCACTGAAGGGTTAAGGATTTGCCCAGGGTTATACATATAACATGTATCAAAGGCAGAAATTGAACCAAGGTCCTCCTAGCTTTACAAGTAACTTGATTTCCATTCTGCCACACCGCCTCTCATTCTGTCAATACTAGCTAGCATTTCTAGAGCCTTCTGAGTTTATGAAAAGACACATGCAAAAAATACAAGCTAAAACTTTGAGAAGAAAGGCACTAGAATCTGGAAGGATCTGGAAAGTTTTTGTGAAGAAAATGGCAAATGAGTAGAGTTTTGAAGGAAATAAGGCATTCTAAGAGGCAGAGATGAGGTAGCACATTCAAGGCCAGCAGGAGAGCCAGCACAAAGGCCAAGAGATGAAGGGTGGAGTTTCATGTGGAAGGAACAGCAAGAAGGCCAGTTTGACTATAGCATAAGATGAATGGGGGAATGGAAGTGACATATAATAAGATTAGAAAGGTAGATTGGGCCAAATTGTGAAGGGCTGTAAAAGTCAAATAAAGGAGCTTCTATTTTTTTATTGGATCCTAGAAGCAATAGGAAGCCATCAGAGTATATTGGGGGTTGGGGTGAAGGTAGGGATAATATGGTCACACCTATACTTTAGGAAAATTACTTTAGGAAAATTTGGCAGCTATGTGGATGGTGGATTAGAAAGAAGAGACCAGTGGCTGGAAGACGAATTGGAAGGCTATTACTGTAGCCCAGAAAAGAAGTAATGAGGGGCTGAAGTAGAGTGGTGGCCGCGTGAGTAAATATAAGGGAACAGATATGAGAAATGTTGTAGAGGTTTAAAAAAAACATTATTTAACACTTGTTTGGGCATATATGTGATGTGAGGGAGAGTACAGGATCAGGAATAACACAGAGGTTACAAAACTAAGTGACTGGAAAGATGGCGGTGTCCTCACAGAAATAGGTAAGTTTGAAAGGTTATAGGTTTGGGAGGAAAAGATTATGAGTCCAGTTCTGGGCATGATCAATTTGGATTATCTATTGCACATCCTGTTTGAAATGTCCAATAGGTAGTTAAAGATGTTGTACTAGAGCATAGAAAATTGCCCAGAGGCAGTGTGGAGGAGTAGATAGTGTTAGATTTAGAATCAGAAAGACCTAGATTCAGACTCTGAAGCAGATACTCTCTTACTGTGTGACCCTGAGTTAGTCACTTAAGCTCTCTAGATCTCAATTTCCTCATCTATAAAATGGAGGAATTAGATTCAATTACCTATAAGATCCTTTTCATATCTAAATCTCTGATTTCTGAAAGAGATGAGGGCTATGTTCATAAGTTTTTGGAGTTTCGAGGTCACCAAGTGAAAGAGTATAGGGAGAAAAAAGAGGCCCCAGGACAGAGTCTTGAGATATACCAACTGCTGGGTGTACAAAGCAGATGACCTAGCAAAAGAGACTGAAAAGAAGTCACTTAGGAGAACCAAGCACAGTGTCATGAAAACCCAGAAAATATAGAATACCCAGGAAGAGAGGATGGTCAACAGTATCAGATGCAGTAGAAAGGTCAAGAAGGACAAGGACTGAAAAAAGGCCAGTAGATTTGTTAATGAAGAGATCACAGATGTCTTTAGAGACAGTAGTTTCAGCTGAGTGATGAGATTAGAAAGCAGATTACACAGAGTTAAGAAGTGAGACAAGAGGAAGTGAAGGCAATGTATACAGACAGCTTTTTCTACAAGTTTGGATGTGAAAGAGAAGAGAGATATAGGAAGATATCTTAAAGAGTTGATAGGGCCTAGTGGGTTTTTTTAAGGATGGGGAGACTTGGGCATATTTCCTGTCAACAACAAGGAAGGAGATATAACTAGCGAGAGAATGAAGAGCAGAGAGAGGGATGAATGAAGAGACAACTTGCTTGAGAACATTGGAGCAGATGGGATCAAGGATACATGTAAGGAAAAGAAAACAGTCACCTCTTCATCGCTAAACCATGCTATCTCCCAGTGACCGAGCTAGCTCTAGAACCTTGGTCTCCTGGCTCCCAATCCAAGATTCCTTCTACTTTATCATGCAGTCCTAGAGAGATGGCAGCCACTCTGGATTACTCTTGAGAATTTTTCACTCATGTTGCAAAAGCAAGTTCCCATATCTCCCTCCTAGCCTGGGAGAAACATACAGAAATGAGATCCAACTGAATACAAATACATGTTTTCTTCCCAATGCCTAACAGAAATTCTCCCTGCTAGATCTGACTGTACCAATTAAAGTAGGACTGGGTACTAGGAAGCCACTTCTGAGTACTCCAGGCAACTCTAAGACTAGAAGTTGCAGAGGAGGGTGTCAACCTGCATTGGTGGAAGGGGTTGTCCCACCTAGGAGTTCCCCATACCAATTAAACATATACAGTTTTCATCCTTATGCCAGCCTTCAGGCAACATCAGTCCTTAGGAGATTTTAGGCAAACCAATCTGTTTACAAAGCAAGGGCCAGAAGTTGTACTAGACATCTGTTCCAAATATCTGTAATAACCCAACCTGTAAAAAAAAAAAAGTGTGTCTCCTTGTTAATAGCCACTGCCTGAAGTCGGGGAGTTTTTTGTTACATTATGAGGACATGGCTTTTCAAAGACTGGATTCTACCATCTGGCAGCTCCCTTCCTTTCCAGCCTTATTTCATAGAAACATCCTCTTCATGTTGTATACCACTGGTATCAAACTCAAATAAAAACTGGGACCACTAAGCCCGTGGGTCATATACTGACTTAGAGAATCACATGTTAACATTATCTATGTTCTATTATATTTTTATTTATCTTGTTGAATAAATATGTTTTTCCTCCCCCAGGCCTTTGCTTGAGTTATACTCTCCCTCACGCTTTTCCTTCACCTATTGAATTCCAGCCCATCCTTTAAAATCCAATTAAAACATCAACTTCTCCAGGAGGGTAACATTCATTGATCACTGTGTGTTTGTACCTTGTTCCCCTCCAAGCTCTGTAGGGTTCATGAGAGCAGGGTCTAGGTCTTATACACATTTACATCTCCGCCAATGTTCCTCACTACTGTTCTACACATGGTAAGCACCTAATAAATATTTGTGGAACCTAATTGAAATTGACTTGAATTGCCTTGACCTGAATTGGGTCTTAGATGCTGTCCTCTCCCTAATAAACTGGAATGCCAAAAGTAATCCTTAAACAATTAACAAATAATAACTAGGACACTTAGGAGTTAGGGCTGGAAAGGACCTACAAATTATAACTCACTGCTAGACTGGGATTCACAAGTGGGAAGGACAGCCAAAAGCACTAAAAACGAACCCCCTATTCCTTCGAAGGGAGTTGGGGTAAAGGGGAAGGAATTGCAGAGCAGTCAGTTTAAAAAAAAAAAGTTCAGTAAAACAAAACAGGAGAATCAAAGATGAAAAAAAATCCTTCATCTTTCAGTGATATTCACAGGAATTTCACTGTAGGCCTTTGTAACTCTGCATGACATGATCTCCATAAAGCCTAGTTTTCTATTTCTCCCTGACCTATCTTTGCTAGTGGAAGGCACTTCCCTTTTAACATGTGGACATTTTGGTTGATGAAGGGGGCAGAAAAAAGACATTTGTGTAAGGTATACTGATGAAAATCATCTTGAGAGGAGACATAGGCCCTCACATATTAATGCTTGAGGAGATACAAAGGACCCGAGAGAAATCTCCCCCTCAGATAAATGTACTGAGAGGACCTATTTGAAGGCAGAGAATCATTTGAGCTGAAGTTGGCCACAGGGCGTTTTGGTCCATCAGCTCATTTACAGTAACTGTTTTCAGAGTTGTGGAGGTTATAGGTGACAAATTATAAATCAAATAATTGTTTGAGGACTATGGGATCATTATATAAGTACTGCGAGGGTCATACCTGACAGAAAGTGCATGTTTTTGACTTTCACATCATAAGTTAGAGATGTGTCACTGCTTATAAGAAGGCCCTGATTTGAAGAATCAAAAGCTTTCAGAGGGTGAGATGACTAGGTGAAGACAGAAATAGGAGAAGAAGCAGAGCACAGGAGGAGTTTGGGACCAAAGACACAGCAGATGATGCGAGGAACTACTTATAGAAGACAAAATACTGAAGCTGGAGTACCTGAAAGGACAGGCAGGCTTTATAGATATTTTCTGGGAGATATGCTGATTGGGAAAGAGGAATTGCTTAACAGTGAGCTAACTGACTGAAGAAAGGCTAAGTCAGCTGAAAGGGCGGACTGAAGCCAGATAGGCTATGCAGAAAGTCACTAGAGAACTAAATCCTCCTGGTGCATGAAGAGTTATCTGGCCTTACTGTCCTCTAATGCCATCTACAGCCAGAGAGAGGAGAAACTGCTCAGTAGTACCTGTGCTGCCCTTTACTTCACTCTACAGCTTAGGAAAGAGGGGAAGGAGAAGAGGGAAAACAGGCTTTGAAGCTGTTTTGAGCTATGCTGACATCTTTTTGTTAAAAGAACATAACACATTTCTCAGCACCCTACCAAGGGTGGCTATGTACTAAAAGAGTTTGACACAGCTGCAGTTTCCCAAGAGTCATAAAGAAGTGGGTTTTCCCAATAGGAGATCTGTGAGGATCAGAAAGGGAACAGAGAACAGAGAAGTGGTTTTGCACAGATTACACATGATGCAGATTGCTAAAGAAACCAAGGACATGAAAGATTTCTAATCAGAGTCATGACTTGCCTGAGGCTTTACTACTGATGGGCCTCCCTCCTGGGTTTCTATGTATGCCCACTTTCCCCGATATGCATTGGAAGGAGAATGTGATCCATATTTGTAGAATACTGTAGCAATTTTATTACTCCTGCTTTTGTCTTCTGTTAAGCAAAGATTATGATATTCCTCTTGCCTTCTACTGAGTAAATGATTGTTCCTGCCCTTGCCTGATCATTAAAGAAATGTTTCATGTTTAATAATCAATGGTATCATTGTGACTGACTTTGTGTAATAGGGAAGCACACCAATGGGGGTACCAGGGCTATAGTGATGATTAGTAGGAGTGTATTCCCCTCCCACACCAGAATTACCTCCCTTGGACCTTAGTGGTTTGAAGTGTAACAGAGTGGTTATAGTTGTGGCCAGCCCCTCTCTGGGAGAACCCACAGACCTGGCAGCATGATTGTAGGTTAGGATGAATGAGGTAGCCCAGAGACAGTGGAAGCCCATGCCACACTCAGGCTAGACTAATAAATTCTTTTTAAAAAAAACCCGTATAAAATGAGTTAGTAGCACAGGTCAAGTTCACACACATACACACACACACACACACACACACACACACACACACACACACAAACACTCCCCTCCCTCCTCCAAGAAAAAAAAAATTCCTGTGAGGGAATATAAAGCTTTGTTTAAGTCTGGCTTGACTCTAATAATAAGACCTGGGTGGGTTTAGTTTATTCTTCTACTAGAGTTGAAAGACTGAGTTATGGATACCTCCAAAGAAACCTAAACTGAACTGGCACCTTCTCATGGGAAATCCAATGAATATGGGGCTTAGAGCTTCAATAAATATAAATAACTAAATAAATGAATGAATAAATGCCCCCATAGGAAACTCAGTTGATGGTACATGAGGAGACAGATGCTTCTGACCTGCTCTTTCAACAATCATTTTTTTTTAAATTAAGGGAAATGATTTGCCCAAGCGCATAAAATGAAGTCCTCTGATTCTAGATTCAGTGTTCTTTCACACTGCCACCACATCTCTAATGATAGGGATGTGCTACTGGATTTTTCACAACCAGCTCTCCAAAAAATAAAAATTTAAAAACTACTCCAAGGTACAAATACTCACATTGAAAATCTAACAATTAGCTCTTTCAAGTCATAGAAGCTGCCTCCAATACATACCTATGACGTAATATTCTGTTCCTTCTCTGTCCAGCCAAACTCCCCTATTCTGTCGTTACTGCCCTCCTCTCTCCTCTGTCCCAGTTTCTCTCTCTACTACATCTTCTTCTCCCTTGATTCTCTGTGTCCTCTTCTAACCCTGGTTGTCCATTGGGCTAGAAATGTCCCCAAGCAGTAAAAGGACCAACTCTTCAGCTCTCCTTACTAACTCTCTATAGTGCCTACATCCCTAAGAGTGGCAGCTTCTTTAAATCCTGTGATCATAAAATTCTGTTATCCCTCTCCTCCCAAGCCCTGTTTGCTTTTTGGAAATTCCCAGTTTCCCTAACCCAAATTCTATGAGACCTATCATGGACGCCCCCTCCGTCTCCTTAGTTCTCTAGAGACTAAGGTTGGGTCTTTCAAAAGGGACTTTATTAGTGACTACAAGGGAAAAAGTGGCAAAAGAAAAAAGAGTGTGGGGATGTTGTCCTAAAATGTCCTTAATCTACTCTCTAGGCTGACATTGATTACTGGGATGGCCAGCAAAGAAAATTGGATTGGGAGCTGAAAGAAAATTGGTTCAAATACCAGCTCCACAAATAATAACAATAATAATAGTTTGCCTTTACATAGTGCTTTAAAATTTACAAAGCACTTTACAAAGCTTATCTTATTTGATCCTTATAACTACCGTGGGAAGTAAGTGCTATTACTATTCCCATCTTACAAATGAGGAAACTGAAGCTGAGCACAGTTGAGTGACTTGCTCAGGGTCACACAGTTAGTACATGACTTTATGACTTCATGTGACTATGCCACTTAGCTGCTATATGTGAGATGTTGAGCAAGTCATTTCTTCTATCTGGGTGTCAGTCTGGGCCATCCAAGCCTCTAGGCCCCATCCCACCATACAGTCAGCCCCATTCTCATTTTAGAGAAGACCCAGCACATGTATGTCCTGGCCCCACCCATCACTACCCCACCACCACCACTTGAACCATCAGATTCAGAATGATGGATTGTAGCTTACTACAAAGTCCTAGAGCTACAAGGAAGCTCTAAGATAATCTAGTTAAATGTCATTTTACAAAGGAAAAAGTTAAAACCCAAAGAGATAAATGGCATGCACAAGAACACACAATCACAGAACCACAGAGTCAAATAGGACTTTACAGGTCTTCTCATCCTAACCATACCTAACTGTATTCCCCTCTAACACACTCAACAATTGCTCATCCAGCCTCTCTCCGACTGAAGACCTCCATTGATGAGTGATCTCCACTAGCTTTCTATTACCTGCAAATGTGGCAAAAACTCTCTCTCTCTCTCTCTCTCTCTCTCTCTCTCTCTCTCTCTCTCTCTCTCTCTCTCTCTCTCTCTCTCTTTTTCTCTCCTTCCCTTTCTTCTCTCTCTCCTCCTCCCTCTCTTTCTTTCTCCTCCCATTCCCTGAAATAATCTGCTGGTAAATCTATCTGCCTCAAGTCTCTGTCACTCCAATCTATCCTCTATTCAGACACCAAAGAGATTTTCCTGAAGTGCAAGTCTGATTGCCTGACTATTTCAGCCCCCTAATTCAATAAACTCTAGTGGCCTCCTATTGTTTCTAGGAGAAAATACAAAATGCTTTGTTTGGTACTCAAAGCCTTTTATACTCTAGCTCCCTTCTACCTCTTCAGTCTTCTAACTCACTCCTCGATATGGACTCTTCCATCCAAGCAACACTGGCTTCTAGTACCGTCCCTCTGTTAATTATCTCCTATTTCTCCTTTATATAGCATGTTTTGTATATATTTGCTTATATGTTGTCTCCTCCATTAAATGGTAAGCTTTTTGAAGGCAGGAGCTGTCTTTTACCTCTCTTTGTATTCCCAGTGCTTAGCATAGTGTCTGGAGCATAGTAGGTGTTTAACAAATGTTTATTGACTGACTGAGACTTTTTATGACTTCATTCAATTAATTAACAAACACTGCCAAGTAGAGCGAAGTCAAACACATACTATTCTTTGGATTCAGCCATTTGACATATTTCCGATCTACCTAACTGTACCATCATCCAACTCACATCTCTCCATCTTGTTCACAAGGGGAGCATGATATAGTTTGTCAGTCACAGAAAATTAATGGCAAAACCAGACCTTGAAACCAAGTCTCTTGCACTGCAACCCACTGCTCTTTCCACTCCAGTTCTAGGTATAATAAGGAGACCCATGCTTGAATCCCAGCTCTAACACTTACTATGTGTGCAATCATGAATAAATCACTCCACTTTTTTATTGCTTTATTGATGGTCTTTTGTTAGATAGATGTCACTTCCCAATGACCCCTTGACCCCTATTATCAACGAAACACTTTTCTTCTAACAAAGAGTACAACTAGGCAAAATAAATGAACACATCAGCCATATCTGACAATGCATGTCTCACTCCACAACTGTAGTCTACCACCATCTTCTCAAAAGCAGGAGACACCATCAGTCCTTTAAAACTGGTAAGTCATTACATTTGACAGAGTTCTTATGTTTTTCAGTATTGGTGGTGGTCCCTCATGTAAATATTCCTCCTGATACTGCTCACTCCACTCTATATCAGTTCATCCACTCATTTTACTTGAACCTCAGTTTATTCATCTTGTAAACTAGAGATAACACACTAGCCATCTCAAAGGGTGGTTGTGAGGAAAATGCTTCTTGTAATTTTTATTACACCATTTCTCTTCCTCTCCCTGTATTCCTTTCTCTAATCTTTCTAAAGCCTTTGTCATGCTGAATTGGAGTGTGTATGCATGTGCGTGTGTGTGTGTGTGTGTGTGTGTGTGTGAATACGTAGTCCCCTCCCTGTATCACTCCTTCCTGACTATGAGAGGCTCTTTGTCAGAAAAATGAGTTCAAACCAAGTGATTTGTACCTACCCTGTCTCCACTACAGCTGTGCCCCTGGAAGAAAATGCCCTGCCTTTAAGAAATATAAATGTCTCTATCATTTCCAGCTCTGCAACCCTCCCACTGATCATTCTGGCTTGACTCTGAGCATCCCCTGGTGGCAGCATTGTGCTTTCCATCAGCTGTGTGTGTCTGACTTCGGTCAGCTTTCTGACAACCAAGAGTGTTGTGTTGTGTTGTGTTGTGTTTTTAATATAGTGAAAGATGCCAGGATATAAATCATTACAGGACACCAGCCATGGAAGGTAAGGGAGAAGCAGGCCACAGTCAAAAGCATAGTGGACCCACAGAGCCCTTTTAAGGAAACTGCTGAATATCTCATATACCCAAATTCCCGGCAAAACTAAACTGTACACTTAATAACTATACCAGAGCACTTTTATGCCCATTGTCTCCTTTAATTCTAATACAACCCGTGAGGTAGGTAGGTAATGAGGAAACTGAGGCTCTGACAGGTAAACAATTTGTCCAAGTTTGCACAGCTGATAAATAGTGGACTTGGGGCTACCATGCCCTCTCCTTCCCTTTAGATTAAAAAATCTTAAACCACATTGGTAAAGATATAGTGTCCAGAACGAGGGTCATATTGCACTCTGGCAATTAGGTAGAGTGCTAGACTTAGAGACAGGAAGACCTGAGTTCAAATCCTGCATCACTTAATATCTATGGGACACTGGGCAAGTCACAACCTCTCTCATCCTCGACATCCTCTTCAATAAGATGGAGATAATGATACCATCTACCTCCTTGTGGTATTGTGAGGATCAATTGAGATCAGGTATGTAAAATGCTTTGGAAACTTGTAAGCACTATATAAATGGCTAACTATTATCATTATTATTATTCTGTACTAGTTGGACCACCTCTAGGATATTATGTTGTGTTTTCAGCACCACATCTTAGAAAGAACATAGACTAGCTGGAGTGTATCCACAAGAATACAACCAAGGTAGTAAGAAGATTGGACACTTGTGCCATGAGAGAATCAGCTGGAAGAATTAGAGATATTCAGTGAGGAGAAGAGAGGGTTTAGGGGCAGTGGATAGAGTGCTGTGCTTGGAGTCAGGAAGACCTGAGTTCAAATATGGCTTCACACACTTACTAACTATGTGACCCTGAGCAAGTCACTTAACCTTGTTTGCCTCAGTTTCCTCATCTATAAAATGAGCTGAAGAAGGAAATGGCAAACCACTCCAGTATCTTTGCCAAGAAAACCCCAAATGGGGTCACAAAGAGTCGGATATGACTGAAAATGACTCATCAACAACAACAACAGGTAGAAGGATTAGATGTGTTCTATTTGGCCTCAGAGAGCAGAACTAGGAGAAATGGATGGAAGTTGCAGGGAAGCAGATTTAGGCTTGATGTAAGGGAGTACTCCAGACAATTAGACATTAAAGTGTGGAATAGCAGAATGTCTTGGCAGGGAAGGGAGCTGATGGATTTCCTAGTACAAGAGGGTTTTTGATCCAGAGTCTGGATGACCACTTGTTCCAAGCTGGCTCCAGAGAAAGTCTCTCTCTAAAGACCTACTATTCTTTCCCTCTGGCCATCCCTATTCTCCCCCATCACACCCTAATATCGACATGCTACCTCCCGGCTGCTCCTGTGATCAAGGTAGTCCTCCAGAATCCAGACCTATTTGCTCCCTTCATCAAAATGTATACAATTTCCTCAGTCCTGGATCTCTATTAGGAGACAATGCTGGGAATTATATCCAGTAAAATAAAGTGGGCACTACACCTCCTAGTTTACATGATACCTTATCTCACTTAAAATTCACACGTTTTTAGGAGATCTATAAGGGGTGATGCTAATGGTGAAGCTAACATTATTGTGGGAGGAGAGAATATAGGTTGGGTCAGAGGGCTTCTGAGCTCCCTCTTAGCTTTGAGATACTATTATTTTGTGATAGTGGGAGAAATGTTTTTGTTCTTGCAAGCTTCTGTGCCCTCAAACTATGCCATGTAGACAGGTATCCACTCCTCCATATAAAGCAGACTGCTCATCTTCCACGAGTCTCAAATCAGCATCTTTATTGGGAATGTAAAGGAAAGGATTGAATTCAGAATCAAAAAATCTGAATTAAAGTCCTCATCCTGATATTTATTTACTGTATAACCTAGGGCAAGTCACCTAACCCCTTTGATCATCACCTGGTTTCCTTACTTTGCAAAATAGGGATAATAATACAAATGCTACCAACCTAATCCAGTTGTTGTAAAGGAAGTACTTTGTACACTGTGAATTCACAGGCTGTCAGGAATTAGAGCTAGAAAGGACCTTGGAGATCATCTAGTCATAGGATTACAATGGCATTGAATTAAGAGGCTTATAACCAACTTCCTCCTTGGACTGATAAGCAAAACGCCCAAAGAGAGAAAGTGATCTTTATTGCTGTTTATTACTGATTGAAATCTCTTAAATTCTGCTTTGGTGCTTGCAAAGGAAAGACCTCTTCAGGAGCTTCAGTCTCTAATGTTGGCATTGATGAATTCCAGCTACAAAGCTCAGCATCCCTGCTTCTTCAGTCATCTGTTCAACATCAAACGGAAACAGCTTGCTGAAAGCTGCAGTATGCAGGGAAAGCCACTGTTTGTGTGCAAAGAGCATCCTCTGCTGTCTTAATATGGTATTGCATCCCATAACAGACGGAATGAATCCAAGGAAGTGGTAAAAAAGTGTTCCCAGAATGGCATTCATAGCCCATTTTAACATGCTCAGATTAAATGAAGGATTTTTGTCTGCAAATGAGATCAAATGAGATAGCATATATAAAATGCTTTACCAACTTAAAGGACTAGAGAACTGTTAGCTATTATAATTATCGCCATTCATACCAATTATTACTTTGTATCATAGTTAACTCTGGGCATCAGTTTCCACATCTGTAAAATGACCGAGCAGGACTAGAAGATATCTAAGGTTCCTTCCAAATCTAGAGTCTATAATTTTTGTATGTCTCATTCTGTGGTATAATGGAAAGAACATTAGATACAGAGTCATAATAAGCTCTGGGTTCAAATCCATGCCTGATCCTTACTAGCTATATATCCTTCGTCAAGCCAGTTCATCCCTCTGGCATTCAGTTTCCTCATCTGTAAAATGACATGGTGATCCCTAAGATCCCTTCTACCTATAAGAACTGTATATCTTGCAAGTTTGTGACAGAAAGCTCCTTGAAAGCAGGGACAGGACCTTATCTTCCTCAATAGAAGGTAATCTGCTTAAGAACAGGACTGTTATGTTTGTCCTTTTATTTCCTAATGTCTAGCACAGCTCTAGAACATACGAGGTATTTAATAAATGCTTGTACTTCCAGTGCCTAGCAAGATGCTCAAGAGTAGGCATTTAATAAATTAAATTGAATTGAAATGAATGATGGGTCCTAGGGGTGTGTGCTAAATTCATCTTAGAGGGAAACAAGACCCAAAGATGCAACATAGGGCAGTGCTAAGAGCACAGGACTCAAAGTCAGACAACCTGGATTCGTGACTTAATTCTACCAGTTTCTTTCTGGGCATCAGTCAGTCTCTTCATGTGTCAAATGGAGATGCTCACACTTGTACCACTTAACTCATAAGATTGTTGTTGTCATGAGATAAATATAGGACCCATTCAAGAAATATTTACAAAGAGCCTACTATGAGCAGTTCACTACGAGCATAATACATGTAAAATGCTTTGTAACCCATTGAATAAGGAGAGAGAGAGAAAATACCATTCTCTCTCCCCATTAAGAAATAGGGAATGGGTGGACCACAATGGAACTTTGTTGTAGAGAGGTTTCTGGTGGAAGATCACTACTATTTAGGACTTGTAAGTGACTCTGGATGTTTCTATGGGACTAATTGCTCATTTACAAAATCATCTTCCCACTCACACACGTCCAGTCAGTTGCTGGGTCTTATCAATTCAATTTCTCTTAATCAACAGGCTCCTTCCCTGCTGTCTAAAAACATGCCCCAATCTTCTCTTTCCTTAAGACACTTTCATTTGACCCTGCCATGCTGTCAAACTATTTATCTCTATCTCTCTTTCCTTTTCACAGACAAACTCCTAAAAAATACTGCTAGACTCACTGCTTTATCTCCCACTCACTTCTCTAACTGTATAATTTGGCTTCGATCGCTGACCTGACTGAAACTGCTCTCACCAGTCATCAGTGCCCTTCATTGACAAATCCAGTGGACTCTTCTAAGTCCTTATCCTTCTCAGCCAGTCTGAGCATTAGGTACTGTCAACTTTTCCCCCTAGACTGTCTACTTCTTTTTTTTTTTCATGACATTGCTCTCTCCTGGTGCTCCTCCTAGCTGCCTAACCAAGCTCTCCAAAACTTTTGAACACAGAAAAGAAAGTACCAAAAAGAATTCACAGATTGCCTCCAGAAAATAAAGGGGGAAAACACCACCAACTCCAAGACACAAAGCAGTTAAATTTAACGATTCCGTTCAGAAACAACAAATTCTGGAAGTGACCAGGAGAAAGACCTTCAAACACAAAGGAAAGGAAATTCACGTAACACAACAGGGTGCTCTTCTGCGCCCACCAAAAAGCACAGGGGAAATGGAATAATGTGTTCCAAAGAACAACGATACAGTCTGAGGTGATTTACCGTGCAAATCCGAGCTTAACCATGAATGAAAAAAGATGAATGTTCAAAAGTAAAGAGGTGTTTGAAACAGTCTTAGAAAGAAAACCAGAGCTAAAAAGATTATTCGCTTATTGAACACAAAACAATAATGCAAAAGGGGTAAATAAGTGCAGCAGCCAAGGACAACAGCAACAGAGTGACAGCAGAGAGACTAGTAAGGTATCCTTCTAAATGTACACAAGGAAACAGGTGAAGGCAGAAGTCAGGTGAAGGTAATAGTGGAGAGGCAGGCCTGAGGCATTATAGAGAGAGCCTAGTGACATCCTGCCTACAGAGAAATCAGTGCGGTTGGTTGGTTGGTTGGTTGGTTGGTTGGTTGGTTTGTTTGTTTGTTTGGTAGGACTACATAACAAAATGGGAGGGTGCATGAAAGGAAGAGAGAAGGATAATAGGAATGTGTGATGTGCCCAGGCCAAATCGAGGGCTAGCAATGCCAGGAGGGTAATCCCTCTGGTCTCTCAGGAAAAGAAGAGCCTGTAGGGGAGTGGGTGAGGTGGAAGAGGGAAAGATTACCAAGGGGGTGGGGGGAGAGAGAAGAGGGAGGCTTTGATTCAGTAGTGGGAAGGGGTTCCACTGACAAATACTTCTATAGGTGAACAGAGATGTTCTATGAAAGGAGATGGGGACCTTGTGTTGGGTCCTATCTTTGGGGATGTAGTGCTTGAAAAGAACACTTGTCTTGACTGGGGGGGGGGGAAGAGAGGAAGATGCAATTTGGAACTCCTGGGAGCAACTGGCCCCTAGGGAAGTAGGAAAGCACAAAACCAGGAAAGAAATCTTGTGGGAAATGGGAAAGGAAGGTGATCAAGGCGGGGTATAGATCAATGGTGGGACAGTGCCCTCTCTGTCACCTACAGGAATTGGCATTTTCTGGGAATGAGGCACAATTGAAAAGGGAAATCTGAAGGGCAATCTCTACAGGGCAGTGGCAGAAACTGCTGAGAAGGGAGAGTCCAGAATGGATACCTCAGAAGTTTTGACTCCATGAGGAATTTAAAGACTATAAAGGGACCAGATAAGTATTGGGGTCATGAACCAGAGAATACAAGTCTAGAGTAGAAAGAAAAAGAGGATGGATAATGAAGAGAGTGAGTGAGAGAAATTCTTTCTGGAAAGAGACACAAAAAATGAAATTTTTAAAAATAATGAATAGGAGCAGATAAAGGAGAAGAGAGAAAGGGAGAATCTACTTGACTGAGAGAGGAAAAAAAGAGGGGAAGAATTTAATAATAAAAGCAGGAAAGATAAAGGAACTAATAAGCAAAACTTCAAAGAGAAAAGAGTAACAAGCTGGAAAAAGAATTGGTGATGAGGGAAAGGGAGCCAGTGGGAATAGGGCTCCCTTAGAAAACATTAATCTTAAGGGGCAGCTAGATGGCACAGTGGATAGAGCGCAGGCCTTGGAGTCAGGAGGACCTGAGTTCAGATCTGCCCTCAGACACTTGACACTTACTACTATGTGACCCTAGGCAAGTCACTTAACCCCACCTCATGAAAGAAAGGAAGAAAGAAAGAAAGAAAGAAAGAAAGAAAGAAAGAAAGAAGAAAGAAAAGAAAGAAAGAAAGAAAGAAAAGAAAAGAAAAGAAAATATTAATCTAAAATAACTGAAAAAATAGTAGTGTTTATAGCAAAAAAAGGGGGGGTCATAACTTGAAAAAATCAAATATTAGAGATAAATAGAGGAAAATATAAACCTAACTCTTATAACATTAAATGTGAGTAGATTAAATAATCCAATTTAATAAAAAAGAACAACAGGTTGGATAAGACAACAAAACCCTACAATGTATTGCTTGAAAGAAATACATTTTAAAAACAAAGACATAAACAAAATAAAACTGATAGAATGGAAAAAATTTAGTATGTATCAATTGAATCCAAAAAAGCAGAAGTAGCAATCATGCTATCTGACAAAGCAAAAACAAACAATTAAAAAGGGATAAACAAGAAAACTATATTATACTGAAAGAAACCACAGAAACAAAACAATATCAATAATAAACTTATATGTTCCAAATACCTTAGCATTCAAATTGATAAAGGAAAAATTATCTGAGCTACAAGAGGACATAGACAATAACACAATAGTGACAAGAGATTTCAATGTCCTTTTCTTGATTTTTGATAAGTCTAACAGAAAGAAGAATGAAAGGGGAAATATAGAACAAAGAAATTGTCGGAAAAACTAAAGCAAAAAAAGTTGTGGAATCTTCTAAATGAGACTGCAAAAGAATACACATATTCCTCAGCACCATATGGAACTTTTACCAAAATTTACCATGTATTAGTGCACAGAGATATTACAAACAGATGTTAAAAGGCATAAATAGTTATTACATCCTTTACAAACCATAACACAATTTTTAAAAATCATTGGTTCAGGGACCTCAAACAAAAGACACAGATGCAAATGGAGACTTAAAACTGAAATCCTAAATAATGAATATACCAAAGGAGTCACAGAAACAACTATTCATTATGTGAAAGAACATGATGGTGATGATATGTCGCAATGTATCGTCATTATTGGATACAATATATCCAGATTTCTAGGATGCAGCTAAAATTGTCCTCACAGTAAAAATAACATCTTTACAAACATACAATAACCAAATAAAAAAAGAGAAGACTGAACATGCATTTTTAACAATTAGAAAGCCAACAAACAAACCAAAAAAAATAACTGTGAAAGAAGAAATATTGAAAATTAGAGGAGAAATAGATAAATTTGGAAACAAAAAACTTTAGCTAATCTGATTTAAAAGAGGCAGAAAATTAAATTAATAAAATTTACAAGATGGAATCACAACAAAACCAGAAGAAACAAAAAGAATAATCAGAACATATTATGCACAGTTATATGCTAACAAAATAAGGAACACCAAAAAAAGTAGAGGAATACCTTCAAAATATAAAATATTTAAAAATAAATAAAAAGCCTTTGACAAACTATCAGAAGCCCAGATACAGATCTTAAATAACCAATCTCAGAAAAGAAAATTTAATTAGTAAAGGAACTATCAAAGGAAAAACTAATGGATTCACAGGAGAATTCTAACAAACTTTTTTTGTTGTTTTTGGGTTGGGGGGGGCTATTGGGGTTAAGTGACTTACCCAGGGTCATACAGCCAGTATCAAGTGTTTGGTTTGAGGTCGGATTGAGTTCAGGGCCAGTGCTCTGCCCACTGCGCCACCTAGCTGCCCCTTCCTAACAAACTTTTAAAGAACAATTAGTATCCATACTTCACAAATTAATTGCAAAAAATAGAGAAAGAAAGCACCTTACCAGAATCTTTGTATGAGACAAATGTAATCCTACTACCTAACTCAGGGAAGGATAAAACAGAAGGAAAACTATGGGCCAATATCATTAATGAATATTGATTCAAAACTTTTAAACAAAATCCTGCTAGACTACATTTTATCCAAGAAAGCATCCCTTATGACCAAGTAGAATTTATACCAGGGTTGCAAAAATAGCTCAACATTAGGAAAGCAACCAACATAATTAATCATATTAAAAACAAAAACATCCAAAACTACATGATTATCTCAACAGATAGAGAAAAGGCCTTTTGACAAAATATAATATTTACTTATGCTAAAAACTCTACCAAGTATAGGCATACAGGGACTTTTTTTAGAAATATCATTTAAAAGTATCTAAAACCAAAAGTAAGCATCATATATAGTAAGGATACACAAGAACCCTTTCCAGTAAATAGAGGAGTAAAACAAGGATGCCCACTCTCCTCAGTATTATTTGAAACAGGTTTGGAAATGATAACAGCAATAAGACAAGAGAAAGAAATTAAAGACATAAAGATAGGCAAAGAGAACATTCAAAACCATTCATACTTGTTGATGATATGATGGTATAATCGGGGAATCCTAGGGAATCAACAAAGATACTAATTGAGAAAATAGCTTTAGCAAAGTTGCAAGGTATAAAATAAATCCTCAAAAATCAACTGTATTTCTATATTGTAATAATAATAAACTATGAGAAGCAAAAACAGAAAGGGAAATCCATCCTAGAGAATTGCAAAATGAAGAAAATATCTGGGAATCTATCTACCAAAGCACACAAAAGACATATTGATTCAATTACAAAATACTTCTTAAAGAAATAAAAAATAACTTAAGGAGGATACCATATAAAACTTGATAAAATAATAAAGTTCATTTGGAAAAACAAAAGATAGAGAATATCCAGGGAAATGATAAAAAAGAGGTAGGAATGAAGGAAGAATAGCACTTCCTAACCTTAAACTATATAATGAAACAATAGTCATCAAAACCCTCTGGTACTAGCTAACAATAATTAAATTAATAATAATAATAATAATTAATAATAATTTTTAAAGATCAATGGAACAGACTAGAAAAAGGAGAATCAGAAACGATGAAACTCAATAACCTAGTGTTTGAGAAAGTGGAAAACACAAATTACCTGGGGAAATCTCTTTATTTGATTAAAATTTCTAGGAAAATTGAAAAGCAGTCTGGTAGAAATTAGGTTTAGACCAACCCCTTACATCAGATATTTCAAAGGCAACCTACAGGAAATGCGTGGCCCATAACACTCCCAAGACAAAAGACAGTCCCTGCCCCCAGGGAGCTCTCATTGTAATGGAGGAGACAACATGAAAATAACTATGTACATACCAGATATAGGCAGTATAAATGAAAGAATGTCAGAGAGAGAGCACTAGCAAGAGAGTAGGGTTAGGAAAGGCCTCTTGCAGACAGTGAAATCTGAGCTGAGTCTTAAAAGAAGCCATGGAAACGAAGAGGAGGAGGTAAGGAAGAAAATCATTCCAGGAATGTAGGACAGTCAACTGCAAAAGCATAGAATAAGGAGATGGAGGGTCATATGCAAGGAAGAGCAAGTAAGGCAGTGGAGCTGAGTCACAGAGTGCATGAAAAGAAATACAATGCAATAAGACGGGAAAGGAGGAAGAAGCCGTGTTACAACACATTTTAAATGCCAAACATACGACTTTATATTTGATCCTAGGGATAACAGGTAGATGGAGTTTACTGAGGACAGTGACATGGTAAGATCTGTTTTTGTTTTTTTGGAAAAATTGTTTTGTCAGCTGAATGGAGGATGGATTGGAGGAGGGAGGGATTTGAGACAGGAGACCAATTAGAAGGCTACTACAGCACAGTCCAGGTGAGAGGTGATGAAGGCCTATATTAGGGTGGTGGCTGTGTGAATGGAGAGGAGATGTATATGAGAGATGTGTCAAAGGCAGAAATGTTAAGATTTGACAATAGATTGGGTATGTGGGGTGAATGACAATGAGGACTCCAAGATGACACCAAGGTTGTGAGCCTGGCTGTCTAGGAGGATGGTGATACCCTCGACAGCAACAGGAAAGTTGGGAAGAGGGAAGAATTGGGGGCTGTGGAGGTGGGGAGTTGGGGGGCAGCGGTGATGAGGAAAGTTAAAATATAACGAATTCTGTCTGGGACATGTTAAATTTGAGGTGGCTATGGTACAGCCAGTTCAAGATGTCCAATAAGCTTTCACTGATGTATATAGCTCAGGCAAAAGACTAGGGCTGGATATATAGATTTGGGAATCATCCACACAGAGATGATAACTGAGCCCATAGAAATTGATGAGATCACCAACTGAGCTAGTACAGAGAAGTGGCCTCAAACTCAAACAGAAACTAGGGTCACTAAACCATACATAACGATCCCCATGGGCCATATATTGACTTAGAAAACCACAAACTAACATTACCTATGTTTTATTGTATTTTTTCCTTATTTTGTTAAATATTTCCCAATTACATTTTAATCTTGTTCTGCCCACTTGAGCATTGTGGCTCCCATGGGCTTAGTATTTGACATCTCTACTGAAAACATAGAAGAGGAAGATTGGTTAGAGTTTGGGGAGACACCAATGGTTGATGGATATGACATAGATTAAGATCCCACAGAGCAGACTGGAAAAGGTCAGACAGGAGGAGAACTAGGAGAGAGCAACATCACAAAACCTAGAGAGGAGAAGGTATCCAGGAAGAGTTGGTGATCAGCAGTGTCAAAAGTTACAGAAAGGTCAAGAAAGATTAAAACTAAGAAAAAGCCATTAGATTTGGCCATTAGAACATCACCTCTTTGAGGGTAGGAACTGTGTTTTTGTCTTTCTCTGTGTCCCTAGTGTTTAGCACAGTCTGTGGCCTATGGTCGGTGCTTAATAAATGTTTGTCAACAAACTGAACTAAAAAATCTTTGGTAACTTTGTAGATGGCAGTTTCAACTAAATAATGAAGCTGGAAGCCAGAGTGTAGAAGATTCAGTGCCACACACACACACAAAAAGAATCTTGCCTCACACAAAGCAAGTCCAAACCTGAGGACTACCCAAAGGGGTCATTTCTTTCTTTGCCTTATATTCCTGCAATCTGGGGTTTACTCTGGGAAAATCTCTAAATATTGCTCCTATCTAGGTTTCCACAGATAAGGGGGGTGGGGGGAGGGTCACCAGCTTCCATGAAAGTGCTCAAGGTAAGAAATACAAATCAGGTATGGGAAAAACTACTATTTTACTGCACAGAAAATGCGAAGACACAAAGGACTCACAGGAGCCCAAAAACAAAGGGAGGAGGAAGAGGAGGAGGAGGAGGAGGAGGAAAAGAAAGGAAGGAAGAAGAAAGGAAGGAAGGAAAGAAAGAAAGAAAGAAAGAAAGAAAGAAAGAAAGAAAGAAAGAAAGAAAGAAAGAAAGAAAGAAAGAAAGAAAGAAAGAAAGAAAGAAAGAAAGAAAGAAAGAAAGAAAGAAAGAAAGAGGAAGGAAGGAAGGAAGGAAGGAAGGAAGGAAGGAAGGAAGGAAGGAAGGAAGGAAGGAAGGAAGGAAGGAAGGAAGGAAAGGTTGAATTTGAAGTCGCCATCTGTTGTACGAGTCCTAGCTCCCCCGAAGGGTCTTTACACAGTCGTCTCAAGACTGGTAGTTACCCTTGCAGTCTAGATTTTCCCACAAAAAGTAAACACATTTGAGGGCTGCTGCACCATCCCTTTCCCACCAGGACTACACTGTCTGAAAAAATTCACAGGAATAGTGAGAAATATGAAGTTCTGGTCTCTGGCACCTTGTCTCTCTTAGCTTTGCTCTCCAGCTTCAGGGACCATGCAGTTAATTGATTTCTATATCCAAGAGGGGCATTGCTCAGGAACTCCCCTCCTTTGTAGACAAAACTCTCAAATTTTGGTTCACTCAGGGGCAGCTCAGTGGCTCAGTGGATAGAGCACCGGCCCTGAAGTCAGGAGTCCCTGAGTTCAAATCCAGCCTCAGACCAAACACTTGACACTTACTAGCTGTGTGACCCTGGGCAAGTCACTTAACCCCAATGCCCAAAAAAAAAACAAAAAGAAAAATTTGGTTCACTCATAAGGCAACCTCCAAAGCTGCTACTGCCCAGGAAATCATTCATCTTTGCCTAGAAGACTAGATTCCAGGATCATGCTCCCTAAGAAATCAAATTCTTCTCCTTTCTCTATATACTATCCATGAACTCCCCTCTCAGGCAACATGAGCAAGCATCTGCTTCTCCCATGTGCTTCTGCAGAGATGCTTTTATTGCTCCAGCTGCTTCTATCTCTTGGGCTGGGAATATCCACTCTCCGGTCTCCAGTATCTGACCTCCTATGCTGAAAAAGCATATGCAGCTCCTATGTGCTTCTGCCCCAAGGCAGTCATTAATAACTGTCATGTCGGGGATGGAAGAACTTCTAAGAATGGCTGATTTCTTCAAAGCATAGAAAAGCTTTTCCATGTTTAGTCTTCCAGGAAGCCCTGAAAATTGTGCTATGTACAACCTCTGCTCAATTGGGGAAAGTTCCATAACCTAGCGAAGTTGTCATACTTCCACCAGAGTCTGTTTCTCCCAGCCTTCTTTTAATCTGGGGCCCAGATGGAAAGGGGATGAGCTTCTGTATTACATATGTATTGATATCTTTTAATACAACAGAACAAAAAAGTAGATGGTTCATCAGACCTGAATCTAGACAGCTAATCTTCTTGGGAGCAAGCAAATATAAAATCCTCTTTGGCTTTTAAAGCTCTTCATCACCTAACCCCTTCCTACCCTTCCAGTCTTCTTACACTTTACTCCTTTTCTTATACTCTGCAATCCAGTGACACTGGCCTTCTTGTTGCTCCTAGAACATGACACTCCATCTCCCAAATGAGAGATTCCCAACTCCCAATTCCCCTGAGCCTCAGTATTCTCATCTGCATTTTCACTGGCTATCTCCCAAGCCTGGAATGTTCTTTCTCCTCAACTCTGCTTCCTGATATCTCTGACTTCCTCCAAATCTCAGCTAAAATCTCACATTCTTCAAGAAGCCTTTCACCTCGTAACCCCAGCGCTTAGCACAGTACCTGGCACACAAAAAGCACTTAATAAATTCGTATTGACTTGACTCAACAGTCAGGAACCATACTCTGGCCTTTCAAAAAAGGCACCAATTGGCATGCCCACAGTCTCTATGAGGAGATGGTTTTTCTGACTCCAGACAAAGGTTCATGCCTGTAAACTCATCAAACTGTTCAGGGACTCCCCTCATCAACCTCCCTTACGTTATTTCTGTCACTTTTTTACTGAGTGCCCTTGCACATCACTTCCCCTCTGTGATCCTCAATTTCTTCATCTATGAGATGAAGGTATTGACCTACATAACATCTAAGGACCCTTCCAGATCTGTTGATCCTTTAAATATACTTCCCCACATGTTGAAGTTTTACCTGGGTTAGTTTCTCTTTTGCTGATGATGCAAACATCCCCCAAAGCAAGAAAGTTGCAGCCAATCTAACATATTCAAAGAAAGTAATTGCTTTCTCTTCTCTTTAAAATCTTAGCTAAATAATGTCTACTTAAGTTAGAAATGCCAATGTAATCCCTCAAGAAACAGTATAAGTTACTCCTTTCCTTTCCACAGATCCAGTGGATTTCCCTAATTATATTCAAAGCAGTGGACATTTACACACACACACACACACACACACGTATATTGTGGCTACTAGGAACCTATAAAGAAATGCACTAAGTCTTTGCCCTCAAGGACTTTAAAGTCTAATTGGGGAGACAACACATAAGTAAATATGTATGTACAAGATGGATGTTGGGTAAGTTGGAGGTCATCTAAGAGGGAAGTCACCACAAGTATGGGGCTGAGGGAATGGAGAAAAGCTTCTGTTACAATGTGAGATTTTAGCTGAGACTTGAAGGTATTGTTGGGGAGCACAGAAAGGGAGAACAGTTTTGAGCTGAAAGAGAAGTGGAGGAGTCCAGACCAAGATTTTAATCAGGTTTCAATCCTAAAGCATTGGAAGATTGCTCTTGGTATAATGGAAAGAACATTGCATTTGAAGTCAGGTGAACTGGGGTTCAAATCCTGCATCTTACTTTCCTTACCTGTATGACTGTGGAGCTCACTTAACTCCTCCTAGCCTCAGTATTCTCATCTGTAAGTGGATATAATATTTGCACTACTACCTTGTAGGATAGCCATGAGGAAAGCGTTTCATAAAACTTTAAGTGTTATAAAAACATGAGTAAAAAATTGCTATTATGAATCCATAATTGCTTTGCATTCGGTCTTAAGGAGGTGGCAAAATCAAGCGGTAAGTAGAATCTCCACATCCGTCAGTCATCAGCCTCCTTCAGAACTCAGTCCAATTCAGTGAATACATATGTGCCTTCTAGTGCCAGGGGAGGAGACTACAAAGGCAAAAATAAAAGTTTCTTCTCATGGATAAAGTCCTCCTAGCAGCCAGGGAGAGAAAAAGACTCTACATGGCTCAGTGGGGATGGGTGAGGAGGAAGAGCAGATACTGGATGTAGTGAAGAGAGCATGGAACTTGGAACCAGCAGACCTTAGTTCAAAGCCTGAGTTTGAAGCTTACCAACAGAATGGCCATTGACAGATCACTGAATCTCTCTGGGACTCAGTTTCTTCTCTGTAAAATGTGGATAAAGCTATTTTATCTACCTCACAGGGTTGTTATGAAGATAAAATAGATACACGGCATCTTTTCATCTTAGAGTACTAAAACCAAGAACTATTTATTAATAGACTGGAAGTAGGAATTTTACTGTAGGTACTAATAATCTTAGTTAATGACATCTACAATGCAATAGCTCAGACCACAAGACTGGGGCATCTACGGCCAGCTGGTGGCACCAGACACTAATTTCAGGGTCAGTTTTCTCACCTCAAAAGCTTGCTCTGCAAACCAGAACTTAGAAAGTAATGACAGCAAGTAGCCACAAACCCAATTTGGACAGTGAGGCTGTTTCCTTGTCCTGCCCTCCACCCCCACCCCTAACCCTGTCATCACAAGTCAGCTGCCAGAAAGGAATGTTCTTAGACGCCAGAGGAACTGCTTTGATCCTAAATCTGCTTAAGAAAATTTTCCATAGTACTGCCTAGCTCCCAGATTCTCTGAGCGGTTTTCGTGCCTCTGTGCAAAGAGCAGTGCTTGAACCTTACAAGGAAAGGGAAGAGGTTGTACAAAGCTTGTGATCTGCATCTGCTGTCCCAAACCAGAGGGCAGGGGGGCAACAGCTTCCTATTATATCCACACTCATTACCAACAGCAGTGGCTGGGCTAGGTGTCTTACTTAATTACCTAGCCTGAAGGAGAGAGACCTTCAGTCATGTTTACAAGATAATTTCCACGATGTTAATTGTCACCTGCTCATTAGGTGGCTCAGTGGATAGAGTGCTGGGCCTAGAGTCAGCAAAACCTGAGTTCAAATCCAACCTCAGATACTTACTAGCCATATGACCTTGGGCAAGTCACTTAACCACTGTTTGCCTTAATCCAGTGGAGAAGGAAAGGGCAAACCACTCCAGTCTCTTTGCCAAAGAAAAAAAGATGGTCAGTATTGGCATGCTTTGGTCTACGAGGTCATGAAGAGTTGGATATGATTGAACAACAATTTTTTTAAACATTTGAGTGGCACGTGTATGTGGTTACTCAAAGACTTGTAGCACTTTTCTAGAGTGTAGACATGTGTGAGTGTGTGTGCATGTGACAGACAATGACATAGACAGATACAGAGAGATACAGAGAAAGAAACAGAGGCAGGTAGAGAGCCAGAGACGGAGTCAATATGTTCCTACATTTTTGAATGCATGTGTAAGAATATGCCCATGCAAGAATGTGGTTGTGTTTTTCTGTAAGAGAAAAGCACCAATGTGTTGATTAATATGTGAATGTGTGTGCAAGACTGGACACGTACCAGAATGTGTGCTTGTGTAAAAGAATGAGAGTGATAGTATATTGCTATTCATGTGAATGTGTGTGCAAGAATGCATTCACACAAGAATAATGATATATTCATGTAGAAAATGTGGGTCAACATGTTTGTCTTTAAGAGTTTGCATATATCTGTGTGGGAGTGTATTTAAGCATATGTGTCAGTGTGTGTCTTTTCATGTGAACATACACTGAGCAGATTGTGCAAGTAGTATGTAAGTGTTTCATATATGGGAAAGTGTCCAGGTGAAAACACTTGTGTTTCTCATCATCTCAGTCATAGTCAATGTTTGATCACAAAGCTACATTTGTAAAAATCACAGGAAAAACAAAATGACAAAATACCATAAACTACACGTGCCCAGAATGTATAAACAGCACCTCAAGTGAGGCTGTCAATTCACTAACTCATACAGATGCCAAGCAGAAGCAGGGCACCTTCTCAAGAACAGAAGCCTATGGAATCGTAATATTTTAGAATGGGAAGGGAGCTTAGACATTATATAACCCAACCCCCTCATTTTACAGAAGAGAAAATTAAAAAAAAAAAATGGAGGAGGAGAAATGATTTACCCAAGGTCACATGGCTATTGTAGACATCCAAATTTTCTGACTCCAAATCCCATGCCCTTCCACTGACACCAAATTGGACTGTTGGTAAACACCAAACAACAGAGGTTCAGTTATGGTTTTTGTAAAGGATTTTGTTTCAGTTTCTAGCATCTGTAGGTTTGGTATTTGAAGAACAAATTTTTAAAATATATTTATACTGACCCATCAGACGTCATTTGTTATCACAAGGATAGGGCTTGCATAATTTGTGACTGTTGTTTTATGAACTCAGAGAATCATAGGTCCTATAGTCCAAAATCCCCCCTAATGCAGAAATTCCTTCTGAAATACCCCTGATTTATGTTTATCTAGACCCTGCTTAGATGTTTCTAGTGACAAAAAGCTAGCTCACAGCCTCACTAGGCAGTGTGTCACATTATTATTTAGCCCTGATTGTTAGAAGGTTCTTTGCAGTGAGCTGAAATCTTTACCAAGGTTCCTAGTTGTACCTCCTAGGAACAAGCAGAACAAATCTAATCTCCTTCAATCAATCAATCGAATGTTTATTAAGTATCTACTGTGTCGCAAGCCCTATGACAGACACTAGGGACACATTTAGAGGAACATCCTTGTAGAGCTTACATTCTTCATGATGGTCCTCCAACTGTTTGTGGCTTTCTGTCCCCGGGTCTCAAGCAGTGACAATGTGAAGACCATCAGGCATTGGCACAGGGAATCACTCCCTCTTAAGATTTCCTTTGGTTCTCCCTAGAGTAGAGATTAGCCCCATGACTTCTAATGATAGCAATAACTACCCCCAAAGGAAGGCCTGTTGGCAACAGGTTTCCATCTATGAACAAAGCACAGAAGAATGGCCTCTGCCCATTCACTCATGCCAGGAACTTCATAAACCTTCTGTCTACTCTGCATATATCTTGTATGTACCTAGTTATTCATATGTTGTCTCCCCTTTCAGAATGTACATTCCTTGAGTGTGTGGACTATTTTTTACTTTTCTTTTTACCCCCAGTTTTTATAAGGCATAGTGTTGGGTATATGTTGTTGTTGTCCATCCTTTTAGAAGAGGACCAATGACATCATAGGTGATGTCATGACTTGAGCACGAGTTGGATTTATGAGAGGCAGAAGTGCACAAAAGTTGAACAAAGTTGTCAGCCTCACTCTCGCTTCCAGAGTCATCAAAGTCCAGCGGCAGGACAAAAGTCAAAACAACCGGCAACGGCCTAGGATGCAGTGAATGGCCTTTGGGGTCATCAGTGTCTGATCAAACTCTAAGCACTCCACAGTGCCTGCTTTAGCCACCTTCACAGCAGTTGGAACAAATTGCTCTCATCCTCCCATTCAGCAGCTGGGCACCAAGTAGGTATTTAATACCTACTATGTTGAACTGACCAAACTACCAGATGCCACCCACCCATGACCAGTTACTACTTCCCCTTTTTAACTTGTTGAGTTCCTATCCATTCTTAAAGCTCAACTTAAATGCCATCTCCTCATGAAACCTTCCTATATCGATCAGTTTTCCCACCTGCCAAATGAGGGGATTGGACTAGGTCTCATCTAGCTCTAAGTATGGGATCCCAAACCTTTCCCTCTGACATAATATGGCATTTTGTTCTGTACCTCTCAAAGGCACATAAAATGGACAGCTGCATACTGTAGCTATATATGTGTGTGCTTTGACCTCCTACTCACCTATCAGTTCCACAAGGGCGGGAAACTGTGTCTTATCTGAACCTGTCTAACCTCCGGTACCTAGCACAAATGGCACTTTAACAATGTTAACTGAATGATCATTTCTTAATGAATCTCTAGCTCTATCTAGCTACCTCAGTTTGCTGAGGTTGCTCTGTGCCCTAGAGCTGTGCCTGGATTGTGTTTGCAGTGTAACTATTTGGCAGGACTATAGAACCCAAGGGGCAGCTAGATGGTGCAGTGGATAGAGGGCCAGGCCTAGAGTCAAGAAGACTCCTCTTCTTGAGTTCAAATCTGGCCTCAGATACTTTCTAACTGTGTGACCTTGGGCAAATTATTTAACCCTGTTTGCCTCAGTTCCCTCATCTGTAAAATGAACTGGAGAAGGAAATGGCAAACCATTCCAGTATCTTTGCCAAGAAAACTCCAAATGGGGTCACAAAGAGTCGAATCCAACTACGGTAGTACCCAAGGAACCCAGGGTGTGACAGTTGTAGGTAAGCCATCTTTTTCCCATGGTGTATGTCACATGACTACCTAGGGACTTCAATCACTGGCCTGGGACAGGATAGTCTGATCAACCCTAGGCATTTTCCGGAAAAGGAGGCCCCATTACAGGATTATACCATGCATTGCTGGGATTCAGTGGTCCTCAGGAGATGATCCTGTCTGAGTCCAACCACTGGAAGCATTATTCAAGTCAGTCAGTCAACAAGCATTTATTAAGGACTTACTATGTGCCAGGCACTCTGCTAAGCACTGGAGATACAAAGAAAGGCAAAAGAGAGTGAACAGACAAAAGCATAATATGTAGGAAAAGGGAAGCAGTGTACCACAGGGTCTGGGGAGTGGGGAATAAGACCCAATTGCCAGTGACTTTTTGCATCGGTTGATTGTCAAAGGTTTGGCCCAAATAAATAAAAGGGACTTCTTTAGCACACACCCATATAAGGTTTCATGAATGTAAGAAAGAAGCCAAGATAGCTGGGAATGGAAGACAGCAGGGATTAGGGGTAGTGTTTCCGGAACTACAAATGGACTAAATTTTTCACATTTCAGGCGGTTATTTTGGTACCACTTACAATAGACATAATCATAGACTGAGCTTTTCTTAAATTTTAATTTCACTTTCTTTGTAGTAATTCAAGTCTGACCTTTCCTCATTAGCGATAGAGAAGAGTTATTCATTATAACTTGTGTACTAGACTTTCAAATTATGAAAAAGCTGCTATTAATTGGTGTAAATGTGCTTTCCTAATTAAAAAGAAACTCCAAGCCAGAGAATATGTAAAATTTAATATGAGTCAACAGTGTGAAGTGGCAGCTGAGGAAGCTGATGCAATCTTGATCTGACTTAATGGAGGCAGAGCATGCAGGATGAAGGAGGTGACTGTCAGGCTGTTCTTTGCCCCAGATACGGCGATATCTGGAGTATGCATTCTGGACACCACATTTTAGAAGGGACACTGACAAATGATCATGGAAATTACTTTGTTTGAAGATGGGTTGAGTAACGATGCCATCAAGCAAGTTGTAAAACAGAGACATAAATCCTATGGACATTCCTTTGGAATGTTGGCCAGTCTTGGAAGATGCCCTGCATAGAATCCAAACAGGAAAATGACGTCCATGGCAAGGTTCTCCAAATGCTCCTATTCCTAGATTACACTGTCCATTATAGCAGAGCACAGAGAGCATAGGACTCAAGGCTGGAAGATTTGAGTTCAAGTAGCAGTTCTGACACTTCCAATTTTGTGACTGTAGGCAAGTCATTTCACCTTTCTGTGCCTCAGTTTCCACCTCTGTAAAGTAGGAATGATAATCTTTCTAGTATCTACCTCACAGAGTGGCTGTGAGGAAAAAGTTTTGTAAGCCTTAAAATGAGTTATATAAATGTAAGTTAGCATTATTACTAATCACATTGAGTACAAAAACATTACAAACTCCCCTCCGTGAAGTGCTTAACATCATGACTATCATCATCCACGTTGGGAAAACAGAGTGGATAAAAAATGCATATTACCCAGATTGTGTGTGTAGGTATATGTGTGTGTGTAACTCGGACAGGTATTATGGCTGTAAAATGAGCTGGACCCAGAAATAGGCATGAAGAAATCAGGTGGGATCAGATATTTGGGAGATTTTGCTATTGATCCCAAAATGTTTTACCAATGCACTACTGACACACACTAGCCCTGTGACCAAAGACAAAAGCAAACTGGCATACATCCAGAAAAGGTTGACCAGGATGTTTAGGAATCTGGAACCCCTTAATCATAAAAATTGAAGGAATAGGGAATGGCTAGCCTTGAGGAGAGAAATCTACAGAGATAACTGCTTTCAAATGTCTGAATGGCTATCTCATACTAGAAGGAGGTTTGTTCTTTATGGTTCCAGAAGGACTGATCAAGGGGGCTGATTTCAGTTCAATATAAGGAAACACCTCACAACAAATAAAGCTGCCTAACAATGGAATGAGCTATCTTAAGAGCTAATAAGCTCCTTGTTACTGAAGGTCTTGAGGCAAAGGCTGAATGGCTTCCTCTCAGGGATGTTACACAATGGATTTGCATCAATCATCCCTTCTCTCTCTCTCTCTCTCTCTCTCTCTCTCTCTCTCTCTCTCTCTCTCTCTCTCTCTTTCACATACACACACATCTTCAATCTTTCCCTCTATATTTACTCATTCTTCACTGCCTTTAAACATACTCAAATCATCCCTTATTCTAATAAAAACCTTTCTTTAGCCATTTTTGTTGTTATTGTTCATCCTTCATTTTTGAAGAGGTCCAATGACATTATGGGTGATGTCTTGACTTTCTCTGAGTTGTATTTAAGTGAGGCAGTTACATAAAATTGTCAGCCTCACTCTCTCTTCCAGAGTCACTGAAGTGCGTGGCAGAACAAAAGTCATGAAGACTGGTGATGGCGCATGGGCTGTTGATGACTTTGGGATGCAGTGGTTGACTTCGGAGTCTTTGATGTCTGACCAAGCTCTAAGCCCTCCACAGCACCTACTTCAGCCCCCTTCATGGCCCTTGAAATAAACTTGTTATCTAGCCCATTCCACCAGGGACTTCATGTGCTTAAGGTGGATATCCTCCTAAGTCACCAACAAGTTACCTTGTTGGTCTGTTAGTTATCCTCAACCTGGTTTAGCTAGACTGCTGAGATGGTTTCACCAGAGTGTGGCTGCTGCACATGCTACAGCTTCTTGGAACCACAGGTGAGAGTTGGGTGAGAGGTGGAAACCAAAAGTGGATGAGTATCCCTGAAAAGGCTTGACAAGCCCTCACATCAGAGGTGCTAGTCCTCCCTAAACACCCCATATACCCCTTAGCCATTCTATTCCCTCAAGCAATCATCCTATTTCTCTCTTTCCCTTCACTGTTCAACTTCTTTTAAAAAAATTTGTAAGGCTCTACCATCAATGACTCCACTTCTTCACCCCTTCACTTGCAGTCTTGTTTTCATCCCTACTACTCTCCCCAAGGTCACCAATGACCTAAAGCATCAAATCCTTTGGCCTCTTCTCATTGACCTTTCCGCTACATTTGGCACTTTTGACCACTCCCATGTTTTTACTACTGTGTCTTCCCATGGCTTCCAAGACCCTACTCTCCCCTGGTTCTTCTTCCAAATCTCTGACCACTCCTCTTCAGTCTCCTTGATCAATTGCTCTTCCCTCTCTTCCTCCACCCATTCCCAAAGGTAAACAGCACCAAAGCTCTGTTCTCTTTTCTCTCTGTGCTCTCTTCCCAGACAATTTCATTTACTCCCATGACTTTAATGATCATTCACCCTAGTGTATAGGTAAAATAAGAGCACACCTCAGTGGCTCAGTGGATAGAGGGCCAGGCCTGGCCTAAGGACCTGAGTTCAAATCTGGCCTCAGACACTTACTAGTACTGTGACTCTGGGCAAGTCACTTAGCCCTGTTTGCTTCACTTTCCTCATCGGTAAAATGAGCTGGAGAAGGAAATGGCAAATCACTCTAGTATCTTTGCCAAGAAAACCCCAAATAGGGTCACAAAGAGTAGGACATGACTGAAACAATTGAACAACAATAGCTAAAATATATACCTGTCCAGACCTAATCTCTCCCCTGAATTCCATTACCACATTTCCAAATGACTGATAGAAATCTTTACCTGAGAGGCAGCTATGTGGTGCAGTGGATAGAGCACTGGCCCTGAAGGCAGGAGGACCTGAGTTCAAATCCAGTCTCTGACCAAACACTTGACACTTACTAGCTGTGTGACCCTGGGCAAGTCACTTAACCCCAATGGAAGAAGAAGAAGAAAAAGAAGACTATTGGCACATCAAATCCAATACATCCAAACCTGAACTCATCTTCTTTCCCCTCCCCAACCCAAAAAGCCTATTTCTCCTGATGTTTGACTCTTCTCCCTCTTTCACCATCTTCCCAATATTTAATCAGCCTCCAAGTTATGCCAAATGCACTTCCGCAGTAGCCTGTCTCCTCCTTTCCAGTCCCACTGCCAACACTCCAATTTAGGACCTCAATAGGTCCCTAATTGATCAGCCTGATTCCAATTTCTCCCCCTCCCCAATCCATCCCTCACATAGCTGGAAAAGTAATTCTCCTATTGCACAGATCTAATTGAGTTGTACTCCTGTTCAAAAACCTTCAATAGATTTCCACTGTCTACAAAATAAAACAAAAACTCTCGATCCTGGCTTAAAAGGCCCTCCCCAATTTGGTACTACTTTATCAGCTTTACTTGATACTAATCCTCCTATGCTCCAATATAGAGGTGTCAAATACAGCCCTCAGGTCACATGCCAAACCATATTAAAATTGGGGAATGTTTAACAAAATAAATAAAAAGAATAAGACACAGATCATGTTAATTTGTAGTTTTCTAAGTCAATATGCATCAATAAGTCAGATTCTATTCAAGTTTGATGCTACTACTCTAATACAAATGTCTAATGGTACTCTCTTATTCCTTGCCTTTATACTGAGCCATCCTCCATGCTTAGAATTGATACCTCCCCTCAACCTTCCATACCTTCACCTTTTGTTCCTTCAAGAATGAACTCAGGAAAGTTGAGATCCCCCGCTTGTATAGTTTTACTGTCTATTTCCTCCTGCAACTCATTTAACATTTCCTTTAAGCATTTGGGTACACTTCCATTTGGTCCATATATGTTTAGTATTGCTATTCCTTCATTGGTACCTTTCAACAAGTTATAGTTTCCCCAATGAACTCTTTTAATTAGGTCTGTTGTGGCCATTTCTATAATGAAGGGAGGGTAGGTGCATTTTCTCTTCTCTTTTCCTGGGCCAAGCTTGGCACTGTGTTAAGTTTCGTTTTATCGATGAATGCACTTTTAAAACGAAAATAAACCCCTCTCAGTAACTGAATTTTTTCCTTACTACTTTACAACATTATGATTTACCATGGTGATAAAAGCTATTATGAAGAAGTTAACCTTAGAAAAGGAGATTTATCAGTGAATTAATTATATCTGAATTTGAATTCCACTCACCCCTATGTAGGAGAGCGCCTGTTCCTATTTTCCTTTGTATGAATTTCTAAAGGTTTTCTCTTAAGTAAAAGAACTCAAACCTAGTCAAGTTGATCCCCTAATGTAAAGTGGTATACCATTATGGAACATGGTCTAATTTGCAATTATAAGACCTGGGTTTTAGTTGCAACTTCAACAGCTGTTTGATACGTGACCTTGGATTAGTTAACCTCCTTACGCCTGAATTCCTACTTCTATAAGGAGAGGTAGACTATATGCCCTCTACAATCCTTTCCATATCTAGACCTACAACTATACTATGATCACCTCTTTCACCTGGTTTACTTTGTTTGTAAAACGGAGATCACAATATTTATATTACCAGCATCACCAAGTTGTTGTATGGAAAGTGCTATGTAAATTTAAGTTTTCCTCTGGCTCATCACATAATGGAGAACTTACCCCAGAACTGTGAGCAGTCTAGTGCAGTTTCCAAACTACACAGAAACATTTTCACACTTCCCATTTTCCCAAAATTTGACTAAGAACTAATAGGAATTATGAAACACCTGGGTCCTGCTATTATTAAAAGCAAATGCCATGTAAACCAAATTTCTCTCTTTTAACACTCAAATCAAATAGAGCTTGTTTAAGATCATCCCACATTTCACTTAAGTTGATTCTGAAAGGATTTATTGAGGACTTGCTATGCCCTGGGGCCCTTATTAGGTAAGATTGGTCTTGGTCCTGCTATCTTGAGGCTGGGCTCCACTCTTGCTTTGCTTTACTCCCACAGCAGGAGGTTAGGGACAATGCTTTTCTTAAAGAGAGGAAACCAGTTTAGAATTATATCTATCTTCCTTACCCTTAAATATTGTTAGTTAGGGGAAATTGAGGGTAGCTAAGTGGAACAGTGGATACAGTGCCAGACCTGCAGTCAAGAAGACATCTTCCCAAGTTCAAATCCAGGATCAGACACTTACTACCTGTGTGACCCTGCGTGAGTCACTTAACCCTGTTTGCCTCAGTTTTGTCATCTGTAAAATAAGCTGGAAAAGGAAATGGCAAACCTTATCTTTACCAAAAAAACCCAAACACAGTCACAAAGAGTGAAAATTGACTGAACAACAAGGCACAGAGAATACAAAGGCAAAAAGCACAGAAAGAACAGAGACAAAGGCCTGGGAGGGAGATGATACAGAGGTAGACAGCATAGGGTCAGGAATGGGTGGTGGAGGGAGGCAGGCAGCATGAGGGAGAAAATGGGAAAGGGGAGAGTCACAGAGAGTCACGTAACCATGGATCAGAGTTAGGAGCACTAGGGAAGCATAGACCCATAATAGAAGAAGGAATGCTAGAAGGCAGAAGTTTGGGGTCTCATTTTTATAGGGTTTTGGAGAGGACAGACTCTTATCTGAGACACCTTAGGGTTAGTTCATTAACATACCCATATCATCTCAAATTTGTCAGCAACACCTTAGGTTTATATTATTAGCATAAAATTTACTAGTGTTCTGTTGCTCTTACTGAGGATGTTTGGAGCTTACTTGAGGCTTACACATCATAAGCAAATAGCATGACTGAGGGGCCCTTACAGTAAGATCTAGCTGGCTTCCCCTGATTTAGCACACAGTCTCAGAATGTGATTTTAGTACATTTATGAGACAGTTTCCAGTGGCTTCTATGCTCACCTAATTTATGAGACAATTTGCAAGTAACCTCCTCCCCTAATTTATAGGACAGTCTTTTTGTGACTTCTAGGTTTCCCATTGCAATCTTACTTCCTACTATTGTTACTTTATACTAGCTACTTATAAACTTACTATACTAAATAGAAGGGAGAATGGGGTGGTCAGGGGAACCAGAACAAGATATAATTTTAACATAGGAAGGAATACCTCAAGCTATATTTGAGGGCTTGGTCTGTTCCTATCAAATACTAATTATATAATCATACCATCACAGTTAGAGAATGGCAAATGAACCCATTTATCGAAGTAGATAGCAATCATAAATCAAAGAAGTTATGTAGCTTAGAATATTCCAGACAATACAAAATGAACAAACTCCCCCACTGGGAATAAGATGTGTGTGTGTGTGTGTGTGTGTGTGTGTGTGTGTGACAGACAGAGAGGGAGACAGAGAGAGACAGAGAGAGACAGAGACAGACAGAGAGAGAGAGGGGGGGAGAGAGAGAGAGAGAGAGAGAGAGAGAGAGAGAGAGAGACAGAGAGAGAGACAGAGAGAGAGACAGAGAGAGAGACAGAGAGAGAGACAGAGACAGAGAGACAGAGAGAGACAGAGAGAGAGAGAAAGAGAGACAGAGAGACAGAGAGACAGAGAGAGAGACAGAGAGACAGAGAGAGAGAGAGAGACAGAGAGAGAGAGAGAGAGAGACAGAGAGAGAGAGAGAGAGAGAGAGAGAGAGAGAGAGAGAGAGAGAGAGAGAGAGAGAGAGAGAGAGAGAGAGAGAGAGAGAGAGAGAGAGAGAGAGAGAGAGAGAGACAGAGAGAGAGAGAGAGAGACAGAGAGAGAGAGAGAGAGAGAGACAGAGAGACAGAGAGACAGAGAGAGAGAGAGACAGAGAGAGAGAGAGAGAGACAGAGAGAGAGAGAGAGAGAGAGAGAGAGAGAGAGAGAGAGAGAGAGAGAGAGAGAGAGAACTGCCCATCTAAGTGTCAGGAAGCAAAAAACCATGAAAGAACTTGGAAGCAGGGGTGTATTCTTCCAGGAACCCAGAAGCTAATTGGCATATTAGTTACATAGACTCATAAAAGGCGCTAAACTGTGAAGATACTATTGAAAAGACCCTACAGGCTGCTTTGGAGTCTCTGGGCAGCACAGACTACTAAGATGTTCAGAAAAGAAGACAAAGAAAATGCTGCCTTCATATAAGTTTTCTGAAGTAATAAAGCCTTCCGAATTTCCTAGATCAATATTTTAGGAGGATAGGCATGTGAAAAACTGACCATAAAGATGCCTCACACCTCAAACACTGAATTCCTCAAATCTTGCCTCATAAACTTACTCTTCATGTAAACCTGAACAAGTTATTTAAACTTTTTCAGACTCAAAGAATAAGCATTTATTAAATGCCTATTATGTACCACTCAGTCTCTGTCTGCCACAGTTTCCTCATCTATAAAAGGATCTACCTCCCAGGTTTGTTGTGAAAATCAAGTAAGATAATACACGTAAAGTCCTTTGCAAACTTTAAATGGCCATATGAATACTAGCTATTGTTGTTGTTACTAAAGAGATTTATTTCCTCCCAAGGAAGTAGGAATTATTTCATATATGGCAAAACATACAGCTTCAAACATGGCTATGTCACCAGAAGCCAGAGCATAGGTCTTTGGTGAAACTCTGAGGCAGATAGTACAGCTGCTCCCTGAATGCAACCCCTATAATAAGCACCATTATCCTAAGGAGATGCTAGAGAAATTTGAACTCTAGCAGGCTTATGCTGCTGAAATGCTATGAGTGGCAGGTGGTAAAAACAAAAACAAAAGAATGGCAGGTGTCAGCCACTGAAAAGTGAGAACAAGGACTAGAGGGCCTCAGAGCATCTGCATTTTATGAGTAACTTACTTTAAAAATGGAAAACCCATCTGTTAGGGAGCATGACTGCCTCAGGCTACTAATTACTTTGAGAGGACAGTGCACTGAGTACCTTTCTCATCCAATTCCTAATCACAACCCAAGAAGAGGGTAAAAAGCTTTCCAGTCAAAGGTTAGAAAAGGGAGGGGGAAAAAAAAAGCACTGATAAAAAGACCTTAGACTTTAGAGTGCCTGAACCAGGTTGGAATGTCTCAGGTTAGAACTGGAGGAAGGCTTAGTGAATTGAAATTCTAGTGGCTACAGCTGTCTAAGAAGCAGAAGCAGCCTCCCAGCATCTACCTCAAAGTTATTTGCAGTTGATGAAAATGGATAAAAGAGAAAAAGAAAAGGAAGTCATTAAAGAGAGTTGTAGGAAGAAACTAAAATTAATCCACCGTGTTCTGTGTTGAAGACTGTGTGAGGCAAGATCTTACCCAATAAGTCCTTCCCTTGAAGATTGTGTTCCAAGATACCATTCAATATCCTACTTAAGGAACTGGAAAAACTCAAGCTCAACGATCAATGAGGTCAGTCACTGGAACTATATTAAGGGAGCCCACCAGGATAATTCAACTAGTCCCTTGTTAAAAATCCATGTGAACAGGATGAACACCTGTGGATTAAGTGTGATTGAGAAGAGAATTAACTCTCTATATGCTAGAAACTAAATTTTAATGGATGAATGTAAAGAATTGGCAAAAGGCAAAAAGATAGGAGCTACTTCAGCTTATGATTATTACTGAACCCATTCTTCTAGGATTTCCTGAAGTATGAATTGAAGTTATTATAAAAATTAAGGAGATAGAGTGTTTGGTTATGGCTTCTGAGAGGTCTAAGTCTCGAGGACTTTAATAAGAAAAACTACCCATATCAGGAGTAAGTCACAGCACTTCTGGAATTTCCTGAGGAAATCATGGGCATTGGCAGAAAAATTAATATAGTTTCCACATTAATTGCAGTCATTTCAGAGCACCCATTGGATTCTACAAGCAGTGAGCTGTAGCCTAGTACCTGACTGCTCATGACTCATTTGCACAAGCTTCTCCCTGAACCACCAGTCTTTGAGTAGATCAGTCAATAAACATTAATTAAGCACTATGTGCCAGGCATTAGCTAAACTCTGAAGATACAAAAAAGAGCCAAGACAGTGCCTGCCCTCAAGAAGATCAGAATCTAATGGAAAAGACAACAAGCAAACAAAGATGTACAAACAAGCTATATACAGGATAAATAGGAAATAATAAAGAGAAGGAAGGTACTAGGATTAAGAGAAATTAGGAAAGGTACCCTCCAGAAGATAGGATTTTAGATCTACTTAAAGGAAGCTAGGAAAAGATGGTAGGCAGAGTTGAGTAGAGAGAGCATTCCAGGCATGGGGGACAACTAGAGAAAATGCCCAGAGCTGAGAGACGGAGAGTCTTGTTCATGGAACAGCAAGGAGGCCAGTATCATTTGATTGAAGAGTACATGGCAGGGAGTAAGGTGTAAGAAGATTGTAAAGGTAGGAAGGAGCTATGTTATGAAAGGCTTTAAACACCAAGCAGAATATTTTGTATTTGATTCTGGAAGCAGTGGGGAGCTGCTGGAGTTTAATGAGTAGAAAGGTAATGTGGCTGGATCTGTACCTTAAGAAAATCACTTTGGTGGCTGAGTGGAGAATAGTTTGGAGTAGGGAGAGACTTAATATAGGAGAACCCAAGAGCAGGCTATTACCATAGTCTGGGTGTGAGGTAATGAGACCCTACACTAGAGTGGTGGCAGTGTCAGAGAAGAGAAGGGGGCAGAAGGATTTGAGAGATGTTGCAAAGGTGAAATTGACAGACACTGGCCCCAAATTGGGTATGGGGAGTAAGAGATAATGAGGAATTGTGAATGACTTCCGGGTTTCAAGCCTGAGGAACTGGGAGGATGATGTTACCCTCTACAATAATAAGGAAGGTAGGAGAGGAGGAGGGTTTAGGAGAAAAGATAATGTTTCATTTTGGACATGTTGAGTTTAAGATATCTACTAGACATGCAGTTTAGATGTCTGAAAGGCAGTTCGAGATCTGAGATTTCCCTGAGTTCAGATCCTAACAGTCGCTTACTACCTGTGTGACCCGGGGTCACTTTACCTTGCTGGGCCAGATCATTTAATCCCCTGGGCCTCAGTTACTTTATCTGTAATATGAGGTGTTAGACTAGATGACCTTTAAAATTCTGTTGTAGGTCTAAATCTGTGATCTTTGGTGGATCCAGAAATGACTTCCTGGTATCCAAAGAATACAATGATCATTTAAGTCAAAAAAATCAAGACTGGCTCTGTGGTGTTTTCACAGCATAGATGGGATGAAAGCTGTTCTCAGTATGAACTGCATACACTATTTGTTTCCCTGACCTCTACCTATTCCAAAATGATCTAGAAAAACTGGCAGGGGGATGGGGGTGGGAATGGAGTACCTAAAAAAAAGCTTAAATTGCTGCTAGTTAATGCTATTATTAATGAATCGCACAGGCCTCAAGCACTTTGAGCTAGATGGACAACCAATGGTCCTATATGCCAATAACTGCTAAACTTGGTGCTACTAGCCAAAGAGAGATAGCTCCCTAGGTGGTGCAGTAGATAAGAGCATCAGGCTGAGAGTCAGGAAGATCTGAGTTCAAATCCAGCCTCAGACACTTACTATATCTGTGTGACCCTGGGCAAGTCATTAAACCTCAGTTTCCTCATCTGTAAGATGGGAAAATAATAGCACCTACCTCCCAGGGTTGTTGTGAGGATCAAAGGAAATAATAATTGTAAAGCACAGTGACTTACACGTATGCAGTAAGTACTATGTAAACATTAGCTATTATTATCTACAACACAATATAATCAAACATATAATATAATTCAAGAAGGAGCAACTTGGTTGCAGATGGTCTGTTTTATCTGCATCATGAATCAGAAACTATAATTAATAACCTTCTACAGAGGAGGTGAAAACTTTGTGCTCAAAAGGAGCAGGGCAGCTAACATAGCAAAGTGTGACAAGAAGTCTCCTATTTCCCCCAGGTGCAATCAGTAGAATTACATTGTTTATCCTGGAGCCAACTGGGTTTAATTAGAAGATGAGGAAACAGAAGAGTGGCCAAAAGGAAGAGACAATCATCAAAGAATTTAACCTAACTCATAAGAAGCCAAACTAATGTTGCAGGAGTGACAGAAGTTAGAGCATATTAACGGAGTATTATAAATCGTTTAGATTTCTCACCTAATGTACAAAAGTAATGAGTACTGCCCAAAGCCCTTTGCTCAGTAGCTGTAAAACCCTTTTGTACATCTAGGTAGAGTGAAAACTGGATCTAGGCAAACAGATTGTACCAGCCCCCAAATGATAGCTGACACATATAGGAAGGTTAATACTGAGACTAAATATGTTCGAAGAAAGTACATGACTAGACTTACCTCCTGATCACGTTTTCTGAATGACGTCCCTAATGTCATGTTCTGTACATAAGTTATCATTGGAAAAATGTTCTGCTACCAACTTCCATTCACCATAGATCTCTCCATTGACCTGCAACTTCAGTTTTTCAGAGCATGTGTTGTTGCCGGATTCAGTCATCAGAATATGTGTTTTAATTAAAAGGTGGATTTGGGGGGCAGGGAGCAACTTGTCACTGCTTTAAAAAACACCTGCATTTTCCCAAGTTCATTGCAACCTCCCCTCTTCTTTAATTCTTAGCCCAATTTGTCCTCATTGACAATGCCTTTTCGAGAGATGATAGATAGATGATAGATAGATGGACAGATGGATGGATAGATGGACAGACAGACAGACACATAGATAGATAGATAGATAGATAGATAGATAGATAGATAGATAGATAGATAGATAGATAGATAGATAGATAGATAGATAGATAGATAGATAGATAGTTGGATCTACTTTGTGTACTGGTCTTCCAACTGTGTGTCATAGTCTCCACAATGAGCATTTTTCATCCATTTAGGTTTTGGGGGGGGGTTGGGTTTTTTTAGGCAATTGGGGTTAAGTAACTTGCCCAAGGTCACAACGCTAGTAAATGTCAAGTATTTGGTCTGAGGCTGGATTTGAACTCAGGTCTTCCTGACTTCAGGGCCGGTGCTCTATCCACTTCCCCACTTAGCTGTCCCCTCATTTAGTTTTTCTTAGAGACAGCATGGAGGCCTTAAGAGTCTGGAAGGCCTGGGTTTAAATCCCAACTTTGACACCTACTGGGAAAAAAGGCACTCAATCCTCTGAGATAATTCCATAGGATTTCCCTTTTGTTGTCAGGGAAGATGAGGAATCACATAATTCCCTAAGATGGGCTCCTCCTTGCTATATAGCCGTTCAGGCAGAGCCAGGCTGACCGCGGGATGTTCTACGAAGCTTTTCAGCACAGGTGTGGGGTTGACCTCCTAGTTGGTCTCTGAGAATTCTTCCACTTCTGGGATTCTATGATCTTCCCTGCCCCTCCCCCCAGGAGGATCAAATGAGATCACGGGCGTGAAACACCCTTGAAAAACGTAAAGAGGTCTATGAAATGTTAAGTATTAAGCTGGTAGAGATTTAATGCTCGTGTCTCCTTAAGGAAAATGAAGCTCAATGAGGGGAAATGACTTGTCCAAGGTCATTGAGCAAGAAAGGAGCATATTACTACATTGGTAAAGAGAAAACTTCCCGTCCCAATCTGAACGTCCGTGGTCCTGGGGCGTGGTCCCCTTTTTTGTTTTGTGGAACACTCTGGCCATCTGGCGGTCCCCTTCTCATAACAAATGACAGGCAGAATTGCAAAAGAAACCAATGATACTGAAATAGTTATCGACTATTCTTTAAAAACTTCACGGATCCCAGGTGAGTGACCCCCTAACGCTCAGAGGAGGCGTCCCACAGTCCCGTAGGAAAAGCCCCCCCCCCCGCCTTCAGCCAGGGAAGAGCTGGGCGCGAGGAGGGACTCAGGCACCGAATCGTGGCTTCGCACATGCGCACTGCGGTCGGCGCGGCAGGGTTCCCAGCGTTCTTCGCTCCTCGCCAGCCCTGCAGGCTTGGCCGCTGAGGCGGGGCTCGAACCCGGGGCCGGGGTGAGTTGTTACGAAGACGCCCACCGGGCCGGGGGGAGGGGGGGGCAGCTGCAGGCTGCCTGGGGTGCTCGGTCGGTGGGCGTGTGCCGGCGGGAGGCGGGTGGAGCGGGCGGGGCGGGGCCGGGGTTTCCATGGCTGCGGGGCTGGGGAACATAGGGAAGGGGAGCGAGAAAACCGACCCGGGCGGTAGACCCCGCTTCTCTCTCCCCCAGCCCGAGGGGCGGCCCCGGGACCCCTCCCACCGCCCTCCTTGGGGGCGCCCGCGTTCCGAGACAAAGGAGGGAAGAGGCCTTGTGCGGCCTGGCCGCCGCCGCTGCCCCCGCTGCCCCATCCCCTGGCCTGGGCCCAGGCTGGTCCGGCAGGGGCCCCGTACGGGCTTTGGGGCCGCAACACGATCTGTCCGGCCTAGAGACGCTTTAGAACGTGGGACGGCAGCGCTGGAAGAGACTACAACAGGGGGTGTCGGGGCTGGAAGAGACCTCAGGACAGGGGGTGTCAGGGCTGGAGAGACCTCAGGACGGGGTGTCGGGGCTGGAAGTAACATCAGGACAGGGGGTGTCGGGGCTGGAAGAGACGTCAGGACAGGGGTGTCGGGGCTGGAGAGACGTCAGGACAGGGGGTGTCGGGGCTGGAAGAGACCTCAGAACAGGGGGTGTCGGGGCTGGAAGAGACGTCAGGACAGGGGGTGTCGGGGCTGGAGAAACCTCAGGACGGGGTGTCGGGGCTGGAAGTGACATCAGGACAGGGGGTGTCGCTGGAAGAGACCTCAGGACAGGGGGTGTCGGGCCTGGAAGAGACCTCAGGACAGGGGGTGTCAGAGCTGGAAGAGACCTTAGGACATGCTATGGCAGGATGAGAAGAGACCTTAAAACATGCGATGGCAGGGCTGGAAGAAACTTTAGAACATGATATTTGGGGGCTGGAAGTACTTTAGAACGTGATAGATGGCAGGGCTGAGATTTTAGAACCCAGTATGTTAGAGCTTAAAGGACCTTGGACCCTAAAATGTTGGAACTAGAAGGGACCTTAACATTCCCTAGTATGTTAAAGGGGGGAGGACCTTAGAATCTAAAATGTCAGAGCTGGAAGGAATCTTAAAACATAGAATGTCATAGATGAGAAGCACCTAATAATGTGAGAAGAGACCTTAGATCATGGAGTCTAACCTCATTTTACAGAGGTAAAAACAGACATACAATAGAGGTGATGCAGTTTTCCCAACCAAGGTCACCCAGTAAATCAGTCATAATTCTAGACCTAGAACTTAGTTCCTTTTGGTCCTTTGTTATTATATCACACTAGCTTCTTCTTCTGCCTCCTTCTCAGAGCCTGATGCTCTAGTGATTACACTGAGGGAAAAGTATTCAGAAAAACTAATTTCCTCTAACTTCTATGGGATATAAAACAGAGTTTATAGACCAATGAATGTGTAAGTGCCCTTTGTCTTTCGAATTAAAGACAAGAAGTTGAAAATCAGACTTGAGTGTTTGCCTTATGATATTTCTGTTGACTTTTTTTTCTTGCTGCCTCCTCAGAGAAGTTCCTCTCAAGGAAGACCAAGATTTGTGACCCAACTTCTAGCCAAAGTGAGGCGGACCCTAAAGTAGATGATGGCTACAGCTCTTTGTCCTTCAGCAAAGGCTCCTCTGGAGCTAGAGGGACCCTTGATGATGAAGTTGGAAAAGGACACTTTGTGGGCTTCTGAATCAACCTTTCAAGGAAAGGACTCTGATTCTGAGACCTTGCGCAAAAGCTTTAGGCAGTTCCGTTATGAGGATGTATCTGGACCCCACGAAGCTTTCAGCAGACTCTGGGAACTTTGCTGCCAGTGGCTGAAGCCAGAAGTGCATTCCAAAGAGCAAATCCTGGAATTATTGGTACTTGAGCAGTTCTTGACCATTCTGCCCAAGGAGATTGAGAACTGGGCACGGAAGCAGTGTCCAGAGAGTGGTGAGGAAGCTGTAGCCCTAATTGCAGATTTGGAGAAAGAGCCTGGAAGACTGAGGCAGCAGGTGAGAAGAAAGGAGTGGGAATAAGGAACAGAAAGACATAGTTACGGAAGAGTGGGGATAAATTAGTGCATATTACTTCACTATTACATTTAAATGTTTATTTGCTTCCATGGGTAGTTCTTGCCATGTGGCAAGAGACTTCTTTATGCAGCTGTCTGAAGTTTTCCTCTGGGGAACATGTAAAGTTTGTGTCTGAATAGTTTACACTGATACTTTATGCCTTGTTCCTGGATTTGTCAACCAAAGCATTCCAGACTGCTTTTCATTGCCCCAAAATAATGAAGTTCTGAATCTTTCTCTCCGTTCCTTGTATCCTTGAAGAATATTTTCTTTGGCAATTTTAACTCTGATTCCTGCCCTTCTTTCCCCCCATCTTCATTTGTGATGATGGATATTTACCAGGTTATGAATCACATGCACTTAGAGAAGACAGTGTCCCTTGGAGCAACATGGGAAGTACCAAGCTTTCAAATGGAACAAGTAGAGGGCCAGCCTAAGATGGTAACACAGGAGAAGGCTGGGAACCTACACTTAGGACTTCAGGGACAACTAAACCTTAAAGGGGAGCCCCAACCCTTACAAAAGAATGGTAAGAAGCAAATGTCTATCTTGGGTAGATGAGAAAGTCTTGACCAGACTTGAAGTCTTAGACTTGTCAAGGCCTCCCAGAAGTCATCTAGAGTAGTGTTTGATATCATTTTCCATTTTCTAGTCATCATATATGTTTTGGTTTTTTTTTTTTTTTGCTTTATGGTATAGCATTTGTACAGTTGACTCTGATTCATTATTCATCATGATAATGACTAATAATGTAGATCATCAACTCAGCTAGCTAATGGAAAAGCTTAAGAGATCAGCTTTTGTCTGTCTCAGTGGATAGTAGAAAAACTTAATTATGAGGTGTGCCAGATAGGCAGGAATAGAATTACCTATCACCCAGTTCTACTGGGTTGGCAAGGTCCTAACACCATCACCTGAAAAGTTCTTCCTACAGATTATAAAGCTCTTTGCACCTCATTTCCAGCCCCACAGATTGAAAAGCAATGATCCAGACTATTCTCCTGCCTCTAGGCCCCTGGACAGAACTACATCAAATTCAGTATCTATACAAAGAATAACAAAGAGGTAGTTATTCTTCTTAAAGACCTCCAGATAGTAAGACTCCCTAACCTACCTCAGTAGCAAGTTTTAGTGTCTAATACTTGAGATACTATATGCGAAAGTGTCCAGAAAAGTTAAAAGTACAAGTGTGAAGTAGTTATGTGTTGTCTACTGCAGATTCTTTTTGTTCTATCCTTAGTAGACATGAAATTCGTCATTTCCTCACATACATTCAGATCATATACATCTAAACGAATGTTGTCCTTCAAATATTGCTTTGATAGAATATTTGCTTATTCTAGAAGTCTTTTCATTGCCCAAAACATATTTGTAATTTCTCTTTTGGAATTGCACAATGTCTTACATTCAAATAGATATCATTTTGATTTTGGGGGAAATTTTACTCAGAAGCAGTTAATAGTAATGAAAAATAATTTATTTCCATTATTTTATAATTATGCCTCATTTTTTATGACTCCTCCCCAAAAAAATTATTGCACAGCTTGATTACCCGCCTTATTCATCAGATGTGGCTCAGGATGACTTTTATCTCTTTCCAAGTATCAAATCCACCCTCAGAGAATGAAGATATACCATCATTGAGGATATTGAAAAGAATGTGTCGAAAGTTCTGAAGGCAATTCCCAAAGTGGAATTACAAAAACATTTGAAGCAGTAACAGCATCGTTGGAATAAGTATATAGCCTCCCAAGGGGGAAGCACTCATTTGGATGTGTGAGTTCTGGTAGGTTTGTTAATTAGTCATATTATTTCATAGTTGCAGCTTGAATACTTAAAGACTGCCCTCAGACTAAATTATTCTAATTCCCTTTTGTATGTCTTCTTTCCAACTCTTTAGTCATTTTTGTTCTTTTCTGGACCTTCTCCAAGTTCTTCCCATTCTTCTAACATGAAGGAGCTCTACTCTGGAAACAGTACTCTCATTAGAACCTAACCAGCTCTTTTTCAAAAGAAACTTAGGAGTGGGACTCTGTGTGAAAGAGGGATTTGAGAGAAGTTGAAATATTTGCTCAATTTATTTTTTAAAAAGCTGCGCAGAAACCAAATGAGCTACCTCTAAAAGTAATACATACTCTGACAATGAAGGCATTTTATCAGATTCTTAACGACTTGCAGAATCTCAAAGTTGTAAGAGACTCAGAGGCCATATAGTTCAAACCATACCTAAGCAAGAATCCCCTCTACAGTACAGTGGATAAATGGTCATTCCTCCCTTTGCTTGATAGATCTCCAAGGAAGGAGAACACACTTCCCAGGGCAGCCCATTCTACTTTTGGATACCTCAAACCTAAATGCAGTTTTCACTCTTTTTATTCTGTCCTCTAATGCCAAGCGGAACAAGTCTAATTCCTCTTCTGCATAATAGCCTTTAGATGCGTGAAGACAGCTGTCATGTCCACTCTGACTCTTCTCTGAACATCCCCATATCTTTCAACCTGTCCTCATGTCAAATGACCTCCAAGCTCTTCACCATCCTTGTTGGCCAATAAATGTGCTCCTGCTTATCAGTGCCCTTTCTAAAATGTGAGGCCTCAAAGTAAACACAGTATTCCATATGTGATCTACCAAGGATAGAATTCATCATCTCCCTGGTCTTGGACATTTGTCTCTTACAGGTAGTCAGCTTTTGCTTGGAGACCCCTAGTGAGGAGAAACCCACAACCTCACAAGGTCAGTTATTTCAGTTTTACACAGCTCTGTTTGTTGGGAAGTTGTATCTTTACATCAAACTAAAATCTATTTCTCTGCAACTCCCAAGAACCTGTTGCTCCTAGTTCTGCTTCATGGGGTTAAGGAGAACAAATCTAATGCCTCTTCTTCATTGTAATCCTTCAGATACTTTAAGTATGATGTTTCCTCTAAATCTTTTCTCTAGCAGATATGGCAAGTTCCTTCAACTTATGCTGGTATGACATAACCTCAAGACCTTTCACCATCCTGATTGCTTTTCTCTGGATGTTCTGCCTTTATCATTGTCCTTCCAAAAATATGGCACCCTAGACTAAACACAGTATTCCAGAGGTGGTCTGACTAGAACAGAGTACAGCAGAGTTATCACTTCTGGATACCATCTGACTTAATGCAGCCCAACATTTCATTAGCATTAACTGCCACATCACACTGGTGACTCATATTGAGGTTGAAGTCCACTAAATCTCCCAGATCTTTTGATAAAAACTGCTATGTCTGTCTGATCTTACATATATATGAAGTTGATTTTTTGACCCCAGCTCTGTTCTAATCCTAGATTTGACACTAAGCCAAGTGGATCTGCCTCTCTAGATTTCAGTTCCCTCTTTGTAAAATGGGGATAATAATATTTAAAATACCTACTTCACAGGATTGTTATATCAAAAGAAGTAATGTATTGAATGCACTTTGTAGCCATAAAGCATTATATAAAGGTAAAATATCTTCAGAAATTTCAGTCCACCATCATGTTCTGTAGCATAGATGTGTCCTACCCAATTGAGCAAGTTAAATACCAGTAGTCTAGACTGGGAGCAGTACCCTCCCAAAAGGACTATGCAGTGTCTTCATTTATTCACTCTAAGGTTTCTCATGATTGTATGTACAATTTAATGTTTATGCACCAAATCCTTGCCCATTTCCCTCAAGAATAAAGGAGAGGAAAGAATGGCCACCTTTGCAACACCCCACCAAGAAAATCTTCTGGAAAGTTTCTAAAAGGTAAAGTGTCATAGGGTATAGTACAGTCCTACTTATGTATAACCATCTCAGTAAGTTGGTCTACCCAGTTAGCCTAGCCAAGCCCTTTAGAAGAGGTGTGGGCAGTGACACCCAAACCACTGGGGCAGATTTTAGGGTATCTGCCCAAAGACAAATGAGTCAAACCTTGGAGAAGCCAAGGCAGGGTTAGAAAAATGGTCACATAAGGAGAAGAGGTTGCAGCAAACTCTTGCCCCACTTTTTTCCCCTTCCTGTACATGTCTCTCTGTTACCTTAGTTGCCTCTGCCTAGTGATCTGACTCAGAATTATCTCATGTACCACAAGTGTCTAGCCACTGCTCTGGATAATATTACAGTAGTTGTTGTTTTTAAGATACAACTTTGGCTAAGAAACCCTGACTAAAATGTTAGTTAGCACAACATTACGTCATGTCCTGAATCTGTTGTTGCTAGCAGTATAGGACACTCTTTTCCTCACTTTTCCACTCTTCTTCCACCAGCATCACATGATCCCTCACTGTTCAGAGCACAGCAGTCAGTGCTGGGGGAATTTATAATGGAAACAGGGGCATATTCCTGCATTCAGAAGTTTACAATCTAAAGGGGGAAATAAAGGACAAGTAAAAATGCATTTGTTTAACAACATAAAAGCAACCGTAACAAATCAGAGTTGTTTACAAACCTTACTACTGTGACTAGAGCTTGGTGCACCTATTCTGGGAAGACCTCATTGAAATAAATGCGTTTAAAGGAGGGCAAAGATATAGTTTAGTATGGAGAAAGGGAATAACTTTTCCTTTTCCTTCTCTTCCATTCCTCTACTAATTGTAAAATAGAGGTCTCCCATGTGTGTTAGGAATATTTAACTATGTTCACGTCCAGAATTATAACATCCTTTTCCATGGTTCCCTCCCTGTGTCTGTGGAATATTTTCTGTTTTAAATAGAACTGGAAAACTGAAGCTAAGCCCTGGCCATCAGGTTCCTTTTCTAACTTTTGTCCAACTCCTGAACTATCCTGGACTAAAGTTTTCTTGACTATATTAAGAACCTGAAGTTAAACTACCTTTTAATCCAAGAGAGTAAAGCAAGAACATTTAGAAAGGCTGCCAAAATATGACCTAAAGTGATTAGGGGAAGGGAAAAGGAATCTCATTTGATCCTCACACACACCCTACCCACCCCCACCCCCCTGGAAAGTAAGTGCTGTTATTATTCCCATTTTACAAATAAGGAAACTAGGTCAAACAGGTTAAGTGACTTGCCCAGAGTCACACAGCTAGTATCTGAGGCTAAATTTGAATTCAGGTGTTCCTGACTTCAGGCCCAGCATTCTATCCACTGCACCACCCAGATGCCTCTGATTAGAAATTATTGCAAGAAAATTTAAGCAGAGAAATTACATAAATGAGTCTAGGTCTTAGACCCAAATTCTTTCCGTATTTCTAGAATTCACAGATTTCTGGAGCTCCTTTGGAGCAGAATGATTTGAGGTTGAATTTAATTGTATTTGAGTTGCTCCAGATTCCCTGAATCAGTTGTCGTTCAAGACCTGAATCCCTGGGGTTGAGGATGGAATGGAGTGGGCCTGTAGAGGGCAATTAGTAGTTGAAACACCTTTCATTTAACTATTTACCTCCCTGCATTTGGCACCACATAAACAAGACTTTAGTCCAGGTTCTGTTAGTTACTGGATATGAGACCCTGGGGCTGACTCAGACTCTTTGGGCCTTTGTTTCTTCTTCTGTAAAATGAAGGGGTTGAACTAAGTGAGCTAAGGTCCCCTCCCTATCTAATATTCTATGCCTTCTGATTTGTTAATACCTAGAATGTCCATAACACTGACCACAGCAGCCTTCTTCATACTTCAAGTCCCAGATTTTCTGTGAACCACTTCCTGACCACAGTGCACATAATGATCTTTCCTTCTCTAAAGTCCTATAGCATTTATTGTCTTCTACTCATTTAGTAATTATGATACTACCTTATATTATTTTTCTATATCTATGTCTTATTTCCCAAATTTGACTGATGAGCTTAATATATATCATTATTATTCCTAGCAAAATTCTAGAGGGCTTTACTAAAGCAAATGGTTTATGAACATTTAGGAAAGGTAGTAGTGATAATTAAAAGCCAGCTTAGGGTCCTCTTATGAATAGATCCTTAAGAGCAAGTTTCCTTGTACAGCTTTTTACCCCCCCTAGTAATTGCACATGGATTGTCTGCTTAGTAAAGAATTGTCTAATTGGTTGAAGTGTTCAGAAATAATTCTCACTCTATTTCAATGAGAAACCATCCTGGGCTGCCTAGAGAGGAAAGCCTTGGTAGGAGGAAGAGAGAAACTGAGACTGTAAGGTGACCAAACTAGGATAGGTCTCCTTACAGTCTTCCTAGAGGCCTTGGGCAGCCCCATTAAAGCAGCAGAATACCTGTGGTACAGAGAGGCTCGTGGAGAGAACCTAGTTCTTCCTTTTGACTGCTTTATATTCCAGCTTACAACCCACAACACTGAATCCTATAGTTCTTTCTGGAATGGGATCACTTAAATTTGATAGAGGAAACCTGGTTCTTCTCAGATGTTCATTCCTTGAAGTCTTTTTTCCAAGTGACTCTTAAGGGGGAAAGATGGCATATAGTCCTTGGTTACCTGATAACATTTTAGGTGTCACTTGTTCATTTGTACACAGATTAGTAATTTAGTAGATTATCCTTTCCAATTTTTAAGCCTCTAGCTAGATCATCTTCCTTCCCTGCCCCCTTCCAATCTAGTGGTTGATGGCCCTTCAAAGAATATCAGTTAATTCTAATAAATAAGAAACTGTTAGGAAAATAAATCTGTGGCTACCCCCAGAAAACATCATATTTATTTCATAATTAAATGTGACAAATATTCTAAATGAACCAGTTTGCAATTGGTTGCTGTCCTTAACTAACATGGATTGGTACTTCTAAAATGGAGTGACTTCATGTTATATTCATCATTCATTTGGAATTGTCTCAGAATGGTGCTGTGCCACAGTGAGAAGGAGTTCCTGGATTTAAAATATTTGTACTATTTTGATACGTTGATTGGCTGAAGGATGTCTTACAAAGGACAGCCTCATGATTGTACACCTAAGGGAGGATTTATGGTTCAACAAAGGGGATTTAAAAGTGGAATAAACTCAAAGATCTAGAGACCCACGTAAGTTTTTTCATTATAGAGTTTATCCCTAGGTGGTGGGTTCCAGGGTAGAGGTGGACCATAGCTTGAGCTGTGTCTAAAACAGAATATCTCTTCCTCTCTTTATAGTAATGGTAACCAGCATCTTGTACATGCTAATTCAGTTCAACAAGCATATTTTTTTAAAATGTATTAATTTTTTTGGTTTTGCATCACCTTCATTTCCATAAATATCACTCCCCCATCTACAAAACCATCCCTTGAAATAAAAAAGAAAGAAAAAAATCAACCTAGCAAAACTGACCTAGCAAAACAAACCATGTTTGACAATATATGCAGTATACCACACCTGTAGCCCCTTTTCCTCTGTAAAGAAGGAAAGGAAGTGCATTTTCTCAACTCTTTCCCAGGGCTAAGCTTGGTCATTAGAATTACAGTGCTAGGTTTTATCTTTCTGTTCCTTCTATTTATATTTAACACATATTAAAAACACATTAAAAGCCCACTGTGTACAAAGCACTGGGAATACAAAGACAAAAATGTAAGTCCTTAAAGTTCTTTAAAAAGGTGAGAGGCAGTAATTAAAAGACTAAAAAGCCCAATGTACTAATAGCTTCTTTCTCTTCCCTCAGCACTCCCTCCTTCATGGATTCCTGACCTTCCTGAAAAAAGGAACACTAGAGATCAGGAAGTGATGGCTATGCCACGTCTTACTACTGGGTCCCAGGTACATTATAGCTCTTTTCTCTGGCTTCCCAAAAGTCATGGGGTCTCTTTGCCATCTAAATTTCTAACTGCTTCCCTCTATTCTTTCCCAGCTTTTGTATCTTATTGGGATGATTGGGATGGTTGGGAGGGCTCTTGTGTTTATTTTCTGGAGGAGATTGGACTCGACTTTTTATAAATAATGCTGGCAGATCTCCCATACCTCATGGCTTTCCTGCAAAGGTTTTCCCCTTCACCAGCAAATAACTCATCCCAGGGCCCTTGGTCACATTTCTCACCTCAAGGTCCTTCTGTGTTTCATTCCCAGCCATTCATCTCAGGAAAGAGCAATGATGTTTTCTTGGTGGTACTAGGTGTCAGTGTCATTACAGGAATCTGTGATATGTTCGGGAATGTCCAGAAATCTCTCCCACAAGAAATGGGGACATCTAAATCCTGCTCACAAGAACTTCTGCAGGGATATCATGAAGGAGAATTATAGGAACATGGTTTCACTGGGTAAGGACTTCTTTCCTATTCAGGTTTGTGTGGTCTGTGGTCAGTCCTACTAATAAAACAATTATCACTTTCCTTTGAACTTCAAAATAGTATTCTTACTTCCACTCCGCCCATAGGAGAAAACAAATTCTCATCCTCTAAGTCCATTTCTAAAAGGAACTTTAATTAATGTTACATATCAAAGGCTGTAGAAGCTTTTAGTCCAGGTTTCTTGGCAAAGACTTTTTCCTTGGAGGACACATTGTTCTCTGCAGAGCTATAAATGAACTAATTCTCATTCTGTACCTAAGTGTTTATTTCCATTTCTTATTCCCTCCTCCTCCTTCTATTTAACACAGCCAAAATGTCTTCCAGAATTCTTTACTTACAATCCATCATACTCTTAAGAGATAAATAGGTTCTAAACTCATTCATTCATCACAGTCTTTCACCTCCTAACTCCCATAGCATTTTGCCTACACATAGTGGACATAAATATTTGAATGCTTTCATTGAGTGCCTGTTATCTGTTTAGTGCTGTGCTAAGTGATATGAGAAATTTTTAAAAGGAACATAAAGCCTGATAGCTTCCCTCTTCGTGCTTCCAGTCTAGTTGGTAAGGTAATGAATGAAAAGTTAAATAACAGTACAGGACATTATATCATTATGCCAAATAACTATGGCTAATGCATAAATGCCATAGGATTACAGAGGAGGTATTATTATGTGTGAAAGAAGCTGACATAATAGGAGTTAGACTTTAACTCAGCTTTGAAGGGTAGATTTTGAATACACAGAGAAGCATTCCATGCAAGATGTAATGTGAAAAAAAATGCATTAATGAAGGGCTGATTTCAGGGTCACTTTCTGTGACAAATATGAAATATGTTTCTTTTCCTATAGGGATTCCAATTTCAACAGCTAAGAAGATGTCCCAGCTGGCTCGAGGAAAAAAGCCATGGGTCTTGGCACTCCAGGGCTCCAATAAGAGACATGTCCTTCGAGGAATCCATATAGGAGAAAAGCGAGGACCTATCCAGGCACTGGCAAAAAGGAATGGAAAAACCTGGAGAGACCAGCAGCCATGGACCTTGGAAGATGAAAAGATTGCCGGAGTACATTGGAGCTACGAAGAAACCAAGACCTTCCTTGCAATTCTCAGAGAGTCTCGGTTTTATGAAACACTTCGGGCTTGTCCTCGAAATAGCCAGGTATATGGAGCAGTGGCTGAGTGGTTGCGAGAATGTGGCTTTCTCCGGACACCAGAGCAATGTAGGACCAAGTTCAAAAGTTTACAAAAGAGCTACCGAAAAGTAAGGAATGGCCACATGCTGGAGCCTTGTGCCTTCTATGAAGAGATGGATGCCCTGTTGAATCCTGGACCCAGTGCCACAACCACTGATATCCCAAAAGAGACTGCTTCTCCTCCAGGGCAAGGGGATGTCACTCCCAAAACTGAAGAACAGGACATATGGGAGCAGGAAGAAGCTGAAGAAGAATCTGATGGTGATGAAATGGGTATTGAGTTCACCCAAAAGTCTGAGATCTCTGGGGCTCCAGCTTTGTTCCAAAACCTAAGTGGTAAGATTTTTTTGTCCTTATTTGGGTGTAAAAACAAATGTTGTGTTGTCTAGTATGGGGGGAAAAATCATTGTATTGGAAGTGACTAAATCAAGACTACAACATAGTTATATATCATAAAGTTGCCCCCTCCCTTTCTATCGATTCCCTAACTTCCCTCAAAACTCAATCACTATCTCGTCTATGAGGTCTTTCCTGATCCTTCCAGCTACTGTTTCCTCCCTATTTAAATTACTTTATCTTTACTTTGTGAATTCCATAATAAAATTATATTAGGTATCTCAGAGTTTTTGGAAGTAACTCAAAATACATTCCTTATATTTTTGCATATTTTTTATATTTACTTGTGTATATTTTATATTTTGTTTATATTTTTATGTGTATATATTGTTTCTCTCAGTGAAATGTCAGCTCCTTGAGGGCAGTAACTATTTCATTTTTGCCTTTGTATCTCTATGCCCTAGTATGATGCTTGACACATAGTAGGTACTTAGATACTTTTTGATTTATTGTTTGATTTCTGTTATACCCCATCTCTTCACAGTGACATCATTCACAACCAAAAATAAAAGGACATTTGGTGTTCCTAACAGCAAGGTGAATCTAGTACATATCACATTATTATGATGGAGCTTCTTCTAGCTTGAAACCCAAGATGAATTTAGAACTTTTAAGGACCTTGACCTTAACTGGCTCAGACCAAAGAGATCTGTAGCTCTCCCCAAAGGGTTCCTTTCCAAGTCTGAACTAACTTCTAAACCTGAAGACTTGAAGAATGGTTCCAGCAGCTCTGGTGCATTAAGGAAGTAACAGGGAATCCTTCCACCCACTCCCTTATAAGAGGTACATTGTACATCATTCTTGTCTATCTCATCTGGACATTCAGGGCCAATCTGTGTTGACTCTTGGTCTTGATTCATACACCTCAAGGACAAAGTGATGATATTCTTTATTGACATTCCTTTCATTAGAGTATTTGCAAAAATGTACAACCAGTGCAGACTGTGCCACCAGTTATATTCATTGTATTTCTGCCAAGTTGTCTCCCAGCTTTTTACACCTGTTACTACAATAAAAGAACTCTTTGGAGGAAAAGGGAACAGTGTGGTCAAGGTGACAAAGAAGAAAAGGTTGACATGAGTAGAAAGGTTAGAGAAAGGGGTATGGCACTAAAAGCAGCAAGGCCATTAAGGAAGAGCAGCTGCTTGTAGTGATCTAGGGCAGTGGTATCAAACTCAAGATGTAGTGGAGCCACAAATCCACACAGAAGCATCCTTGGGGCCGCATATGGACTAAGTTTTCAAAGGTGATATTATCTATGTGTTATTTTTGTTTATTTTGTTAAATATTCCCAGTTACACTTAATCTGTGTCAGGCCACATTCAGGAGTGTTATAGACTGCATGGGGCTTTGTGTTTGACCCCTATGGCTCTCTAGGTTACAGCCAATCTATAGACCAGGCCTCTGGCAGCAGTGGACACTGTAGAAGAAGAAGCAGCAGGTTTTGGCAGTAAAATGTTTAGAATGAGTTGAAGATGACAGCTGAGTTGCTTGCTGGAGATGTTGGAGAATGATGACATTGCCCATTGTGAGGAGGAAGCTGGGCCCAGTGGAGGACTAACAGAAAGCTGAACTGCTATAGTTTCATCATGATTCTTTTGAATCAGCAGTGAAGTAGCACCTCAAAGGTATTCCTGCAGTTGAGTATTCTTTAGACATAATTAAATAAGGTAATTCAGAAATAAGTAAATATGTATTACCTTTATGAGGTTATTTTATGAGGTTAGCTCTACCCTAAAGAGAATATTTAGTTCCTCTTGACCATTTTGCTGTAATTAGGATATACTTCCAGCAGGTGAACAGTGATACCACTGACATCCCAAAAGAGACTGATTCTCCCCCAAGGTTGGTTACATGTTTGTGGGAATGTTTTCCAGTGGCCTTGCAACCATCCTTCTTATACAGCAAGTCATGAAATATTCTAAAGAGAAAACATGTCTTTTTATCTTCCCTACCCCTAGTTTTCCCTGCCTCTGCTGCCAAAAGCAAAAGTAGAAAGCAACAAGAGTGATGCCATTGATCTGCAGTAAAACACTTATCTAATCAGAAGATTTATCTCTCTGTTTCTTTTTCTTTTTAAGGGGACCTACTCCCTCTCCTCAGTTTCATATAACCTTCCTACATACATAACAATAGTCCTCTCATCAACTATCACAAACTTACTAATTCTGTTAAAGGGATCTTACCCCTTTAAAATAAACATTTAAAAAATACTTAAAACATGAAAAGATATTTTAAAAATACTTAAAACATAAAAATATATTTAAACATAATATAAAGTAGTTTAAGTTAGGGTGGTAACTAAATTGTTGGAAGGATATTACTTACTCCAGTATTAGAACATACAGAAAAGAATTAGGCACCTAGGGCAGATCCTTGAGGTCTCTATAGTAAATGGAAAGCTTAAATGTCAGTCTTCTGAAAGATGTGCTGTAGGAATAAGCAGAGAACTAAAAGGGAAACAGACTCTTGCAGATTTAGTAGACATCTGAATGATCTTTTGGAGGGCATTTACATGACCCTTTGGTAAGCTGTATGCTAAAATTCCTTAAGGACGAGATGGAAACAACAAGAAATTTCTAACTACCTCTAAAACTGTCCAGAGGTGACCCTACACTAATTCAGTAGCAGGTTTCAGTACCACATAGATAATAAAAATTTCTGACTCCTGTGTGTTGTGGCATTGGGACATACTATATTTCTCAGTTCCTAGCTCAGTGAGTGTCCTCTGTGATAAGGTATCTTCCATGAGAGTGCAGTGTTCAAACTTAGAACTGTGATCTGAATAAAAGAAGGACTTCACTGCAGTTCACCATGGAGAAATGAACTCTGTATAAATGACATAAGATCCTAGGAATGAATGAATTTGATACTTCTGTAGATTTGGCTTTTCATCGAAGTGGTTACTCCTTCTACCAGTACAGATCACAACCATCCCTTCATTACTCCACTGACTGTGGCATATGGGGGATTCTGGAGTCTGAAGCCTAAATTGAACTCTTCTCAACTTCTATTCACTTAAGCTCTCTCAAGTTCAGTTTCCTTATCTGTAAAATGGGAGTAACAATTTTTGTACTAACTGCCTTATAAGGTGGTTGTGAAGAAAGCATTTTATAAGCATTTTAAGCACTATGTAAATAAAAGTTATTATATTTCTTAATTACTATACTTCATTGAATTCTCTATTTCACACAGATACGCGGTCTACACCAAAGGTGTCAAATTCACAGCCCACAAAACTCCCAAGTTTGGCTGGAGCCAAGTTTAAATGTAATTGAGAAATGTTTAACAAAATAAATAAAAATGCAGCAAAATATAGATAATATTAATTTATGGTTTCCTAAATCAGTAATTTGGCAAAGATCAATTTTTGTTTGAGTTTGACACCATGGTGTACACAGTGACCAAAAAAGATTTTGCTTTCCTGATTCTGTGATATTCATGCTGCTTCTGAGTTAAGGCTAAGGATATAGAGCTTTAAAATCCATTCTAAATCAATTCTTATCACTTATGGCCTCCAAATTTTTAAATGAGGGATTTTGACTATGTGATCTTTTAAGATCCATTCTAGTTTTAACATTCTGTAATTCTGTGAAATTCGAATAAATACTAGTAGATGTAAAGGTCTCTTGATGAATTTTAAAATAGTTTAGCTCTTAAGTTAAACTTTTTAAAGTATTAAAATATTTTTGTTGAATTTTAAATTTTTTATTTTTTAACATTAATGAAAATCCGCCTTTTCTTCCTCCCTGTTCCCCTCCAAGAAAGAAAAACAAAACCCTTAAAACAAATATGTATAGTCACACAAAACAAATTTGGCTATGTCCAAAAAAAATATATCCTCAATCGGCATCATGAATAAATCACTTTTTTGTCAGAAGGTGAATAGCATGTTTCCTCATAAGACCTCTGAAATTGTAGTTGGACATTACATTGATTATAATTCTTAAGTCTTTCAGATACTTGTCTTTATAATACTGTTGCTATTGTATAAATTATTCTCGTTCAGCTCACTTCATTCTGCATCATTTCATACAGGTCTTCTCTTAAAATAGTCCCCTTTACCATTTTTTACAGCATAGTAGTATTCCACCACATTCATATACCATAATTTGTTCAACCGTTCCTCAGTTGATTGGTACCTGCTTAGTTTCTGATTCTTTGCTACCACAAAAAGAATTACTAAAAATATTTTTGTACATATGGGTTCCTTTCCTCTTTCTTTGATCTCTTTTGGAGTGTAAACCACTTTGGAGTAGTATTTCTGGGTCACAGTTTAAGTAATTTGATTGAATATCCTTTCATCAGCCTGCCATAAAAAATAATTTCTGATGATTCCTCAGAAAATTGTTACAGAAAATCAACAGCTCATCTGGTGCTGCTGTTGACTGTAATTTCTATCATGCTTCTACTCTTATCTCTCAACTTTGTGCTCTGATGGCAGGTGTGCACTGGGGCTATGAGGAAACTAAGACTTTCCTTGAAATTCTTAGTGAGTCTCAGTTTTATGAAGCCCTTCAAGCCTGTCATCGAAAGAGCAAAGTGTACGGGGCAGTGGCAGAGCAGCTTCAAGAATGTGGCTTCCTTCGGACACCAGAACAATGCCGGACCAAGTTCAAAAGCCTTCAAAAGAGTTATCGCAAAGTAAGGAGTGGCAGTGTGCTAGAATCATGTGCCTTCTATGAGGAGTTGGATGCTCTGATGAATGCCCAGGCTTCTGCCCCGTACATTGATAGTCTGGAAGATGTAAAGCCTCTGATTCGAGGAGAAAATGGTGTTGAGGTTGAACCTCAGGAACGAGGAGGCTGGGAACATGAGGAGTCCTTACAAGCAGCAGTGGTGGAGGACTCTGACAGCCAAAGATTTTGTGCCAACGAGCTGATAGAGGAACCTGACTCCCCAGGCACTCTAACTTTGGGTCAAAACTTAAGCGGTAAGAACCTTCCTCAATGAGGTCATAGCCTAAAAGGGAGAAAGTAGGGCATAGTCTAAAAGTGCTGGTTCCAGAGTTGAGAGACCAGTGACAACTGAAGTGGATGAAAAACCTCTGAGGGCAACCACTATCTAAAGAGGAAAGCAGAGGGCTTGAGGTCAAGGACACCCACACTTAGAGGACAAGCAGCAGAGCCAGTAGAGACAAACAGGACAGATAGAAAAGTAGGAGAACTGGAGTAGTGCAGTGTCACAGATGCCAAGGCAGGAGAGCAAGGGTGCATCCCAGCAGGATCAAAAGCTTCAGGGAGGTCAGCAAAGATGAAGACTGAGAAAATAGCATTTGATCTGGTAACCCCAGAAAGAACAGTTTCAATAGAGTGGTAGGAGCAGAAGCCCAATTGTAGGGAGTTAAACAGTGGGCAAGTGTTGAGAAATGGATCTAAATCACTTTTTCAAGAATTTGGTAACTAAGAGAAGGTATTTTTAATATAGGAGAGTCCCAAGCAAAAATCAAACTAGTGCATTGAGATTAAATCACTGAAATTAGTATCCATATGGTGCATGGTACACATATATAATAAGTTTTTTATTGAATAAAAGAATTCTAAAGGAAATCAAGTAAAATTGTGCGAATATTGACTAAACACTAACCTGAAGTTAAAAATAGTCACCATGCCAGAAACCTGGCATATTGCCAGCATGACTCCAATCCTATAAAGGGTTCCAGAGGAGATCCTTGGAAATGCAGATTAGAGACTTTCACTTCTATATTTGGTAAACTCATGGAATATCAAAACTCTGTTTAATTAAACATTTATTAAGCTATGCTAGCCTAGCATATATAAAATACAAAGATGAAAAATGACTCAGTCCTTTTTCTTAAGAAGCTCACAATCTAATGGATCTATCATACTTATATGCAAGTTAAGTATGATACAAGAAAGAATGTGATGGGAGTCAAAGAATGCCAAGCAAAGTACTGGAGAAATTTGAGGGAGAATCACTAAACACAAAAGAGTGTTGGGAGAAAGGTAGCCTCATTCTAAAGAGAAGTCATATTGCACTATGTGCTTTGGGGGGGACAAATAAGCCAAACAAAGGGGAAGCAGTAGACATAATCATAGATCCTTAGTGCTAGGAGAGATCTAATCTAGCTATATTCATTTTGCACATGTGGAAACTGAAGCCCATAGAGGGGAAGTGACTTGCCCCTGGACACATAGCAAGTTAGAGGCAAAGCTAGGACTAGAATCCAACTGAGGTTTTCAAATCACAGTTCTTAGCACTACAGCAAGAAGTGTTCAACAAAGAATCACACTAAGCACATTTTTGGTGGGAGGCAGGGTTATTTTTTGAAAATCTGGTGTTCTAATTGTTGGATATAGAAAATGGGTTAGAATTGAAAAATACAAAGATAGAATAAATGAACACTTCAGTAATAGGTCCTGAGCATCCATCTTGCCTCATTCTACTAACTCAGAACTGGTTGTAAACTCCAATCCTAGGCTGTGTAGCTATAAGAGCTCTGGAAGAGGCTTCATTTTGCATGTCTAGCTTCTGCTTCAGGGTACCTCACCTGTAGAGTGAGCAGGGGAGGGGCCACTCTTGCACATAGACAAAATGCCAATGTTATCAAATAGATGAAGAAGCACATTTAGTGAGTCGGTGCTGTAGCCAAATGTTTTCAAGCCATGTTCACTAAAGATAGGGAGGAGGGACTGGGACTGGATCTGTGACTTCATTGATATAGGGAACTCTCTCTACCAGTATAGGTTAGCACCTTCTGTGCAGTTCCTAGCCTTTATAGTAAAGATTGTAAAGCACTTAGCACAGTGCCTAGCACATGGTGAGTACTATATAAATGTTAGCTATTAGATTATTATTCTTTTAAATTTACTAATATGGGGGTTGCTTGTATATTATATGAGCTTTTTGAGAGTAGGACAATTTTATTTGTATCCCCAGCAGCTAGGTGCTTAATAAATGTTTGTTTAATTGAATTGAACAAGGTATCTTTCAGTACTTACTCATCGAACATTAGCTGGGTGACCCTGGGCAAGTCACTTAATATTTCAGTTTCTTTATTTCCAAAATGAAGATAATACTTAAATCACTTACCTCACAAAATAGTTGTGAGGAAAGAGTTTTACAAACCTTCAATTGTGAGTTGTTTATAATAGAATATTAGACCAGGAAGGGACCTTAAAGAGCTTCTGATCCAACCTCTTATTTTACAGATGAGAAAAGTAGGGCCCAAAGAGAATAGATGACTTCCTCAGAGTCACACAGCTAGCTAGTGGTAATGCTGGGAATAGGATATATCTATATTGTCTAATACTGGAAAAACAGACTGAGGAGTATAAAGAAAATGAGAAGAAATTAAGGTGCTAAGACCCATTGTCAGTAACGCAGGAAATACTGGGAATTCTAGACTGCATGTAAACTTTAACATGTACTTATTTGCATTTAAATGAAATAGAGAATTTTTAAACCATTTCTTACTGTTCTTATGACCTAGCACCATGAATATTGTTTGGCCTATTCCAAAGAGGTCTACTTACTTCAAAGCTTGTGTAGGGGTTGAGAGTGTGAGGTATTGTTTCAAAATTAATAATCAAGTCTGCCCTATATTTATAACAATTTTCAATTGATCTTGTTGCCCCCCTGAGCTATCATCCTTTTCGTCAGTGCTAAAGTTAGAAAGAGTAGTCTGGACTAGTTGCCTCTACTTCCTCACATCTGTTATCAGCACTCAAACTTCTATTTCTAAGGTCATTATTGATCTAATTGTCACGTCCAGTGACTTCCCCTTAGACCATCCTTCATCTGTCTGCAACATTTGATAATATTTATCCCTTCCTTGATATTCTTTTATTCTTTGGCGTCAGTGATATTGTTCTCTCCTGCTTCTGTCTCTCTGACCCTTAGTCTCTTTATGTGGTTTCCTTCTCTCTCCTCCCATTCTGCAAGTTTGTATCCCCCAAGGATCTGCCCATTTCTACCCCCTTGGCTCTTCCTTGGCGATCTCAACCATATCCACAATTTGAATAATTCTGTTGCAAGTGATTCTTATATCTAGATCTCTACTACCAATTTCTCTTCTGAGCCCCAGGCTCACATTTCCAGTTGCCTGTAATACAGCCTCAACTACTAATGTAAATTCAGCATATCTAAAATTAATCATCTTCCCCCAACCTCCTTTCAGATATCTTCTCACAACTTCCTATTTCTCTTGATGACACCACCGTTCTTCCAATCATTCAACCTTGGAATCATCTCTCACTCCTCCCTCTCCAATAGCTATATCCAAACAGTTACCAAGTCCTGTCAGTTCTACCTCCAAAATATATTTCATAATCATCCCTTTACGCCTTCACTTGAGCATTTGCAATGGTTTCTTAACTGATCAGCCTCCATTTTTGTCCCCAAATTTGTCCTTCACATTTCTACTGAAGTAAACTTTCTATCAGACATGTCACATCATCCTTTTTAAAAATTCTCCAATGACTCTACATCATCTATTGAATTAACCTGTCAAGGCTTTCTGTAATCTGCCTTCAACCTACTTTACCAGCTGTGTTGGCTACATTTACCAACTCTACACTCTAGCCAAACTGGACTATTCGCTACTCCTTTATTTCTTCCTGTCCTTTCCTACATCTCTGAATTTGCCTCTGCCTTTCCCTATGCCTGGAACTCCCACATCTCTGCCTGTTAGAAGCCCACTTTTCCTTAAAGCTCAGTTGCAACTTCCTCAGTGAAGCCTTCCCTTTTTCTTCTATCTAGTGGTGCTCTCTCTTCAAATCTCCGATGCTACTTTCTTTGATCCTTAACACTTAGTCCCACTTCCACTATAGTTGTTTCTGTACCTGTTTTATCTTTTGTATTAGATCATTAATGCCATTAGGATAAAACCTGTGTTGTTTTTCAGTTATATGTCCCTAGTACCTAGCACAGTGATCTGCAAGTCACAGGCACGGAATGAATGTTTACTGAATTGATTATCAGAATCATAAGATTTTAGAGTTGGAAGAAACCTTAACAGCCTTCTGATTCCAGCTCATACTGGGAAGAAATCCCCACAATGACATTCATCTGATAAGTGGTCCTCTAGCCTCAGTTTCAGAGATCTCTATTGATTAGGGATCAGTTACACCCAGGGCAGCCCATTCTACTTTATGACAGCTCCAATTGTTAGTTTTTTCTCTAAAGTCAAGCCTACATTTCCTCTTTAAACTTCCACACACAGGTCCTGCCATCAGGGACCAAAAAGAACAAGTCTAATATGTCTTCCATATGACAGTGCTTCAAATATTTGAATACTGATATCATTCCCCTTAATTCCCCCAATTAAACATCCACATTTTCTTCAGTTCTCTTATGACATGGACTTAAGGCCTTTCACCATCCTAGTTGCTCTCCTGTGGACACTGTCCAAATTATCAACTAGTTCCTGATCCATCAATTTATATTATCATCTATTACATGCCCCTCTCTCCTTCTAGCTAGCTCTTTGTAGTCACTGCTTCTTTTTCTAGTTGTTCACTAACCAGCTCTGAATGATTGGTTCTGAAATTTTCCCAGGAGTCAGAATCAAGCTAAGTGGCCTACCTTTTGAAGACTTTTCTCCTTTTTTTGAAAATTTGGATTGCATTTTCCCTACTTTCGCCTTCTTATTAATTGTATTTTGATTTTCTACTCTCTCTTCCATTCAGCCCTTCTCACAACTGCTAAAATAATCTTCCTGATATACAATTCTTGCCATTTGAGTACCCTACTTAAAAATCTTCAGTGGTTCCTTGTTGTATGTAGGACAAAAGTACAAACTCTTCAACATGACATTTAAGACCATCCACAATCTGGCTCCAACCTACTTTTGCAGATTTAGCCACACGATTCTCCTTCACACATAGTCTCTGTTTAACCCAAACTGGACAACTGGTTGTTACTTGTTCTTGTCCTACACTTTCCTGTTCATGCAAACTGCCCCCATCCACCGTGCCTGGAATATGCTCCTTCCTCATCTTTACTTACAGAAATCCTCTTCTTTCAATGCTCAGCTCAAGTACCAGTTCTTCCATGAATCCGTCCTTAATTCCTTTCCCATTTCACCTTCCTTTCCCCAGATGAAAGTATTCTTTCCTTCCTCAGATTTTAGAACTTCCTTTTACTCCATCACATTCAACTTTGTGTTTTATTTTTTATTTTTTTGGGTGTGTATCATATTACCACTAATAGATTATAAATTCCTTTAGGGCAGAGACTGTTATTTTTTTCTTTATAGTGTCCAGAAGCTAGCACAGTACCTCATACTTCCTCCTCCTGCTTTGGCATAGAATCACATTTTCATTTTCTTTTTTGTTTCAGGTTTTGAGATGAGCAGTAGGAATAAAAAAGATTCAACACAAATATGTGAGAAAGTGGACCTACATTCAACATTACCAGGAAAGTCTAAAGATGGCATTCCCCATGATATTGATCCAGGAAAAGACCCCAAGAGGGAGTGCAAGTCCAAAAGACAATGGAGAAATTGCCTCCCAGGAGAAAGACAAGGGAAATTCATTACCCAGCAGAGAGATTTAGGAAAGGTCATAAGTCATCAGAGACCTTTCATGGGATGGAGACCTTACAGATTTTTCAAATATGGGAGAAATTTTCTTCAGAGCTCACATCTTATGTGTCAGGCAAATCATCAGAAAGAAAACCCCTACAAATGTAATGTGTGTGAAAAGTGCTTTGGTAGAAGCAGGAGCCTTATAAGACACCAAAGAATCCACACAGGAGAGAAACCCTTTAAATGTCTGGAGTGTGGGAAAAGTTTTAATGACTCCTCAAACTTTGGTGCTCACCAGAGAATCCACACAGGAGAAAAACCCTATAAATGTAGTGTGTGTGGAAAATGTTTCAGTCAGAGCTCAAGCCTTGTAATACATCAGAGAACTCACACGGGAGAGAAGCCTTATCAGTGTGGTGAGTGTGGCAAAAGCTTCACCAACAGCTCTCACTTTAGCGCCCATCGGCGAATACATACAGGAGAGAATCCTTACAAATGTGTGGATTGTGAAAAAAGTTTTAGTAACTGTACCCGGTTTAGAGAACATCAGAGAACTCACACAGGAGAAAAACCTTATGAATGTTCTCACTGTGGTAAAAGCTTCAGCAAAAGCTCAGCTCTTACTAAACACCGAGGAATCCACATGAGAGAAAAGCTGCCATCACAACTTACATCTGATTATACTCCAGAAACTTAGGGCTGATGAGTTTGAAAAACTTTTTGACAGAGTTCCCATCTCCTAATGTCCTTTTGGCTTAAAAAATAATAATTTGCAGTCCTTCATCCTCATTCATAAAATAGTCTGTGACAGTCATGGAATCAATTTTCTATTTATTATAAAAAATAACTCTTAAGACAGCCAGGAAATGTTAATGTTCAGGTGGAAGGGATCAAATTCCTATTTCTGCCTCAACTTGATGAATCTTCCCCTGATTTTTCAATGTGACTTGATCCCTCCTTTTAAAGAAAGAGTGGAGAAAGGGGCAGCTATAGGTGGATAGAGCACCCTGGAGTCAGGAGGACCTGAGTTCAAATCTGGCCTCAGACACATGATACTGATTAGCTGTGTGACCCTGGGCAAGTCACTTAACCCCTATTGCCTCGAAAAAAGAATAAAAAATTTAAAAGAGTGGAGAAAATATGGGGTCTGGCTTAAAGATGTAAATCTGTTCTGTATCTTATGGCCACTTCTATTGGATTATTGATTCCAAAAGTACCAGTTGAAAGATGCTGCTTCAGTGAAATGAGAAATGTTGAAAGTAATCATTTACAATCCCCAAATGAACTTGGGCTCATTGGTATGCCAGAATCTTGGGTCTGGAAGGCACTTTCAGGAACCTTTCCCCAGAACTGTATCCAAATCATCCTAAATAGATGACTGTTTCTATTTTTTAAAGAGGTTGGAGAGATTATACAGCTTCCCTCAGCAGCCTTTTGAAATGTTTTGACATCCTTCTCTATCAGGAAGTTGTTTCTTCTTATCTAACATCCCCTGTACTGTTAAAGTCATTGTTCCAGTCCTTCTGTCCCTGGAAAAAGGAAAGAAACTGGTCACTTTCTATGTGTAATATATAATTGAAGATTAAATTCCCTTGACCTTCTCAAGGAAAAATCATTTCTCTTTACCTCTTCTTGTAGGTATTACTCTCTGAAGTTTGTACTCTTGTTTAAAACTTCTAAATTCTCATACCCATCTTGGACTAAATAGAATGCATGCTTCTAATGTTCATTATCATCACAATAAAAGTAAAATTTCATGTCCCCTATAGTTTTTCTTGTTAAAATAAAACTGGTTTGTTAGTGAATATTTGATTCAAACTAAGGTCTTGAATCCTCAATGCTAATATACACAGACCCTAAGTGGCACTTTTCTTTTAGCCTGTACTTATACAACAGTATATCTGAATAGATGAGTGAGGTTATTTTTTCCAAGACATTAACCTGCCTATGATACATTGAATAATTTCAAAGTCTCTATACCACTGAGTTCTCAAATTATAACCGGGAGTTTCCTATCAGAATTAAATCCCAGATTTCCTAATTTCTTCCTACCTAGTCATAGGATGTCAGAGCTAAAAAGGCTCTAAGAGAACATCAAATGAAAACCCTAGGGATTTGATTGGTAGCCCTATGTTATCCACTGGAAAGGAGTTGAAGGAAAACTAAAGAGATTGGGAACATTGACTCCCCATGGGTAAAATGTAGAATCTAGGAGTTGAGATTCTCTGATTTGGGGAAAACTCTTTAGGAAAAAAAAAATATTAGAATGATTAAGAGTGGTAGAATTTATGCCCAAGAAAAAAGCAGGTAAGGATGATTTTATTTAGGGCTAGAGGTGATCCTGTATGTGCAGAAAGCGTGCCCTGGCGATAAATGAGGAACCTTCCTTTTGGGCTTCTTTGGAAAGATGCTAGGGTTAGTAAACTGGGTTCAAGTCCTCACTCCTTCAGATGCTATCAACATAAATATGGAAATTGGAAAAAGGGGTTGGTATTTTGGAGGTATTTTGAGTTCAATTTTGGACATTCTAGTGTAGCTTTCCTACAGATAAGACTGGAGATCAAAGGATATGGTCAGATAACCAAAAACATGAATGGATTAATCCAATAAAATGAAAGAATGGGTAAAATGAAACAATTTGCTGCATAAGAGAAATATATCTAAAAGGAAAGATGCAAAATGATTGCAAATGCAAAACAAAAATAAGGGGCTAGAAAAAAATTTTCTGTGCTTCAGGTGATTTCAGAAAAACAATAGTTATAATAATTCTGTCATAAAGAATCATAATGTTGAGAAAGATAAATGGGAAAACATGCATAAAGATACCATATACAATGAAACATTATTAAACGTAGGCACACTGTTAAACAGTGGCATAACACCTAAATTTGTAAGGAAATTCCCAAATAGCTCTCAAATCTAGCTTTTTGAGTCACAATACTCTAAGCCTTAATTATCTCTTACATTGATTACACACTATCTTTTTAATTTCTTGACTCTAGACTTTCCTCTCTTCGATGTATCTTTCATGCCACTAACAAAGGAAACATTAACTGAATTGTCACCAAAAAAAAGATATACTGATAAAGTAATTTTAGAAGACTTTAATGCTTCTCTTTCAGAGTTAGATAAATTTAACAGCAAGATAAAAAGAAAAATAACTGAAAAGACTCTTGGAGAAGTTAGATTTTAAAGTGTTATAGTACTTCCTAAGTTGGAACATTAAAGAACATACATATTTCTACACATCACTTGATATTTTTACAAAAATAGAAGACATACTAAGGCACAGATAGAAGTACTAAACATTAAAGACCATAACATAATAAAAATAGTAATATAGGGAACACAAGCAAAAGATATAGACCTAGATGTAGACTAAATAATGACATCTCAAGTGTGTCAAAGAACAAATCATAGAAAAAACTAGCAACAAGGAAAAAAGGTTGGGGGAAGAGGGAGTGTAGCTAAAGCTGTAGAGAAAAAAATTATGTCTCATTAATTAACATTAAAAAAGAAGGTTAATGAAGTTTAGGGGAGAAGTCAGAGCTGGTGATCTAAATTTGGGAACCATCTCTGCTGTTAATCATTAAAGTCATAAAGAGCTGATGACAGAGTTTTGGGGAATGCACAAAATTAAGCAATAGGAGGAGCAAAATTAATCCAAAAAGGAGATTGGAAGGACCAGCAAGAGATGTTGGATAGTTAGGAGAGAACAGCATCCCTGAAGTCCAAGGAAGAATAAATATCAACATTGAGATGGTCAGCAATAGTGACAAACTTTGTGAGAGACAAGGAGAATACGTTTAACGTTTAGATCTTATCTTTGAGGGAGGAGTTTCAATGATGTCAGGGACAAAAGCCAAATTGTACAGGATTATGGAGTGAGTGGGTGGTGAAGAAGTATATATTACTCTTTCTAGGAGTTTAGCAGTAATTATAACTTGAGGAGTTAGCAAAATCAAGGAAAGCTTACTTTTTAGAATGGGGAAACCTAAGCATATTGGTAATCAGAGAGTAGAAAGATCAAATATAAAGCTGAATTGATAATCATAATGATGAATGTACATGTATTCAACTCACACCATGAAATGAAGGAGAATAGCAATGTGGATTAGAAAGCAAAATCCAACACTATGGTGGTAGTGGTGGTTGCAGTTTCATGGTGTGTAATAGCAGCACCATCTCAAAGAATTCAGAGTCAGACCACCTCTAATCCAACTACAGGCATTTATTGATGCCCCTGAGAAGCAGGCTAGGTTCCAAGAGGAACCAGCAACTTAGTAAGACAACACAAGCAAATTTACAATGTAATGATGCTGATTACACAACAAATTATGAATACTAAAAAGGCAGGAGAAGTTTGTTGAGGGATTAGATAATGGGGAAAGATCCCTTCTACGGTTCAGTGTATAAACATCCTGGTAATGCTGCCTTCTGATTGACTAGCTATGGTGGTCCTGTCTGGTCAAGATGGATAGTTAGGTATTGTGATCCTGTCTTGGGCTAAATGGATGATGTGACTGTGGCTGAGTACAGGAGTACAAGAACACACAAATATGTGAATTGGATCTGGAGGCAGTGGCTAGCTAGGGACAGCGGCTACATTGAGTCTGAGGGTTAAAGTCAGATTGTGTGGTTAAATCAGGACATGCCTGCTGTTTTGTGGGGCCCATAAGGAAGTTGGAATATTGGAGCTGGAAGTAGTTTTATTAGGATTTCATCAGTTGTGATGGTGATGGGGGTGGTTTTGTTGTTTTGAGATTGGTTTTCCCTATGCCACCCAGGCTGAAAGTGAAGGGGCTGGGGCAGCTAGGTGGAACAGTGGAGTCAGAAGAACATAAGTTAAAATCTAGCCTTAAACACTTACTAGCTGTGTGACCCTGGGCAAGTCACTTAATCCGACTGCCTCTCAAAAAAGAAAAGAAAAGAAAGTGCAAGGGCCACTTATGGGCCCAAATCCCACTTCTGATTGACATAAGAATTTTGACCTGCTCCATTTCCAACCTGGGCCAATTCACCCTTCAAGGCAGCCTGATGATCCTCTGCTTTTGGGGGCTCACTATATTGGTGTCAGATTTAAATCAGCCATTTGTGTCTCAGAACTCCTGAACTCAAGAAATCTACCAGCCTCAGCTTCCCCAGTAGCGGGGATTATAAGCAATGTGCCACAATACCTGACTAACAGTATGTTGTTAAGTTCATTTTTTAAAAAATTTTGAGGGAGTGGAGCCAAGATGGCGGAGTGAAAGCAGTGACTTGCTTAAACTCTCCCCCAAACCCCTCCAAATAACCTATAAAATATGGCTCTAAATAAATTCTAAAGCAGCAGAACCCACAAAAAGACAGAGTAAAGCAAATTTCCAGCCCAAGACAACCTGGATGGTTGATCAGAAAGGTATATTGTACAGGGCTGGTAGAGGAGCACAGTGCAGCATGGGCATACAGGCTACAGCGAACCTCGAGCAGTCCTCAGAGGACTGAATTGCAGGCAGCTGTGGTGGTTTCCAGACTTCTTAACCCAGGAACGCCAAAGACATCTTAGAAGGTCAGTGGGAAAAGTCTGTTTCTGCGGTGCTGAGAGAGAGCAAGATGGTCTCAGCTCCTTTCCCCAAGCACAGCCCGGGTGGGGGCTGCCTCCTGAACTTCCAGCCCACAGACTTAGGGGGAATTGAGTGGTTTGATCAGAGGGAGACTGCAGTGATCTCTTTGCCAGTGCTGAGGCAGGAATCTCTTGCTATGCCCATGCTTAGATCTGGGTCACAGTTCTGAGGGGCAATCCTGGGGCAAGGAGGAGTGCTGGCGTGGTGGAGATTGTAGTGGCTGGAGAGAGGAAACCCTCCTCACAGTTCCAGGACAGAAAGGAGTGTTTGTGCTCACTAACAGACCAGAGCACAGGCCAGGAAAGGAGTAAACACCTCACCCCTTATCATACCAACCTTGGAAGAACTGAAAATTTACAGGTCCCTACAAGTATCTCTGAAAACAGCTGTACAAACCCCTGAAGCTTAAGACAGTACATTCTCCACATTGGAAGCAGACTCTTACCTTAACAAAGAGTTTAAAACTCAAGTAATTGTCCGGGATCATGAGCAAGCAGCACAAAAAGAGTCAGACTATATTATCTTACTTTGGTGACAAAGAAGATCAAAACATACAACCAGAAGAAGATAACAAAGTCAAAGCTCCCACATCCAAAGCCTCCAAGAAGATTATGAATCAGTTCCAGGCCTTGGAAGAGCTCAAGAGGGATTTTCAGAAGCAAGTAAGAGAAGTAGAGGAAAAACTGGGAAGAGAAATGAGAGTGATACAAGAAAATCATGAAAAACAATTCAACAGCTTGCTAAAGGAGACCTAAAAAAAAATACTGAAGAAAATAACACCTTAAGAAATAGCCTAACCCAAATGGCAAAAGAGGTCCAAAAAGCCAATGAGGAGAAGAATGCCCTAAAAAGAAAAACTGGCCAAATGGAAAAGGAAGTCCAAAAGATTACTGAAGAAAATATTCTTTAAAAATTAGAATAGAGCAATTGGAAGCTGGTGACTTTATGAGAAATCAAGACACTGTAAAATAAATCCAAAAGAATGAAAAAATAGAAGACAATGTAAAATATCTCATTGGGAAAATAACTGACCTGGAAAATAGATCCAGGAGAGAGAATTTAAAAATCATTGGACTATCTGAAAGCCATGATCAAAAAAAAAAAAAAAAAAGAGCCCAGACATCTTCTTTCAAGAAATTATAAAGGAAAACTGCCCTGATATTTTAGAACCAGAGGGCATAATAGAAATTGAAAGAATCCATTGATCAACTCCTGAAAGAGATCCCCAAAGGAAAACTCCTAGGAATATTGTAGCCAAATTCCACAGTTCCCAGTTCAAGGAGAAAATATTACAAAAAATATTACAAGCTGCCAGAAAGAAACAATTCAAGTATTGTGGAAACACAATCAGGATAACACAAGATTTAGCAGCTTCTACATTAAAGGACCACAGGGCATGGAATATAATATTCCAGAGGGCAAAGGAGATAGGACTACCATCAAGAATCACCTACCCAGCAAAACTGAGTATAATCCTTCAGGGAAAAAAAATAGATATTCAGTGAAATAGAGGACTTTCAAGCATTCTTGATGAAAAGACCAGAGCTGAACAGAAAATTTGACTTTCAAATACAAGACTCAAGTGGAACATGAAGAGGTAAACAGGAAAGTGAAATCATAAGAGACTTATTAAGGCTGAACTGTTTACATTCCTGCATGGAAAGATGATATTTATAACTCATGAGACCTTTGTCAGTATTAGGGTAGTTGGAGGGAAAAAATTATATGAATGTATGTAGATGATAGATAGGTAGATAGATAGATAGATAGATAGATAGACAGATAGATAGATAGATAGATACATGGCACAGGGTGAGTTGAAGATTAAGGGGTCATATCTGGAGAATAAAATTAAGGGATGGGATGGGAGAGGATTATACTAGGAGAAGAAAGGGAGAATTAGAACGGGGTAAATTATCTCACAAAAAAAAAAAAACAGAAAAGAAAAGGCTCTTACAGTGGAGGGGAAATGGGGGAAGGTGAAAGGGAAGGAATGAATCTTATTCTCATAGGATTTGGCTTAAGGAGGGAATAACATACACATTCAATTGGATATGGAAATCTGTCTTACCCTATAGGAAAACAGGGGGAGAAGGGGACAAGAGAGCAGGGGGATGATAGAGAGGAAGGCAGATTGGGAAAGGGGGTAATTAGAAGCAAATACTTCTGAGGAGGGACAGGGTCAAAAGAAAGAATAGAATAAATGGGGGGGCAGGATAGGATTAAGGAAAATAGAGTTAGCTTTTCACAACATATCTACTATGGACGTGTTTTGCATAACTGCACATGTACAACCTATATTGAGTTGCTTGCCTTTTCAATGAGGGTGGGTGGGGAGGGAAGAAGAGAGAAAATTTGGAACCCAAAGTTTGAAAAGCACATGTTTAAAAAAAAAAGTTTTTACATGCAACTGGGAAATAAGAAATACAAGAAATGGGGTACAGAAGTCTATCCTGCCCTACAAAATAGAAGAGCAAGGGGATAAGAGACGGCGGGGAGATAGAAGAGAGGGCAGACTAGGGGAAAGGGTATTCAGAATGCATGCCATCTTGGGGTGGAGGGAGGGGCAAGATGGAGTAAAAATTTGGAGCTCAAAATCTTGTGGAAGTAAATGTTGAAAACTAAAAATAAATAAATTTATATTTAAAAAAATTTTTTGAATGAGGATTATCAGTGGAATAAAGTACCAGAGGAGAGAGTGGAATTGGTGTGACCAAGGTAGAAGGCCATTTTATCACCTAAGACAATGTGGAAGGAAAAGATCAAAGACAGAGTTTGGAGTATAGAAGAGGGGGCATAAAGATGCTCATGTCAAATTACCTCAATTTTCTAAGTAAAGTAGATGAGATAATTTGCTAAGAACAATGGGAGAGCAAAGTGGAGGAAGAGGAATTTCGTAAATTGGGGAAATAGAATATTGTAACAACATCTATGGGGAATGTGATAGGTAGTCTCATTAGCAACTGAGTAAGAAGATTACAGTACAGCAGTGATGGCCCAATTGAGATTAGATAGCATAAATTTACTGTGGACTCAGCGTGGTTTATTAACTTCCTCTAGACAAATGTGGCAACTTGAGACTAAGAAAAGAATATGGATGATGGGAATAACCCAGGGTTGAGAATTAGCTTGGCAAGAACAGCAGAAAGTCAAGGGAGCAAGGGATTTAAGGTTCAATGTAAGTATATCATTCAAATAGCGGAATATAGGGTCAAGACTCAAGTGAAGGCAAGACAAGAGTAATATATTGGTTGATGCAGAACTGAGATAATATATTGCTTCAGGTAAATTTCACACTGGTTTTATGATTAATTTGCCCCTGAAAACATTTGGAGGGTGAGAGAAGGGAAAACAAGGACCTACATCATTATCAGGATCTAAAACTAAGTGTGGCTCAAACTAGATTCAAATGTAATTGGGAAATATTTAACAAGATAAAAGAAAATGCAATAAAAGATAACATTACATGTTAAAACTAAGTCAATATAGAGCACGGAGAGATCTTTATGTACTGATTAGTGGCTCCTGTTTCTATTTGAAATTGATAACCATTGGTCTGGAACCCCACAGCCATGGCAACAAAGATGACCAGACTCCTGTAGTAAGTTCTTGACCTCATTGGTCACTCCACACAAGCCATACACACAGCTGTCTACCCTGATGCAGCATCAACTGAGGCAACACCATAATCCAAATAAAAACAAAGAGAAAACTTAGTTTCTCTTAAGTTACTCTTTCCTTTGGGGCAAACAAGCAGCACCCCATCGATCCCCTTCCTGTTTCAACCCTCAAGTTTACCCCCCAAAACTCTTAACCCTCCTGCCCACATATCCCTACCACAGCACAAAGTCAGGGTGCTCCCCCTACCACACATTGAGCCTCAAGGTTACATTTACAAGGTTGTATTTTTTTGTGGTCAAACCCCCTTGCTCTGAATTTCCATCTTTCCTATATCTCTTAGTAGTAGCTATAAGAATATTTTTAGCTAGACCTGTGATTTCATTGGTGTTGCAAATTCCTAATGTGGAAACTCCCTCCACCCAATGCAGATGGCCAACTGTTTATAACTAACAGTCTTAGAGAGCTGCGCGCAGTGGTTAAGTGACTTGCCAAGCTCACCTACCTATTGTGTCCAAGGCAAGATTTGAACCCAGTTCTTACTGAATCCAAGGTCAGTTTTTTATCTGCAATGCCATGCTGCCTCTCTGATCATTTTTCAGTATCAGCCCTTTTTCCTGGGGCCTCTTTCACTTTCCTTCATCACACTAGTCCACCTAAATCTCAGATAATCAAACCTTGAAATGTTGTTACATTCCTTCCTAAGAATGAGAAAGGAACAGGAGAGAAGTCCTTACAGCTTGAGCCTTGAGCCATCAGATATGTTGTGAGACTTTGGAAGTCATCCATAGTTCTGTATCAATTCTTGCCATGCCCTGTTACTCACCCTATGCCTCTAGAGGAGTGGACTGAATTGCCTTAAGGAAATGTTTATGGTCCCCTAATGACTCCAAGCTTCTTTTGGGGTTCAAAGAACAGGAGTTCAAAAATGTCATCAGAAAAATATACAATAGGAAAAAAGATAGGCTGGCTGCATGGCAAGGGTGAGGAATGAGAGATGGACAGCCTGAATATTCTTCAGTTATCCTCACGATATCAGAAAAATTTTAGGAAGACTTCCAGCATGCTGGATGGACCCCCCTTGGGATGGCCTTATGGGAGGACTTGGACAAGATTCTATAGGATGGGCAGGCATAGGACATATTGTGACCCACACCATTGGAGGTAACATCCTAATCAATAAATAATATGTCATTGTTATATTTTTTTTAGTAAAACAGGGTTGTAACCCATTGAAAGTGCTAGTTTTGCCAAATACAATCCATCCTGATATCTTCTAATTTGATCCCAAGCCAAGTCCATTGTCCATCTTTTCATATAATGGATAGAGCACTGGACTTGGAGGCAAGACCTGGATTCAAATCCTATCTCTGATATTCACTAATGGACACGTCAGTTAATCTCTTTGACTTTCTATCTTCACATTTGCAAAATGGAGATAGTGATGCCTGTATTATAAACTCCACAGAGTCATGGTGAGGTTCAAATAAAATAATGTATTAAAACACTGTGTAAATGTCAAGTACTGTCATTGTTACCATTATTATCCCAGTTCAATCTGACAGATATTTAACTACCTATTATGCGCAGAGCACTGCACTTTTTGCCACACAAGTCCAGTGATTCTAGATGGCTACAAATAACAGAACTTTATTCTTATGGACAATCAAAAATTTGAGTAACACAAAGGGCAATAAGTGACATATGGTTGCTGAAAATAGGTAACAGCATATAATGCAGCCAATAATGACTGCAAGTGACAAACAGCATAAAGCAAACAAAAACAAAAATCGAAGACCTACATGACCAGAAAAGAAGGTAGGCCACTCATGCACAGAGAATGAAGGACAAATCTGGGCAAGAATAAGTACTGTACTGATGTCCATAGAATGTTGGAAAAATCAAAAGAAGGTCTGTTAAGAACATGGAGTGGGTATTCTATAAAAAGACATAAATAAGGATTATACAGGATAGGAAAGTATGGTTGAGTTGGAATCTACACTGATGAGATTATAAATCCATCAAATCCATCAAAATAGTAGTAATTCCCATTTCTATAGCATTTTAAGGTCATCACAAAGATGTATTTTGTGGAGCACTAAGTGGCACAGTGGATAGAGTGCCAGAGCTAGAGTCAGGAAGACTTCTCTTTCTGAGTTCAAATCCAGACACTCGCTAGCTGTGTGACCCTGGGCAAGTCACTTAACCCTGTTTGCCTCAGTTCCTTAATCTTTACAATGATCTGGAGAAGGAAATGGCAAACCACTCCAGCATTTCTGCCAAAAACCCCAAATGGGGTCACGAAGATTTGGACACCACTAAAAAATGACAAAACAACAACTTGTATTGCCTACATCACGGGATTGTCATGAGGATCAGATGAGATGACATGAATATAGGGCTTTGTCATCATAATTGATATAGCTATATATGTATGTGAACTATAGTTAAGCTTGCCATCATCAATCATTATGATTTGCCCCTTCACAGTCCCCCACTGCACCCTTGATTTCAGTACCTTGGAAAGAGGAATTTCTCTTTCTGAGGATTAGACCTTTGTAGCTACCACCAGGTGGCAACAGAGCAGTGTACATCTTGAGCCACTACATGAGCTCTGAAATACTCATCATCACGGGAATTGTTAAGTTCATAGATTTAGTGTTTGGAGGGACCTCTGACGTCCAACCCCCTCATTTACAAATGAGAAAAGTGAGGCCCAGAGGGGCGACCTGTCCCAGGTCATGGAGGCAGAAGTGTCAAACCATATCTCTAAAGCCAATCAATCCCTCTACAGATAAGAAAACTGAGGCCCAAAGGGAAATGACATACGATCTCAGCTACTAGCCCTAAGCTGTGACCACCACTCCAGTTCTCTAATAACTCACATTTCTATAGCATATTAAGGTTAACAAGCATTTTCCTCACAACAAACCCGTATAAAAGGAAGTACAAGCTATTTCCCCCATTTTACAGATGAAGAAACTGAGGCTCAGAAAGATTAAGTGACATGCTCAGGGTCACACAACGAGTAAGTAAATGTTAGAGATAGAACTTGAACCCAGAATTCCTTACTCTAGAACCAACCAGCTCCCTTTCTATTAAATCAATATATGGGGCCTGGTCATTTAAAAATTAAAAATAATATCCATAACCTTGATTTAAAAAGGCATTAAGTCACATAACAGGGGGAAAATCATTATAATGTATTCATTAGAAAACACAGGCCTGTTCTGTTTGTCTTAACTTATTTTTGTGTTTCTTCTATTAGGTTGAAAAATCATTAAGTACAGTCCAGACTGTTTTTACATATGTCCATTATTTTGCATATTTCCACAGTATGGGGCATGGGGGGGCAGTGGAGGGGGAGAGTAGTGGAAACCACTGGACTTATAGTCAGAGTATCTGACTCGGAAGTCTACACTAAGCTGTTTGACCTTGCTCTTGGCTCTTTTTCTGAAAAGTCTTTCATACTCTAAATTCTACGATCCTATTTTGTATCATAGCATTTAGAGCTGGAAGAGATCTTAGTGACCATCTAGTCTAGTGATGTCAAACTTAATTAGAAACAGTTCCCTGCGGGTCACATATTGACTTAAAAAACCACAAATTAACATTATCTATATTGTATTTTTATTTATTTTGTTAAACATTTCCTAATTACATTTTAATCTGGTTTGGGCTGCACTCTCAGCCATGTGTAGCTCTCGGCATGAGTCTGACACCTCTGATCTAGACTCTTATATTTGTACTGTAAGGAAACTGAGACCCAGGAAGAGGAAGGGGCTAAAGCAAGGCCACAATTATCAAGTAGTACATCTGAGACACAAAATTAAATCTGCTGACTCCAAATCCATGGGATTGTAATCATGCTCTCTTCCTCTTTTCCAAGCTCCCTTTCTTTATCCTATTATAAATATATCTCACTTCACTGAATAGTTCTGCTCCTGAAAGTTTGACTACAAAGTAAATTTCTGCCCATTAAATCATTTTCCAATGACTTCTATTATAAATTAATTATAAAAATAGGTTATAAAATCCATTATAAATGGGTTATAAAATAAGAGACAAAATCCCATGGGAAAAATTTATTTAAAAAAACAATTTTCAGTGAAGAATGCAGAAAATATTTTTAAATCATACTTTGAAGGAAAAACTACAGTTCAGCTAATATTAATAATAACATTAGATACCATATAAATATAAACTGTATACCTAAATTAATTTATAGGTTTACTGCTATATCAATCAAATTACCAAGGAGTTACCTTATAGAAAGAGATAAAATAATAACAAAATTCATTTGGAAGATAAAGGCCTAGAATCACAAAGGAAATGGTAGAGGCAAAAAGGAATGGAGACATAGCAATAGCATATCTCAAATCAATTATAAATCAGTCCACATCAAAACTATTTAGTATTGGTTAACAATAGAAAAGTAGATCAGTGAAATTATCAAGAAGAGCAAGATACAGAAGCAAGTGAGCACAATACCCCAGCTTTCAAAAAACCCCAAGACCACAAACCACTTAGGAAAGGACTCCTTATTTGTTATATACGTACTTCTGGAAAAACTGGAAAGCCATATGGCAGAAAATAGGCTTAGGACCAGCATCTTACACCATGTATCACAATAAGTTCCAAATAAATATACAATCTAAATATAAAAGGTCACAGCATCCAAAAAACAAAAATTAGAGAATGAAAGGAGGAACATTTCAGATTTATGATTAAAAGAACAATTCTCAACCAAGCAAGAGTTAGAGGTGTTTATCAAAGATAAAATAGATGATTTCTATCATATAAATTTAAAAGTCCTTTACATAAACAAAATCAATGCATCTAAAATTAGAAAACAAACTATCTCATCAGAAAAAAAAATTTTTTTGCATCAAATATATCTGATGAAAGTTACATCCAAGCTACAGAGAGAACTGATACAAAGATGTAAGACCAAGAACCATTCCCCAACAGATCATGGATCAAATGAGATAATATTTGTACCTGACGCATAGTAGATGCTATAACTTATTCCCTCCCTCCCTTGCCTGTCAAAGAACTATGAACAGTTTTCAAAAGAATCCCAAACTATCAACAGCCATGTTGCAAAATGCTCCAAATCACAAGTAATAACAAATGTAAATTAAAACAACTCCGCTTCATATCCCTCAAAGTGGCATAGACGATATGACAATAATAGTCAATGCTAGTTGGGCTATAAGAATATATGCACACTGGGCAGCTAGGTGCTGCAGTGAATAAAGCACCGGCTCCAGAGTCAGGAGGACCTGAGCTCAAATCGAGCCTCAGACCAAACACTTGACACTTACTAGCTGTGTGACCCTGGGCAAGTCACTTAGCCTCACACACACACACACACACACACACACACACACACACACACACACACACTAATGCACTGTTGGTAGGGCTCTGAATTGTTCCAACTATTCTGGAAAAAAAAATTAAATTATATGAAAAAGCTCATTAAAGTGTTCATTCTCTTTGATTCAGTTATCTTGTAACTGGGCACATACACCCATGGAAGTAAATGACATAAAGAAAGGTTTTATCCTATACTAAGATATTTGCAGCAATGCTTTTGGTGGTAGCCAAAAACAAACAAACAAAACACCTGGAAACAAAGTTAAGAGTCCACTGATTGAGGAAGGACTGAACCGGGATGCATGAATGCAGTGGAATATTATTGTACCATAGGAGACGACAAATATAAGGAATTCAAATAAACGTGAGAAGATTTTTGTATTTTCAGTCTGACAAAAAGTGAAGTAAGCAAAACTAGGGACATCATACACACATATGACAAAATACGCACAATAACCACAAAAATATAAACAAAAACACATAAGCAGGTGAAATTAAAATAAATTCAATGAGCAATCACAAGCCCCAGGGGGAAAAAAACACATTTCTCTCACCTCTGTGGAGAGGAGACTATGATAGACTTTTATCTAAAAGTTTTTCTGTATTACAAGGAAGGATCAATGACAGAGTTGTCAGGAAATGACTACCATTTAAGAAAAACAATAAAACTTAGATATATAAGGTGTAATCTGGAATTGTCCTATTACTGTTATTAGCCCTGTAGTCAGTGCAGTGGGTACATTCCCAGAATTGAAGAGCTGAACGCATCACTCCTTATAGTGCTTAAAATGCTTTACTCAACAATATGAAGTAGAGGCGGCAGCTAGGTTGCGCAGTGGATAGAGCACCGGCCCTGGATTCAGGAGGACCTGAGTTCAAATCCAGCCTCAGACACATAACACTTACTAGCTATGTGACCCTGGGCAAGTCACTTAACCCCATTGCCTAACCAAAACAACAAATTAAAAAAAAAACATTATGAAGTAGATAATACAAATATTATTATACGAATTTTACATCTAAGAAAACTGAGGCTCACATCAAGGTCATGCAGCTGATAAGTGGAGTAGTTGGTCCTCAAAACCAGGCTTTCTGCCTCCAAACTTGAGGCGTGGCTGTTCATTACACGATCCTGCAGTGTGTGTGATTAGCTGTCTGTGAAAGTAAAACCCCTCAGGACAGCTAGGTGGTGCAGTGGAGAGAGCTCCAGCCTTGTGAGTCAGGAGATCTCGAGTTCAAATCCAACCTTAGACACTTGACACTTACTAGCTGTGTGACCCTAGGCAAGTCATTTGACCTCAATTGCCACACACTCACACACACACACACACACACACACACACAAGTAAAGCCCCTCTTCCTTCTCTCTGTGAATGTCTCTGGCAAATAACGTCCACTGAGTCAATCACATTTCCAATACACTTGATGTGTATATCCTTCCTAGTAATGTGCAAACTGACCCTTGCTCATCTGAGGAAATTTCTCAATTCTTACAGTCTTCTAAACTTTCTGTTTTTTAAGTATCCATTAGCTAACAAGGTCATTTTAAGAACCTCAAATGCCAGAATTCTCAATGGATTTTGCCAGTCTCCTACAGAGGAAATCCAAGTTAGAAATATTGCCTCCCTATAGGCCATTTCCCCAAGAATACTTGCCTGAATTAAAGAGGATAATGCCTGGTCAAACCTAGCATGAGTGTTAGATTTGGGAAAAGGAGATACGGGTTCAAATCCTAAACACTCAGTAGCTGTACATCCATGAGAAAGTCCTTTAACTTCATGAACTTCAGTTTCCTAATCTATAAAATAGATTAGGATAATAATAATGATAATGCATTTTCTATCTACGTCACAAAATTGTTGTGAGGAAAGTAACTTATGAACCTTACAATGCTATAAGAATGTGTTATAATTTATCATCATAATCTAATAATGCTAAAAGGTCACGGGTAGGATAAATCTGGGGGAAATTTCACATATGTCTCTAAGGGACCAGAGTTATCATTTATTAGATTCACTGTTTCTCTACATCCTTGAAAAGAATATTCAAGGTCAGAATGAAAGTGATCATTTATTTCCTCCTTACACTTACCTGATCTAACTCTTCTAAACTCTTAACTCTTAACGCTGTCCCTGAGTTGCTCATCTTTCAATTAAGGTAAAAATTATACATAATCTAAAGCATTTCCCACCCCCACTTTTTTTTTTTGCCTTAGTTGTCAAGAAGCTCAAAGCCAAATTCAGAGCTCAGCTGCAGAAATTAACTTCTCCCAGATCCCTGCTAATTTTATTTATTTATTTATTTATTGCTTTTCTCACCTGGGCTTTGTTGTCTTTTTGTATGCTGCTTCATGTATGTCTCACTTCATCCTACTTCATCAAAATCTTGGAGTTGAAAAGAGGCCATCTAGTGTAACCTATCCTAGAAGGATAATTCCCTAACATAACTAATAAGTGGCCATAAAGCCTCTGCGAGAGAACTTCTGTTGATGGGAAACCCACTACTTTTAGTCATGGCCCATTCCGATCTTGGACAGCATGAAGTGTGAGGATGCTTTTCTTTTTTACCAAGCTTAAAACCTATCTCAGCACCTTCCACTCACTGCTCCTTTGGAGCCATGCAGAATAAGTGTAATCCCCCTTCCAGGTGACAGATCTCCATGTCCTGAGTCTTATCTCCAGGATAAACATAACCTGTTCTTTCAACCCATCTTCAAACGGTATGAAGTTGAGGTCCTTCACTGTGCCAATTTCCCTCCTCAAGACATGCTCCAGCTTGTGTACTTCCTAAAATGTAGCGTCCAAAACCAAACACAATTCTCCAGATGGGATCTGACAAGGGCAAAGTTCATCTGAACTCTCATCTTTTTAGTTTGGGATAGTAGGCTTCTCTTTATGCAGCCTGACATTGCATTAACATTAACATCACATGCTACTATGTTGATTCATAGTATGCTTGTAGTCTACTAAAAGTTCCAGATCTTTTTTTCAGTTGCCTAGCCACAGTCCTTAAAGATATTCGTGAAACTGACTTTTTGAACCCAAGTGTAAGAACTTGCATTTGTCCCCATTGTTTCATTAGATGCATTCCGATGTCCTAGTCTGTCAAGATGAAGCAATGTGGGTTATTTGTGCTCAACACCTCCTTCTCTAGATAATTATTAACCATCCTTGTAATAATGAAGCACATGTTTAATCAGGCTTTTTTTCCCCTTTGAATGTCCCTGTAGTTCTGCTCAGACGGCATCCGCAAGGGGACACAAAAATGCATAGGGGGCCTAGGAGAATTACACCCAAAGTGTGGGTGTATCAAGACTGTCACAAAATGTCAAATGGCTGGGCTGAACAGGTCATTCAGACAGAGAGAGCTTGAGAGGCTTTTAGCACAGCTCCCACTGAAGCTTCAGCCTCTGGGAAATCTCAGGTAGGAGTCAATGGGGCTTCAACACAGGAGCAGAGGATTCTCAATTCCCTCTCATTCTCTCTCTCTCTCCTGGGCATCTGGTGGTGTTGGAGGTCAGGACTCTATGGACAGCAGAGATGCCACTGAGGCTTTCTGGAGGCTAGCAAGGGAAGAGATGGTGGCCGCACACTAGGGACCTGAGTGGAGATTTGAGGGGAAAAGGAACAGCGAGAGGTGGGGGAGGAGGTGGGTACTGAGACAGCTTCTGCACTTGAATCCTTTGACGCACTGTGTAATCACTGCTCACGGTATATACCGGTTAGGCTATTCCTCTCCTTTCCCCAGGTGAAAGTGGAGCTCAAGGATGCGCTTCCCTAATTAGATTAGGATACACTGAGAAAACTCATCTGAAGTCTGGGAGCAGAGAGAGTGGAGTTTTATCAGGTCTTCAGAATGAGCAGCTGCCAAGAGTTTAATATTTTATCTTTTTCCATCCTAATTTCCTTTAATCCCGATTTCATATTATAAACATATTCCATGCTACTAATGCAAGTGTACTTTTATTTAATTCACTTAAAATTGGGAAGGCAATATGAATCTTAATGGTAAATGAAGGTACAAGTGTGATGAATTTATGAAATGCTGCATGAAAAATTATTTTGCATTTTAAATCCTAGACCAACCCCATTTAGAAGCCTGGTCCAAGGCATGGAACTAGGACGTAGGCATCATCTGGGTTCCTGGGAAACATCTGAGCGTTGGTAACAATCTACCTTTATTTCCCTCTCCAATGCCTACAGAGGGAGCAGGTGCCTCAGTACATAGGAAAACTACCTGCAGAAACAGTCCCTACATGTAGGATTGCTAACCACTTTCAACACGTTCTACAATTTTTCCAGGAATCCAAATCAAAGTCACTGCCTGACAGTCTTCCTAGTCCATTTTCTTCCCAGGGGAGAAGGGCAGAGGAATGCAGATATCTGCCCTTCTTTGGTTTTGCAGTACCAATTCTCTAGTCTTTCAAAATTTACTCTCAGTGATTCAACAATCATATCATCCAGTCCTGCCTTAGAAGGTAACTCATCTAGTCCAGGTGATCTGAACTCATCAAAGGCAGCCAGGTGTTCTCTAATTACTTCCTTACTTATCTTGGAGGTCAACTACCTCTTAGTGATATTTTTCTCTCATTTCCAGTTCAAAGATCATTCTCCTTGGCAGATAAAAAAAGACAAAATAAGAGTTAAACAGCTCTGTCTCCCTATTGTCAAGTTACCATCACTCCAATCGCCCTGCCCTATGGGCCTCCTCATTTTTTACCTTCTTTCCCCCAATACAGCTTTAAGACAAAAGGGGGGGAAGCCCTTTTTGTTGTTCCTAGCTTTCCCCAACACCTCATCATACTGAGCTTTAGCAGCTTCACACTATTTTTTTTTTACCAGACCATAAAATGTTTTGGTATTCAACCTGTTACCTGCCTTCGCTTCCATCTTCCGTATGTCTTCTTAAAAATCTAAGGTTGGCTGGTGAGTTCTCTGTATGGCCACATTATAAGTTGCCTCAAATCATTTTGAAAGTAGGTGATACATAAATCATAAATAGACAGATGGGTGGTAGTGTAATGGAAAGAACAGTAAATTTGAATTGTGGCTTTCATTTACCTTAGACAAGCTACTTAACCACTGATTCTGTTTCCTGATGTCTAAAGTGAAGAGATTGGAATACATAACCTCTAAGGCTCCTTCCAGCTATAAAGTCTATGTAAGTGGTGCCTGGCACATAGAATAAATCAACAAGCATTTATTAAATGCCTACTATATGTCAGGCACTGATAGGTCTGGGGTATAAAAAGGCATCAGTGTAAGTCCCTACCCTCAGGGAACCAACATTCTATACAGGGAGACAACATACACACCTCTAAGTATATACAAAGTAAATTATGCAAATTAGCCAGGGGCAGGAGAGGGAAGGTAGAATCGGGAAAGGCATCATGTAAGAGGTGCTGTTACTGCTGCACTTTGAAGGAAAACAGGTGGAGAGGAAAAATTGCATTCCAAGCCTGGGGGCCGGTGTAAAGCTAGACATAGAATATTAAGAAAATGGGAAGTGTATTTGTATGTGGGTGCTGGGGTGAAGGAGGTGGACTTCCTGGTCAAAACTTTTAAACTCTTCCGGGGGAGAAGGGGATTTATCTGAGGAAACAGAAAGAGGTAACATTCCTTATTTTAGACAGAAGTCCATTTGAAGACCCCCACAGGATGTTCCCTGAGCCTTCCAGGTGGAAGTGATTTTCCTCCCCCAGGCTCCTTCTATCGGTTTGGACCTCTCCTGTGCACGTATCAAGTTCTCCCTCGAATCATAGTTATTTGTGTTGATGTTCTGTCTCCATCCCAGAAGATAACGAGTTCCTTAAGGGCAAGGCTTTGGTGGTGTTCATCTTTGTTATGTCCAGAACCTAGAACACAATGCCTTACACATAATAGACACATAAATAATGTTTATTAGAAATGAATTGTGCTGGAACACATGTGAATAAAAGAATACCTACCTGCACATTGGCTTCAGTGTAGTTATGTGAAAATGAGATTTTACATTGGGCAGGAGCTCACAGATGTTTGCACTTACAGTTTACACCAACTTAAGGTTGGTGATCCTCCCTAGCATACACTATTACACCATGCCATCTCTCATTCCTCTTCTGTGTGGACTGCAAACAAGAAAAAATCCTGTACCACAAGCTACAAAACTTGCCAGATGTATATAATCCCTGGGACTCCACAGTAGGCTGGACTGTACCACTTGTGCAGCTCCTCAGGGGACTCAAGAAGTCTCCCAACAAACACACTCAGAGCTGGAGGAAAGTTCAACAGGCAAACAGAAAGGACCACAAGCTGGGTGGCTGGAAAGAGGCAGGAAAGGAGTCTGGGCCCAAGACAAGAGAAAGGGAAGGAGAGACAAGAGTAAGCAAGAAGACATTGACAGTAGGGGAAAGAAATGTTTAAGGGCACTGGGAAGGAAGTCCACATAAGGAGTCAAGGGAGATGAGGAAGGCTCAGAACAAAGGCAGGTCCTGCTGAGAACCATAAGGTAGTATCACTGAGCACCTGGGCAAAAGCAGCTGGGCGCTATAATAGGAGTCTCCCAACTTACCACGCCTCTTGACATCTACTCCTCACCAAAAATCAACGAGTACCAGAATCATTTATGGCAAGGAATGGAGTCTTCCATATGGTCTCCATGCTAAATCGGGGTGCTTTCTGTCAGCGAAAGGTGGCACAGATGGAGTGAGTTTTATGTGCATGGGAACATTAAAAAAAGAAAATTTTAAAACAATAAAACTGACAAAGTGAACCAGAGATGGGAATATTTTTCTACCAACAGCCTTTGACCCAGAGAAGTCAACTGAGATCTACAAATAAAAAGCAACTAATTTTAAGTTTTGTCACTTCAAGAGAAAAATACGTAATATTCGATTTGCCTTCATTTTAAAATTAGGAATTGGAAACATACCATTTTATTCAACATGTATAACAAAGAACCAAAAAAAAACCACGTTTGAATCCTGGAAGTCACACTTACTAGCTGTGTAACTTTGAGCAAGTCTCTCCCCCCCCTCCAGTCTGATTCCTCATCTATAAAATGGGAATATAAATACACTACCACTTGTGGTGAGGCAAGTACTTTGTGCAACAAAGTGTTATCAAAATGTCAGTTATTATCATCAAAGGGAGACAAAAAAGGGAGGAAAGGAGATGACAGAATAGGAAAACAAGACAGATAATGTGAGAGAGAAGATAGAAAAGGAAAATGCAGAGAAGGAAGAGAGTGATGCAAGTGTGAAGACTGGGAGGAGAGAAAAGGAGAGCAGAAGGACTGACAAGGACGTGGAGATACAAGAGGGAAGCTCAAGATGCTTAGTGCAGTGAGCAGGAAGCCTATTCCTCTGTCACACCCTATTGTTTACTTAGACTGTCACACCAGAGCAAATCATTACCTGGAAACACTATTCTCCAGTAGTCCTTTCTTCACTAGGAAGCAGTTTGCTTTTTATGTTCAACCTGCAGAGTATATTTCTGAAATAAAAGTTTATTTTTCCTATGGAAGTTCTGTGCTATGTAAAACAATGATTTCGGTTTTAGAAATTCACTTTAGAAACTCTTCAATTATTAACTCATTTAGCGTCTATGCCTGGAAGTACACTTTTAGATTCAAAAGCCATCAAACTGCCTTATCTTTAAGGCAGAGCTGCCTCTTTTCATAATGCCCAAAGGTTACATTTGAAACTAACATTCAGTTCATTATTTTGAACGTTCTCCCCACCTTCAACAGAATTGAGGGTATTTTTTAAAAAATCTTTGGCCCTAGTGGGGAAAAACAGGGACCAAAAAGAAATTACTGGAAGCCCTTTCAGGAACAAATGGGTCTGAACTACTACTCATAGCTTCAGTCTGTTCTTATCAAACTTTAAGAGGCTCTCAAAGGGACAAAAATAATGGGCCTCTGTTGGTGAATTCTGCTCAAGACTGCGGCACAGTGAGCAAAGCAATATCACCTCCATATGGTACTTATGAGAGATAGTCAGCCAGAAAATTAGTGAAATACAGCTTTTGTCCAATATTATTATCTTGCTAGGAAACAAATCGTGCATCTCAGTGAATAGCAACAAGAGGGAAGTAACATCTTTAATTTAACAATTACAGTTAGTCAAGGGTGTCACCTTAGGAATCATCATTTTGTGGCTTCGGTTCAAAAGCTAACATCCCACCCTCCACTCTAGTCCGAGCCCTGTAACCCAGTACTAATAAGCCTAACACATAAATCTGGGTGAAAACTAATTTGAGCCACCAAGTAAAAAGGAAGCTCTGCAGTAGCCCCTGCAGACTTCACCCGCCTTACCAAATGACTCCTTTAAGCACTCTGTTGAATATGTTAATGCAGTATAGAGTAAGAATACCCCCCTCAAAATGTAAAATATTGCCAATGCACCTGGCAAACTTAAAAAGAAAAAGGCCTCTCATTCATCATGGGAAATTCCTTAGATGAGGGACCCAAGGAGTTGTCGACAGCAAGGGAGTCAAGTCAAGCTCAATTTCTCCATTCTTTATTAAAGCTAGGTTCTCCAGCTGACAAGGGTGAGTATGGGATGGATGCATTTGGGGAGGGGGAGGCAGGAAGGGGGCCAAGGGGAACACAAGACATGCACATGAAGAGACATGCCAGATGTGGAAAGGGATGGCATCTGGATCCCGGCACTGCTACAGAAAACTTCTGTCGTTTCCGCGGCTCCTTTTCACCTCTCCAGGAATGCAGCACACAAACCCACTTCCCTCCCTGACACCCTATTTCTAGGGCTTCTGCTCCTCCTAGGGAAAGGGCAGAAATTGCTATGTAGGACACTGCTCATAGCTCAGGCACCATAATCTTTCTTGCCCAGGTATGATTGAGCCAAGAGCCAAGATAATGCTGCATAACTGATCAATATACGTGATTTCCCCCAAACATCGCTAATCCCCTCTGCATCACCACAAACCCCCTTTGTCCCCTCCCCTCCTATTCACCCCCAACCCCATATCACTTTTTAACCCTTCCCTGCTACTTTCCCAACCCGCCCTCCCCCCCTTTCTAAGGCCTACCTCCCAAACCCACCAACTATTTGTGCTTCCCAACCCCAATTTCCCCAAAGACCCTCAGCAGCCCTGCTTCTCTCCCTCCTGGCCCTCAACGCCACGCCTACATTACAGCAAGTGAAGTTGTAATGAATGAAATTGGATTCAAAATGGCAATTTTTTGGTACCGTTCAGACTGGCAAAGAAACAAAATGGTTTGCTGGTTATTTCCCAAGATGCCCTTCGCTGCTTTTTAAACTAATTGTGCAGTGTAGACTATAGAGTACTTTGCACATAATAGGCATTCAATAAATATTGGTTGTTCTGAATCCTAACTTGGTTATTAATTCACCATCTTTCTTGTGCAAATTACCTAACTTCTTAGTGTCTCCATTCCCTGCTCTATGAAACAGGAATGCTACTTTTCTATGGGAGTACTGCTTGTAAACAGAAATACGACTTACCTCTAGTAATGAAACTATAGAAAAAGAACTGGAAAGGACCTCCAGAGGTCATCTGGCCCATTCCCCTGCCTATAGGCAAGTGCATCTATCCTATTCCTAAAGATCTCTAGGAAAGAGATTCTATGACCTCCTTCAGTCAGTCACTCACAGCAGTGCTTAATTATACTTTAATCTATGAAGTGTTAAGTTCAGAAGAAAGGTGCTAAGTGAACCATATCAGCTTCAGGAGACATTCTAACCAGTTTGTGTGAAGATGCTAGTGCAGAGAATCTCTAGGTTTAGGGAAGATTTGGGAAGCAACAGAGCTTTTCCCGGTAACTGTGTTCACTTCCAGGCGAGTTTACTGTGGAAACAATGAATCTATTTTACTTTAACTCACAATAGAGGGAACTCCAGAGAGGTGATCTACACCACTCAAAGAACTCACTAGAAGCAGCCTCATGGTTCACATAAACATGTGGTTTTCCACAGGCCTCTTTGTGCAACATACTTCTTTGCCTCTAGCTCTAGACCAGAGGTAGAGACAGCCAAGAATTCTAGAGAGATGATGGGAACTATAATCCACTTGACTACTATTGTCAAACATGCTACCGACCATTGATGACAAGGCAAACTGGCCTATCTAATTAAGCCCGACGTCAGGCTGTGAGAAGTGTGGCAATGGATGGAGTGCATTCAATCCGAAGCATAAGGCCTCAAATGTGCTTCTTCTCCCCTGCTGTGGAAACCTAGTCTCTATAACCCAACTTTTACCAGCCCACAAACATAATGAGCTAGTTCATCTTCCCTCCAGAATACTTAGGATTTCCAGCAGAGAAGACAGTAATAGAATCAACATTCTTGACTACTATCCTATCAGTTGGTTCTATGATTCAACTTCAAGGCATGATCACAAAGAAGTAACATTAAAAGTTTTCTCAGTTTTGCTTCAATTTCCTTGGGCTAGAAACATAGATCTAATCTCTTTGGAATTCCTCTAAGCTTTCTTACCCACCGATCCACAAAAATAGAGAACATAAGAATGACAGAGCTAGGAGGTACCTTAGGACATAGAATGTCAGAGCTGGAAGAGACCTTAGGACAGAATATGTCAGCAGTGGAAGGGGCCTTAGAATACAGAACACTGAATTTGGAAGGAACCTTAAAACATCAAACACAGAATGTCAGAAGTGGACAGGACCTTAAAACATAGAATGTCATAACTGGAAAGAACTTCAGAACATAGAAAACAAAATGTTAGAGATGGAAGAGGCCTTAGAAATTATCTAGTCTTACCCCTAGAATAGGGACTTAACTTGCCAGAGTGATGCCAGTTGGCATCAACAGGAATTACCAGGTTGTTACATCACTTCCTAGTCAATATTAAAATGAACTGAATTGACCTGAAGTCACCCATTAACCAAACACTTTTTACAAAATTAGTTGAGAAGAGGGGGGGAATTCCATACCTGCAAGTTAAAAGTCACTCAGCTCCATCCACTGCACCTGCAACCCAGACTTAAGCTTTGTTTCACAGACACCCCTGCTCCCCTTATCTAGTCCCATGCTACCAAGCAAGAGCCTCCTTCTGTTGCTCAAACCCAGGCTTACAGAGAAGAAAACCATATGAGGGGTTTTTCCACCCAATTCTGCATCCGAGTAAAATAAATAACACCACCATTCATGACTATTGGTTTGCTCTACTATATAAGCCCCAAATGGCATCATATTCCAGGCTGCTGCAACGCCAACCTTCACTCTTCTGCATCTTTTCTCTCCTTCAATCTTTCCTAAACCCCAGCTCTCACCCCACCTGGCCCAAAGGCCACCTCTTCCTTGCCAGCCCCATTCAGAAATGTAGCTTCCTACTAGAGAACTGGAGCAGGAGAGAATCACAAATGTGAGGAGCTGGGAAGTGCCAGGGGCTTCAGAGAAAACAGCTAAGCCCAACTCCCTCCCACCTGGGTCACGGTCTAAAGAGAGAAGTAGGAAGGAGCATGAAGTCAGGTGACACACAGGAGATCTCACAGGGGTTATTTCCTGTACCCAGCTCCCTGTGCATGAGGAGTCACAAAGGGAAGGGACAAATGGTCTCTTGGGACTTGCCTCCTCCCACCTCCCTCCTCACCCACCTCACATGAGGGTCTCCTCATAAGAGCAGGAGGGGACAGGGAACATGGTGGGTTCCTCAGATGCAAAGCTAGAGTTTCCCCCAAATTCCACCACAGTGTTACTACTGTCCTCTTTCTCCCCAGAAGGCCTACTGGCTTGGTTCTGCCCTGGCCCTTCCACTTTGGCTGCTGGCCCAGTTGTCGTTGTCCCACGATGAGTCTTCATGTGGGTGAGGAGATGAGAGCTCTGGGAGAATCGACGGCCACAAGCTGCACACGCATAGGGCCGTTCCCCTGTATGCGTTCGCTGGTGGGTGACCAGCACAGAGCGCTGTGAGAACCTCTTCCCACACTCAGGGCAAGGGAAGGGCCGCTCACCCGTGTGACCCCGGCGGTGCTTAGCCAGATTAGAGCGCTGAGCAAAACCCCGTCCACAGTCTGCACAACGGAAGGGCTTTTCCCCAGTATGGGTTCTTCGGTGCCTCTTAAAGTCTGAACTATGGCCGAAGCCCTTGCCACAGTCAGGACACCGGTGTGGCTTCTCCTCTGCATGTGCCCACTGGTGCCGAGTCAGGGCTGCACTCTGCCCAAAACGCCGCCCACACTCCCCACAGGCATAGGGCCGTTCTCCTGTGTGTGCCCGCCCATGGGCTGTCAGGTGGGCCCTGCGGCTAAATCCAGCCCCACATACCCCACACACAAAAGGTTTCTCCCCAGTGTGGCCACGCACATGGGCAGCCAAGTGGGAGCCTCGGGCAAAGCGAGCCCCACACTCTGGACAGGGGAAAGGGCGTTCACCTGTGTGTGTGCGCCGGTGCCGTGCCAGGTGAGACCCATACACAAAACTCTTCCCACAGTCTGCACAGCGGTGTGGCCGGTCCCCAGCATGGTAGCGCTGGTGCTTAGCCAGGGCTGCCCGACGCCCAAAGGTCTTTCCACAGTCAGAGCATATCCATGGAGTCTCTTCTTCCAACATGGAAGAAGGCTGGGGGTCAGAAAGGAGGCTCCCAACTGAAGGGCCAAAAGATAGCAATCCACTGGCACAAGGGTCACAAGGCATTGCTGTCCCATCAATTAGAGAGATCTGACTCCCTAAATGACCAGGGATAGGGGGAGCATCAACCAACTCGTGGGCCACCCTTTCTCCAAAATCCTGAAGGGCTAACATTGGGAGGTTCTCTCCATGAAGCCAAGATTTGGGTGGCAGTGGGAAATGGAAGTCAAGAGGGTGAGAAGGACCTTCCCCTTCCCCAAAGCCATTCCCCAATTCAGGGTAGTTCCTATCTATAACAGAGCCTTCGTTTACAGGGTCCAGACTCTCCCCACCCAGCTCGGGTCCCTCACTCTCTTCTCTTCTTGCTTCTTCTCTAAGATCAGAGCACTTCCCTCCCCTTCGATGACGCTGGAAGTCTGCTCGAAGTCTAAAGGCCCGTCCACAATCAGAGCAGCAGTGAGGCTTCTCCGCAGTGTGGACAGCCTGGTGGCGGGCAAGGGCCGAGCTCTGACTGAAACTGCGGCCACATTGGGGACAAGGGTATGGCCGCTCACCTGTGTGGGTGCGCTGGTGTGTCACGAGATAGGATCGGCGTCCAAAGCCAGCCCCACAAAAGGAGCAGCGGTAGGGCCGCTCACCTGTGTGGATACGTCGGTGGGTTACCAGGTGGGACTTATAGACAAAGCGCTTGCCACAGTCAGGGCAGGGGAAGGGCTTCTCTCCTGTGTGTGTGCGCTGATGAATAGCCAGATGAGAACGATAAACAAAACCCTTTCCACACTCTTCACAACCGAAAGGCTTCACAGCTGCATGGTAGCGACGGTGCTTGGCCAACCCTGACCGATGAGGGAACACCTTCCCACACACATCGCACGTTGTCTCTGGCCTGCCCCCAGCTGCTTCCACCACTGCTGAGAATGCCCAGGGGGGCAGGAGTGGGGCACCTGCCTCCCCACTATGAAGAATGGGCTTGATCTCTTGTCCTTCAGTGATCATGCCCATATTTGAGGGGTCTCCTCCCCATAAATCTGTTGGCTGGACCTGGATGGAATCATCAGGTCCCCAGGTTCCAGGGACATCTCCCACACCATAGGCTGCTGACCATACTCCTGGTGGCTCCGATTCCTCAGGGGTCTCTAGAGGACCTTCTTCTTCATCCTCATCTTCATCCTCCTCATCCTCATTCCAGAACCAACCACCTAAAAGAGAAAGAAAAAGACAGCTAAGAAAGGGGCACCCTGCACATAGCAGGTCCTTGAAAAGGAGTGTGGTACGGCTTTTTTAAAAATGCATTTATTTTAGAGCAATAAGAGGTAGTTTTGAGTTCCAGCTCCAGCACAGACCAGCAGTACAAGTAAACACCTGGGCAAGCTGTTTAATCTTTCTTTGCTCATCTATTAAAATGAGGGCAGTAATACTTGCACTCCCAACTTCATAGGACTATAGTGAGGGAACTGCTGTGTAACCTTTAGAGAAATAGGAGTTGTTTTTATTATTATTCTACCCTCTTTCTCCTGTGCCTCATTATGGTGTGAAGATGATAACTGATTCACTTCCCAAAGGCTGTATGTCAGAAGAATACAAATTCTAATAGGTCCTTCCAAGTTGGAAAGATGTTAAGTCTGGTGATCACAGTGAGTCTATCATGTGAGGACTAGCCTCAGTAAATTGAGAGAGGTTCCTAACACAACTGGCCTCAGGGTAATGATTTTTCAGTCATGGCGACTCTCAAAGAGTATCTAATAAGGCAAAGAGGGCTTGTAATCTGCATTGGTGGAGGGAATACCCACACCAAGAAAATCAGATCATTCAACCAAAACCACAACAATAAATGATGTCCATTGTTCAAAGTCAAGAGGACAAAAACAGAACGTTATCAAGAAAAGATATATAATAACAATTTCTTTAAAAAATAAAAGCACAGTGAGTTTAAAAAAAAAAAAACAGGAAAAGTCTAAGGAAAACCATGCCCTCGCCATGAAAGTTTTCAGAAGGTTTATTTTGCCTGCTAGCATCAAAATCAATCATCAAAATCAATCAATCAACAAACATTAATTAAGCATTCAATCACCAATAAGATTTCTTTAGTGGCTCAATAACACAGGCCACACCTCAAAGCTCAACCACCAGAAAATTCTTCTCCCAAGTAATTATGGTGACTGATCAGCTACGTGGTGAGACCAGGCCTATATGCAAAGCAGATAATAAAAGGAACTGGTTAACTCAGAAAACTATCTCAGCTCCCACTGCTTAAGGACATTTGAGGATGAGTTCAACGCTCGTTTAAGTCAATCATATTCCATATAAACACAGAGTCTTCGGTCTGAAAAGGACTTATGAGGTCATCTGTTCAGGCCACTAACAAACGGAAGAATTCCCCATCAAATACCCATGACAAATGGTTACCCAGCCTCCAGGTGAATACCTCTGGTGACACGGCACTCTATGCCCCCAAGGCAGCCCATTTCATTACTGGACTGTTTTACTAGTTAAGACTTTTTTTATATGTAAGACAAAAATCTAAAATCTACCTCTTGAAACTCCTACCCACTGCAACTAGTTTTGCCCTCAGGGGCCAAGCAAAATATGTCTAATCCTTCTTCCATATAGACCTTCAAATACCTGAGAACAGCTGTTATTGTACCACACATAAATGTTCTCTTTTCTAGATTAACCAAGTTCAGTTGCTTAAATAGTTCCTTAGGGGATCACAGATTTAGAGCTCAAAGGGCCCTCAAAGGCCATCAAGTCCAACCCCTTAATTTTAGAGATGAGAAAATCAAGGCATACAAAGGTTGAGAGACTTGTCCATTTTCCAGGACAGTTTTAAATATTCTCTCCATCACAGTCATCCTCTTCATGAATTCTCCAGCCTGAATAAATGCCTAAATATAACCCCTGAACTGAATATAATACTCCATTTGTAATTTAACCTTGGATCCAGTTACCTTTCATGAGGTATATGAGGAAATCACTATATAATTTCTTCAAAAAATATTCCATTGTGCTCAAATGTGTTAAAATGTTTGGGGGGGGGGGAGGTCTGGTCCCTTTAAGAAACAAGTTGACCTGAACAACTTAATAAAGTTAACAAAGAAGAAAAGAATTAAAAAGAAGAAAAATTTAACAAAGAAGTGATTCAGTGCTAATTGATAACAGAGAAAGGGAGATGTTATTTGAGTGGTTGCTAAGGTAATTTTTCCTAGATGAGAAGGTGAATCCAAAAAAGGTACCAATACACCACACACTGGGCATATCTGCATATACCTGAAACTAAGCTGTGAAATAGAATATGTGACCTTTTATGTTTCAAACTTGGAACAGAAAAGATCAAGAAAAAGGGGAAATTTGGCTTAAAGTTTTTCCTGAAATAATCAATACGGCAGCCCCTTCCCCTCTTAGGGTAACCCCCATGCACAAACTACAGCTATCAACTACACCTTATGAATACAAGCAGCAGGAGAGAATCCTATAGGGAGTTTTCATAGCTTAAGGCAAAAAGGTGAAAGGTAGATCCCCAAAGCCTGAGGGCTCTCAAGAGGCCTGAGTGCTCAGAAGCACAGTCAATGAGAGAAAGTAAAGGTGTTCCTAGGAATGAAAGAAAAGCCAGAGTTAACCTCGAAGAGATCTCTCAAAAATTCATTTAGTAGGTGAAGGTTCTTAACCCATGTGGGTTTTTTAAACATTATTTCAATATATCAAGCATCTTCAATTTCATCTGACCATGCCTTACACAGATACAGATTAATTATAAACCTATTATACCTCAGTAAACTTTCTGTATATGGAACTCTACATAAGGAAATACCCTCTATCAATGCAGAGCAGCATTTACACAGCAATTTTATAATTTTTTAGAGAGGTGCCTGCCCTCGGGCATTTACATATACATGGCATAGTAGACAGAGCCTGCCTTGACTTCAGGATGACAGGTGTTCAAGCCCCGTGCTAGGCAAGTCCCTAATCTCTCAAGTAATTCTCTTAGAACTACCTGTCTACATCTGCGGACCATTTATCTTTTGGGCAACAACCCTGAATCTTTTGATTCCTTTGAATCAGTTCCCTGCCATGGATAGCAGGCCTCTGTCAGATAAATTTGCTTCTAATTCTAACTGCACTGATTTCATTTGTGCCAACACATTTTCATTTTATGCAATCTAAATTTTCATTTTACCTCCCGTGATCCTCAAGAATTCTTCCTCTATCCACAGTTACAAAAGGTTATCTCTCTCCCCTACTCTTCTAATTCTTCTACAATGTGACCTATATCATTTTGGAGCCTATTTGGGAAAACGGAGGGAGGTGTTGGTCTAAACTTAATTTCTGCTAGACTGCCTTCCAGTATTCCCAGTCGGTTTCAATTATTCTAGTAATTTGCCCCAATAATCTTTACCCTAGTAGTTGCTGCTACTGGATTTATTGAACATTTATGCCAATATATTCGTTTGCTTCTGGATCTTATGTTCCTACTGATCAACTTTTCTATTTTTCAACCAGAGTCGAATAGTTTTGATATCTTTTATAGTAGTTTCTGAGATCAGATACAGCTAGGACCCCTTCCTTCTCTCTTTCATTACTGAGATTCTTGATCTTTTGTTCATCTAGATTAATTTTATTACTTTTCTACTCCAAAATAGTCCTTTGGTAGTCTGATATGGCAATTAATAAGCAAATTAATTTGAATAGCATTGTCATTTTATTGAATTCATATCCAACAATTAATCTCTCCAGCTATTTAAGTCTGTATTACTATAAAAAAATATTTTATAGTTGCATTCATGTAATTCCTGTGGATGTGCTAGTATTTGGCCTCCCAAATATTTTATGCAGTCTCTAATTATTTTGAATGGAATTTCTCCACCCCTTCTAGCTAGTTTATACTGGTAACATGCCAAAAGCCTGATGAATTTATGTGGGTTTATTCTATATCCTGCCATTCTCCTGAAGTTAATTGTTTCAATTAATTTTAGCTGAATCTCATATCATCTATAAAAAGCAACAAATTTCCTTTTTTGACTATATTCCCTCAGTTTTTTTTATCTTAATGCTAGAGCTAGCATTTCTATCAATACATCAAATAATAGTGATGATAATAAACATCCTAAAAGGACAGCCTCTAACATTTCTCCATTACACGTAACGCTGGCTCTAGGCTTAGATAAAATCTACCATATTAAAGAAAAGTCCGTGTATTCCTATGTTTCTGAGGTTTTTTTTTTTTAACATAAATCAGTATTATATTTTGTTAAAAACTTTGTTAGGCCTTTACTACTGCTCTGACTTCACTTTTGTTCCCCCATCAATTTCAAGCCATTTCAACTGTATACTGTCTGTCCCCTTATTGCGAATCCCTTGCCAAACCTCAATCCTGGATTACTCTCACCATCTGCCTCCTACGCTCCTATTCACAAGTGCTAAACAAAACTGGAGGAAGCCTCACAACCATACTGACTTGGTACATTACAAACTTACGGTACTCAGTGTCAAATGGGTCCTCATTGTAGCAAGACACTAGTTTTCCTAATGACCTATTATCTCACAGAAGCTATTCCAAAGCTTGTCTCCACTCCGCAAACCCACCACACCTCCTGTAACCCCTTACTTTTAATTAAGGACTTTGCTTCTTTACTGAAAATAGAAGAAAGGACTATTCAATATGAGTACCACTTCCTCACACTCTCTTCATAACATCATCTCCAGCTCCTTCCTCCTTTCCCTCAGGCTCTGACAAAAACGTGACTCCTCTCTTCACCAACTTGACCCCTCTACATGTGCATTTGATCCTATCCCCTCTGTCTTCACTAGCAGGCTGCATCCTCTCTTAAATTGTTATCTCCCTATCAAATGGCTCCTTCCCTACTGCCTTTCAACATGTCTAAGTGTACTCCATCCCCCCCCAAAAAAAACCCTCCACACACACACATACACTACTCTCAAATTATGATCCTACATCCCTCCTCTTCTTCATCCAAACTCCTTGAAAAAATTATCTACACTTTCTTCACATCCTCTCCTCTTACCACTCAATTAAATTTAGAACAATTAAATTGTTCTAAAATTAGCAATAATCTCTACAATTCCAAATCTGATGCTCTTTTCTCAGTCCTAATTTTCTCAGCCTCAGACACTGTTGACTACCCTATCTTCCTACATTCTCTCTTCCCTAACCTTTTATGACCCTGCTATCTCAATTCACTTCCTACCTGGCTGACAGCTCATTTTCAGTCTCCTTTGCAGGCTTATTACGCACATCAGCTGTAGATTCTCCCTAGGATTCTGTTGTGGGCCACACTGAGGCAGGTAGGTGGCCCAATGGGTAGAGCTCTGAGCCTCAGTTCACATCTTGCCTCAGACACTTACTAGAGCCATGGAACCTCTCCTCAACTGTAGAATGGGGATAACAACAGTACCTACCTCTCAGGACTGTTGTGAGGATCAAATCAGATATCTGTAAAGCACTTACACAGTACTTGGCATATAGTTGGTGCTTAATAAATGCTTATTTCCTTCCTTCCTATTCTCTTCTCCCTCTGTACTCTCTCCTATAACTTCATCAGCTCCCAGAGGTTTAACTATCATTTTTGTGCAAAGGACTCAAAAATGTATATATCCATCCTATCTTCCCCTTGTGCTTCAATTTCAAATAAATAGTTGCCTTTTGGGCATTTCAAACTGGATGTCCAAAGGATTCTTAAAGCTAAAGTCTAAAGTAAACTCATCATCTCTTCCCAAAAAAGCTCCCCTCTTCCAAATTTTCCTACTTTTGCTGAAGACACTACCATCCTTCCAGTGTCCCAGTTTCATTATATCAGTATTATCCTGGACATTCCCTCATCCCACATATCCAATTAATTGCCAAGTCTTGCCTTTTCTCCCTTCATATCTCACATCTGATCCCTTCTCTCCACTTACACAGCTACCACATGGTTCAGGCCTTCATCACCTCTTAGATTTTTTGCAATAGCATAATTGGTCTCACTACTTCACCTCTCTCCACACTCCAGTCCATTTTAAACACTGCTACCAAAGTAATTTTCCTTAAGTACAGAGCCAACCATGATTCCCTTACTCAAGCAAGTTCAAAAGGTTCTCTTCCTTCTAGGGTAAAATGCAAACTTCTCTCTTTAGTTTTTAAAGCCCTAAACAACTCAATTCTACCTATTTCTGTGGCCTCACTGGCTATATATTCTGGGATCCAACCAAAATATCTTCTCTGCTCCTCACAAAATGATATTCCATCTCCCATCTCTAGACCTCTGCACTGGCTATCCCTCACACCAGGGATGAACTTTACCTCTGTATCATAGGGGCCCCCCTTCTTCTAAGATGCATCTCAGGCCAGATCTCCTGCATGAAGCCTTTCTCGATTCCTAACCCCTAAAACTTTTTAAGGACATAGATGCTCTACTATTTGGTACATATATACAATTACTGTTGTTGTATTGTCTACTATATCTTTAAGCATAATGTAGTCTCCCTGTTTATGTCTTCTAACCATATCTATTTTTATTGTTGCCTTGCCTGAGACAAGTATTTATGTAACACTTTAAGATTTGCAAAGCACTTTTCTAATCCAATCTGCTGTCCTCTTCAGTTGTATGCAAGCTCATCCCATCCACCTTTCCCCTCACATGGTCTTTTTTCCCCTTGACTTTTTATTCACAAAGCAGAAAGTGATGACAGAGCAAGGAATAAGATTAACACTGGTGTTCTGTAATTAAAGCAGTCGTCTTCAACTCCACTGGTCTCCTCTCTACCCCTGGCCCTGACCCAAATCACTGGTCCAATTTATACTTTTTCCTTTCAATCCCCTCCTTATGATTTGCCCTCTAAAACTGTTTTGTTCTATTTTGTTTGTGACTCGTGTTGTTCAGCCATTTTCAGTTATGTCCGATTCTTTGTGGGGGGAGGGGGGGAGAGAGAGAGAGAATATAAGTACTTCATCATAAATTGGTCCTTAACAATTGCTCACATGTTATTTACCTTTCTAAGATTCTCTTTACTCTTGTGTTTACAATTCAAAATTTGTTTTCAGATCTGGCATTTTCACCAGGAAGGATCAAGAGTCTTCTATTCCATTAAAGATCCAATTTTATCCAAAAAGGTTATATTCAGTGTTGCAGGATAAGTTGTAAGTCTTTATCATTTTCCTTTTGGACTACTATTTTCAAGATTTTCTCTCCTATAAGTAGTTGCTGCCAAGTCATGTGTGATCCTAGAGGTGACTCTGGTACTTTGCTTTCTTTCAGGATGATTTCAGCATTTTTTTTTCTTTGACCTAGAAGCTCTGAATTCTTGCAAGTTTTCATTTTAGGAAGTGACTGGTGCATTCTTCCTATTTTCACTTTGTCATCTGGTTTTAGTAAACCTAGGAAGTTTTTGTTTATGATTTTTCAAATTATACGATCAAGGCTTCTTTTTTCCAGGTCAGTTCTTTTTGATACCTTTCATTTTCCTCTATTTTTTCAATCTTGATTTTATGCTAATATTTCTTGTTGTCTCATGACGTCATTGAGTTGTTTGGTTTATACTAATCTGGGAGAAGTCCACTCCTTTGGTAAGTTTTCTACCTTCTGTTCTACTCATTTATTCTATCATTTTTTCTCTCAAAGCTCTTATTTCATTTTTGCTTTATTCCTTTCAAGTGTTTTTGTAGTCTTTGTGTCTAAGTCACATTTCTTCCCTGAGGCTCTTCTGATTGTACTTATTGTGGTGCTACTTTATTCTTCTAGACTGACCTTTTGGGCATTTCCTAACCCAGATATATCACTATCTATTTCTGTTTAATCAAATCTCCAGCCTCAGTTCCTCATCTGGAAATTTGTGCTATGGTCAAGCTCCGAACCTTCCTGCACTGGGGCATTTAAGCCGTGCTTGGTCCTTACTTTGACTTCCTAAGAGCAGCTTCCACTTATTTTGGTGTGTCTCCTCTCAAAAAGCTGGCAGGCTTCAATATGTCCAGGCAGAGTATTATAATTGGCCGTCCCTAAACAAGACACTACAGCGGTCTTCTGTCACCCCTCAGGGGTCCCCAGAGGAGAACTGTAGTCATCCATCCTCCCCAGAGAGTGTTCGGTCTGGGCATTGCTGAGCTTTCCAGTTTATTCATCTGAATCCATGCAGATTCCCTGGTAAGACCTCTCTTTGACACCCACAACTTCTAGATCTTTTTGTATAAGACTACATTAGGGAGCTTACTTAAATTTCTCTTTGGATGCCCTAGTCATTACTGCATCTGGTGCGCTCTTTAGATTATGTGGGAGAGCTAAGTTTCTCTGCAACCTTTCATGACACCATCTTGGTATATTCCATTTTCATCTAGATCTTCGTTATAATACTTTAAAGTGGGGTCCAGAAATATTAATTATATTCATATAAAACCATCTCCTTAACTAGCTATTCATTTTCATTTCCCAAATCCGTTAACGTCTTCCGAAATAGCAGTAGTGAAGATATCGTCTGTGGCCCCTCAGCTCTTCAGTTTCTTGACCAAAACTTTTTTGGGGTGGGGTGGGGGTTAGGAGGAGTTGTTTTACTTTTCCAATTAAAAAGCACTTATTTTCCCTCCTTCACACTTCCCAGAAGTCCCTCATAATAATCATTACGTATAGCCAAGTGAAGCAAATTCCTCAGTGGCCATGTCCAAAAATGCACATACATCTCATGTGTCATTTTAAACCCCTCACCCCTCTAACTGAGACAGTTGGGGTGCAGTGGATACAGTCTGGGCCTGAAGTCAGGAAGACCCCAGTTCAAATCCAACCTTAGGCACCTACTAGCTGCATGACCCTGGGCAAGTCATTTAACTTCTCTATGCCTCGATTTAAACATCTGAAAAATGAGAATCTAAACCCTCTCAGGTTTGTTGTGAGGATCAAATAAGATAATATTTGTAAAGCACTTAGCACAGCACCTGACATGTAGTAGGCACTTAACAAATGCTCATGCAAGGAAACAGATATTGTGTTTCATCTTTGGTCCTCTGGAATCATGGTTTGTCACTGTAATATCAGAGTTCTAGTCTTTCAAAGTTTTTTTTTTTTTAATGCTGTCGTCTTTGTATAGTTTTCCTGGTTCTGCTCACTTCATTCTACATCATCTCATACAGGTCTTCCCAGTTTACTCTGAAACTGTCCTTTTTATCATTTCTTATGACACATTAATATTCCATTACCTGTACATGCCATGATTTATTTAGCCATTCTGCAATATATAGGCACTCCCTTACATTTCCAGTTTTTTTCTATGAAAAGAGCTGTTATAAATCTTTTTGTCCTTTCTCTTTCATTTTTGGGAGTTACATGCCTAGCATGGTATCAACAAGCCCAAAGGTTATGTGCAGTTTAGTGACCTTTTGTTGCTCAAGATTTCGTCATGTTTAGCAATGCTTTCTATATTCTTTCAGTAGCACCAGTGATCAGTGTTATCATTTTGACTAGTCCTAGGATATATGCTTGTGAAAGACAAGAAATCTCTCTATTGTTATCAGGCTAACTACTGCCTCAATGCCTTTCAGGAGGAACTCCCACCACCACCACTCTTCTCTCTTCTTCTTCCACACAGAGCAGTGGATTAGAGGGCTGGGCTTGGGAGTTAGGAAGCCCTAAATTCAAATCCAGCCTTACTAGCTGTGTGATCCTGGGTAAGCACTTAGTTTCCTCAATGAAAAATTGGGGCCACTTGCCTCACAGGATTGTTGTAAGAATGAATGAGATCATTTGTAAAGTGCTTAGTAACAATGCCTGGCACGTAAAAGGTGCTTAGTAAAAGTCTGTTTCCTTTCCCTTCCCTCCCCCCCCAACCCCAGGCCACTTCCTGCATGATCTCTCACCTACTAGCACCTTTGGCAGCACTTTTTCATCCCTTAAAGGACAAGCATCAACTTCCTCTTCAGAAAGAGCCTCAGTTTTTTTTTGGGGGGGGGTGTTGTTGCTCTGGCTTTTTTCCAATTTCATAGTTTTAAATTATTTCCTTTTCCCCTTCTCCCTCCTACGTGTGACACTCTTCCATCCTCCTACCTTCAGAGTCTTTTTGTTTTCCTACTAAAGCCCATCTTCTAGTTTTTAAAGGAACGTCAATTTTTTTCTGATAATCTGGATGGTAGAAGGGGGCATTTCTCTGTTAGGACAACCAGTCTGAAGAGACTGTCTGCCAAAGGGCTTCCGGTTTCTTAACCTAAATACCTTCCTCTCTCATAATTTATCACCACATGTAGCTCTCCTTATCCCTGGGTCTTTATGCTCCAATGCCAATGACACCACCTCCATGAAGCTCTTGATTAACAGATGTTCCAAGGTGGAAGTGACTGCTCCTCCCCGAGACTTTCAAAGCATTCCAACCATGTCTCACTTACTCACTCATGTCTTATTTTGTATTAGTCAAGTATTTATCAAGTACCGCCTATGTACGATAATGACTAAGCTCCTTGAGCACAGTTATCATGTCTACTTAGTCTACTAAGACAGTTACCAAGTCTACTTAAAGACATCTCCATGTCAATGTCTCATGTTCTCATAGATACCCTGATCAACAGTTCCTCCTACCTCAACATTCAATGGGTTTGTGCTGTGAAGCCTAGATCTTTGCACTAGGCAGGTAAGTTGATATGTGCCACCCTCAGTTACTGTAGATCCAGCTATTTATGTTATTTGATCAAATATCCCACTACCACTACCTCCCTCTCTTTCTGCACAGGGTCTCTTCCTCACCAAGAGTATTCTCATTGCTAAGAGCTGTGACACTTCATAGAAACAAAGTCACATCAAAGCGGTGATTTCTCTCAACATTTGAACACCTTCCAACATCTGTCTCTCCTTCCTTTGAATCAGAACCCATAACTTTGAAATAGATGTTAGGGTCTCCACGGGCTTCAGTACTACTAGACACTGCACTTTGGAGTCAGAAGACTTAGAGCTGAATCCCAGCTCTGAACCTAGTCGTATGAGTTCAGATAAGTCACAATCTCTTCTAGCCTGTTTCCTCATCTGTAAAATAGAAATAATTATACCTGTACTGCTTACCACACAGTTGTTCTGCGGGAAGCAATTTATAAGACTTAAAGTAATATAGAAATGTGAGTTATTTATTATATTGAATTACTAATAATAATGTAGAATATTTTCTCTTATGTTTCCATCGCATAAATACTTACCCCTTCAAGTATGATTTATCTTTCTAGAAAGTCTCCTTATTTACCAGTAAACTTATTTTTATCATGGTGTTCAGAGTTTTAGAAAAAAAATTTTTGGTTCAGTGGGTTTCTATAGGGCATGACTAATAAGAGAGAAGAAACATAGATCTCTTCTCCAGAGTGACTAGGAATCTCATAAAGATCTAGTCACTGTTAGAGTCTGACTTCTTTATTTTACAGGAGAAGAAATAGGTGAGCCCCAGATTGGTGACAACTTGTTCATTAACAGATCACACAAGTAATTGAACATGAACACAGAACATGAAAACAGGCCATCAGATTCAAAATCCAGTGTTCTTTCCATTATACCACACTGTCTCTCCACTCTGAAGTCCATTTTCAAGGGTCAGGCCAAGAAGCAAAGATATTGGAAGAAATCCAGTATAGGATTTGATAATGGACAAAGGTAGGAGGGAATCTATACCAACTGTCAAACAAGACCCCATCAGCAGAAATAAACCCTTGAGAGCAAGTAATCAGATTTTCAGCTAGTATAGGTAACTATGTAGCTATAACTACCAGGAGTTGAAGATCATAGTAGTAGTAATACTTGCAACAGTAGTTATAAGAACAAATTAGAATTCTTAGCAGAGAGATGGCTTCAAACTCAAGTCTCTTCCCGCTTGATGTCTTACAAACCTAAATGTTTTAAGATTTTATACTTGAGTTGGAGGGAATACAGGTAACTGCCCAGCATATATTCCAAGAAGAGACAAACCTAAAAGCGGAAGCCATAGACACTTAGCGGACTGGAGAGCAAAGGAAGTTTGGCTTCCTTGTAGGTGAAGCAGTGCAACACAACACAGGGCAGAGCTGTGCTTGGAGTCCTTTCACAGACCTAGAGAACAAAGGACCCTCAAAGACCATATATTCCTACCTTCTCATTTTGTAGTTCAGGAAATTGAGATCTAAAGAGTAAAATGACTTGTCCATGGTCATAGAAGGAATAAAAACCAGAGCTGAGATTTGAACCCAATTCTCCAACACTAGCAGTCTGTTACTGTACCATATAGTTCTGGGTGAAGTCCCACCTTGGTGGAACTCTGGGTATGAAACACTGCATACACCGTGTTAGTTTTGGTGAACTGCTTTCCTTTCTTTCTTTCTCTTTCTCTCTCTCTCTGTCTGTCTCTCTTTCTCTCATTCTATGTTAGAAGAGATGCCCCTCTGGATGGAAGGGGAAGGAGAGAAGGGCTATAGACAGAAATGAAGGAGATGTAAAACAACAGTTATAAACTAAAACAATTTAAGTAGTTTAAAATAAAATCCCTTTTCTGATACTTACTAGTTATGTAAACTCAGGCAGGTCTTGCAAAGTTCTTTCAAAGTTTAAAATGCTATATAAATATTAGTTGTTATTATTAACAGAAGGGACTGTTTTTCAGCCAAATGAGAAAGGTTATCTCCTATACTGACTGATTCACTGAACTGATGTCAAATGAGACAGAGTTTTATTCATTTATGTCATCAGAGTATGGACCCCTGAGAATAAAAAGCTATTTTGCAAGTCCTCTCACCTAACTGATCCATAATTGGGTCTCTAACAAACATCTCCAATGACAGGGAACTCTCTCTTTAAAGAGGCAATCCATTCATTTTGAGGCAGCTTTAATTTTTAGAAACTGATCTTCTACTGAGTTGAAACTGATTTCCTAAAACTTCTACCCAATAAGTGGTCCTAGGCTGACACATGCTCCACAAAAGGTCCACTCTTTCATATGACAGCCACTCAAACATTTAAAATAGCGGTCACATCCTTCAGCCCTCTCTCTCTCCCCCCATAAAAATAAAGACAAAGGGACTATCTCCCCTCAAAGGTATGAAGTCTTCTAAAAGGTGAACTTCTTGGTAGCAGCAGAGGTCTCCATAATTGAGCTCCTATTTCATTAGATAGAAGGTCAGATGTACTAAGAATAGTGGTCAAATTAATCTAATTCACCCAACACTGATGAAGCACCTACCTATTCTGCGCCTAGGGCCTGAGCCACAAGTGGGCACTAAGGCCACCTGTACTCCCTGCCTCTGGAATTTTGCTAGAAACATACTTAGAGAAGTATCCTGTGTAGTATGAAGTGCTAAAAAAAAAAATGCAGCAAAGGGAAAACACTCCTTAAGAACAACCAATACTAGACACTGAACCTCCGTAGCCTTTTGCTCAGTCCTATACAGACCTTAACGTTAATATTACCTTGTATTCTAGTTATTTGTGAAACAGGTCTTATCTCCTCATTAGACTTGTAGCTTTTTTATGGCAAGAACTCAAGTGTGAATCACCTTTTTGTTTTTCCCTAACAGACTGCTTTCTGAGTAGCAGGTGCTAAATCAGACCTGCACAACTTGGCAGTAGGTAGAGGCCAAAATTAAAATAGGCTAAACTTCTTTGGGCTGCAGTTAGGTTAGGTTAGAGACAGACTGTTGATGGTTGGTTGCCACGGGTCACGTGACAAAAAAGGAGTGAGCACACAATGGCAATCCTACATTTTTCGAAGGCTGCTCAAAATCCTTTGGTGGGCCACATGTTGTGCAGGCCTGTGCTAAGTAAAAGTCTGGATCACAGGACCATAGATCCAGGGCTGTAAGGCAAGTCAGGAAGTCAACCTCATTTTCTAAGTGAGGAAACTAAGTCCAGGGGAGGTTAAGTGACTCGCCCAAGGCTACATAGCTGGTGCTTGTTCAAAGTAATGAGCTTCTTGAGAAAGAGCAGTCAGAAGCTTGACTGGAAGGCAAAGCGATTTAATTCCTGGATCTCCCTTTTGCTGTCCACTGACTCAGAATCCGCCTTCCCACTTCCAATCTCAAAACTTAGGGCCCAGAGTCACAGCTTAGTGACCAACAGATAGGTGAAAGATTTCTACTTAAAGGGCAGCTAGGTGGTACAGTAATGAGAGTACCAGGCATAGAGTCAGGAAGACTCATCTTCTGAGTTCAAATCTGGCTTCAGACACTTACTAGCTATATAACCCTGAGCAAGTCACTGAACCCTGTTTGCCCCGGTTTCCTATCTGCAAAATCAGATGGAGAAAGAAATAACAAACCACTCCAGTATCTCTGCCAAGAAAATCCCAAATGGGGTCACAAAAAGTCAGACACGACTGAAAAAAATGACCGAACAACAACTCAAGTTAAATGATATAATCAATAGTTTCCAGACCATATAGCCAATTAAAACAACCCTGAGGTACCATATCATACCAATTGGATTGGCTGAAGTTGACCAAAAAAAAAAGGAAAATGACAAATGCTGGGGCAGCTCTGAGAAAAGGGGTACTTTAATGCACTGTTGGTGGTGATGTGAACCGGGACAACCACTCTGTAAAGCAATTTGGAACCATACCCCAAAAGCTATTAAACTGTGCCTAGTCTCTGGTCCAGTGATACCGTTACTTCTAGATCTATATCCCAAAGAGATCAAAGAAAGAGGAAAAGAGTCCATGTATACAAAAGTAACTATAGCAACTCCCTTTTGTGGTGGCACAAATTATGGTATATGAATATAACTGTGCTAGAAGAAATGATGAAAGGGATAATTTAAGAAAAATATGGGAAGATTTATATGAACTGATGCAAAGTGAATTAAGTAGAACCAGAAGAATAATTTATATAATAACAATACTATAAAAATTATCAATTCTGAAAAGTTCAGTAACTCTGATCAACACAATGACCAACCACAATTTCAGAGGACTCATGATGAAACATGTTCTCCATAGCTAGCTAGAGAGCTGATGGACTCCAAGCACACTCTGAAGCATATTTTCTTTTCTTTTTGGACGTGGCTAATACAGGAATTTGTTCTGCATGACTATACATATTTGTAATGGGTTTCATTTTTTCTTGCTCTCTCAATGAGGCACAAAGAAAAGCCATAACTGAAAATAAAATTCTATTTTAAAAAATAAGCTGCTTGAGACTGGTGGGTACTAATAAAGGTTGTTGCTGTGTTTGTCCTTCATTCTCAAAGAGAACCATGACATCAGGGAGATGATGACATGACTTATAACTGACTTTGATTTGAGTGAGGGAGGCTGTGCAAGATCATCAGCCTCACTTTCTCCTCCACAGCCACTGTGTCTAATGGCCAGGATGAGCGGAGATGGCTCAGCATGCAATGATTAGTGGGAAATGGGCACAATGATCCCTCTTATGATTTGCTTCTAAGGAGTCAATTGTCTGTCTAAGGGAAGATATGCAATGGGTGGCAATGATTCAGGTTTTACCACCTCTAGAAAATTAATGAAATAAAGGTAGGGGACAGTCCCAGGCCAACTGCCTGAAAACCAGTCACTACATGAATTACAAGTGAAAGAGCATGTAGAAGGTCATGTCTCTTCCAGATCCAAACTACAAAAATAATTCCTTTCCCAGAATATCAGTTATATTTACAAAAGCATACCACCTAAAGATTCTGTGGTACAGCAGAAAGAATTCTGAACATGGAATCAGGAGACCTGAGTTCAAATTCTGATTGATACTAACTTGGACAAGTCACCAAACCTCTCTGGGCCTGTTTCCTCATCTGAAAAATGGGGATAAAACATACACCACTTTCTCACCCAAGTATTGTTAGGCAAGTACTTTTACAAGCCTTTAAGTGCTATGTAGAATACTCACCTTCTCTGAGCCTGAGAGTGATCAATATCTGAACACCCTCCCTTACAGGCCTGTCAAGATAAAAGTCCTTTACAAATCTTAAAACAAATGAATTTTAAGTTACTATACCTTGTGTGACTTGTGGGGGCAGGCAGCTGAGCAGTAAATGAGCAGCAGGCCTGGAGTCAGGAGGATCTGAGGTCAAATCCAGCCTCAGACACTGACTAGTCGAGTGACCCTGTGCAAATCACTTCACCTCTGTCAGCCTCGGGTTTTTTTTAAATATAAATTGGGATAATAACAGCACCAACTTCCCAAGATTGTTGTGAGAATCAAAGGACGTAATAATTATAAAGGATTCAGTACACTACCCATCACACAGCAGGCATTTAATAAATGCATATTACCTTCCTCTTCCCAGCTAAACAAATTCCTGTCCCTATCTTTGACTTGCATGACATGAACGTGGCGCTTCAGTGTCATCGTCTGTAAAATGGGGGTAATACTTACATTACCCTTCCCTCACAAAGCTGTATTGAGGAAATCATTTATGCAAATGTGAGTAATGACTATTAAAAAATAAGATGGCTCTGATGCCACCCACACCTAGGGAAGCACCCAAAGTGGGAGTAAAGGTTTCTCTTTGACTACTGGCACAGTGTTCTATGGAAACTAGGGATGTGTTTGAATAACCTCTCTCAAAAAAGATGGAATTAAAAGGATTTGTTGGCAGAGACAAGATGGCAGAGTAAAAGCACTGACATGCTTGAGCTCTCCCCCAAACCCCTCCAAATACCTGTAAAAAAATGGCTCTTCAAAAAAAAGACGGAATTTAGGGAACTGAAGACCCCATTTCTCAAGGTCACTTTGGTTTTATGTGCTGAAATTATCATGCTATCAGTTGATACTAAATTCCCCCTCAACTTCTGAAAAATAATGGTTAGCCAGGTTACTCAACGGGTCCTGTGAACCCAGAGGGGTCACAAAGTCCTCTGATCAGAAGAATTTGCTTATAAATTTGAATTTTGATTATTGTCAGAGGAGTACTTTTGAAGACTAGAGGACAGTCTGGGTGATGGGAAACATACACAAATAACTATAAGATAAAATGGAAATGATAATATGGTACAGTAGAATATGGTACAGTAAAGTCAGAAGACCTGGGTTCAAATTCTGCCTCTGCAACTGTATTCAATAGATGAGTGAACTTAAATCGCCTGACTGCAGTCAACCTGAGTTTCCTCGGCTATAAAATGAAGGGCTTGGATTAGATTATCTCTAAGATCTCTCCCAGATAAAAAATGTTATGATCCTACATATATCAGAGGTTGAACTACAAAAAATGAGGCAGGAAGCACCTAGGACCTCCTAAATCAATTCCCAAGCAGTGTGTGTGTGCAGCACCTGGAAGTCTCTGATTAAATAAATGTATCATATAAAAAGTAGCATAGCATAGCGAAAAGAACATTAGATTTGGAAAACATGTTCCAACTCCACCACTTTCTGACTATGTGATCATGGATGTTGAGGCTTAGAGTCAGGAAGACTCAAGTTCAAATCCTGCACCATGCTAGCTGTGTGACCCTGGGCAAGTCATTTAAATTTTCTGTGCCTCAGTTTACTTATCAGTAGAATGGGAATAATAATAACCCCTCTACCTCAGAGGGCTGTTGTGAGGATCAAATATAGTAACACAGGTAAAGTGCTTTGCAAACTTTAAAGCACTACAGAAATGCTAGCTAAGCTAAATAATAGCCTGAACACCTCAGTTTACTTATGCGCAAAAAAAGAAGATAACATTTGTTCTACCTATGTCATGAGATTGTCAAGAGGTAAGTATGTTATAAATCTTAAAGTGCTATAGATAAGTGAACAATTTCTGATTCCAAATTCTGAATATACAATTACTAAAGGGCTTGGGATGCACTAAAGTTCAACCTTGGTCCATGGAGACAAGGCTTTTGAGGACTGGGTGGAATTCAGAAGTCCAGAAGCCTAATTACCAGCTGCTATGTTAATAATAAGACCTTCTGCATACAACATATGCCTCTTATGAAAAGCCACTTGGCTCATGCAAGACAAGGTTTATAACAACCAACTAATGTAGGGTGGCCAGGGGCCACTTTATTGGCATGAATGGGTTTGTGCCCACTTCTGGTACAAGAAATTAATTCAACTGATTCAAGGAAGGAAAAAAAAACATCCTTTTTGCCCTTTGATTTTGAAAGGCAAATCAAAAAAAGAGCTTGTATCTCAATTCCTCCAACACTATGTCAATATTCTCCATCAGAGTGCCTTTTTCATTGAAGAGATAAGGGAGACGGAATAGATATCCTGAGGACACAGTGCTATGGGACCAGTAGTCTAAAGGTTGAATGGAGTCTCCTATTAGCACTAAGAAGATTAACACAGCCATGATTTGTACCCAGGTGAGTTTCCAAATCATTCCTTGCCCCCAGGTTACCTTTGAAATAGTATCAAGAGCTACAAGGTGCCCTCTCTACTCACTGGGTTCTATTTCCCATAAGTACTTGATACTACAGGGCCTGGTAGATTTAACTCTGGAGTCTGGTCATCAAGGTTCTATCTAAACATAATTAACTATGACTGGCAAATGGAATAACCCCTTTATGCTCCAAATCTTTGCTTAAATTAAGCTTATTAATTTCTCTGACTTTCTGTCTCCTCCAAGAACCAATGCCTCACTGCTGTCACGCCTTTTTTACATAATCTACGTATACTTTAATGACTTAACTTTATCCTCCACTCTCATCCTCCTCTACTGCCTCATCATGGCACAGAGGTCATCCTGGGCTCTCAAAAGCGATACAATCGGAGTACAAGCTCTGGCAATTCTCATCAAGCTAAAAAGAATGGTAAGTACTGAGTCAGCAGGCAGCTGAGACAAGCAGACAATGAATCTGAGGACTAGCCTAGCTAGGGCTGAAAGGTATCATCACTGGCCACAAGGTGATTAGGTTTTTTTTGGAGACAACTTATGAAACTATCTTCTCCAAGGTAAGGAGAGTCATTGATCAACATCTGCTGAGGGAACAGCCACACCAATTTTGTCACAGATCTTGGTATGAAAGTGTAAGTGATCATAATCACATGGTGGCTTTTTGACAACGATGGGGCTCCCCGATAACATCCTATACATTCGGTTCACAACTCAGAACTCATCCAGTAGCCTCCTCTTCTTCATTGGCTCTAAAATTCTCTGTCCTAGGAAGTGCTCATTTAACCAATCAGAACAACTTTAACATGACTAACCCATTTTTTGTATCTCAGTCAGGTGGCCTATCACTACTGCCATATTTTTACTACTTAATGGTAGAATTTTTGCCAAGGTATTATTCCCCATTACATTATTTAAACTGTTTATTCTTAATTTTACACACATTGTCCTACAGCCCTTCCCTTCAGTTATTTATCAGCAAAATGGGAATAATAACAGCACTTACCTCAGAGGGCTGTTGGGGGATCGAATATAGTAACAAATAAAATGCTATGCAAACCTTATAGCACTCTATAAATGCTAGCTAAGCTAAATCATAGCCTATATAGGCTACACACCAATGATGACGACAATAATGATAACAGCCTTTACATGGTATCTACTACCAGAGTTACTACTAAGTGAGCTCTTTGAGGGCAGAAACTGTCTTTTGCCCCCTTTTGTATTCTCAGTGCTTAGCCCAGTGCATGGCATAAAGTAAGTGCTTAATGGATATTTACTGTCTATTAACTACTAGGTGTCAGGCACTCATTGTTTAAGAAACATTGACCAATTTGATCCTTACAACCGCCAAGGCAAACAGGTAGAGGTTAAGTGATTTGCCCAAAGTCACATAGCTAGTAGGTGTCTGAGGCCAGATTTGAACTCAGGTCTTCCTGACTCTAGAACCAGCACTCTAGCTACTGTGCCATTTTGCTGCCAAGTTGCTGAGATGTTATTTCAAGATCTTCCCTTACTGCCAAGCATTCCAACTCTCCACTTCATTTTTTAGATTTCTTTTATTGATGCAGTAGTAGTTATCATATTCTGATTGGGTATTGAGTAATGGAGGTTCCTTGTTTACTAAATCAGGAGTAAAAAGACCTGGGCCCCAGTCCCAGCTTTGCTCCTTGTTATTTGAGTCATCCTGGGCTAATAAATTACTACATCTCAGGACTGGTTTTCTGTCAAATGGACACAACAGTACCTGACCAAGCTACTCCCTGTTGTTGGGATCATAGGAGTTAATGAATTTGAAAGTGCTTTGTAAACTGCAAAGTGCCACATACAATGTTATTTTTACTTTGGGCTAATTTCCAATCCAGTCAGTCATCACATATGGGTGAGTCAGTTAACTCACTCATCTTCACTCATCTGGGAGTCAAAACAATGCAATTCAAATTCTGACTCTGCTATTGACTCACTGTGTGACCTTAGGCACTTCATTTAACCTCAATGTTTCAGGGGTTTTTTTTTCCTCTCTTGGTTTCGGTCCCATTCATTCTGGGACATAACCACAAGCTCAGGCTCTAGAAGAAAGCAGGCAGTAAACCAGTGAAATATGAATAAAAATGAAAATGTGGCTGTCTAGTGCTGTACTTGTTGTCAGATGTACCAGTGTTCAATCACAGTGAAATACTAGACAGGTTGGAAAATATTTTCTAAGTCCAAACATTTTTGTAAAAAGGCTTCCAGAGATCTCCCTCCTATCCAGGTAGAGTATCAAAAACTGAAAAAAATTATCGGAAGACAATATGATCACAAAAACGGGCATTCCCTGTCAAACAATTAGAAAACTGACCCACTGTTAAACAGAAAGGACCATCCCATGAATAAGAGTGTTTGGGGAAAACACACCCAGATCTCATTTATATCTAGGAGATATATACAGCCAAGAGCCCAGGAAAGAAAATAGCAACAGCATCTCAAATAGGCCACTTTCGTTTTAACTAGTCAACAAAACCAGGATCATTTCAGTGCTAGGAAACAGCCTTCCAGTGAAGGCTGAATGACCATTTTTTGGGAACGCCACAAAGACAATTACTTCTTACAATGGGAAGACTGGACTAGATGCCCTGAAGCTCCTTTCAACTCTTCAGATGGTAAAGAGATTAAAATTCTTCTCTAGAGCACAGAAAAGTCATGGGAAGGAGTAAGAGGCATGTGGTTCCAGAGATACACAAAGCCTCCAAGCTACAACATTCCTTCTTCCTTTTCCCACCCATTCCTTGTACCTTCCTCTCCAGCCTCAAACTCTAGGCTCCACATGCCAGGAAAAACGCCAAGAATGTTTAAGACCCAAATTGCCTTCCCAACATGTTAGCACCCCTCTCCTCTTCTGGTAAGATATTTTCTGATCCCTCCTTACTCTTTCTTATCAGCTCCATGGATCTGCATTAAAATGTTTGCTTTCTTAGGTGGGTTCTTTCTTTGACAGAACCAGGAAAGAATCTGTGGTTCTTTTTAACACAAAATTACTTCAATCAAGGGTCCCCACGGCAGAGTCCCTGATCCTGTTTTATTTTATTTTTTATCAGCCTGTCCTTCTTAGTCTTCCCAGACCCCAAGAATAAACCATGATCAAGAAGTAAGTAGCAGGAAGCTTTGGAGTAGCTAAAATTAAGCAAACTAAAGCACTTTGTGAAGGATGGAATTACGGAGTTTTTCAAAATAGCAAATATGTTCATTTTTTTATGCCTGGAGATAGCTGAGAGATAAGCTGACCTTGAATGTTCTAGGAGTCTTTGAATTTACCATCTTCTTGTATTCTAGAGCTAGTGCTTTCATTATTGCATTTTCCAACTTGGATTTTAGGGGTTTTTGTTTTAAAACGTTTTATCATGTGAAGAAGATATAGAGTGAATATAACTAACACTCTGAATTTCACCTCTATAATATGAAGGAAATTATCCCTTCTACCCTCTCTGCTTTATAGTACAGAGCTTTCAGCCCCTTGGTGAGGCAAAGCCACATGGTCCCAGGACAGCAGTTGCACTTTTCACTATCACTGGACCTCTATATCTCACGCTTCCTACCCTACAATATGAAGGAAATCAATCCTGTCCTTTCTCAAAGCCAGGACTGAAAACTAACTGATACAAAAGGATGTGAGATTCTAGACTGGCCAGGGACACATGGTCCAGAAGAGGATGCTTTTGATGGAATAATAAATCCTGTAAGAGAACTGCTGCCTTCATTCTGAATTCCATGACACCCTTCTAATTTTGTGCTATAGCATAAAGATTTGTGGTCTCCCCAAACTTTCCCCTGGGATTAAGATGACAAGTCAGAGGATGGTGAATGACAGAGGCAGTGGGGAGGATTAACACAGCCCAGCTAAGGTAAGAAGAGGGAGGTTTAGCCAGATTCAATTGTCCTTGGTCACAGAGTAGCACACGACCTTATCCCAACTGGTTTATGAGAAAACAGGTCACCAATTTCTGTAACGGCTATGTCTGCAGTTATGGGTACGTGAAGAGAATGAACTCTTGTGGCCAACAACTAAAGCCAGGACTCAGGAAAAGCCTGGCTCACCATGATATACCCAGGCAGCCCTCGGGACACATTCTTAAGTGTTATGACATGGCCGCTGAGACAACACTGCTTGAAACTGTGTTCTTGGAAGTGGCTGTCACATATTTCATATGTGCTTAATCCTTCTGAGTCCCCAATTTGGGCAGCTGAACAGAAATGATCAACATATAAGAACAACATTTTGAAGTGCAATAGGAAGAATGCTGGGCTGGGTAATAAGAAAGCTAGACTCCAGTCCAGATACTGTTCTTACCTATCTATCACAACTACTCTAGACCTGAGGTTTGTTTTTTTCATTAATAAAAACATGGAAAATATCTATCTTTCCTACATAATTGGTTGTTATAAAATTAAAACAAGATAATTTATATGAAAGTGCTTTGAAAAATCTAAGAGCACTTTACAAGTAATTTTTTGGGAGTGGGAGGTGGCAGGGAACAACAACAAAGCTACAATAACCTGTATGCTTTGCTAGGTCCAGTCCCAGCCCTGATCTTAATCACTGTACCTTAACTCCTGGCCTCACAGACCCTCCCCACCTCTAATTCTCCTTCCTATTCTTTCAAACCCAAGTAGTTTTGCAAATTAAAGGGAACAGAACCCCAGAAGAAAATAAGTATTTACCAAGAGTATTTCTTTAATCCTGGTTTAAATGTCACACCTTAACACTTATTACATAACTGCAACATGAATCACAAAAGAAGGCAGTTTTGAAAATAAATCGAAAACCATGATGTCCAGGGGGCCCAGATACAAGGCAAAGAATGGAATCACAGAACCAGTAGAACCACACTAGGCCTTTCAGCTTTGTGGCATGCTGGCTCTCCACCAAAAGAAGAAAAAATGAAACCAGAGGAAAAGAAAAGTCTGGCATAGGCCTGCACCACCCTTGAGAAGAGAGTGTTCTTAAAAACTGTGAATGGCTTAGAAAACCACCCTTAACATGCACATTCAAACAGAGGAAAAAGCTGCTTCCTAAGATGCAGAAAGGGAAACTCTGAACTCATCCACTATGATTTCAGCAAGCTGCTTGACATGACCCATGGACTCCTACCCTAGTAACGTCTTTGGCCAGAAAATACTTCCACCAAGCTCTCAGATTTAACCCCTGCCCCAACACACCCATCTCAAACCCCAAGGTGTACAAAGTGCCACCACAGTCAGAAAAATTAGTTCTTCAAAGTCATGCTCTGATGTTGACAGCTGCAGTAGCCACAGGGACAGAAAAGTTCCCAATTTAAAAAGGAGTCCATATTAAGCAGCTTTTACTCCTCATTTCACAACTGCATCTTGGAACTGTCAGCAATCAACCTCAACATAAAACTGGGAAATTAAAGTGAGCTTTAAAGGTAATTATTTATAGGACCAGGATGAGGGCAAGACAGTACAAAGGAGGACGCTTGTGAAATTCTCATGCCTTTGCTTTCCTCTTATCCTCTTATCCTTCTCACCTGTGTAGACACCAGTTACAATATCTCCTTCCTCAGGAACAGGACTGTCTGGGACCCATAATTCTTCCCCACGCTCCATTCGAGAGATTACATCAGGTTTAGGAATTGGATAACCTATCCAAAAGGGGTGAACAGAAAAATAGGGTTGTTCATTATCAGTGAGTAATGATGCTATCTCAAAAGCCTCTATCCCACACTTCAAGGAGGGGACTGCTGTCATCTGCTAGCAAATGTTATTCCCTTAGTTCAGTCTCTCTTCAATGTTTACAGTTTCTTTCACACTCAATTTTCCTTTGAGATCTTCCCTTAATATTTCCCCCCATTCTCTTAACCACACTTTCCTCACACCCACTGTTTTAGTGTGGGTTTTATTTGAGTGCTCTCATCTGGCTACCTCCAATTGACTCCTCATACCACTGGATAGGTCAGTAAAATCTACAGCAAAGAGATTCCCGAGTGGGACTGATAGTTGTATATCACCTAATATACACACTGTGGCTCCTGGATCAAAACAGGCCTTGAGGCCTCAATGTACGTGCTAGTCTGTGGGTACCCTAACCTTTTAACTCAAGCCCACTCCAGAGCCCTATAGAAGAGGTGCTGCTCTGTTCTGGGAGATATGAATTGGGTCTACCACCTTTCCCATCCTGTCAGAGACCAGCAGTCCTCAAGACTGACCATCTGTTTCAGAAAGAATATCACCCCTGGAAATCCCAGGGAACTGGATGAATTTATCCCTCTGCTCACTCCTTCTTAGATGCTGGGAAGACTAGCACTTACCCAGGGACACCAGAATCCCATAGTTCTCCTGCATGACTTCCTTGTAAAGATCCTTCTGAGCTTCATTTAGCCTTCCCCACTCCTCCAAGGAGAAATACACAGCTACATCTTCAAATGTCACCAGTCCCTAAGGAAAAAAAGAGAGTAGTAAATATATCCCCATTGTGCCTCAAATGAGGAGAAAGAGAGAAGAAATGAGCCAGCAATGGCAACTGAGAACTTTACTGAGAGAGAGAAAACATAATCCCTTCTTTGAGTCCAGGTCACACAAAAGTTAATTTTCAGACAGTATGACTTCATAGATGTTAATTAAATTGTAGCATAATATACGTAAAAAAGTTTAGGGGAGATGGTAGGACAAAAGAGGAGGGTAAGATGTACCAAAAGTCCAGGTATAAGTTCTAAATTCTAGTTTGCTGAGTCAGGGAAAAAGCTGTTACTTTGAAAGGTGACATGAAGGCTATCTCAAGCAAGAGAAGCAGCCCAAATCCAGGGGGGAAATGTAGCCTCCAAATGTAGTAGGGTAACTTCAGCAGCTTCCACTAAAACCTTCCTGCAGGGCTTCATCATGGTGGAAAGGCAAAACTCTGGGTTCTGAAAGGCTGGGCCAACAGACTACAAGTTCTGGCAAATCCTACCAATTGAGAAAGCCTCCAGATACGGGTATGATGATGGACTGGTACTAGAGGACCAGACTAGCCAATTTGGGAAAGGCTCATCACCAGAAGTTTGGCTGCCAGGCAATAAGGTTTTGATTTTTTTTTTTGGCCAGAACTACTCATAAAGACTGTCTATTAAGGAACAGTGGAGTTAGAATCTGTATCAGTAGGAGGAACTCCCACACCTTAGCAAGCAGAGGGCCCTGAAGCCTTGAAATAATTGGAGCTGAATTAGTACTGAGGAAACCAAAATTCCTGGGGTGGGCTTAATCTCCGACCTTTGAAAAAACTGGGCATAAATCACCACAAGGGAACTTACTACTGACTAGCAATGCACTCCAGAAAATAACTTTCTCTTAGCTCTGCTTCCAAGAAGAATAGTTCCTAACCCAGATTAGACAAAAGGGATTGCCAAGAAAGTGTATTAAGTAATAATAACTGGTTATTTAAACAGGATGTCCCTAAAGTCCATGTGCAGTTCAAAATCTTAATAAATTAAATTCTACAGGAGATTAAAAAAAAAAATCTGTTAAATACAATGCCAAAGTAATTAATTCAAGATTTAGTACATTTAATCTTAAAATAGTTGTTTCAACATGTCCACCATCATTACATATACATAGCACATTACAATTTTCTATGTAGCCCAGACTCTGTAACTATTCTATCAACCTCACTCACACTAGCAGATTAGGTCCCAGAACAGCGGTCTCCCCATTGCATCTGGTTTCATGAACAAATTCTGAAATTGTTGTTACAGCGCTAATCACATTAATTATTCTATCACAAAGTTCATTCTAAAAACCAAGGTTTTTTCATACTTTAGTTTTAACACATCCTCATAATTGTAAATTTTTTGATATTGTTACAGACTTAAATTCAGTTAACTAAGGAATATAGTTTTTTTCCCCCTTCTATTGAAGCCATCTAGCCTACTAGGGTAAATTATCTGGAAAAATACAAAATAATAAAATTCACTTCTTTTTCATAAGAAATGAATAAATTACTTTTCTATTGCATTTTACAGATTGTTTTTTACCTCCTATAGAGGTTAAGTTGTTCATGTTTTAAACTGCCTACAGACTTTAGGAATACTCTGAGGATTACAAAACACCTTGTGCCATTAAATATTTTTCTCAATGACTTCAAGACTCAGATGGCATTTATATTAAATTGACAGCTGACACAAAGCTAGGAGGGACAGCCAACACACTGGATGCAAAAGTCAGGACAGGGAAAGTTCATGAAATGATCTTAGAACACTGGGCAGAAATCTAAGATTCAATTTAATAAGGATAAATGTCAAGTCTTACATTTGGGTTCAAAAATTCAACTTCACAGACCAGAAATTTGTCTAAATAAGTCAACTGTGTGATATGGTAGCCTAGAAAGATAACATGATCTACATAGAGAGTTATCAGGTCCAGAACTAAGCAGGTGATAATCCAGCTGTACTCACTGTCCCACCCAAACAACATCTGAAGTATGCTGTTCAGCTCTGGATGCTACATTTTAGGACACTAAAAAGCTCTCCAAAAAAGTCTCCAAAAGAGGGGCAACCCAGACAATAAAAGGCCTCAAGTTCTTGAGGATCAGGTAAATGAGCTAAAGGGTGTTAAGCACAGAGAAAGGAAAGCTTAAGGGGGACAGACATCAAGGGCTGTCATACAGAAAAACATTTAACACAGAAGAAAGAACTAGAAGCAATGGGTAGTAGCTGAAAAAATGCAACATTTAAGCTTGGTATTAAGGAAAGACTTCCTGAGGATCCCAGCTTTCCCAAAGAGGAATGGGCTCCCTTGGGAAACAGTAGGTTCTCTAATGCTGGAAGTCTTATATGAGATGGACTAGAAGGTCCCTCAGTTCCCTCCCAACCGAGGTCCTGTGATGCCATCTGGTCCTCACAAAAATGCTGTGAGATAGGTTTTAAATATCAGGTCCATTTGACAGGTAAGGAAAATGAGAGCAGAGAGATTTAAATGACTACTAAAAGAAAAATCTCAAAACTAGATCCTAGCTCTATAGAAAGAGAACAAAAGCTCACCTGGGACTCAGTAGTTAGGAAGTCAGTCGATGTCTCATCATCATCAAGGATCTCTTTCTTAAAAATAGCTGGAACCCAGGAAACTGACACAGCTGAGAAAGAAAGTATGTTGCATTCCTAAAAGCTCCTCCAGGCTCATGCTTTAAAAGAGGTACCCCCTTCATCTTCCACCACCAGCCCCACAGTTCCAAGAAGCTAAAACCAAGAAAGATCATTACAGTCCCAAATTCAGACTGGGAACTACTATCTATTCAGTTCTTAGAGAGTTCAGAGTTTATCATTTCTCTGACTGATGTCTCTTGCTTATGCCATAGAGACAATGTCATACCCCCCATACCCTTGGTCTCTCCAGATATCTGGTTCCCCCTATCATAACCAAACAAAAGGCCCCTCCTTACCCTTCTCCTGAAGAACTGGGGACTCCATTTTAGAGTCACGGTTCAATGGTTCCTGTGGTTCTGGCTCTGGGCTGCCCTCAATCACATCTGGGCTACCCTCAATGGGCTCTGGACTGCCCTCGATCACCTCTGGGCTGCCCATAATCGGCTCCGGGCTACCCTCAATGGACTCTGGGCTGCCCTCGATCACCTCTGGGCTGCCCATGATAGGCTCTGGGCTGCCCTCGATCACCTCTGGGCTGCCCATGATAGGCTCTGGGCTGCCCTCAATCACCTCTGGGCTGCCCATGATGGGCTCTGGGATGCTATCAATAGGCTCTGGGCTGCCCATGATGGGCTCTGAGATGCCATCAATGGGCTCTGGGATGTCATCGATAGGCCCTGGGCTACCCATCATGGGCTCTGGGCTGCCCAGGATGGGCTCTGAGATGCCATCAATAGGCTCTGGTAGGTCATCAATCGCTTCTGGGCTTCCATCAATCAGCTCTGAGTTTCGTTCATCCTCCTCTGGGCTGCCTTCATCCTCCTCTGGGCTGCCTTCATCCTCCTCTGGGCTGCCTTCATCCTCCTCTGGGCTGCCCTCATCCTCTTCTGGGCTGCCCTCAATTGGCTCTGGGCTCCCCTCACCCTCATCTGGGCTCTCTTCCATTGGTTCTGGACTCCCCTCAATCTCCTCTGGGCTGTCCTCAACCAGATCTGGGCTCCCCTCCCTTTCCTCATGATCAACTTCACACTCTGGTCTAACTTCCATTCTCTCCAGCTGGGAGGTTGGGGAGTCTGGTGATGTATGTAGGGCTGCCATCTTGTTTCTCCTTCAATGCCTCTGCCTAGAAGAAACAGGTTATCCAATCAGGACATTCTGTATGCAACACATACTTCTTTGGATGCTTGATGAACCCAGTTTTATGCCTAAGTGTAGGTCCCTTCTCTGGGCCACCACCCTTGGGACAATTAGGAAACCCCCAACATAACCCCTTCACCCAAAGAAACAAAGCACTTAAATTCCAATCAGCCTAGTTCTCTGAAAGAAAACGCCATTAAGACAAAAAATCCAAAAAGGATAAAAGAATCTAGCGTCCCTTTATTCCTATGTACAAAGACTGATCAATTACACCCTCAAGGATTAAATTCCTCTCTCCTGATCCTCCTTTTTGGTTGATAGTTAAGCACCTAGCACAGTACCTGGGCACAAAGTAACCATGCAATAAATGTTTGTTGAGTTTAATTTGTTGAAATGTTCTGTTCTGGTTCAGATTTTTAATCTCACTTCCCTATAGCACCCAGAGACGTTTTTTAAAAAAAACTACTTTCTAATCTTCTCCTCTTCCTCTAGGCTTTAGGTACAACCTGTCCCCTTGGGTCTGTTGGCCCTATTCAGTACCTACAGTGTGATAACATGTGTGTGGCATGTTGCCTTGGTCATCTCCCAGAGGGCAGAGTCTTGTCAAGTATATTTTCTGTACAGAGCCTAGGACATTTTGAACTCTCAGTAAAGATTACCCAATCTCCACCCACTCCATGCCTAAAGGAGGGCTTTTCTCACCTGGGCCTCAGGCTGGGAGATCCAGCTGAAACCGGACACCAAGCCAAGTCAAACAGAGCTGATTCCCTGCCTTGGCCTCCACTCTACACTAAGTAGCTACTTCAGAATTCCACCGAATAAGTCAGGGTGGCTGGGAAGAAACAACATCAAAGGAGAATATGGGAGTTTTGAAATGGAAAGGCTCCAAATCTTAATATTCAGATTGGCAAGACAGATGTAAGAAAATATTCCAGGCTAGATTTCACATCCATTACAGAGCTAACCTTTGGGTCAACCCCAAAGCTATCATCCTGGCCTGTCGAAAGGAATCCTAAAAACTAGAGTTCACCTTAATATAGACCTACCACTTCCAGGGAGGAGGTACAAGGTTACAAAGTTAACTAGGGCACCAAGACATTTATCTCAATGTCAGAAACTAAAGGAGATCAGACAAGGTAGCCTAGAAGAAAGAAAATGTCCAAGACGCTAGGAAGTGAAACAAGGAAACAAGTTAAGTAGGTCAGAACAATGGGACCCAGGAAATCCTATGAAGATCCAAAGCCCTAGAAACCAAGAAGTATAAGCCAAGAAGGGGTATAAAGAGAACAAAGACTAGATTAGGAAAGAAATTTCATATCTATATTCATAAAATTCTATTTTTTTTTCTCTCTGTAACAACTACAGACCCTACCTTTTCCCCTTTCTAGTGATCTCCCACCTCAGCTCTTGCCCACCCTTTTTCTTCTCTACTCTTTAACTTTTTCCTTTTTCAATCCAAGGGACATTCTACTCTTATCTGTAACCTGGAGTACACCCTTCCTCTCTCCAAATCACTTTGCTGGCTTCCTTGCTCCTTGATTATTAAATGCAAGTTGCACATTTCAAGTTTCTCCCTGGCTCTCATCACCTTAGATCAACTTTTCTCATTTCTCACTGTAATACCAATAGGGAGTCAAAGTCACTTAGTCTCAATGCTCCAGGTTCTGTTGGCGTGTGTATAAAAGAGTTTGGGGAGCTCAGGGTCAGAATGGGGTATCATAAAAAGTCTGAGAAGCACTGTTTTAAAACTTCTTTGGAGAATGTCTAATAATCCAGACAGTCTTCCAAGGCTGAATGGGAGTGTAGTGTTACACGGATGAAGAGAACCTTCTGACTGAAAACAAACATTCTGATTCTATTCAGTTTTTATTTAATTGTTACTGCCAGTTGGCCTTTCCCTTCTGCCTTAACAGAATAGCCCTCTGGACCAAAAAACTCCATCCCCTAATTAACTTCTCTGGAGCTAAATAACAGGATATCTGGAGGTCATTAGTGACTTCTCCACCCAGTGGAAGCCCAGATCACGTCCTATTTCTTCCTAGAAGTCCTAGAACTATAGGATTTAGAAACAAAATGAACCTTAGAAATTATTCCATCTAATTCCATTATTTTACAGATAAGGAAAGTGAAGACTGAAAGGGCTAAATAACTTGCCTAAGGTCAAATACATAATCTTCCCTAACAACCCAACCATTCCTCTTCCTGACTTCTCAAAGACTTATTGTCTGAAAAAAATACCTTTGACATTTAATTATACTCTACCTTGTTTCATCTGTTTAAGTTTGCCCATCTAGACAGTAAAGTCCTTGAGGGCAGGTACCATATACTTCTCTTGTATCCTGTACAGTGATGGGTACGTTATGTGCTCAGTAAATAAACTGAATTGAACATCAAGCCCTCTAAAAATAAAACAGTTCAGGAGTTCTCGCTTCTTTTCTTAACTGCAGGCCTTTCTTGTTCATCTCCTTAAAAGGGTACAAATTTCCCAGTCTCAAAGATCCATCTTTCCACCCAAACCTCACCTTAACACAACATAACCCAGAAAATGGGTAAACCCAGAGGTCTCCAGTTTTCACTAGTCCTCACACCTTTGACTCTTTCTGCCCTCAGTTTCCATCTGAACCCAAGCTGCTATCATTCCCCCCCACACTTCCTTTAAATCTACCCTAAAGACAATGTTGGTACCTTGATTTACCTCTTTGTCTTTAGCCACAAGCAAGTATTTATCCTTCCCTATAAATTGCATTCTTTAAGCACCCACAGTAGGCTGGCATCCAGAGATCACATGCAACAAATACAACTCCTCATTCTTCAATACTTTCTTCTCTACTGGAATATAAAAACCTAAGAACTGCCCTAGCGGATCCTACCAATAGCACTTACTGGGTACTGCCCCTGACACCACCCTCAAACATTGGCACATACCCTAATAACATTACAGAGCTCGTGCAGCAGCTCTCACCTCCCCAAACATCAGTTTGTTTCTTTGTTTTTTCAAATTGTAAGAGAGATCTAGTCTAACCTCTTCATTCTACAGAAAAGGAAACTAAGGCCCAGAGAGGTTAAATGACTGTCTGTGGTTAATAAGCTGTAATGCTAGGATTCAAACTCAGGCACTTCAACCCTAACTCCACAGCACTTTTCACCACACCAAAGTCTCTCCCCAAGTCACTCCTAAAGCAAAACATTTGTGGACTGAGAAAATCGTTAAGTATGGATTTTGACCAAAATTTAACTACTGAACCTCAAAAGCACAGAGTCCAGATGATCTACCTTCCCAATTTCGTTCATTTAAATAGGCTCCGTAGGAGTGCAGCTAAGTGGCGCAGTGGATAGAGCACCAGCCCTGGAGTCAGGAGGACCTCCGTTCAAAGCTGGCCTCAGACACATAATATTTAACTAGCTGTGTGACCCTGGGCAAGTCACTTAACCCCATTGCCTAACAAAAGCAAAAAAAGAAAAAATAAAAATAAATAGGCTCTGTAGGGGATATAGCTATCAAGTTGTGGTCATATTTGCCTCAGTCACCAACTGAAAAAGACCTTAAACCTAGTTTTACTTAGTTCATTCTCCTCTCATTCCATTAATCCTATTCTCTTCTCTCTACCCCACTGGGTTTTATACCCTGTTTAACAAGAAAGGGATAAGGAATGGACCTATGATTTCATCTGCATATGGAACTCCTAGGTGAGAAGACTCCCTCTACAAGTTTAGGGTGGCATCGACTCTTGCAACTTAACAGTGGTAGAGGGCTGTGTGGAGCATTGAGAGGTGTCCAAGGTCACACGGCCAGTATGTGTCAGGGTATGGACTTACACCTCAGGTCTTCTTCATTTGGAAGCCAGCTCTCTAACCACTTGGACTCTCTGGTACCAAACCAGAATTAAGCAGTTTTCTGGCCCTTAAGCACTTCCTATCTCCTAGCTTTAGGGTATGCGGTATGTTCTATTCCCTCCTACTGGGGTTTTACGTTCACTTCCACAAGTTTGGTTTAACAGTTAGCATAATCGGCCTAATCCTCTTAGAACTATCAACCTTTGTATTTATATTGGGCTTTTAACTATCCAAAGTGTTTTCCAAATTCATTTTCTCATTTGATCCTCACAACAACCCTGTGAGGTAGGCAGGGCTAGTAACCTTATCTCCGATGAGTAGTACCCTTTCACTGATCTAAGAAACTTGAGGTCCAGATAAAGGTTAAAAAGACCCTGGTTAAAAGGTTAAAAACCCCTGTCTCCGGATTCCCAAGCTAGTAGTGTTCCTCCCACTCCACCAAAGGGAGCCCTAGCAGGCAGCTGGCCTACAGATTCACAAAGGGCCTACAGAGACTAAGGAAAAAGCTCTCCCGAAATGAGAGGGCCCACTGTGTCTTTGCCGGCTCTGGTTACGGCCACGGAGCGCTAGGACCCCTGCCCAAGAGCTCAGGTCGTCGGAAGCCCCGGGGAAGGAAGGAGCCGACTCCACACGAAACCCACGAGCGCTCCGGGGGCCGCCAGCACCTGCACTTTCTTCGCCAGGGCCCTGCTCGGCCTGGCCCCGGCCCCCCCGGACCCCCCCCACTCCCCGCTTGCCTCTTGACCCCAAGGAAGGATCGGATGTGGCCCACGCCCCTTCCCCCTTCCCCGACCTCCCCTCCATCCCGAGCCCCCCCACAACACACACACTCACGCTCCCCCTTCGCCTGGCCTCTAGGCCTCTCCCCCAAACCCTACCCGGCTGGCCCCCAACCAGGAAAGGGAAGGGAAGAAAAGGGAAAGAAGCTAAGGCGCCTCCCCGGGGGCCTCCCCGCTCCCACTCCCCCTCCCCGGGCCGGAGTTCAGTCCCCCTGGGGACACCCGAGGTGCGCGGGAGGAGGAGGATTCCCCTCCGAGAGCCCCGCCCCGCCGCGGCCCGACCCAGGCGGCCCCCGCCGGACTCACCCCGGGGCTCGGGGCTGGGCGACCCCGACCCCCTGGGTCCCGGGCCTGGCTGTGTGCCCTCCCTCAGGCCGGCCGGACGGACTCTGGGGTTGACGGCGGCCGCCCAGTCCGGCGGGGAGACGAGGATTCCTGGGTCCGGGCCCGGAGAGCTGGGCTGGGGCTCCGAGAGAGCTGGTACTGGAAAGCCCCGAACTCCTGGGACCTGGGGCCGAGCGGGCCGGGGAGGCCTGGGCTGGGGACGGGATGAGGGGAGTGGGAGGGAGGGGAGGCACGGCCCGGGGCCCGGGGCCCAGACTCGGCGCTCCTGGGGGGGCCCGGGCTCAGACACAAAGTGACGGCCGCGGGAGCTGCGCGGCGCGTGGGCACCGGAAGTGCCCGCCTCGGATCCCGGCTCCTCCCCTCTCCTCACCCTGGGAAGGGCGGGGGAGCGGGGAGCGGGGAACGGGGCGGGGGACCGAGAGGGGGCGCCTGCGCCGTTGGCCGCCGGGCCTCTCTCCAGTGCCCCCCACGCCGCTCCTCCCTTTGGGCTCCCCCGCCCCTCGGATACGAGTTGGGCAGGGGGGGGGTCACTTCCGGTCACGCAGGCGCCCTCGCCCTCTCCCTCTCCCGCGGGGTTCATTGTCCTTGTGTGAGGCCCAGGCCAGCCGAGGCCGGCCGGCTGCCCGCACCCCGCGGCCCGTGGGGAGGGAGGGAAGGAAGGAGGTGTCCTCTCCTCCGGCTGCCGGAAGTGGACTCCTCGAGGACGCAGAACCGGGGGAGGGGGGTGAGAGGCCGGCTGGGTCCAGCTCTGGGAGCCTGGAAGGACCGGAGACCGCGTACATGCAGCTCCACGCCCCTACTGCCCCAGGCCAGGGGGAGGCAGGGCACGAAGGAAGAGGAGCGTGGCCCACGGTCCACCTGGGAAGTGGCGGGGAGGTCCAGGTGGGGTGCAACGAGGCAGACGCCCCGGCGGCGCGTGGGGGGAGGGTGAGAACGCCAAGCCCCCCACCGCCCCTTTCGCGGGCGCTTCTCTGCGTGGGAAGCGAGGCACCCGAGGCCGGGGGATCCGGGATGTGCGACTCCCCAGAGTTAAAGTTAGACGTGTGGGTGTGTATGCGCGAGCGCGTGGGTGTGCGCGGCCGGGAGTGTACCGACGTTTCCAAAGTTTACCGAAAGCGGATTAGCACAATGATCCATTTGCCTAATGATCAGTTCACTTGCTGAACACCGCCTACTCCTAAACCCAACGCGTCGGCCGGGTTCTCCCGGCCTATTTCTCTCCTGCCCTCCGGCAATAAGGATCTATCTTCCCCTCCTCGACTTCCCCTACTTTCCTTTTGCGGCACTTCGCGCCTCCCCAATCCACATCGTACATTATAGTGTATTAGTGTATCCGCCTTATCCGAGGAGGTGGTGGATCCCCCTACCAGAGGAAGGTAGAGACCTTTTCTTATTTAAACTTTGTTATTTCCCCCCCAGAATTTTAACAGTATTACTGTAGCCCAGGTATTTGGTTCGTTGTATTTAATCAAGAATTCACCTAAAATTTAAATTTCCAGTAAGTAAAAAATAAACTTTTCATAGAAAAGAAGGCGGTTTTTACCTCCCCTTCCCTTGCCATGAACGATTCCCCCCCCCCCATTTTGGGTTCATGGTATACATTTTGCCTGCCTTTGGGTACTTTAAGAATTTTCCAAACCAGTTCACGTCAGGGCATTTCCATGTAGATTCCATATTCCTAAGTAGGCATTCAGATTGCCACATAGGCCATAGTCCTGCATTATTTACAGAAAGTATGAGACTGATATGATAACTTACTTATATCAGTCAAAATAACACGGAAGGGTGACATAGGTTCCCTGTGCTGTATATGATAGGCATCCAAGTGTCTGTCCCTGAAGAACAATTAAATGAGGTGGAATTAGAGTGCAACATCAGTGGGTACCAGCCAACCGAACCTCAAAATAAATATTGAAATTGTGCACAAAATCTGAACAAGATTATGTAAGGCTCATGTCTTAATGTAAATACTTGTGATTAATTTCATGAAATTGCCCCTAACATTGCCAGTGGTAAAATCCTTCAATTTGTATCCACAATCCCATTGCCTTCTGCCTTTCTCCAAGGCCCTGTTTCAATAATTATTCTTTCTCTTTCATGTTTCCTGTCTACCAGTAATTGCAGGTATTCCCAGTCTTAAAAAAAAAAAAAGAAAAATCCTCCTTACCTTTAACCTTTCGTGTCAATTTAGCATTCTTCAACAACTACTATTCATTCCGTCTCCCCCTTTACTACCAAAGTCGAAAAAGAAAAATTTTCTATACCCATCCTTCTACCCACTCTCCACAACCTTTTGCAGTATGGCTTTCATCCTCAACGCTCCATCGAAATTTCTTTCTCAGGGGTCACCAGTAATTGCCTTGTTGGCCAAATGTATATTTCAGCTATTTGAATTGCATAAATATCCTCTGTAAAAGTCCTCAGTCTCCTCGGCTTCTACCAAATTCCACACTGTTGACCACTCCTTTCCTTCTGGAAACTCCTTCCTCCCCTGACTTCTGGTTTTCTTCACTCCCACCACTCTCTGTCTCCAATAGCTCCTCCTAACTCCTTAAAGTAAGTGTTTTTCAAAATTCTGTCGCTGCCAGTCTTCCTTCTACATTCAACCTTGACAATTTTATTCATTCTTGTAATTTCAAGGAAGAAGAATCACAAATCTCTATATCTAGCCTTGTGTTTTTTCCCCGGGGTTCCAGATCCATATCTACAACAGCCTATAAAATTTCACCTTGGATGTACCACCAATACCTCAAACCCAGTATATCAAAAATTGTACTTATCTTTATTTTGCATAAAATTATTTTTATGTCACTTTGATTTTCCATCCCTCCCCATCTGCTACCCAGGGATCCATCCCTAAAACGAAGAATTAAAGAGAAAGGAAAAGAAGAAAAAGAAGGTGGAGGAGGAAGCAATTGTGAAAAACTAAGCAGCACATCGATCAAGATCCAACAATATATGTTCCATTTCTGCAGACAAGTGAGTTAGGTGCATTTCTTCAGGGTCAAGCTTGTTCATCATCTTACCCAATTAAACTGTCTTTAAAGAGAAAACTTTTTTTCTATTGGACTTCACTATCTGTGTCATTGACCCAGTCTCTCATGTTCAAAACTTTAATATTTGTCTTTTCCTCCTGTTTCACCTCCCACAATTCAAGTCCTGTCACTTCTACCTCTGAAATATTTCACATCTGTCCTCATTCCCCTTTATCACTACTACCAGGTATACAAAAGCTCATTATCAACCACTTAAAACTACTGCTACCCTAATAGATCACAGTAGACTCCTAAAGTTGGAAGGGGCCTCAGAGATAACGTAGTCCAGCCCCTTCATTAAAGCATAAATGCCTTCTGTAAATGATATCTGACAGATGATCAGCCAGCCTGCATTTGAAAACTTCAGTGCTGGGGAACTTATTACCAAAATAGCCCATTACATTGAATCATGGCATTTAGAGCTGGAAGACACTTTAGAGATCATGTCATGCAATACTTTCATCTTACAGATAAGTAAACTTAGGTCCAAAAAGGTTAATTTTCCCAAGGTCCCACAAAGAGTAAATTAACCAGCATTTTAAAACCTAGGCCTTATTCCTACTCTTCTATACCAGAGGACTGTTCAGGACCCAACTTCCACAAACTAGGGTCACTGGGAAATTTTTTAACTGGAGGGGAGGAAACGTATAAAAAGAAACTTGTGGAACCTCTTCCATAGAAGGCATTTTTAAGGACTTCTTTTCTTTAGGAAGAGGTACATTACTTTTGGTCTCTGAGAGGAAAAAAAAATGCCATTAGATGCCTGCCTTCTTGAGGGATTACCCATGGAGGAACACGAGCCATTTCCAGGTTGAATCCTCCCTATGTTTCACAGTTGGGACCAATCACCTGGTGCCGGAAAGAAAATTACAGCATTCTGTACCTCAGGCCCAGGAATACAGGATCTTGCTGGGGATCATGAAGTTGCCATGTATAAAAAGAAAGTTCTAGTGGTCATTTTTTGGACAGCTCCAATTGAGTTCTTCCTCATGTTGAGCCAGAATTTGCCTACCTTCTACCTTCTACTCATTGGTTCCTGCCTCCACTCTCCTCAATTCAGATCCATCCTTCAGACACACAAATTAATTTTCCTTACACATAGAACTAGTCATTTTACTCACCTGCTCAAAACCTTTCAATGGCGGACCATGGCCTACTGAAGAAAGTTCAGATTCCTTTGCCTGGCATTCAGAGCCCTCCACAATCTGGTGCCACCCTACTTTTCCAGCCTTATTTCATGCTATGCCTTTTCATGTATTCTACACACTAGTCAAATGAGACTAAAGACATTTCTGCCTGTAGGCTTTTGTTCATGCTGTTCTCTATGCCTGGAATGTTCTCCCACTCCCCACACGTCCTGTTGAAATCCTACCCATCCTTTAAATGTCAGTTTAAATGCCACCTCAAGGCATGAAACATTCCATGACCTCTCTACTTGGTAATGACCCCCTCCCCGCACCCCCACACATCACATCAAACTTTGCTCCCCTCTAATCACTTAGATATTATTTTGTAATCTATTTGAATTTTTCATTTTCCTCCACTATGATAGAAATGGAGGCAAAACAGCACTTAAAACATTTTGTTAAAGGCTCCCTGATCATCGCCACTTAACCTTGATCAGTCCTACCACAGAATCAAATAGCACAAACCATGTTGGACAGAACAACAGACTTCATTAGATTCAACCTACACCTGAAACATGAATCCTCTCCACAATACACCAAACTGGTTGTCATTCGGCATTCCTCAGATGATGACCTCCAGTGACCAGGAACTTAGACTTCATGTCCCCACTGCTCTGATTGTTAGCAAACCCCTGTATTGATCCAAAATCCGCCTCTCTCTAACAGGAAACAGGGCCAAGCAGAACAAGTCTAATAAGTCTTTCCCATAACAACATTCAAATATTTAGAGTTTGGTGGGAGAGGAGTTTCCCTTATATTGGCTGGATAGTTGGAATAGAAAATCTCCAACTTCCAATAATAGATTCTGTGAAATCTTGTGAAGGCATAGGCCATTATTGTTCCCAGGAAGAATCAGTATCACAGATTTAGATCTAGAAGAGACCATTAAGGTCACTTAGTCCAACCCCCCACATTTTGCAGATGAGAAAACAGGTCCAGAAAGGTTGTGACTTGCCCAAAGTCAGAAGGCCAATACTGACTTAGAGTGGGAAAGGACCTTAGAACTTACTTAACCCTATCTCACAGATAAGGCCCAAAGAGGAGCCTTTTAACTTGTGATTCTGACCCATATTCTCTGACTAGACATCCAGATCCTTTCCACTGTGCCACACTGCAAGGAGCACATATATCATTCTAGGGTTCACTACTACATTCACTGAAAAGCTGGGAAGGGATAACTGGTGGCAAGGACCATAACACATACAAAAGACACATCTTCACAGGCAAGAGACATTTCATACAAATACTCTCACAGTAGCACCAGGAAAGCTTTCCCCCAAGGCCTGGACCTTCATGTATGAGCAATGCCACCCCAGTGCCTGCTTTCCTTAGAAACCTTAGAGGTCCAGTGTTTGCACCCAGAAGTCACAGACCCCTTGTAGAACCACAGCTGAACAGTGTTCTTTAGGTTGGGTTTCCTTTGCTCTCTCTCACTTATGTCTTCTGTGTTTCTCTGTGGTCTTCATTGTGTCATTTCTCACGGTGCAATAGTATTTCATTATATTTATATACCACAATGAATGAAGTTGTTCCTTGATCATTGTACACAAATTATTCACAGCAGTTTTTAACCCTTACAAAAAGAATAAGTGGTTCTTTTTTTTTTCACCAGTAATATACATAGTCCTAGCAGTAGGATTTGTAGTGGGAACATTATATAGATCTTATTGTATAATTCCATAATGCTTCCTCCCAAAAAAACTGATAATGTGCTTGTTTTCCACACCTGCACTAATACTGCATTTATCATTTCCAAATCTCTTTGCCAGCACATCTGAGGTTTACTTGTTTTTTTAATTAGCATTTCTCTGATTATTGAGAGATGGTTTTTAAAACACTTTTTCATGTGGTTATCCATCATCTGTGTTTCTTCGTTTACTTTCATATATTTGAAAACAATTATTCTGTCTTCCTTAAGCCTTTTCTTAAACTGGTCTACCCTCAACATGCTCGCTCCCCTTCCTTCAAATAATCTTCATGTGACATACCTAGATGAGCCCATCGATAGACTTGTGATCAAGGGGTAGCTAGGTGGCACAGTGGTAGAGTGCCAGACTGAGTTCAAATCCAGTCTCAGATACTTGCTAGCTGTGTAACCCTGGGGAAGTCATTTAACTACCATTTGCCTCAGTTTCCCCATTTGTAAAATGGGGGTATAATAGCACTTCCCTTCCAGGATTATTGTGAGAACCAAAAGAGACAATAATTGTAAAGTACTCAGCACAATGCCTGGCACACAGTGTTATATAAATGTTAGCTATTGTTATTATTAAATTATTCAACCATTCAACCCCCAAACAACTTCCTAAGGCTATAAATTGCTGACTGGATGTTAATTTGCATTAACAAAAGGAGTTTTCACATAGGGAAGTTCCCCACATGAATAAAATTACAAGCTGAAAAAAAGTATATTTCATAGCATTTTGGAGCCTCCTGTATAATAAGATTATAGGTTTAAAGTTGAAAGACATTGGGTATCATCTAGTCCAACTTACTCATTTTACTGAGGAATAAACTAGTCCTGAGATTATGTGACTTGCCTGAGGTTAGATAGTAAGTAACAGAGTCAGAATTTGAACCCAGCTCTTCTGACCCTGACCACACTGCAATGTGTACCTTAAATTTACTTCCACTTTATAGGACTGAGAACATCATTTTTCCATTTTTAGTGATTGTAGATATTTGTAATAGATGTACCTTTGCTTTTATGACATTTTGGGTCCTATCTACAATTCTTTGATATGAAGCAGAAAGGATATCAGAGTTGCAGCCAAGAGGGGTTTCAAATCCTTGCTCTGTTACTTGCTACCTGTGTGACCTTGAGAAAGTCCCTTCCTCTCTCTCTGTCTGGGCCTCAATTTCTTTCTCTGTAAAATAGAGGAGCTGGACTAGGTAATCTTTATACTATATGTTATAATTTTAAATCCAATTAATTTACTATGGCTCTGGTCAGGAGCTCAACCACTAATAATAACATATTTTCAGAGAGTCCATTTCACAGAATGAGAGCTAGAGGGAACCTGAAAGACAAGCTAGCCCATGTAGGTCCTCTGAGTCCAGAACCAGTGTTTTTTCCACTGTACATATGATCTTCTTTGAGACATGGTCCTCAGGACAACATTGTGGCAAAGGTCAGAACTGTCCTTTCTAATTGTTCTCCTTATGAGTATCATATCAGTAACAGAGTTGTATCAGGGTCTTGGGCAGAGGGAGGGAAGAAATAGTCTTTTACCTTTAGAGACACTTTTCTACTGCTACCACCTGGTGGTTGCTGTCTTGTATTGCAGGGTGGTCCCTGAAAAATTCTCCTTTTAAACTACTCAAACTCTTAATCTGACACCACAGATTAAGACATCTTGTAATTTAATGCCCTACCTGTAGCCAAGGACTCATTATCCTATAGTAAAGTAGCTCCTAGCACCACAAGCTCTTTAGAATTCACTCAGTTTATTATGGTATATAAATGTAATGGAATACTATCGTAAGAAATTATGAAAAGCAGTTTCAGAGAAATATGGGAAGACTTGTATGAACTGATGCAGAGTGAAGTAAGTAGAACCAGAAGAGCCATTATACACTTATAAAAACTTAAGAACTCTGGTCGATGCAATGACCAACGATGATTCCAGGGGGATTGGTGATACATACCACTTACCTCTTGATAGAGAGGTGATGAACTCAAGATGCAAAGACAGACATATACACATACATATTTACATGTGTGTATGTATACACACATATATGTATATATATATATATATATATATATATATATATATATATGTAGAAAGAGCACATGGCCAATGTGGGAATTTGTTTTGCTCAATTATGCATATTTGTTACAAAGTTTTCTATTTATTCTTTTTTTAAAATCGATGGGGTGGGGAGTAGAGATGGACACAAGAGCTAGGATGGTGTTTCCCCTCCACACACCCCCAAAAAGAAAACATTTTAGAAGAGGGTCATTAAAACACGTCTTTGAAATGTATAGAAGAGGACAGAAGGAAAGACAGAAGGAATCACAAAGAAGGAAGATAGCTTTGAAAGTAACGTGTTGAATTTATTGAATACTTAGAGAAAAAATGAAAGCTAGTTAATTGAGTTCCAAATTTTCTCCTCATCGTGTCCCTCCCCCCACCCCAAGATGGCATGCATTCTGAATACCCCTTCCCCTAATCTGTCCTCCCTTCTATCTTTCCCCCCTTCTCTTATCCCCTTCCCCTTCAACTTTCCTGTAGGGCAGGATAGATTTCTATACCCCATTTCCTGTATATCTTACTTCCCAGTTGCATGTCAAAACAATTTTTTTAACATTTGTTTTTAAACTTTGGGTTCCAAATTTTCTACCTCCCTCTCTCCCCACCCATCCTCATTGAGAAGGCAAGCAACTCTACACAGGTTATACATGTTTAGTCGTGCAAAACAGTGCCATAACAGTCATGTTGTGAAAAACTAACTATATTTCCCTTAATCCTATCCCCCCCCATTTATTCTATTCTCTCTTTAGAAGTGTTTGTTTCTGATTACCCCCTTCCCCAATCTGCCCTCCCCTCTACCATCCCCCTGCTCTCTTGTCCTCTTCCCCCACCACCACTATTTTCCCACAGGGTAAGATAGATTTCCATACCCCCATTGAGTGTGTATGTTATTCCCTCCTTAAGCCACACTCAATGAGGATAAGATTCACTCATTCCCTCTCACCTTCCCCCATTTCCCCTCTACTGTAAAAGCCTTTTCTTGTCTGTTTTATGTGAGATAATTTACCCCATTCTACCTCTCCCTTTCTCCTTCTCCCAGTATAACCCTCTCACCCCTAAATTTAATCTCCAGATATCACCCCTTCATCTTCAATTCACCCTGTGCCCTCTATCTATATGTATGTATGTATATATGTATATTATATATATACACGTATAAATATACACACGTGTATATATATGTATATATACATGTATATATATACATATGTATATATGTATATATATACACACACACACATACAATTTTTTTCCCTCCAACTACCCTGATATTGACAAAGGTCTCATGAGTTACAAATATCATCTTTCTATGCAGGAATGTAAACAGTTCAACCTTAATAAGTCCCTTATGATTTATCTTTCCTGCTTACTTCTTCCATGTTTCTCTTGAGTCTTGTATTTGAAAGTCAAATTTTCTATTCAGCTCTGGACTTTTCATCAGGAATGCTTGAAAGTCCTCTATTTCACTGAATATCCATTTTTTCTCCTGAAGGATTATACTCAGTTTTGCTGGGTAGATGATTCTTGGTTGTAATCCTATCTCCTTTGCCCTCTGGAATATTATATTCCAAGCCCTCCGGTCCCTTAATGTAGAAGCTGCCAAATCTTCTGTTATCCTGATTGTGTTTCCATAACACTTGAATTAATTCTTTCTGGCTGCTTGCAATATTTTCTTCTTGACCTGGGAACTCTGGAATTTGGCTACAATATTCCTAGGAGTTTTCCTTTGGGGATCTCTTTCAGGAGGTGATCAATGGATTCTTTCAATTTCTATTATGCCCTCTGGTTCTAAAATATCTGGGCAGTTTTCCTTGATAATTTCTTGAAAGATGATGTCTAGGCTCTTTTTTTGATCACAGCTTTCAGACAGTCCAATAATTTTTAAATTCTCTCTCCTGGATCTATTTTCCAGGTCAGTTGTTTCTCCAATGAGACATTTCACATTGTTTTCTATTTTTTCGTTCTTTTGGTTTTGTTTTACAGTGTCTTGATTTCTCATAAAGTCACTAGCTTCCAATTGCTCCATTCTAAATTTTAAGGAAGTATTTTCTTCAGTAAGCTTTTAGAATTCCTTTTTTATTTGGCCAATTTTGGAAAGCTAGTTAATTGAAAAAAAAAATTCACTCAGTCTCTAGGTTTCTATCTCAAGGGTTGACCAGTCTGCTCAAATTGCCTTTTTGCCCTCCCTGATCCAAATGAGCTGTGAGGGCCATGGTCTCATACATCTCTTCATTTACCAAAAACAGCCCAAGAGTTTTTCTCTGAGAAAAGTTAATTTTGCTGCTAACAAACCATAGCATCAATATTAACATTTACAAAGTTATATATGCCCAGTAGTGGCCAAGTAATAAAGCAATAATTTTAACTTGTTTTCAAATCAACAAACGTGTACTCTTGTAAGCCTCTTGAGGGCAGGGCACAAGGCAAGACCCTGAGGGAGATGTGGGAAGAGTTCTGATTAAGCCCTTCCTCATGGAGCTGACAGTTTAGATTTATTTGTCTCCACACAGATACAGAGGACAGCTATACAGTCCAGATTTGTCCCATTTAAAAGATGTCTACATTTTCTTTGTCATATTAGTTAAGGTCTACTTTAATCCCAGTCCTGCTAGGTGCTCTCTGTCTTGAGAAATAAAGGCCACTAAAGTTGGTCCCTCAGGCCCATCTCCTGAAGCTCAATTATTCTTCCAGGGAGCTCCATGATTCCCATAGTTAATTGCTCTAACTTCTCTGATTCCTTCACTCAGTAATTCATTCTACAACCAACACTGAACCAACATCTGTTAGGTTGTTGTGGGGGGTGGGGTAAAGGGATGAGTAATATTGACTGTGTGGAAAAATCACTGGAGGTCGAGGCAGAATACCTAGTTTCTGGTCACTTCTAGATAGACTTCTGAAAAGATGCCTAGGTGAAATGCCACAAGGAAGGCTGCCTCTTCAACAGCCCTCTCAAAAATACAGAGGAGAAATGTCAAGAAGAAGCAAAACTGACAAATTCCCACAAGAAAACTAAAAATTGCCATGATAATGAGCAAATTTAAAAAGAACTCCATAACAGAGGCTCCAGAGACAAAAGGGGCAGGGGGATTGAAACAGCACCAACAGCCACATCAGAAGTAGTACAAGAAATTTCTAAAAACACAATAAAATGGAAAATTGTTGTTCAGTCATGTCTGACTCCTTATGACTCTATTTGGAGTTTTCTTGACAAAGATATTAGAGTGGTTTGCCACTTCCTTCTCCAGCTCATTTTGCAAATGAAGAAATTGAAGTAAACAGGGTTACAGTGACATGTCACACAGCTAGTAAATGTCTGAGATCATATTTGAACTCAGGTCTTCCTGACTCCAGGCCTGGCGCTGTATCCATTGCACCACCTACCTGCACCCAAATAGATAATACATATGCTCAATGACATACAAAGAAGGAATGAAATAAGCAAAAGAAATCACAAAAGGAAATAAAGGAAGGACTGAGTACAGCTAAGGAACAAAATGATGAAGAAACTCAGCAGTTTGTAAATCATCCCTTAAAATGCAGAAACATTAATGCAGTCAATTAAAAGGGGAAAAAAATGAAGAAAATAAAGATGAGAATGGAAGAAGACACTGTTAGCATGGAAAGAGGCTCAGAAAATGTCTGGAGAAAAGATTGGGAAGTAACAAATATGAAAAAGAAAAATTTATAAGATAGTTCAAAAGGAAGGAACTTCAGAATCATCAGGGTTTCAGAGAATTTTGAGGAAGGAAATCTGATTGCTTTATTTCAGGCACAAGAAAGCTTCCCAGAATATATAGAATATAGTGTAGTATAGCATAGTATAGAGAATGCATGACCTTCTGCAAATAGAGAGCACCAGTAGGTATAAATCTGGGATACCCTGAGGGATGCTGATCATTTAGAAAGCAAATATACATGATAAGCAGGAGAGGTTTGTGAGCACTATGGCTCCTGGAAACCCCTGCAGGCTCCGATGGTTGAGTCTGTGAATTTGAGGGATCACTCTGAGCAAAAGATAGAAAGCAATGGCATTCTGGCAGATGCTAAGAGAGAGAAATAAGAATTGATGTGCAAGAGAAAATACCCACAAACCCTAAATTAGGTAATTACTAGGAACTGACTATGAAAAATAGTTCTGTAATACAAACATTAAGCAGTAGTCATATGTTGACAGGTCACATGTATTGACAGGAGTTAGGACTGAAGGTGAAATTTTACTGGATGGTTTTATTTCGATTCAATTTTTATTTCAATTCAATTCAACAATAATATACAGAGCCTTCAGCTCAATGGTCCAGGCAATTCTCCTAAGGCTATAAGTTGTGAAACAAGTGCCAACCTGCATCGACAGAGGGAATTTCCTCACCTGGAGTTGGACACAGGTGAGGAAATCCCAGGATCAGTCCAAAAGCCATTGTGCAAGGCTCCAGGTACCAGTTTCCAAGGAATAACATCTCAGAAGAATTATAGCTTAATAGAATGTACATAGTGCTTTAAGATTTACAAAATGCTTTACAAACATTATCACATTCTCACAACCACCCTGAGATGTAGGTGCTATAGATGAGGAAAACTGAGACAGATGTCAGTTAAGTGACTTGGCCAGGGTCACACAAATACGAAGTGTCTGAGGACAGATTTGAACTCAGATTTTCCTCATTTTAGGTCCAGTGTTCTATCCACTGCCTTAAAAGATTAAATAATAATAGCTAGCATTTATTTAATAATTTTTGAGGATTGCCAAGTGCTTTACAGATATTGTCTCCTTTGGTCAGGTAAACAGTTTATTCTATTCAACAGACTTTAAGTGCTTCTGTTCAATGCCATTATCAAAGTCTTCCTTTAATGGATCACTGCGACATACCTGATCCTGGGTGCTCAAAAATGATGCCCATAGAGCACAAGCACTGGTAGATGCGTCCAAGCTGGAAAGACTTCAAGTACAGGGGTGGCAAATTACTGTGTGTATGACCTATAAAGCCCATCCTAGAGGGCCTCTTTGCCCCAGAGTTAGCCAAAGCATCACGAAGGTTTGGGGTCACAATTATTAAGTAAGACTTTTTCCTGAGATGATTTTTTTTTTGAAGTTTTGGTGTGCAGTCCTCCCACCCTAAGGAATGATATTTTGGACACATCTATGATTTCATCAGCGTAGTGAGGAAACTCTCTTTCCCAACAGGCAGATTGGCAATTGTTCTGCAATTTATAGTCTTGGAGAATTGCCTAGGAGAACCACAGTATGCGTCCCTGGCAACACCTGAACCCAAATCTTCTTTGACTCTGAGAGTGATTCCCTGTCTACTAGGGTATGATGCCTTTCTCCTGGGTTGGGGAAATGATGATGAAAAACATCACATAGTCCCTTGCCTTCCAGGATTTTATAATTTAGGAAGGAAGCAAGTATTTATTACGTACTGATATGTGCTAGGTTCTGTGATAAATGCTTTACAAATGTTATCTCTTTTGATCCTCACCACAACCTTGGTAGGTAGGCGCTATTGTGATCCCCATTTTACAATTGAGGAAACTGAGGCAGGCAAAGGTTAAGTGACTTGCCCACGGTCACACAGGTAGTATGTGTCTGAGGCCAAATTTGGACTTAAATCTGCTTGACTCCAGGCCTATCGCTCTATCCTCTGTGCCACACAAGTTAGTAAGAGTACATAACTTAACGGCTAATAGTGGCAATATAAGCTAGAGTCTGATGAGTACATAAGAGATGCACAACAGAGTGGCCTGAGAGATTGAGGGGAGGTGGAGAGAGAGGGAGAGAGAGGGAGGAAGAGAGAGAGAGAAAGAGAGAGAGAGAGAGAGAGAGAGAGAGAGAGAGAGAGAGAGAGAGAGAGAGAGAGAGAGAGAGAGAGAGAGAGAGAGATCTCTTCTAGTCAAAGAGATTAGGGAAAACGTCAAGGAGGAAGTAGCCCCAGAGCTGGGTCTTGAAAGAAGAGGAAGATCTCAGAAGATAGATAGTATTACTAATTTTATAAATTTGCTCAATGAAATATGCCTTGTTTGATTTAAAATTAATCTTGTTATAACTGCTTTGTTATTTGACTGGAAGAAAACAGGATGTCCTTTGTTTGTAAATTATGAGAAACCACAGTCTTTGTCGATGGGATACAACTTTTGACAACTTTGCCCTATCCCAGGGCAGAAGGGAGTATGGTTGCAATGTGCTGATCCACTCTAAAAGAGGACCTGGCTGTGCTCTTCTAGACTTTGCCCTAATGCCCCAGAAACCTTATCATCTTTCAAGCTCATTTCATCTCTGAAACTCACACCTCATCAGTACTCCTGGCTCCTGGGACCCCTCCCTCTGACCAGAGAGGGTGGAGTTGGAAAGCTCCTCCCAGGACCTCCATTTGAGGAGGGCACCTAGACCAACCATTTCTTCATTTCCCAACCAGCTGCCCTCCTCTGGACTGTCCAATCACGTCCCTATGCCAGGTACCTTCCTCCCCCACCCATTCTCAGCTTCCTTTTGCAATGTTGTCTTTCCACATTCAATTGTAAATTCCCTGAGGCAGGGGCCTTTCTTTTTGGATTCTCCGCACTTCGCACAGTGACTAGCACATAGCAATGCTTAATAAATATTGCTTCTTTCCTAAGCTATAAGATCCTGGAGGGCAAGGGATTATGTGATTTTTTTTCATCTTCATTTCCCCAACCCAGAAGAAAGGCAGCATGCCCTAGTAGACAGGGGATCGCTCTCAGACTCAAGAAGATGTGGGTTTAAGTACTGCCACTGACATATACTGCGGTTCTCCCAGGCAATTCTCCAAGAATATGTTTATTGTTGTTCAGTCATTTTTCACTTGGGCTGACTCTTAGTGACCCCATTTGAGGTTTTCTTGACAAACATACTAGAGTGGTTTGCCATTTCCTTCTCCAGCTCATTTTACAGATGAGGAAACTGAGGCAAACAGGATTAAGTGGTTTGCCCAGGGTCACACAGCTATAAGTATCTGAGGCTGGATTTTAACTTAAGTCATCCTGACTCCAAGTCTGGCACCCCAGCTGCCCCTAAATGTTTATGGACTGGCTGACAACTTGGCAAACTGGCAATTAATGACAGCTCTGGATGTCAGTTTTGCTCTGACTTTCCCAGTTTATGGCTGTTCCTTCCTGCTTTGTGCTCTGCCACCTCTGGCTCCTTGACCTGCCTTCTCATTTCTGTTTGTTCTACCTTGTTTTCTGTCTCTGTGAGCTCGGCAATTCTCTTTCACTGTCCCTCCAGTTTGAACCATGGCTTCAACCATCGATCAGGAAAGGGCACTGGACCCAAAAGCAGAAGACCAGGGTTCAAGTTCCAGCTCTGACACTTCCTAATTCTGTGACCTGAGTTATCATTTCACCCACCTCTCAGCCTCAGTTTCCTCATTTACAAAATGGAGATAATAACATATCACCCACCTCACAGGGTTGTTATAAGGATCCAATGAGATAATAATAGGAAGTATTTAGAGAGATCTGAGTTAGATCCATCGTCTAGCTGTGAATCCTTTGATCCTATTTATCTATGACATCTGACTCAAAGGCCCCCTCCCCACAGAGCACGCTGCTTCCTGGGGGGACAGCATGCTGCAGTAGAAAAAGCAATGGATCTGGAGTCAGAGGATTTGCATTTAAACCTCAGCTTTGCTTTTGTGACCTGTGTGCTCTTGGGCAAGCCAGTTCCTCTGGGTCTCAGTTTCCTCATCTATAAAATTAGGGAGTCAGGCTCAATGACCTCTAAGGTCCCCTCTCACTTTAAATCTATGATCCTGTGACAAGAAGGACCTGCATTCAATTAGGTCAACAGAACTCTGGCATACCTTCCCCCAGCCAGGTGAAACCCAAAACCTTCAGTAATTAGCATGTCCTATTAGCAGGGGCGGTTTCCTTGACAAGCACCTATATGCTAGGCATCGAAGAAAGAACAAGCTTTGTTTCCAAAATAAAAGACAAAGAAGTAAGACCTGGAACCCACGAAGAGGCAGGAGAGCCCCTGCACAGCATTTCCCTTCCTCTCGCCCCAGGGGCCTATGCAGGTCACTGGTAATTGTCCAGGTAACAGGTCACTGGTATCTCAGTAACTCCTCACATGGGGCTCCAACAAGAAGGGAGATCTGGGGTCTATTTCTTAGTGCTCAGTACAGCAGCTCCACTCCTGCCCTCTGCCCTTAGCTGGCATCATGGTCCTTCTGATCACTGTCATTGTCCACTTCTTGCTGTTCGACCCTGAGGTTGCTTCGCCTCTCTTCTTGCTACTGTCTTCTCTGTTCTCACAGATGTTGTTGGAACCTTCTGCCTGCTATTCTTTCCACAGGTGCTCTCTGGAAATTGCTTCTTCTCCTTGGGTAGAATTGCTTAGAATGGCAGCTCTTTCATTGCTTTTTCATGAATGGGTTCATTGAACCCTTCTGTTCTTTTAAACTAAATTCCACAACCATGTGCTATAAAGAAAGGGCCTCCTCGGATGTCATAAAAAACAACTCTACTCGCCCTCCTTGACCAAAGTTCCTATTTCCCCCTATTGGCTGAGTTAGAGTAAATCCATCTAATTTATTTCCTCTAGTACCTAAGTGTTATGCCTCCCACTAGCTTAATACCCCACCTGAGTCTTTTGTTAATTTGGAAAGGTATTCTACCCTGTCCATTTGCCTTTCCTCCTCCCATATTCTTCCTATGCATATTACCCTAGGCTGCTTTGTACATCTCCAAATTTTAGAGGAAGGGAGGAAAATATCTGGCTCCTGCTCCTAACACCTGTATCTATGATTCAGAGGGAATTTATGTCCTTGCTACAGATGAAAAAATATTTTGTAGCTGACATATCACCACATAAATATGAGCTTTTATCATTATTAGTTATTACTATTATATCTTGTGCCATATTGATATTTATCTGCTTGTCAGTTTCCAATTTTTCTGCACCGATAGAGCTATGGACAATAAATATGAACTATCACCATTTTCTACAGACGGTTAACTGATATAAAGCAACTGCCACAAGGAGAAGGCCAAAAGAGCTTAGAAACTGTTTCAACTAGCAAATACAATCTCAAGGTCAAGCAGAGAAATATGGCAGCCAAGGGTAACAGTAGTTTGAAACATAAACTCATTTTGTAAAACCTTGAAGAAGAGATCAATGAGGGCATTATTATCACATAAAATAGTCAGAAGTAGTTGAGGAAAAGACAAGTTTACAGAAATCTTGATAAGAGACTCAAGCCACATCATTCTGAGCATTTAAGGATGAAACTGAAAGGTGCAAAATGAAAAGAGAAAGATAACTCTAACAATTCTCTGTTATTAATATCTAGCAAAGAAGAAGGCAGGAAGGTAGACTCACCAAGTTTTTACAGAGTCCAAATGGGGGAGGCAGATTTTCCACAGATGGTGAGATCCTCTAGATATTCTTGTTGGCAGAAGATATTGTATGACTGCATCAATCCCTGGGACATTTTTCATCCACTTTATTTTTCCTGTCTAACTAGGTGGGCAAAGCTCTTGTGAGTGATCATGGATATGATTTAAGGGGCTTTGCAAGTGTTCCAGGGATTGATGCAATCACACAGTGTCATTTGCTAACATAAATATCTCCCTTCAACATCTTTGTATTTGAACTCTGTGCTAAATGTCCTCTGTGACACACCACCCCTTCTCCTTTATAAAGGAGTTGAGGACAAGGCTCCATTTTCCTTTTAACTCCTACCTATGAAATTATATTTATCAAACTTGTATAGACTCATACTTGGAGACTTCAATAAGCATGTGATATCCCTCCCCTCTCACACCTCAGAATTCCATTTCATCAACCTCTTCAGCTTTCAAGGTTTGTATCTTCACTCCACTTCACCCACAAGAATGGTCATATCTTAGATCTCACCATCACTCAACTGTGCTATCTCTGAGATCCTGAAACAGAAATTGGTCTCTCTAATCATCTGCTCTCTGCCTCATTCCTAAACCTAGTCCAAACCCTCACCACAACCTCTATCCTTCTCTTTGGCTGTCATCTTTGCAAGTTGCTTTCTTCATCTCTCAGGTTTTTTTTTCCTTTTCCTTTTTCTTCTTTTTTGGGAGGCATTCAGATTTAAGTGACTTGCCCAGGATCCCACAGCTAATAAGTGTCTGAGGACAGATTTGAACTCAGGTCCTCCTGACTCCAGGGCTGGTACTCTATCCATTGAACCACCTAGCTGCCCCTTACAGTTTCGGTCATACAGTTTACTAATTCTACTGTACACTATCTTCCATCCTCAAGTTCTTTTCCCTCCCTTGTCCTTCTGCCAATTACCCTGGCAATCTTCAACCCTAGGCCTCTACCACCATCCACCTTCTCCACTCCTATTCCAATGCTGTTGGGGGAATGTAATGGAACCCTGCCAACTACATCTACCACCAATTGATATCCTCTAGTCTCAACTTGGCCCTCTCTGCCACACAGAAATTCTTTCCTGAATCATGCTCTCTGCAACAGCTATTCCTAACCTCTTTCTCCAAAGTCCCTATGTCAAACCCATTCCACACTCTCAAAAGATAATCTCCTAATCTGCTGAGAAAAATCAAGTTTCTATTGAGAGATTCTACCTCTGCCCTCTATTACTTCATCTATCATTCCTCTTTTGGTTGTAGGTTCTGAGAAAGAGGTGGCCCTTCTCTACAAGGCTAACCCTTCTATTTGTACTCTTGATCCCAGACTCTCCTATTTCCTCCAGGAGGTTTCCCCTTCAATCATTATTCTCTCTCTTTCCCTCTCTTACCTTCAGTCTTCCTCACCTAGTCTTGTTCACAGAATAGGCCTGGGAAAGACCTTAATTTAGAAAGGTCAAAATCATCCACTGCATCCTGGGCCATTGCCACTACTCTTGACTTTGTCTTGACACTGTACTTCAATGACCCTGCTGGAGAAAGTGAGGTTGACAACTTTGCACAGCTTTCCCTCACTTAAATTCAATTCACGCACAAATCACTATCACCCTTGTGATGTCATTCATTGGTCCTCTTCAAGAACAAAGGGTAAATAAAAAACAGTCTTTTTCATCTAATGGTTCCTTATCTCCTAAAAACATAACCAGGTGTCCCCTCATCCTTAACAAAATAAAAAAATTTAAAAAAGGGCTGCATTTGACCCTGCCATTCCTCAAACCATCTCCTTAAACTATCTCCAAACTCCTAAAAAAGTCATCTGCACTTAGGATACCTACTTCCTCACCATTCATTCACTTCTCAACTCTTTGCAATCTGGCTCTCCCAGCTTACTAGTGAATGGTCTTTTAAATAAGAAATCCAGTGGTCTTTTTTGACATTATCAATCATCTCCTCCTCCCATAGACTTTCTTTCTGGTTCTTCTCCTACCTGTTTGGCCACTCTGTTTTAGTATCCTTTACCAATCATCATCCATCTCCTGACTCTTACATGTCCCTTAAGGCTCTTTCCTGGATCCTCTTCTCTTTCTATACTGTCTCCTGATGATGATTCACAGAGCTATATATCAGCTCCTCTCTCCTTAATTCTATCAAGTGTGGAACAGCTCTACCTGGATCTCCCACAGCATTTCAAATTCAATGTACCCAAAACAAATTTAATTTTTATTCCCCCTAACCTTGCTCCTCTGGTTTTTTTTTTCTTTGTATCTCACACACAGTCTTGCATATAAAGGGCATTTAATCCATATTTACTGAGTGGAACTGTTGAATTATAACTGGATGGTACTAGCCAAAAAAACCAAGGCTCAAAGACAATGACACAATAATTATGACAAATGATTTAAATCAGGAAGTATTCTTCTCCAAGGAGCTCAAACCTAGATCTTTTAAGGCATGTCTAATTTGACCATGCCTGCTTCTCTTTCCTTTGAAACTCAATGCTCAGGGCATCTAGGTGACTCAGTGAATAGATAGAGCACTGACCCTGGGGTTAAGAAGACCTGAGTTCAAATCCAGCCTCAGACACATGATATTCACTAGCTGTGTGACCCTGGGCAAGTCACTTAGCCCCACTGCTTAGTGAAGAAGATGAAGAAGAAGAAGAAGAAGAAGAAGAAGATGAAGAAGAAGAAGAAGAAGAAGAAGAAGAAATAAAGAAAAAGAAACTCAATGCTCCTAAATGGGTGACTTGTATTACAGTATATCTGAAAAAACATCTGTGGTTTTATGAACCACTGAATTCTATCTAGAGCTGTAAGGGCCCTTAGAAATTACTGAGTCCAAACACTTTATTTTACAGATGAGGAAATGAAGACCAAAAGAGGGTAATCCTAACACAATTCTAAGACCCAAGGTCACACAGGTACTAAATAGTAGAACTAGGATTTAAACTCAGGTCCCGTGATTCCAACTCCATTCCACTGCAACACATTAAATGAAGTCTAAGCTCATTATGGGTCAACAGTATGAAATACTGCCCAGAAAGCAAATGTTTGGGCTCACTTAAAAAAAACACAGTACCTCAGATTAGGGAAGTGAGAGTCCTGCTATTAATAATCCCCATTTTACAGATGAGGAAACTGAGGCTCATGTTAAGTGATTTTTTTTTTTCCTAGAGGCAGGATTTAAATTTAGTTCTTTCTAACTCCATGTTAGGAGTGCTGTCATTACCCCACTCAGTTAAAGGGCTGTCATGTGGAATAGAAATCAGATGTGATCTTCTCGGCCCCACCAGGACCAGAAGCAGTGGGTAAACGCTGCTGAGGCAGAGTTAGGCTCTATATAATGGTGGCAGCTACTGAACAGTGGAAAAGCATTGATTTAGAGTTGCAAGATCAGGGTTCAAATCCTGGTTCTACTCCCTTACTACCACTTGATTTCTCTAGGCCTCAGTTTCCTCATCCATAAAATGAAAGAAAAGAGAGGGTTAGGTTATCTCTGGGTTCCCTTTCCAGCTCGCAATCCTGCATTCTAAGGAAACATTTCCTAACAATGAGAGCTTTCCAAAAGTGGAATAAACTGTCTTGAAAAGTTCTGGATACCCATTCATAGGAAGTACTTGAGCAAAGACCATCTGTCAGTGGTGTTGTAGAGGGGATTTTTTTTCAGGTATGGAATGGATTAGCTGCTCTCAGAGGTTCCTTCCAACACAGAGACTCTATGATCCATCTGTGAATGAGGAGAATTTTTCCAAGTTTTTGGAGAGGCTCAGTCACTACTCTCTGGCTCTATTTACCATCACAGTGATTTTCCAAACCAAAACACTCATCCTGGGTCACCATTCCCTTATATGAGTTGTCTCCCCCCTACTAAAATGTAAATTCCTTGAGGTTCAGTCTCCTGTCACTTTTATATCTGCATCTCCAGTATTTGACACATTAAATCAATATTTATTGATTTCATCCATCCCTCTTGTCTAGCCAATCATTCATTCATTCAAGTGCCTGCTTTGTGCAAGGCACTGTTAGGTACTAGCAAGACAAAACAAATGAAACAGTATCAAAAAGAATCATGATAAAAGGAGATATATAAAAAGAATGTGAGATAATATAGGTGGACAGCCTGAGTGTTCAGGTGGTACTCTCAAGATATTAAAAGAACTAAAGGAAGGCATCCCCTAGTTGATCTTCTATAGGGGGCTGACTTATGAAAGGACATGAGTATGCACACTATGAAAAGGTGCTAAGAGGTTGCAATACACACCAAAGAGATCACAGAGCCATCTTTATATCTAAATATGCATTGCTATAACTAGCATTGCAGGCAGCTACATAGCTTAGTGGATAGAGCACTAGGCCTGAAGTCAGGAAGATCTGAGTTCAAATCAGGTTTCATACACTTACTAGCTGTGTGACCCTGGGCAAATCATTTAACCCTTTGTTTGCCTTAATCCACTACAGATGGAAATGGCAAACCACTCCAGTATCTTTGCCAAGAAAACCCCATGGACCATAGTGACGTGCTATGATCAACAGGGTCATGAAGAGTCAGAAACAACCAAGTAATAGCAATAACTAGTATTTCTAAAATCACATCAAAAAGAAATGGTAACAGTGATAGCATTGTTTTCTACTCATCTTAATATGAATATCTCCATTGAATATGTTATCTTTTTGTTTCAAATATTAAGGGAAATTCTTCTATTTTTCTATCTTTAATACTTTAAACATAAACAAATGCTGTATTTTTCAAAGGCCTTTTGAAATCTATTTGATCTTGATCATCACATGATTTATTATACTAATTTTTCCTAATATTAAATCATCTTTGCATTCCAGGTATCAATTGTACTTATTCACAATGGATGATTTATGTATAAAAAAATAAAGCTTGATTCTGTCTACATTTAACATACACATCAATATTCTTTTTCAAATGGACTATAATTTTCTTTCTTAGGCTTGGGGATAAAATAATCTTCATTTAATTCAAAAATTAGTATAGCATTGTTGTCAATATTCAGAAATAATCTATGTAGTATTAGGTATCACTTGTTCTTGTAGGTTTAGAAAAATTCACTCATGAATTGTCTGTTCCCAATACTTTTTTACAGTTTAACTCCTTAAATGCCTTTGAATGTTTTCCTTCTGAATTCAGTATAGGTTTATCCATTTAATGTTTTGTCCACTTGGATATTTTATTGTAGATATAAATCCATTTCTTTTCTATTCCCCACTTGGTTAGCATAAAGTTGTGTGTAACAGTCTTTAAGAATTTTCTTAGTGTTTTGAAATTTTGGTGTAGTGTCCCATTATTCATTTTCTGTTTTGGGAATTTGACTTTTCTCTTCTTAAAAAATTCCTTTTGCTAATTGTGTGTTGATTCTATTGATCTTCTAAAAAAGTCAGCTTAGTTTTATTTACAATTTCAACTGTTCTCTTGGTTTTCATTTTATTAATTTTCCTTTCCCTGCTTTACTGTAGCATATTGCTTTATTATTTTTCTAAGTTCCTTAAATTTAGATTCATCTAGTTAAGTTTCTTTTTTTTCTCTCATTAACATGAATACTGCCTACTATAACTTTGCTTCTAAGTGCCGCTTTATATCCCAAAGAATTTGACATGTATCTTTTGGGCAATTTGTTATTGTTCTTTTCACCCAGATATTATTCAGTAAATTTTTTAAAAATTCTGACATAAAATTGTAACTTTTACTCATATTATCATCACTTACATAATTATATTAATAAATATACTAAATAAAATTTCTGCCATTCTAAATTTACCTAAGATTTCCCTATTACCAAACAAATGGCTAATTTCTATGAATATCCCATGTATTCCAAAAAAAAGTATAGTCCTTGCTTTCCTCATCAAGTTTCCCCTACATGTCCATTACATCTAATTTGTTCCGCCACACTCTGGGCAAGTCTATAACTTTTTTTAACTGATATTTTTGTTTGATTTAACAGTTCCGATAACAGGGTGTTGAAATCTTGCTATTATCAATTTCTAGCGATTCCTTATTACAAGACTGTAAGATTTAACTTTTATAACTAGCTGCATATAGATTTAAAATGTATATGTTCTAATTTTTAATAACATCTTTAAACAAGATATTATTTTCTTCTTTATCTCTTGGTACCTTCTGATTTTATTTTATTCAATAATCATTAGTGCCACTTGTGATTTTTAATATTACATGAAGTATAACCTGTAGCCAACCCTCCACTCCCTTAGATTCTGGCCTGACATAGAACAGGTCTGATCTTGGGGACTAACCTAAGTGGGGCATTTTTTATTTGGAGTTCACGGCTGACACCTGTAGTTTATCCTAGGACAGTCTCCAAATATAGTTTAGTCATTGCTTTTGTCTCAGTTTCTACATGTGGACAAATAGGGTCCCCAGCTCCCACAGATTTCATTCAAAGTAACAGAGATACAAACTGAGTATGTGACAGCCTTTATTTCACCCCACAGAAAATGCAAAAGATTCAAAGGACTCATAGGAACTCATAACAGATAGAGAAAACACATAAAGCATTCAAATATTCCATAACCCACCCACCCCCTCACTCCAGAAGGCAGTCACATTTGGGGGCTGTGCAATAAAGAATACAGCCCTATACTGTCTGAACCATTTTCTCTAACACAGGAAGGGATGACAAAGGCCATGTCTCCTACTTTCCCCAAATCCTGGGTCCCTGCTCTTCCACTCTCAAGCACCACATGAGTGATCCTCTTCTTTTTTCTAGGATGCTGTTCAGGAACATTTTCCATTAAGTTCTCATTCAGGCTGGGTGGGCAACCATGTCTGTTCCCGACATGTGCTTTTACAAGAATTTGATATGCCCCAGCTGCTGCTTCCCTATCATTCTGGAAGAGTTCACTATCCATAACTCTTCTCTCAGACTATGCAGACAAGCACATAGCTGCCCCTGCCAAGTGCTTCTGTAGTAACTCAAATCTCCGGTCTTAACCTGTGCTCTGAAAGCAGTTGCCAAGCCCATGCAGCCATGTCCTTCTGCCTCAAGGAAGAAGCTATTACTAATTTCTAAAGGGAGAAACTGCGAATGTACAGGCTTCTTTCCTCCCCATAGCAGAGATCTATTCTAAAATACTATGGTATATCATCTGAAAAAAAGGAAATGGCAGGTGAAAAGAGCTTGAGGGTAATCTGTCCTTCTTTCATAAGCTGAAGTAAAGGGGTGAGTGCTCTGACATGAGTACATCCTCCTGAGTCTAGGCTAGTCAATCATCTTGGAGGCAGCCCTGGTCCTAGAAATCCAGTAAGGATTTGTCTTCGTCCTTTCCACCAAGCATCATCGGACATGCCTCCACACTCTATTGAGAGGTGCTTTCCTGACCACAGATAAAAGATTTATGCCCTATAGCTATATCAACTCAATTGAGAAAGTCCCCAATCAATGCCTCTTATAGTAGCGTAATAAAATTTAACCTATCCTTTCAATATAAATCTATGTATTTTTTTGCATAAAAATGACATTATCGAATTCACTTTTTTATCCTTTTTTCTTTGAGTTTAAACCACTTCCATTTAATATTACAATTACTAAATTCCATTTTAAGCATTCTTTGATAAATAGTTGCTTTCTCAAAAGAGAATATGAACTGTCATGTTTTACAATTTCAGTTCTTAAACCAACCTTAACAAAGCAACACTGAATAGAATTCCTGTACTTTATCCTATTAACTTCATGATTAACCTGGACTCCTTTTCTTCCTTTGTCAAAGACAGAAGCTTCACCTTAGAATGGCTATGATACTGTCTTCCCTATACACATACCCCCACCCTCTTTCAGCTTTCTTTTATTTGTTTTTGGCAAGTCCTTCTATAACTTTCAGTAATTTAGCTACCATAATACTGTAGTTATCTTTATCCTCCTATGGCAGCCACTGTTATCTCACTGTATATGTTATTGTAGGTATTTATCACTTCAACTTTGATCTGTTTCTTTATCCCTTCAAATAGCTTTTTTTTTTTCAATTTATTTCTGGGTGTTCTCTTGTTCTCACGAGCATGGATCACAGTGATTGGAGATGTCAGTAGGAAATAGATGCAGAGGTCACCAGCTTCACCAGCCCCCAGGTGATCCTTTTTCAATCCTGTCCTAGAGTCAAGAGCAACCAGAGGCATAATGGGGGCTGAAAAAACTTCTGCACTCCAGCTTCCTTACAGTTTTGCTAGGTGAATTCCCCAGAATGAATTTAGAGCACCCAAGCTCTTGACTAGGAATATGACAGAAGATAAAAGGAATTCCCAACTGCAGCTCAGATAAGAGTTTAGACTGTAGGACCCCTGCAGGAGAGAAGCAATTCAAAGGATGCATTTTAAAATGCCTAAGGACTACTCTAGATGGCCGAGTGTGATACCCTAGGGTCTACAGGACAAAGGATTAAAGATAGTCTTTGGGTATTTTAAAGTCTGTCCCTTGAACTCTTTTACTGCTGCTGGAATCCCTCAGTCTCAATTCTTATCTGAGCAGTGGTTGGAAATTCCTTTTTATCTTCTCCCATATTCCTTGTTTCAGAAGGATGGGTGCTTTTCAAATCAATCTGCAGAATTCACCTAGCAAAACTGCAAGGGAGATGAGATGAGGAAATTGTTTTCAATCTTCATAACACCTCTGGTTGATGGGAATTTTTGGAACAAGAGAACACCCATTAATAAAGAAGAAACCAAGAAGCCACGTGACAGCTGCAATCCAACATCTAGTTAGTAAAAGACAGCAGTAACAGAAATGCTCAGCAGAGTAGAAAAACCCAGCAGAGAGCAGAAAAACCCAGCAGAGAGCAGCACAGCCAAAAGAACAGGGAAGGCAAACAGAACAGGGCACCAAGGACTCCGACTCATAGAGAAAGATGTTCGTTCACTTGCTAGCATGACTGGAGGTCACTGGTGGCTCAGCAGCACTGAAGGCATAACCCCAGTTACGCATGTGCTCTACGCACACATGTCCTCTATAGAGGCCCCTACGTATGTGTTCTCTGGCCATAAGCATTCCTGGAAGAGATGGTATCTCTGAGTACATAGGAGGAATCATTTTTTGTCACTTTTTGCTATGCTGTTAAATTATTTTCCTTGTCATTGTCCTCCAGGCCCCCCAATAATGTTGAGGTCATTCCTCCTTGATCTGTCCCCCAAGTTTATCAGGTGGAGATATGCTGTTCCCAAATCTGTTTTTTCCCAGTTCAATTAGATTCTGAGTATATCCTTCAGCTTCCAACAGTGTCAACTATCTGTACGCTGTATTCTCTGGACAAAATCTACTCTTAATTTGATTGATAATTTTGAGTTTCTATTATGTTCTCTCTTTTGATGAGTTTTGTCATCATTTCCTCCCAAGATTTTTTTTAAACATCATTCAATTCTAACTTTATTGGGGTAAGGGAAGGGAATAAGCGTTTATTAAGCACCTGTACATGCCAGTGCCTTTTTACAACTTTTTACAAATCTTGTCTCATTTGAGCCTCACAACAACCCTACAATGCAGGTGGTTCTAGTTCCTCCTGGGATTTTTTTTTTTTACTGGATACTACTTTTAAGACCCATCATTGCTTTCTTGCAATTTTACCTTTCTTAAATAAATGTAATGTGTTATTATACCTAATCGGTTTATTGTGAGGATGAAATGAGATTATGCAAAACATCTTATAAAACTTAATGATACATATATATGTGTATATATATATTTTATATAGATAGATAGATATAGATAGATAGATAGATAGATAGATAGATAGATAGATAGATAGATAGATAGATAGATACAGTGTTATATCTATCTGGATTTCCTGGGATGTTTTCCTTTACCACAGGCTACACGACGGAGCATCTACAGAGTTGGGGTGGAAGAAGGAAGATTTTGGTTCAAATGCCACCTTATCAGCTGTGTTACTTGGGAAAAGGTATTTAACCTCTTGGTGCCTCAGGCAGCCTTCTAAGACCTTATAATTTAAAAGAGATACAATCTGTGTCAACAGATTTCCCACAAAAGCACAGATCTTTGATATTTACTTTTCTTCTCAAGTCAAAAAGCATTTACTAAGTGCTTATACTATGTGCCAAGCACTCTGCTAAGCTCTAGAGAGACAAAGGGGTGGGGTGGAGGGTTGGGGGAGAGAGTTAAGAAAGATTAAAAAGGGTGGGGGGGAGGGAACAGTCTCTGATCTCCAGGAGCTCAGAGTTTAATGGTGGCAACAACAGACTGGAAAGGGGAGAAATTAAATTCAAGGAGACTAATTCGGAGGTTATTATAATATTCCAGAAAACAACAGTAACTACAAGATAAAGACAGTATAACGTGGAGGCAAACTTAGAGGGAAAACATTAGCATGAAGGGTTACAGGGAAAGGTTTCTTGCAGAAGGTGAGATTTTAGATGATACCTAACTCTGTAACAATTTAAAACAGTATCAGGGCTCTTCTTCAGTCTGATCAGTCTTCTTTTTGTGTGTGTTTTAATTTTGCTCATTGAATTTTTAGCAATGCTGTTTCTTTTCAAAGCTTTTATGGGATGGCTTTCTTGGGGCTAAAAGAGCCTTATGCATTAGGAGAAATTCTTTGTCCTATATTCCCAGAGGACTATTCATGGGCCCATGGTGTGGTGGTATCAGCAGGTTAAGACTGCTGAAGAATCACCAGGGCTGGGAACAAGCAGAAACAAAAACAGATATGAGGGTGAGAGGGGAGGTGGAAACTGCAAAGTTACAGTGGAATGGAGAGACTATGTGGAAGAAAGTGGTCATCACATCCTGCGACACTGGACACAACATTAACTGTAGCTCTCTAAAGGCAACAGAAAAGGATTCAGGCATTTCCCAGTAGGTTGTGAGAGACTTAAGAAAAGATATCAAACAGGAAGATAGCACCAGTCTCTAATGTTTGGGGACATGAATTTAAAATGACTCCTTTTTCTACTGTGCTTGGGAATCAGAGTGGCAGCTAGGTGGCCTTAGTAGATGGAATACCAGGCCTGGAGTCAGGAAGACCTGAATTCCAATATGGCCTCAGATACTTACTAGCTGTGTGGGCAAGTCACTTAACCCTGTTTGCCTCAGCTTACTCACCTGTAAAATGAGCTGGAGAAAAAAATGGCAAACCATTCCAGTATCTTTGCCAAGAAAACCCCAGATGGGGTCACAGAGTATCAGACATGACTGAACAACAAAGGAAATCAGAGGGATTAAAGCAAAATTAGGTTATTTCCTAGAGTTGCACCCCTTTACGTATGAATACAATTTACTACCTAATTCCCTTCCTTGACAGTAATGTTGCTTTATGTCTTAATTAAAATGCCTTAACAATAATCACACTGTCTAACAAGAGAAAGCAAGTGTGCACTGTATTGGATAAGGGCTCAGGTCAAGTACTGAATAGTTGATTAGCCCAACTGGCAAAGAGGGACTTCAGCACAGCATTACATACAGGGTTATTACAGATTTTGAGATGGATCTTGAGAAGCCTGCACCTCACTTTCAACCCTTAAACTCAAGCATCTTCCTCGAAGTTACCTGTTGTCCCTAAGCATCATGTAAATTCACTATGTGACTGAAGTGGGGACTAACACAGCCGCAGTGTCTAGAACACAGTAGGAACTCAATAAATGCTTATTGACTAATAGATGTCCCCATGGTTGAAATAATGCAACTATGATATTCCTAAAGCAATTAAAGAAAAAATCATAATACCTCTTAATATTGCCCTTGGGGAAAAAATGCAACCTTCAGATAAAGGTTAGTAAAAACTGCCAGACATTTATATAAAAAAGTATACTACTTACCTAAATTATGCATATATATTCCTGAAATGTTTTCTTTTGTTAATTTTCAAATAAGGAAAATCCCTTACTTCCTGCTCTTTAAAGTGGAATGTCATGTTTCATTAATAGAGTAAAGCAACCTCTTTTATGTAGTTAATATCAACTTGAGAAAAGTCTGAATTTTCCTACTGAATATTTTCAAAGCTATAATCATTATTCAACCGTAGACACAAGCATATTTTATGCCCCTACCCAGATTCTTTCCTTCCTATTGGTGATCTGCCTCTTCAGGCTTACTCTGCTCCAGATAGTATCTTATAATAAACAAAACAAAATATTGAACTGTTTACCAGACGCATGAACAGACAAGTGATCTAACTACTAAGTCAACTGGGAATACCAATCCTCGGATCTAGTTGTCTCATAGGCTGTAAGGATTAAATGAGATGATGAAATCATAGCTACAGAGCTGGACTATCTAGTTCAACTGCCTCCTTTAACAGATGAATAAACTGAGGCCCAGAGAGGTGAAATTACTTGGCTAGGAATGGTAATTAGTGAAAATAATTAGTGAAAGTAATTAGTGGCAGAGACAGGATTTGAAACTAAATCTTCTGACTCCAGATCCAAGGCTTTTCCCACTAAGCTACATGGCCTCAGCTATAATCTATATAAAAAGCTCTTTATAACTTTATATAACTCTACATAAATATAAGCTGCTTTTATTCCTGTTATTCCAAGCTGGGCGTTTGTCCATCAGTGTTTCCAGATCTCTCACCTTTTTGAAATACTATGCCTAACTTTCAGCTTGAAACCTGACTCAGCTCTCCGACGATCTTTACCTCAGTTTCTATTTACTGCCTCTGTTCCACTGCAAACCCTGGTGTCCTACGGAGGAGAAACAGATCTGACCTTGGAATCAAGACAGACCTAAATTTGGATTCTGCCTCTTATGCTTACTAGTTATGTGACTATGGACTAAATCACTTAGCTTTACTAAGCTTCACTTTCCTCATCTGTAAAATGGAGACATAATGCTGTAGTAATGACTTCTTTGGAGATGTTGTCAAGATAAGATGAGATGCTGTTTGTTTGTACACCTTGAAGTGCTAATTATTGGGCAATATTGGTGATTATCTCTATGATTCCATCTGCTGCCAGTTTACCTTACTTTGATTTTTTTTTTGTGGGAATTGGGTTTAAGTGACTTACCCAGGGTCATACAGCTAATAAATGTCTAAGGCTGGATTTTAACTCTGACCCTCCTGACTCCAGGGCCAGTGTTCTATCCACTACCCCACCTACCTGCCTCCCTGACTTTGATTCTTGTTTATTCCTCTGTCAGTTTCTTTTTTGGTATACTTGACCCTGAACTTTATCTGGCAAATGATTAAACCAAATAGAGTGGCTTAGGCTAGGAGCAGTTTTGTGCTGTACGTATAGAGTGAATCTGGGAGACCACATGCAGGTCTCACCTCTGACACAAATTGATTGTGTGACTCTGGCCAAGTTCCCTTAGCACATCAGTGCCCCCTAGATCTCCCTAAGACTAAAAGTTTGGGGCGGGTGTTGATCTGTATTAATAGAGGGGTTTCCTCACTGGCAGTTCTTTTCAAACATGCAGACCCTGGGCATCACACAGACTACACCACTCCTAAGTGTGGCAGGAACCAGATTAAAATGAAACTGGGAAATATTTAACAAAATAAATAAAAATACAATAAAATATAGATAATAGTGATATGTAGTTTTCTAAGTCGATATGCAACCCCTCTCTCTTTTTGAGTTTGACACCACCGCTGGACACCAATGAAATTAAAAGTTCCCCTCCCTCCTAATAAATAGCCACTTAACAGAAAACACCCAAGTTCTTTCTCCTAACACTAGGTCCCAAAAGATGAGAGAAGGACTAAGACAAGGGTTCCTTGGACAGATTTTAGGAGGTCTATGAATTTGGATATGAAAAAAAATACATCATTATTCTTTCACTAACTTCTAAGTGAAATATATCATTTCCTTTGATTGTGAATGTAGGCAACAAATCATTAGTCTGAGAAAGGGTCCACAGGCTTCACTAGAGTGCCAAAAGAGTCCAGGACAAAAAAGGAGACAAACTGGACTAAGAGAAACAACCAGAACATGAAAGGGGGATATTTGAAAATTTTTAGGTTCTGGTGCCAAACTCAACACTCACTAGCTTCATGAGCTTAGCTAATCCTTCTCAGTTTCTAGGAAGGAGATTAAAGTAAATTATCTCAAAAGTCCTTCATACTATAAAAATCTATTACACCATATCCTAAGAGAGATATGTAATTGTTATTGGAGAGATGTAATAAACTTTGGAGGGAGAAAAAGAATTGAAATAAGAAACTGGACACAAAGAAAACTGCAGAACTTGAAAGCATTGGGAAGGACTTTTGTCTATTGCAAAGGCAAGGTTTGCTGTGGGGTTGGAGGGGTGTCAGTGGGGAATGACAGGGACAAAATTTTTAATAAGAGCATCAATAAAAAAAAATTTAAACAAACTAGGCCAGGACCTTATAGAGGAAAATAAATTCTAATAAGATATACTGACCCCTGGATAATGAGAACAAAACAAAGAAGAGGAGACAGGCTGGGGGAGAGATAACAGGCAAGGACAAAGATGAATAAGTTAGCATACAGTTTTTGAGGAAGAAAATAAGCTTTGAGAAGGTCTCTATAAAGGGAATCAGCCCAGGAGGGACAGAATGCTCAAGAATTAATTAAATTATGAAAACATAAAGAAAAACAGTTTTCATAAGGAACATGGGGTCTTGACTAAAGAGACTCATTCGGAAGCACAGAGAAATCACTAACAAAATTAGTTTTAAAAAAAATAATTTTATTAATATCTTTTGTCTTTACATGACCTATGTATCCCAATGTATTCTTCTTTCCCACCCTATTCCCAGAAAGCCTTCCTTTATAACAAAGAATTTTTCTTCCAGCTGTTAAATTAGCCAACACATCATAAAAAATCTGCCATCACATGTGGGGGGGGGGACATATCCATAGATTCTGACCTCTCCAAAGAAGCAAGAAAGGTGCCTTCTCTGAAGACAAGCTTGGTCATTACAATTTCACAGGGATTCCATTTGGATTGTTTTGTCCTATTCTTTCCATTTACATTGTTGTGGTCATTGTATGTAATGCTTTCCAGACTCTGTTCACTTGGCATCTGTTCATTTAAGTTTCTATGCTTCTCTGTATACATTATAATCATTGTTTCCTGTTGCACATTAATATTCTATTTTATTCATGTACCACAACTGGTTTTGCTATTCTCCAACCAACTCAGATTTTTAAAAGTCATGTAAAGAAGAAAAAAAGGCAACAGAAGATAAATACAAAAGCATGGTACTCTCCTGTCACGGTAGTGTCACGAGAGCTAAAGCTCAATTGGGGAAATATGGGGTGATGGGACTACTACTCAGAAAGGATAGGATGATGATAATAGGACAGAGAGAAGGCAGATCTGCTCATATTTTATTTTGCTTCTGTGTTTGTTGCCTAAGAGAATGATCCTTGGACTGAAAAGGACAGAACAGAAACACTTAATAAGAGTTGAAAGCCCAGATAAGTAGAAAGCACTTACTGTCCTTGAGTCCAAAATGCCAGTCCCAGAAGAATAAAATCCCAGGGTACTGAAAAAACTGATTAATGTGAGTATTGAGTCTTTTTGAAAGATCATGGAGAAGGACTGAAGAAGAGGAAATGCTGCTCTGATTTTCCAAAGAGGGAAGAGAACAGAATCTTCAAACTATAGTCTAGTGAGATTGACTTCATTTCCTGGCAAAATTCTAGAACATTCATTAAAGGGATACTTAATAACCTAGAAAAAGAAATGGTGTTCCAAAAGAGCTAATAGGACTTCCTCAAGAACAGATCATGTACCCATCAGCTGGGGAATGGCTGAACAAGTTGTGGTACATGAATGTAATGAAATACTTTTGTCCTGTAAGAAATGATGAGCAGGCCAACTTCAGAAAAACCTGGAAAGACTTATATGAACTGACTGAAGTGAGCAGAACACTGTACACAGTAACAGTCACATTGTGTGGTGACGAAGTTTGACAGACATCTCTTCTTAGCAATGCAAAGATCTAAGACAACTCCAAGAGACTCATGATAGAAAATGCTGTCCACATCCAGAAAAAGAACTGTGGAGTCTGAATGCAGACCAAAGCATATTATTTGTGCTCTCTCTCTCTCTCTCTTTTTTTTTTTTTTGGTTTCTCACTTCTCGTGGTTTCTCCCTTGGTTCTAATTCTTCTTAACAACATGCCTAATGTGAAAATAGGTTTAATATGAACGTATATATTGAGCTTATATCAATTTACAGATGCTGTCTTGAGGTGGGGGGAGGGGAGAGATGGCGGAGAAAATTTGGAACTCAATCTTATGGAAATGAATGTTGAAAACTAAAAATAAATGTATTTAAAAAAAAGAACACATCATGACAGACTAACTTTTTTGACAGGTTTTTCAGACTGGTAGAGATCAGTGGAAATACTGTACATAAAATTTACTAGTTCAGACACTTTCAGTCATTCCCAACTCTTTGTGACCCCACTTGGGGTTATCTTTGCAAAGATACTGGAGTGATTTGCCATGTCTTTCTCCAGCTCATTTTACAGATGAGGAAACTGAAGCAAACAGGATTAAGTGACTTGCTCAGGATCACAAAGCTAGTAAGTATCTAAGGCCAGATTTGCACTCAGAAAGATGAGTCTTCCTGACTAGCATTCTATCCACTATGCCACTTTCAAAGCAGCTGACTAAACCTTTCATGCTATTCTTATGGACAAGATGGAGAAATGTGGCTTCTGATGCTAGTTTGCAAAACAGGAACTGGTTAAATGGTTGGACATAACGACTAGTCATTAATGGCTGGATATCAGCTTAAAGGTTCTCCAGTTAAGTGCCTCGACGATCAGTACTTTGCCCTGGGTTGCTCAACATTTTTATCAATGACTTCGATAAAGAATAAATGGAATATTTATCAAACTTATAGACAACATAAAACTAGGAGAAATAAGTTAACACATTGCATAGCAGTCAGAATCTGAAAAGGTTTGAACCAAGCCAGAACACTGGGCCAGATTAAGGGGATAAAACTGAATAGGAACAAATGTAAATTCTGACATTTGGGTTCAAATACTCACCTTCACAAGCATATGGGGGGGGGGGCAGACATGATTAGTCTGCAGTTCATCTAAAAAAATGGTGTGGAAAATGTTAGTAGACTCTAAGTCTAATGAGTCAACAATGTGATATAGTAGCCAAAAATGCTAACATGATCTTAGGCTTTATGAAAAGAGACTTAAAAACAACCAGAAATTACAAAGTATTAGCCCCACTTTACTCTGTTTTGTTTGTTTGTCTGTTTTGTTTTTGGCTAGGCAATGGGGTTAAGTAACTTGCCGGAAGCCACACAGATAGTGAATGTTACGTGTCTGAGGCCGCATTTGAACTCAGGTTCTCCTGACTCCAGGGCTGGTGCTCTATATACTGATCCACCTAGCTACCCCTGACCCCACTTTACTCTGGCCTGTTTAGATCATGTCTGGTATACTGAATTCCTTTCTGGATGCCATATTTTAGAGAAGACATTGAAACTGAAAGAGGACAACCAGGATTGTAAAAGGCTTGAGATCATACCATGTAAGAATCACTTAAAGAAACAGGCAGAGGGGCAGCTAGGTGGCAAAGCAGATAGAGCACCGGCCCTCAAGTCAGGAGTACCTGAGTTCAAATCCGGCCTCAGACCAAACACCTGACACATACTAGCTGCTGTGTGACCCTGGGCAAGTCACTTAATCCCAACAGCCTAAAAAAAAAGAAAGAAACAGGCAGAGTTTAACCTGGAGAAGAAAAAACAAGGAAGAGACATAACAGCTATCTTCCAAGTATTTGAAGGTCCATAACACAGACCTGTCCTTGCTTGGCTCAGAGAACAAAACTAGAAGTAATTTAAATCACAAAAAAAGGGAAAATTTAGGCTAGATAAAGGGAAAAACTCCATAACAATTAAGAGTTCTCTAAAAGGGCACTGAGCTGCCATGGGAGGTAACGAGTTCCCCCCTCTTGGTTCACACACATTAGACTAGATTGCTGGCCTCTGACGTCCCTTCCAAATCTGAGATTTGAGGCTTCTGTGATCTTGAAAAGAGAAAAGGTTCTCAGAAAGAAGTCCAGGTCTTGGAACAGAAAACTAGCCCCTAGGAGATGTGAGAGGTATGCACATCTCAAGGGAAGAAACTAATACCTGAACTAAGAAAATGGAACACATCCAGGAAAAAAAAAATTAACCCGGAAAGAGAAGCCAGGATAGGGAAGTGCTAGAAAGAGTGTTCCCTAAAAAGACAGGAAAAGTGCTTGATGTGGTAAATTAGTAGAAGTAAAGACCATTTAAAAGGCTAGAAGAGGTCCTAATTGATTAAATAGTTTAAGAGACTGGACAAAGGCTTGAAAGGAGGTGCCCAGAGAAGCAGCCAAAATGAAGAGAGAGGACTAGGTTGTAAAAGAGATATTCATTCCTTAAGAAGAAAAGACCAAGAGGTGAGCCCCGACCCTCTCCAACATCCTCAGTTTTCCTCCTCAATCCTCTGTAAAATGGACTAGAGCTATTTTTACAAATAATACTTGTGGATTTGACCAGCTGGGGAAATATGGGGAAGTACTGAGCCAAACCTTGAAAAATGGCTAAGGTATGGATAGGAAGAGAAAGTCATGGCCATTCCATGAAGGGAGGATACCATGAGCACACACTTTGACTATTTTCAGGGATTATATTTTGAGGAATGGTTTGCTGAGGGTGTCAACAAAACATACCAATTAAAAAATGTAAATAAAATAAATTGGACTAGATGATCTATAAGGTGTATTCCCACTAAAAAAAAAAGTTTTATGACAGGAAAAAAAGTGCTCCATCCTAGCCTCCCATCCATTAGAGTAGACATCACCAAACTTTTTTGATTGTACAACTCTATCAATAAAAACAGTTTAATATGCACCAACATATACATCTTTATACACTGAATTCATGTGCTACTTTATTAACATATTACCTACATTATAAATACTTAAAAGGATAAGGCAAATATGAAACAAACATTTTAAATTAATTTATCTCATCAACAATACCAAAACTCTCTATAAAATATTAGTACTAATATGTTTATGTGAACAATGTGCTTGTATATGCTTCATTGTTTTTTAAAATCTTGGCTTAACATTGAGATACAATAATTTGAACATCTGGTTCTAAGTTTGGTTTCTTTCAGTACTGGATTTCAATGGCTGGAAAAAGGTTCACATATCACCAGAACAGACAAAATATTATTTTTTAAGGTAAGTGGGTTATTGGCAGGTAAAAAGATATTGTTTTATTCTACATCTCATTAAACTCAGAAGCTTTCCTCTCTAGTCTTAAAAAAAATTACAATTCAAACAAAAAAGTCATTAGGTCCTAAAAGTGTCACTTCCCATATGAAGTCTTTCTAGATTTCCTGTCCTGAGTTGTTAATATTTCTGCCTCCAGCCTCCTCCATCCCATATTACTCCATATTTATTTTGCATGTATTTCCTATCTGCGTGTATGTGTGTTTTGTTTCCCTGCAGGGTAATTAAAGCTCCTTGACAGAAAGCATTATTCAGTTTTTTGTCTTAGTAGTTATAGCACTTGGTACACACCAGGTGTTTCATAAGTGCCTGTTGAATGGAAAGATCTGTCTTTGTAAATCCCTTTCTCTATTGCACACAGCTCTTACCTGCTTTCTTGTATTGGCAAACAAATAACAATGAACAGCAGGGAATAAAAAGTTTCCACCCTTTTTCTCATAAAAGGCATTACTATGAAAGATCACACCAATAGGGCCAAATAAGCAAAAACACATCTTAGCAAAAACACATCTTGGCCTAGGCTCTGCTGCCTACAGTTTCTACTGGCTGAATTTGACACTTTTCAGCTCACTGAGTTAATGACCATTCCACAACCTAAACAGGCCCCTATAGTTCCCACCAGGAGCAGAAAACAACTGCATTTTACGGCTATCCCAGGATTCCCTTCCACCCACCCACCCACACACACACACTCACACATACACCCCTCTTTTAACTTTCAAAGCAGGCAAAAAGTTCACCGCAGGATCAGTACAGAACTAAAAAACAAGTAGGGGCTGGGGGAGTAAAGGAGGGAGTTAGGAGCCAGAGAGACAGGGGAGAGGAGGAAGAAAAGGAGAGGAAATGGAAAAGGAGTCTTTAATGACCAGGGGAGGGTGGAATAAGGAAAAACCAGGGTGTCACACCATAGCTTATCTCCAGAACTTTCAAACAATCCTCCCAGCCCTCAAATGATCCACACCTCCTTAGCATTTTGCCATCTGTTTCCCAGTCAAACGATTTACTGTGTTTCCCCTCCCTGAGGTCACGATACAGCCCAGCCCAACCCAACCCTTGCAGAAGCATCCCAGAAGGCCCCAAGTCTCTAGGGACTTCATGGGGAAGGTGGGAATAGGAAAGGGAATGAGAAGAGAGAGAAGAATGTGGGGCCTAAGGCCCTAGGCCAGGATTGCAAACAGGACACTATCACTTTGTTATTAAGGAGGTGGGGCAATAAGGCTAACTTACCAGAATGATCCAGAGTGGCTGGCTGCCCAGTTAGGGAGACTTCTTCCTAGCAGTTCAAACTATCCCTGGCTCCTGAGCATGCTCAGTCCCCCACTCTAAGTTACTGAGGTGTTACAAAGTATTTCACAGTACTTTTAGTTTTTGCAAGGAGGAAGGTCAACATGGCATGTGACCCATCATCTGACAGACCCAGTAATGGTGCCAGTGTCAATCAGTAAACATTAGTCATGCTTAATTAATTTTTAGGTTAAAAATATAAATTAAAGTTCTAATATTTTCTTCCTGCCACCCCCATGCGTCATCCTGCATATATTCCACCTCGAACCTTGCACTACAGAACAGATCCTTAGGCCTAGCTCGGAGAAGTGCAGTAGGATCTTCAGGGAAAGAGTCACGTGATAGAGAAAGGTATTCAATGGAAGTTCTGAATGATTATTCCTGGACAGAGACGGATAATAATAGACAGTAATCCCTTTGAAGGGATAAAAGGAGGTGGAAAGGAACTGAGGTATTTTTCCTTTCGGCCCCAGACCCTTTGGCTTTCCTCCAATCATCTGCTCTATCTCTCCATAAACCTTAACCAACTTAGGACTTCAGTCAAACTGTTGCAAAACGTATGTCTCTCCTTGGCCATCATCCCGCATATATATGTAGTACATCTCCCTCATTTTTGTTAATGTTATTATTATTACTGTTTTTATGTTACCACTTGACCCAAGGCCATAAAGTCTTCATTGTACAAGAATGTATGGGGGAGGGGGGAAGAGGGCAAATGGGTGAACTGAACCAACTGAAGGACAGGCGGTTGATTAGTCAAGAATACAAACAGGTTTGTGGAATGGTTGAAATTCCAGTTTATGTAAGGGTAGAGGGACAGAGCTATCCCTACATGAGCAGATATCAGGAAAAGTGATGAAAAGAGTAGCTGGAGGACCAAAGACTTCTCCCTTCCTGGGAAGGGTACCCAGAAGGTCAGGAGGGGCTAATCCAGCTGAGGAAAGCACTATGTTTATATTTCACAGATTTAAAGGACATAGGTAATTCAGTCAAGCACAGCAACATCTATTAGAGTTATGTGTGTGTATATATATGTGTGTGTGTATAATATATACGTGTGTGTATACACACATACAGACACACATATATATAAACAAAAACACAGTACATAAAAACCTTGTTAGGACTCAAGCATATGACTCCAGTCATTGTATATAGCTACAATGCTACCCCAAGCTCTAGCTAAACTCAGATGTGAGAGGAAGGAGCCTGTTCTATTCCTCTTCGTAGAGCAAAGTGGAAAGAAATTTTTCAATGATTGGAAAGGACCTACTGAGAGAGAATTTTCGCAGACTTTACAATTCAGCCAAGATGCCACATCCTCCATGATGTTCCCAAGAGAAAATGGTCTCTCCCTCTTCATACTGATCATCAAGCTTTTCCTGGCTCTCTCCCATCCCCTTCTACCTGTCATATCTCTCACTATTACACCATAAGCTCCTTAAAAGCAACAGTTGTGTTATTTTCCAATTTTGTATCTTAAGCATCTAGCACAGTGCCTCACATATACTAGACAATAAATGCTTATTGAATGAATTAAGCATAGGCTCTTGCTTGTGCTTAAGAAAATACAGGAAATAACAGGACCTTACTGGCAAATGCCTGTAGTCCCTGATGCTAGGAAGTAGGAAGGCCAAGGCTGATGATCCCTTGAGTTCAGAAGTTCTGAGCAGCTAAAGGGCTAAAGCCAACTGAGTGCACTAAGTCTGGTACCAATATAGTGAATACCCTGGTGAGTGGGAAGGCTAACAGCCTGCCTCAGGAGAGGTGAACCTGTCCAGGTTAGGGGAAATTGGGCACATTAAAGATTCTATGCCACTTAATATTAGAATCAATCTCACAAGTGGGTGCTGCACTTCCAGCATGAGTGAGATAGGGAGACCCAGTCTTAATATATGGTGACTAGGTGGATTTGTTCCCTCTTCATTAATTAAGGGAAGACAGAGTCATACAAGGGTGAGGCCCTAGGTTCAAATTCTGCCTCTATTGCTTATTCCCTATGTGACCTTAAATAAATCACTTAACTTGCCTAAGCCTTAGTTTCCTTATCTGTAAAATGGGGAGGAGAGAAGTTGGACTAGATATCCTCTGAGTTCCCTTCTAGCCCTAAACCACTGATTCTATAAAAGAGAAAAAGAAAGAAGAAAGCATAAAACAGAGAGCCAGAGGGATAGGCAGGTTATCCCAGGCAACCGGGGAAAATAACATTTTTGGCTAGGAGAAAAGCTGGAAGGTCTGTGATGGCAAACAAGCATGCCTTAACAAGAACTGAGGCTCAACTACCTGATGGGAATTTTGATACAAAGCTAAATATATTAATTATAGGATCTCCTCTCCTCCCTTTCTTCCTCCTCCTCCTCCTTCGAACCTAGGAAAACCTAAGTTTAAGAAAGCAATGAAAGGTTAAAGCTCTGGGGTCAAAGGCAAGGTTTCTTAGTCTCATTCCAGGAGAAAAGGCTTCCTGACGTCCCATGAAGGTGACTGGTTTGGTATGGTGTAAGGATCAAGGGCCCATGTAGCTGACAACAGGATGCCAGCTGCTAAAAAAAAATGAGCAGTCAACTTAGAAGGTTTTGATTTTGGATTTAGGTTTTTTTAAAATATATCCTGTGGTTTGTACATGTTTGAGATATCCTACCACCCATCTACTGGAAGTACACCTAAATTACAGAGGGCAAATTTTTTGTGCAAACAATAAACACTTTCGTATAAAGGTTCATAACCCCCAACATAGGCATACCCCAAAGAATAGAAAAGGAATCACAAGGTCTTATAAAGGATGAAGCTGTTGACTATATGTATTTGTTACAATGGTTTTGTTCTTCTTTTGTTTTTTCAATAGGGGGAGGAAGTGGGAGGGAAAGAAAATAGATTTTTGTTCATTGAAAAATAAAAAATTTTAAAGGACGAAGTTCTTACCGATTTTATGACACACTCTATCCAGCTCTTTGATGTAATTCTGTGCCTGAGACCTCAAATACCCTACAGTACAGCCCAACATAAAGCCCAACACACAACCCTTTCCCCAAGGACACACAGGGGAACACAAACAGACAAATCCTGGCAAAGCCAATTAGGTAATTAGATTTTCTCAAACATCACTGTGCTGTCCTAAAAAGCTATCACCTGTTTCTCTTGCTATCCTTCTTTCCAAAACACACTGCTAGACCACCATACTATAGTGGGCCAACCTCAACACCAATCCAGAGGCCTGGCATCTCCCTGCTTATATTTGTTGCCTTTAGGCAGCCACAGAGGGGAAAGACTCTGGTGCCCTTCTTGGAGTTATTGGCAACACTTTCCTGCCTCACACAGTAACTGTTCTGACTCCCTGACTGCAAACATTTTGGAAATGGAGCTATGTGATAACAACTTTATGATACTGCTTAATACACTTCTGTCAATTCACCTCAGTCTTTACCAAGTCACAAATGGGATATGGGATTTAATCCTGTAAATTAAAATCATACAAGACACAACTCTACAGCAATTTCTGTTAGGTAATCTGATGAACACCGCCATCAAGTGAGGTATTTTGTTCAACAGAAGTGTTTACCAGTATCATGGAAGATATAGTCCCTTCAGTCAATCAATTAATCAATCAATCATTCAACACTGGACACCTGCTAAGTGCCAGGCACTGGCAACTTTCTCCAAATACTTCTACTCACAGATGACATTCTGTTAATTTCATTAAGCTCTGGGAACCCTACAAAGGTACCTCATTTAAATCCTCAGAAATGCACGTTTAACCATCAACACTGGAAAAACAAAGTTGATGTCTTGGGAGAGGATATCATATAGCGAAAAGGGCACTGAACTTAACCTTGGCCCTACCACTTGCTACCTGTGTGACTTTGGTCAAGTTATTCAACATCTCTGGGTCTGGCTTTCCTCATCTGTAAAAACGTGGTGAATTCTAAAGTTTCTCAAGATTTATGATCTTATGACTCAAAATTCATGTCGGCCAGATTATGACATTCAGCTAGATGTAAAATTTATCAAATTATTCCATTAAAAATATGTCTTAGACATTGAAGATAGACAATTAACTGAATCTCAAAAGGTTTAGTAGAAGGTTAGACAGGATTGCATTGGGAAAATGCACTACTCATTTTTGCAAAGGCCTGTCTCTTTAACACCAGTAATCTTTCCCATGATGTTGGTTGCCTACCATAAAAGACATAATCTTAGAAGAATTACAATTATAGGCAACCCAAAGTACACACAGTGTGCAAAGACATACAGTGAGCCTCAATAGGCTGCAGGAAATTACCAACAATTCAGGCAAAACAGGCATGTAAGAACATTATTATGGATATATATGATCATAAAGAAAGGCAGCATGGCATAGAAGGATGGCAAACCTGCATTCAGATCCTACCTCTGATACAATGCTGGCTGTGTGATCCTAGGTAAGTCCTGTAACTTCTTAGGACGTTTCTATGTCTAAGACAATAAGGTGCAAAGAAGGTGCTGGCCTACATTGGTAAAGGGAGGTCCAGTCCTTACCCCTATCCTTGATGACCATAAAAGGTAAGATTTCATTCATATGATGAGAATGGGAGAAAACAAGCGAACAGTTTGAAAGGTACTTTTTAAAAAAATCTTAATATATTCTACTTACCAAAATGAATGACATTGAGAAATATAACTTATTAGATAGAGGCCTTTCCTACTCCCTTTCTCTCTCCCCTCCCCCAACACCCACTTTTCTCTCCTCCTCCCCCGACATCCACCCAGTGCCTTTCTTCTGAAATTACTTTTCATTCACTGAGTGTATGTTGTATATGCATAGTTGTCTGCGTGTTATCTCTCCCATTAGACCGCAAACTCTTTGAGGGCAGGGACTGTGTTTTTGCCTGCCTTTATCATTCAGCATAGTGCTTGGCACACAGTAAGGGCTAAACAGATGCTTGTGGACAAACTGACAAGAGGAAACTGATAACAATGTTGGCAAAAGCATTTGAACTGCACCAGATAAAAAAAGTGTCGGAGGTCTGCAATCTGCATTAGTGGAAGCAGTATCAGCACGGAGCTCCCAAAATATCCAAGTATCCCTTGGCATTCCCTGCAGTTCCTCTGACCATTCTTGTCACTTTCAATAACATCAGTAACATTAATCACAGATTAAAGCTTCTTAGAATCTTCCTCCATCAGTACCCATATTTCACAACACAGAGATCTTTGGGGGCAGCTAGGTGGCACAGTGGATAGAGCACTGGCTCTGAAGTCAGGAGGACCTGAGTTCAAATCCAGCCTCAGACCAAACACTTGACACTTACCAGCTGTGTGACCCTGGGCACTTAACCCCAATTGCCTAAAAAAAAGAAAAAAGACACTCCAACACAGATCTTTGAACAGGAGCAGTTCTCTGATTTAGAGGAGAGTCAAACTCCAAAGATGGAACAGATGTGTTTTTAGAATATGGATATCATGTAATGACCCTGCACTTCAATGCACTATAAATTAGGAAAACTCACTGGAGCTGCAATATGCAAGTGAACTACACTGCAAATAACTGAATGCATATGCAGGGCTTAGCTCAGGCATTTAAGAAGAAAGAATAATTATTGCTAACTGTATTTTTTAAGATCTGATGCAACAACACAATTGCCCTCCAGTAAAAACTGGTTAAAGGCAGAGGATGAAACTAACCTTTCAAATTCTGGGAAGGGTCCAGCTGCAACTATATGTAAGAGGAAGTATCCCGCTTGAATTTTTCTAGATGCACCACCAGTGTACTGACCAATGGGAAGAAAACTGGCAGGACTGTGAAGGGGAACTCTTAGGAGAAGTGGGTACAACAGTAGTGTGTCTGTTTTCACTCCCAGCTTAGTTCACAGCTCAGAGTTGAGGGTCAGTTTGTTTGAAGGGTATGTCTGTGATAGCATGGCTATTTCAATATAGATGAAGCTACTTTTCTACTTATTAACTGAACAAACATTTACTAGGCCATGAAGTAAATACAAAATAGAGACATGGCCCCTGCCTTTTGTAGTTTACAATCTAAAGGAAGGGTAAGACACAAGCACAGATGACTATACTACATACCACTACATAAGAAAATATAGAACAGACTGCACATGAGATCTGAAGAAAGATCTTTACTGGGGGTAGAGGTGGGAGGGGGAAGGGGCAGAGAGGTGGGTTAGGATCTGAGAAGACTTCCTCAATAAGGTGGCATTTGAATTCAGCAGATGAAGATGGAGGAAGGGAACTATGGGGAAGACCATAAATATAGATAGAGACAAAGGCAAAAAAGTGCAAAATACGTTTAGAGGGAAGGATTGTTCAGTCTGGTTAGAGTAAAGCATAAGTAGAGGAGTAAAATGTGATATGGTTGGAAAGGTAAGTCGATGCCAGATTGTGGAGGCTCTTGAATGTGGTAAGGTTATTGTCCAGAGTCAACCATGAGTCTATGGGCTTTAAGGTAAACCCCTGATGAAACATCCAACTTACATTTTACCTGTCATGGGAAATTTTATCCCTACTTCTATAATTTAATCAAGCCAAACAATTTCTCAAGTCACAAGAAGATGGGAATCTTCCAAGGAATCCCTAGAAATATTGTGCAATGCATCTTCCTTGTCCAACTCAAAGTAGTGAGGTGAATCAGGAAGTGAATGTTTTTCAAAGTCTTTCTCCAGAAAGAAAAATAGATTTTCAACACATATTTAGCAAAGGTTTTGAATTCCCAAGGCTTCTATCATTTCTATTTAAGCAAAGGGTCTCTCTATATTGGTCAGAATCAAGTCCAAAACTACAATTCTCTTTGTCACTTCCATAAAAACAAAAATGATCAGATGTTCTGCTAATAGAAAAGAGAAAGCTCCTACCAACATCTATATTCCACAAATCTCCTATCACTACTGTATCATGCCTCCATGACAGTTTTACGATCTATTCTCCAAACTTCTCCATCTGTTTCATTATTCTAGCCAAGTGGTCTAGAGCTTACTCCCATGACAATATTACTTATATTTCTCCCTCCATTGAACTTATTCAGCCATACTTCCTCACTTGAGTTTCTGGATTTCTTCACGTTGGTATATTTTAATACTGAATGCTTCTTCACCACCACCCTTTTTCCCCTTAATCTGTCCCTTTGGAATAAGGTATACCACTCAATAAGGCAGCAAGGTAGCATGGCAGATAGAGTACCAGGCCAGCAGTCAGGAAGAATCATCTTTTTGAGTTTAAATTGGACCTCAGACACTTACTAGCTGTATGACCCTGGGCAAGTCACTTAACCCTGTTTGACTCAGTTTCCTCATCTATAAAATGAGCTGGAGAAGGAAATGGCAAACCACTCCAGTATCTTTGCAAAGAAAACCCCAAAAAGGATTACGAAGAGTCAGACACAACTGAAACAACTGAACAAAAGCAACAAAAAACACTTGGTAGCTATATTACACTCATAAAACCCATCTCACCAATCAGTCATATCTATCAGTAACAGTTTAATTTACTTCTTCCTTCTCTTTTTTTGGTTTCTCTTATTTTTTGGTTTCTCTTATTCTCCTCCTACCTGCCCAACCACTTTCCTACTCAGCCTCCTTTGCTGGATCATCATTCATGTCTACTCCCTAACCATAGGTGTCCACCAAGGTTCTTTGTTGTGCCACCTTCTCCTCTACCTTTATAGTTTCTCTTGGTGACCTCCTGGATTCAATTCTCATCCCTATTCAGATGATTCTCAGATGTTTATATCTAACTCAGATCTTTCTTCTGAGCTCTAGTACCACATCACTAACTGCCTGGTAAATATCTTCAAGTGAGTGTCCTGTAGGTACCTCAAATTCACCATATCTAAAACGTAATTCATCTTCCCCCCTACACGTGTCCTTCTTCAAAACTTCGTTATTTCTGTTGAGAAAATCACCAACTTTCTAATCAACCAGTTCGTCACTTTGCATTACCACACTCTCCCCCATGACTATCAAGTTGCCAATCTTATAAAATTTACCCCAACATCTGTCCACTTACACAGATATTACCCTAATCACTTCTCACCCAAACTATTGCTTTAACCTCCTACCTGGCCTGAAAGTTTTCCCTTTCCCATCCCATCCCAATCCATCCTCCCCACCACTGCCAAAAAAAATTCCCAAAATACAAGTCTGACCATGTCACAACTATGTTCAAAAATTTTCTGTGGTTCCTTCTAGAATTAAGTATGAACTTTTCAGCTTGGCATTTAAAACTCCTCACAATCTGGTTCCAACCTGTCTTTCCAGACTTATCTTACACGACTTCCCTATACACTCAATGTACCAGCCAAATCGGCTTATTTGTTATTCCTCAATCTCAGCATTCTATCTCCTGTTTCCACACCACGACACAGGTTGGTCCCAACGCCCAGTGACTCCTTCCTCAACTCTGTCTCTCAGAAACCTCAGCTTGCTTCAAGACTTGGCTCAGATGCTACCTCCTACACAAAAGCCTCTCTGGATTCCTGTCTCCCATACTGCATCCTGGTTATTAGTGCTTTCTCTCCCTCCTCAGATTATCTTGTATTTACTTACTTGTTTTTAATGTTGTACCACTCCCCATCCTGTAGACTGTACTGTTATCTAGGTAGGGGTCAACTTTTCCTTTTGGTCTTTGCATGCAACTAGCACAATGCCTTGCACGCAGTAGATGCTTAATAAATATTTGCTGAATTGAATTTGTTTGTTGAGCTATATACTTTGTGCTTTTTTTGTACAGACATCAGAAACCTTGAGTTTTATTGCTTTCTTCCTGGAAATGATCACCTATGAATTACTGGTCTTTGCTACTAATACTTTCTTTTCTTTTTTTTTTTTTGTAGGAAAGGCAGCATGGAGTAAAAGGTAGCTTGCTAACCTAGAATCAGAAAGACACAGGGTCCACATCCTGACTCTGACATTTCCTGTGTGACCTGGGAAGAGGAGGAGGAGGGGAAGGGAAAGGAACAAGTGTATAAACATTAAGCTCCTACCATGTGCCAAGCACTATGCTGAGCAATTGGCAAATAATCTCATTTAATCCTCACAACTACCCTTGGGACAAGGCAAATTATGTTCTCTGGGCTTCAGGTTCCTGCTTTGTAAAATGGGGTTAACACTACTTTATGATACCTATCCCACAGGTCTTATGTGAGAGCCAAAACGATAGTATAATACATATAAACATTTTGCAAATTTTAAGTACAGTATAAATATCGGGCATTAGTATCTGATACTCTCTATGATATCTAGGATAGATATACACACAAAATTCTCTCTCTCTTTTGCTGAAAGCTGTCTTGATGATATTCACAAAACTACATGTAAACACAGAGTGTCCCAAAAGTCTTAGTGTAATTTTAGGCTTTAATAGCTTAAAACTGCACTAAGACTTTTGGGATACCCAGAACATATTTCACCAGCTTCCATTAACTACATTCCATCCATGGCCAAGAATATTCTAATCTTTGACATCATCATTCAACTGAAACTGCTCTCTCCACAATTACCAGTGAATTGAAAAATCTCATGAACATTTTTCTCAATCTTCATCTTTTTTGGACTCTCTGCAGCCTTTGACAATGTTGATTACCCTCTCCTGGACACTCTCTTCTCTCTAGGTTTTTGTAATATTCCCTCTCCTGGTTTTCCTTCTACCTGATTGCCCCTTCTCAGTCTCCTTTGCTGGATCTTCATCCAGAACACACTTAATAACTGTGGGTTTTTCCAGAGGGCTGAATCCTGGATCCTTTTCTCTTTCCCCTCTATACTATTTCACTTGGTGATCTCTGAAGGTCAGCTAGGTGGGACAGTGGCTAGAGCACCAGCCCTGAAGTCAAGAGGACCTGAGTTCAAATCCAGTCTCAGACCAAACACTTGACACATACTAGCTGTGTGACCCTGGGCAAGTCAGTTAACCCCAATTGCCTAAAAAACCCCAAACAAACAAAAAAAACAACTCACAAACATTTGGTGATTTCTGAAGTTCCATAGATTCAATCATCTCTATGCTTATGATTACCTAGCCCTAACCTCTCTTGAGATGTGACATCTCAAGTTGTCTATCTCATAGACATCTTAAACTCAACATGCCTAAAATTTAACTCATTACCCTCCCCCTCCCTCCCAAAAAAAATCCTACCCTCTTCCTATTACTATTGAAGACAGCACCATCCTTCCAGTCCCTTTGGCTTGCAATGTAGGTGTCATCCTTGACTCTTTACTTTCTCATATACACATACCTCCATCCAAACTGTTGCCAAAGCCTGTTGATTTTACCTTGGTGACATCTCTCACATATCCCCCTTTTTCCCTCTGATACTGCCACCTCACTAGTGCAAGCCTTCATCAATAATACATGGACTACTGCCATAGCCTGCTGGTTGGTCTCCTCACTTTAGTCTACTTTCTCCATTCAGCATCAAATTGATCTTCCTAAAGTGTGGGTCTGATCACGTCACCTCCCTACTCAATAAATTCCAGTGGCTCCCTATCTCTTCAAATGAAATATAGGATCAAATATAGAATCCTCTGTTTGGAGCTGGGAGCCCCTTATACCTTTCCCCTCCCCACCTTTTCAGACTTTTTGCACCTTACCACCCCTCCCCTCAATGTGTCTGGAACTCCCACTCTCCTTATCTCTACTTCCTGACTTCCTCCAAGTCCCAGCTAAAATCCTACCTTCTACAGGAAGGCTTTCTCAATCCCCCTTAATTCCAGTACCTTCTTTCCAATGATTATCTCCAATTTATCCTATATCTAGCTTGCTTATAAATAGTTGTTTGTATGTTATTATCTCCCATTAGACTGTGAGCTCCTTGAAAGTAGGGATTGTCTTTTATCTTTTTTTGTATCTCAACATTTAACATATACTAGGCATTTAATAAAGGTTTACTGACGGACATAAATCCAAATCTCATTCTTAGATATCTTAACCAGATAATCACTCCCCACATCTACTTACTTTCCATTTACAGCAAAGATGTAAGTAAGTAGATATGGGGAATGATTATCTGGTTAAGATATCTAAGGTACCACCACGGTTACTGGTATATGAATAATAACCCATATTATGACATAAAGGAAAGGAAACTGTGGAGTTGTAAGATAGGTAGAAAGAAAACCAGGAAAGTGTCTAAACAAAACAAAGAGAAATACACAGTGCCTAGCACAGAATAAGCTCATCGACTGACTGATTCACTGGGGGGGAAGGTGAAATAGCCAGTAATTACATAGGAATATAAGTTCAACACTCCAGAATCCCACCATGTAATCAAGATCCTTCCTGATTGGCTGACAGTTACACTAGAATTGTAAACCAGACAAATGAGCTAAATACAGCATGCCTAAACAGGCAAATCCCAAATTAGTATGGGATGTTTTGGGGAAAAAAGACATCATTCTCTTTGAAGCCCTTGGGAGAGCCAAGCACGACTGAAAAAATTCCAATCTAGGAATGATCATAAGAGCCAAACTAGATCTGGGGAAATTTAGTTAAATATTCGCTATCAGTTAAAAAATTAAGGTACCATCTAGTCTGACTCAGTTTTCCTCTGTACAAATTTTTAAGTATATTACTCTGGGATACCATTTCTAAATGTATTACACACACTCTTTCCTCATTTAAAAGCAACTTATACACACCCTCGAGAATTTAGTCTTTTAGTGTGGGGTATTTGGCAGAGAGAAGGGAAAGAGGAATTCTATGCAAGACTGGGGGATTTTGTTGTCAAAGCAGTGGCAGATGTGGAAAAAAGTGATATTAGGGATCAAGTGTAGCATATCAGTGAACCACCGAGTCAAGCTGGCCCAGAGTCACATATCAAGAAGCTTGGTGCCTTGAGTTGGGGTTTAGAGATAAAGAAAGGCCTGGTAACAGAGAGGTACAGGTCCTACAGCCAAGGAAAACCTCCCCTGGACCAATTCCAAGAAGGAGGCTAATTAGGATCAGCACGGCCCAAGAGCCAGGGTAAGGACTATCTTAGTGGTCTCTAACACACCCCTATGCATGACCTTTGGTCAGATGAGAAGCGAAATGAAGAAAAATGAGCACACACAGCACTCTTTAGGCACTCTAAAAGGTATGACATGAGCTTCTTTCTTTCCAACAAGACGTATTTCAAGAGACTAGGTACTGAGAAGGGAAACAAGTTATGCCCATTCCCTCCCACCTCCTCCTCCCCCTTCTCCTCTTTCAGCTTCTTAGCACTCCCGGATTGCTCAGGACTTAGTGGTTCGTGATTTTAAGATGTTTCTGTGGACTTTTCACCCATCCATTACAAATCAGGAGGATATAGGTTGGAATAGATGACCTCTATAAATCAGGTCCTTTCTCACCCACACTGAGATTATATAATTTATGTACATTATTTTTCCTGGTTTGGATTTTATATTCGATTCAAACTCCTCATAGTTAGATCAGCATATTTTTTCTGAGCTAAAATCTCCAAAGTAGTCAGTGTGTATTTTAGTCCTGTATGTCTAGTAAATGTACCCCAAATCTATCTGTGGGTGACTCTCAAGATGTAATCTATCAAAAAGCATCCTCCAATGATCCCTGGGTTTAGAAACAGGCTTGTAACATAAACATATTCTTTTGGGAGAGACACATACCACAAAAAAAATTACAGGGGCAGCCAAGTGACGCAGTAGCTCTGGCCTTGGAGTCAGGAGGACTTGAGTTCAAATTTGACCTCAGACACTTCATACTTATTAGCTGTGTGACTCTGGGCAAGTCACTTAACCCCACTGCCTTGACAAAAAAAAATATATAGTAATTCTTGGTCAGGGAAAGAAATGTAGTTAATGAGGGCTGATGAAATAGGGTGTCCCATAAGTCTTTAGTGCACATCGAAGTCCAAACAGGTGTAAGGCAATTCCCTAAATTAGAGAGCATATTCTAGATGAAGATTCAGCAAAAGATATCCAAAAGGAGTAATCAGATAGACAGGAGGCACACCAGGAGTGAGCAGTGTCACAAAAACCTAGAGAAAAGTGAGTTATCAAGAAGAGGATGATTGACAAAGGCTGAAAAAAGATCAGGAAGGATACGGATTGAGAAAAGACCATTAGACATGGCAATTAAGAGATCATGGTTAACTTTGGGGAGAGAAGTTTCAGTTGAATGATGACAGTGGAAGCCAGACTGCAGAGAGTTAAGAAGATGAGATGAAAGAAAGTAGAAGCACTGATTATAGATGGCTTTCTTAAGCAATTTAGCAAAGAAAGGGAGGAGTGCTATAATAAAGTTAGTGGATAGAGATGGATGGATCAAGTGAGGGTTTTCTGAGGATGGGAGAGACATTGGTATGCCAGTAGATAGTAAGGAGGGAAGCAATTAGTAGAAAGGGAGGGACTGAAAGTGAGATAGAAATAGAGGGGGCAATCTGCTAGAGAGAACTAGATGGAATGGAATCACTTGTGCATACACAATTAGCCTCAGCAAGAAAAGCCACCTCTTCAAGTGAGACAGATGTGGAAGAGATAGTAACAGAAGGCATATGAGTGACATAAGTTGAAAAGGAGACAAGAACAGGAAGCTCAGCAAAGGACCTCATTTTTTAGTGAAATATGAAATATCTAAGAGGGTGGGAGCAGGAGGCTTGAGGAGGGATGAAAAGGTTTGGAATAGACAGCGTGCTGGGTGGGATAGTAGTAGAAGTTGATTTCACTGATAGGCTGAGCTCCCCTTTTAATCAAGGTTTAATTACGCTTTTTTTTTCCACGACCAGCTTATCCTTGGATCTTCATGCATATCATGGTCTACCCTAGTCTGCCTACTCATACATACGACAACTCTACTTTCAACTCCACTTCTCACCCTTTTTATTGTAACAGCTCTCTTTCTAACTTATAGACTAACCACTATTTTCTTAACTCTGCACCTTTCCCCCATGCTGCTTCTACCTACTGAGAATGGACCAGCCAGACTCTTACCTGGCCAATACTAGATGGCAGGGTAGAACAGGCTCTCTGGTCTTAAAGAATGCCATCCATGGGCAAAGGAGCCTATATGCAAATATTTTGCAAAAGAGAATACTGTAGTATATTATGTACTTTGAATCACAACCCACTTCTTTTCTACCTAAGGTGGAAAACAATTTTTGTTAAGACATGCAGAACCTGTTGCTAGAACAAAGAAATTTAGGATGGAAAATTTACCCTGAAATTACCTTTCATGCTTAAAATTTGCTTCCAAATGTCATAGCAATAACTGAAGCAATGTCTGAATTTGATATTAAGATCTCTAGTTGTTTTTGTTTTTGAGACTGGGTCTCCTCAGCTTGTGTTGGTTGACCTGAGTTTTGACCCACTCAATTTTCAACCTGGGTTGGTCTGTCCCTCATTAGGTAGCCTGATGGTCCCCCAGGGGTTCAGGATAGTGCTGCCAGACTTGGTACAGATACCAAATGAGCCTCAGACTTACTGCAGTTCAGAACTCAGCCTTGGCTAGTAACAAGGATGATAGACATGTGCCACCATGTCCAGCCTCAATGATGTTTGTAAATGCGTAAAATAAAATACATAGGATTACCTGGGAAAATAGGACATTCTACTAGCCAACAGAATTACACTTGCTACTCAGATATGAGTGCACCTCTGGAATTAGCCACCTTATTGGACCTTCTAATGACAGAGGAGGCATCTTTTGTGCTCCTAGGTACTACTTCCTCACCTCTCCTCAGGTTGGGAATATCCTACAGACTTCAAGGTGTCCTTGAAGATCTATCAATCAATTCATCGAGTGTTTATGAAGTGCTTACTATGTACCAAACGCTGTGCTAGAGGTATAAAAAAGCCCACCACTACCCCAAAATACCTGCTCTAACAGAGCTTACATTCTAATTGGTGAGACAATAGCAGCTGAGTAATTAGGAAAGGCTGAATGCAGGAGGTGGGATTTGAGTTCAGCATGCTTCTGTACCGATCCCTTTGGAGGTAAAAGTAAAGCGGGTAGGATAATGTCCCATAGATAGCTTACTCTTAGAGCCTAGCACATGCTCGCCTTAAAATTACAAATGTGTTCCCCCCAAGGCCTTTCCCCAAAGGTCCTAAGATTTGCCTGATATCCAACCTCTGTTTCTTGTGGACCCTTCCCCACCATTTTACAGAAGGGGCCCTAATAAAACATAAACGTAACTGGGAAGCTTGTGGTTCCATCAGCATATAGGGAAAAGACTGACCTAAAAGGTCACAGTGCCAGTAGATTATGCCATCTCACTAACAAAATGGTTTTCCTAGGCCTCACCATGAAGCTCAAGATAACAAAAGTCAGTATATAAGATGCAAACCCCCTCCCAAAATAAGGCGCACCAACATCCCCACTCTCCACAAGAACACAGGGACAAGGTTAAAAAAAAAAAGCCTCTTAAACTGACAAAATTAGCCAGTTGCACAAATAGCCCACCCCAAAAGGTAGTGGGTAAATGTGTTGTTGATTAAATTGTTTCCCAATACCCTCCAAAGAGAGGCATCAAAGTTCAAGTTAAAAGTGATGTATTCAATTTTAAGAGGAAACAGAGGGAACTGTAAGGCGAAATATAAAGGAAACAGCTGCAAAACATGAGTTATTTAAGTGTATTGTAACATAATCAGGGGTGTGCTGGACTTTTGAAAGTCAATTGTTAAATTTTCAGTGTATTTACACCTTAGAATTCAGCAAACAATACACATCAGGGCCTGATGTATTAATTCTTTGATTGTCTAAGAAAATGACAGAAAAAATGTTAATAACACAGATTAAACTTATTTTTTGAGAATCACTTGTTAAACATTAACCAGCACACCACTGAACATATGGTAATAATGCTTTTGGTGACTCAAGCTGTCATCCTATGTGATCAAGAATGTCCTGAGAGAGGTGGTAGACTCAAGATGAATAATAAGAATATTTTTTTAAGAATTTTTTTTTGATATGGCCAATATGAAAATTTATTTTGCTTGACTCTACCTGTTTGTTACAAGAGGTTTTTTTTCCCCCAAAGGGCAAGTAAAGGTGGGAAAAAATAAAATCAATTCTTATTCATCAAAAAACATTTTTTTAATTCAAAAGAATGGCCTGAATCGGGCATGGCTATACACATCTATAATTTGAACTACTAGTGAGGCTAAGGCTGAGAGCTCTTGAGGTTGGAGTTCTGACTTGCAATAGATTATGCAGATCAGGTGTCCATACAAAATAAAGCATTAATACAGTCAGACTAAGGAAATGGGGGTAGAAGAGGGACCACCAAGTTGCCTAAGGAAGGGTGAACCAACACAGTGCTGATCAATAGTGGTACCAAGCCTGTGAACAGTCCCTGAACTTCCAGCCTGGGCAGGATGCCCTCTGAACTCCCTTTCAATGCTGAGATTCTTTGATTCTGATTCTAAGATGACCAGTCCCTAAAAACTCTACCAAAAAGGTCAGGCTGGACGCCCCCTCCAAGGTTTTGTCATAAAAACATGCTTGGAATGTAACTGATTGTAAAGGAAGCTATAATGCACTCAATTGTACTATAGTAAGTCTAAAGGAATGTAATAACAAAAGGGAATGATAACATGGAGTCCAGAAAACGGAGAGTCAAGTAATAAGAATTTGTCTCCTATATTATCCAGGTGAAAAGATGTTATCAATTCTGTTCATTTTACATATTAATAAACTTAAGTTCTTTAAACCAAAAGACATTCAATATGGAGAGAGGCAATTCATGAAGTTAACAAACTCTAATGCTGGGTATCATTTCCACTAAAAGTTAATAAACTGCCTTATACATTAATCTCTTCTGAGTTTGATTGGTATGGAATCAGTTCCTTTGAAGTATGGTCACCTTAAAAAGGGCCATTTGACCCTGAGGAGCTGAAATGAAACTCTGATATGAGGTGAACGCACCAAATGCCCAAGCTGACCTCATTCCTAATCATCTTTTAAAGGCAGTAAGCTGTCACAAATCCTTTTGTGTCAATCTGTGCAAAGAAGTTAGTCATCCCCAGAGACAAGTCTCCAGAGTGGAGTCCAACTATGAAGAAAGAGTAACTTTCAAGAAGTCTGTAAGCCCTAAGAAAGAACACAGTCGATGAAAGAGGTGTAATGGCTGATTCATTTATAATTAGACTTATGAAAGTCATCACTTTCTTCCTGAGTGCCTAGTTCTATGGCTTTTACTTGGATTTCATTCTCTCTGACCAGTGCATGGCATGTGACGTGCTGACTACCCTCTTCCTTCAGATTCTCTCCCTTTCGTATCCCTGATGGGAAAAAATTAAAACTTGCATGCTTAAAAACTGTTCTACCACAGCCATAAAATAAGAGGTAGTGGGCATAGTGAATAGAATGCAGTGTTTTTGACCTGGAAGATCTAGGTTCAAATCCTCCCTCTGACACATTCTACAAGGGCATAGACCAGTGGCAGCCTCTACACCTACATCAGTACAGGAAGTTCCCACACACGGCTTTCTTTGCCTGATAAAATAACAATTATGTTCCAAATATGTTTCAAATTGGTTGACTGATTCAGGAAAGAAAGCAGAAAGCATTCTCTCTTTAAGCAGAGGTTTTTAACCTTTTTTATGTTCACGGACTTCAAGCCAAAACCCCTTGCTCTATGGAGAACTTCTAGGAAGAACCCAGTCTCAGAGCTATAACGCCAGTAGTAAAACAAAAATTAAACAATAAAGAAATGTAAACTTAAAAGGAACAATCAAAATGAGGACTTATCCCTCATTCAGAAACTCTTTTCTACGCTGGCTACAGAACCACAATCTTTGAGTGTTTCTTGTGATGGTTTATAAGCACCACAGAGGAGCAGGAAGTTTTCTGCCGATACTTTAGAGAAAAGCGGGAAAACTGGTCTCTCCCATAAAGAGGCTATTGTGCTTTTCAAATAAGGAAGACAGTCTCTATGCCACTCACTGAGAAAGTATGCAAACTCATGAAGGGCATTCTACTCAGCCTCTCATGCCAATGGAATTCCAGCAAGCAATTTGAAAAGTCCTCTTATTACTGTGAGACCAATTTGAAGACTTCAGAGGTAAAGCAGCCCAAGGGCTGCTTGGTTGGTTCCTGGGTCGTTGATTTGTTTTTTGTTGTTGTTGGGGTTTTTTTTTTGGGGGGGGGTGAGAGGGAGGAGTTGAGGTAACATCAGCTTGTAGAACCAGTTCTATACATAAATCAAGACCCAGTTTACAAAGCCAGGATGATTCCAAATTAATTCTAGGTAAGTTGCAACCTTAAATAAACTGAACAATTACATATAGGCAGTAGTAATGTCCATAAGGCATTTCAAATGTATGGAAGTTTTTATTATTTCAATATTGTTCAAAATCATATTTGTTACTTATTGAAGCCTTTTTATATTTTGGCCCAAGATTTCATTGGTATGGAGAACTGCTGGTAAAGATACTCTTTCTTTCTTTCTTTCTTTTTTTCAAAGCAATTGGGGTTAAGAGGCTTGCCCAGGGTCACACAGCTAGTGAGAGTGTCAAGTGTTTGGTCTGAGGTCGGATTTGACCTCAGGTCCTCCTGACTTCAGGGCTGGTGCTCTACCCACTGCACCAACTAGCTGCCCCAAGGATACTCTTTCAAAAAGCAAATCAGCAATCCTGCTAGAATTTAGTTATAAGAGAGCACCTGAGACATTGAAGGTTTAAGTGACTTGCTAGGGGAAGGTCCCTCAACTGTCAGAAGTAGTACATACTTGAAACCAGGTTTTCCTGACTTTGTAACCGGATATCTATCCACTGCCATGCTGCCTCCTCATTGGAATTCTTGAGGTGACTCAATTTTCATAAACTTTATTTTCATATTTTTAAATGAATGCTTAGCTTTGCGTGCTAGTTGCTGTGAAACATGCTGGATGGGTCTACATTATCTAATAAGGCACTAGCCCCACCTAGGGGAGGCTATATGCATTACAAGCATGGAGTACTGCAGAGCCTCTTCCCGCTCATGCCTTGCAAATTCAAACCTATTTGAATGCCCTATCTACCATATCAAAATGAATGAATCATGAATACATACATACACACACACACACACACACACACACACACACACACACACACACACACACAGAGTTGCTGTCAGAAGAGTACTCTGGCCCCAGGATAAGGCAGTTCTGCTATGGCTTGAGCCCTAGATCATCTATCTCCCAGAATATCCATGCCTCACCCCTCGAAGCTGTCTAGCCATTGAAGCCTCAGAGTTGGGAGAATCTCAGTACTCAAACTCAGAACTTAAGTCACCTCTGGGAGCTAAATGGGTCAGAGAGACTTCAGCTGGAGCTCAGGGTTCAAAGGGCCTCATGATTTGGGTCTCAGAGCTCAGCTGGGTCCAGGAGGCTCAGAGCAAGACACGAACATTATTACATACTACTTTATATTATTCTTAGTATTACGTACTATTACACTATGAGTCAAGTAGGTTCATGAGCTGGATTGAGAACTTTATCACCATTATAAAGTGAATCCACTGGAACAGGTTTTCTGATCTCAAAATAACCAACATACAACTGATATTTGGAACACAGTCTATCATACCCAAACATCATATTGCCTCCCAAGCCCATATTGGATGCTGCCTGTACCTTTGTCCTCTGATATCTGCTCAGATTTTCTTACAAATAGCTCATGGGTCTTTAACTATCACCACAATACTTTCTGCAACATCTGACATCTGCAATATCCGTCCTTTATCCTCTCTCCTTGAGATTTCATGACTGTACTCTCTCTCGTTTGGCTGCTACTTCTCAGTGTCCCTCGTTGGATGCCACATGTCTCACCCCTAAACTATGGGTATCCCCTAAAGTTCTGTCCTGGCCCCTCCTCTCTTTACACTCTCTCTCAATGATCTCATCAGTTATCATGAGTTCAATTATCATCCCACCACCTCTGGGTGTCCTCTAAGGTTTTGTCTCAGGCCCCCTTATTTTATCCCTTGCAGATTTCATCCTTTCCCATGGGTTCCATTATTATCTCTATTCATATGATGCCAAGTTCTATATATTCAGCCCCAGTCCCTCTCCTAAGCTCCAGTCCGACATCACCGACTGTATCATCTCCAACTGGATGTCCCATAGCCTTTTCAAACTCAACATATACAATACTATAATTCATTATTCCCCGCCAAATCCTCCCTTTCCCCTATTTCTTTTGAGGACACTACCATCCTTTCAGTTACCTGGTTTGTGACCTTGGAGTCATTCTTGACTCTTCCCTCTCCTTCCCCTACTCCTCATTCAGTAGTTGTCTTGTTGATTCTACTTCCACATCTCTCAAATATATCCCCTTCTTTCGACTACAATGGATGCCACAGACCCCTAACACCTCTCACTTGTACTACTTCCAAAGCTTCTTAATCCATCTGCCTGACTCAAGTCTCTCCATCTAATCCATCCTTCACACAGCTGCCTACTTCATATTCCTAAAGCCTAAGTCTGACATCCCACCCCTGCTCAAGAAGATCCAATGACTGACTCCATTTCCTCTAGGCGCAAATATACCCTGCTCTGTCTGAAATTTAAAGCTCTTCATAATCTGGCTCCAGTCTAGCTTTCCAGGCTCACCGTACTTAATTTATCTTCAAAACCTCTGCATTCAAACCCACTCAGCCTGCTGTCTTCATCCTTGACATTCCATTTCCCATCTCTGTCTTTCTACCAGTTATCTTCCATACCTAGAATGAACTCCCTCCTTCCTTCTTCCTTTTAGAACCCCTATATTCCCTTTAAGGTTCAGCTCAAGTGCTACCTCCTACAGGACATCTACATGACATGACTATCCTGACATCTCCAGGTCCTGGTATCCAGTCTCCCCAATAAAATCTTGTATTTACTTTGTATATATTTTGTATTTCTGTATGTAGTTTCCCCAAGTAGAACATCAGCTCTTTGATGGGAGGGACTGTCATTTTTGTCTCCATATGCCCAGCACTGTGTTTGACACACAGCAGATACTTAATAAATGCTTGGGGGCAGCTAGTTGCACAGTGGATAGAGCACTGGCCATGGAGTAGACCCAAGTTCAAATCTGGCCTCAGACACATAACACTCACCAGCTGTGTGACTCTAGGTGAGTCACTTAACCCCAATTGCCTCACCAAAAAAAAAAAATTACCTTTAATAAATGCTTGTTGAGGGTATGTAATTGACTCCTAAATCTGTTTTTCCAGCCCCAACTATCTTCTGAGCTTTGATCTTATATTTACAGCTACCTGCTGCCCTTTTCCATTTCAATGTCCAGCTATCACCTCAAATTCATTATGTCCAAGTCTCCCAAACTCATCAAGTATCCCAAGTCCAGCTCTCCCTTCTGATTTCTCTTATTACTATCAAAAGTACTATCATCTCCCACTCACTCACATCCACAAACTTGGGGTCATTTTTTGCTTCTTCCTCTTCCCTCATCCTCTAGCTACAACCATTCACAAAGCTCTAGTGATTATTCTATTTTCTTTTCAGGTCTACAGCACCTGGGTCCGATAAAACCCAGTTTAGACCATTGGTATATGAGTCCCTGATTAACAGGACCCAATTCTGCAAATGGTTTCAGCCCAGGACTTAGTATATTCATTATGGTTTGAGGTTATTTTGTTTTTGTTTTTAAAGATGAAGACACTTGGCCTTAGATCATTTTCCTTCCCATCTCCCAGGCAACACATAGTGTTTTTCTTCTGCCTAACACCTGGGCTCACCCCATGTGGCTCAAAACTGAAGGCATTCCAGGCCAAGAGCCTTAAGTTACAGCTGATTCTGAAACAACAGGATCTGCAAGGGGGGAAAAAAACAGAAACAAAAACAAAACCTAGACTCAATTCCTTGCCCCAACTTAAATGGGAAAAGTCCTTTTCATTGTAAACAAGAGTCAAACTGAGACAAGGGCCTAAACACAGAGATGACTGATCCAGAAACAGAGCAAGACAAGGACAGATACTCTATTTACTCAAACTTTTATTTTTTTTGTAAAAATTTTCTCACTTCCTAACATTTTTGTATAAATGTTACAAGTTGTGTGCAAAGAGGGTTAGTAGCAGAGGAACAGGAAAGGAAGGAATAGGGGTTGAACCAGATAATGAAGAGACCTAGAGGGGCATTTGGGGGCAGGAGGTGGGTAAAACCCACCACAGTGGCCTCTCCTATCCAAAATGCCACTAGCTCTAAGTTCTAACACTCAGACACATTACAATTCTTCTGCTAAATTCTTAATGCATCTTTTTTTTTTTTAAGTCAAGGATCATTTCCACTGTCCCCATGTCCTGCTCACCCATTCCAAAGACTCAGTCCTTCCTGCTACCGGGTCAAACAATGAGCCTGATCCCTTCACTCCAAGGGAAAACTAAATCATTCATCTTCAGCCCCCAGCCCATGAAAGGACACAGAGGTTCTATACTTCAGGGCCTAACCTTGGACCTGGTGGACTTATTGGGATGAAGGGGAACAGGAAATGGGGAGGCCTTCTGTTCCTTTTGCTCTTGGTTTACAGATCGGTCCCATAGGTGGAATTGTACTTCAGAGAAAAATATGGACTTGCTCTCCCACAAGCTTGGCTTCCCTTCAGCCATCAATATTATCTACTAGACTTTAAGATCCATAAGGGCAGGACCATATCTTACCTATATTTTCTATCTCTTTTCAAACTTAGTGGTTTGCACACTGCCAATGCTTAATAAATGTTTATTAAGTCAATTAATTCCATCCACTGCTGGGGAGTCTAAGAAGGAAGAGGACCAAAGCTATGCAGCTCGAACACAAGAGCTACCTTTCCTTTCCCATCCCTTTCCACTGCTCATTATAGCTTTTGCTTTAGAAGGTGGACTCCAAGAAGATTGTGTCAGGGAGACAAAGTAGTTCCTGTACTTGAACTTTCAGAGAAAGAAGGGGAATATAAATATGTCTTTCCCTCCAAAATAAAGCAGTCACTTAGAAAGGAGAGTGCTCACTTCAGAGTTCCACATTTTGTACCAACTCAGAGGAAATAAATTACATTCCCTCTCTCTCTCACTCCACTCCTCTATTAAGGAAAACCTTTTAGATTAGATACCCCTCCTCTCCCCCATTTTGTCTTTATGCCCCAGTGTCCCCATTCCAAACACCTTACCTCTTGAAGACCAACACGGGCCACTGCAGGGTTAGTCCCCAAAGTCCTTACTGTCTTCCCCAAGTGCTTTACTGCTCCCTAGACCGGAAAAAGAATCCCGAACCAAAGGATCCTAATATCCTCTAAGGATCCGTTTCTCTGATTTTTCCCACCTCTATCCTTCCATCTATCCTCTATCCTTCCCAACTCCCCTTACCTTGGCAACCCCAGGGAGAGAAGACTCAACCCCAACCTCCAGTCCCAGGACCACTACCTTTTTAGCTTCAGATCCCTAATTCCTCAGCCTAGAATGATCACTACTCCCTGCTCCCCACCACACCCTCCCATTGGGATCTCCTTCCCCACCCAGGCCAGCCTGCCCTCCCCAACCTTCCCATCCCAAATCTGCCTCCCAAAGTTTATTCAGCTTCTTTGATCATCAGGGCTACCCTCGCCCGCTTCCCCAATGTCCCCTAGTTCCTCTTCATCCACCAGCTCTGCCCCAGGCTCTCCGGGCCGCAGAGAAGGCCCCATTAATCCCAACCCGCTCCCACCTCCTCCCCCGTGGAGCTGGCGTTGGTGCCGCCGGGCCTGAGCTTTGTGGCGGAAGCCCTCGCCGCAGTCCGCGCACGTATAGGGCCGCTCCCCTGAGTGGGTACGCCGGTGGCGAAGCAGGTTGGAGGAGACGCTGAAGCGCTTGCCGCAGTCCGCACAGGCGTAGGGCCGCTCACCTGTGTGCGTGCGCTGGTGCTGAATCAGAGCCGAGCTCTCCCCGAAGCGTTTTTCGCAGTACGCGCAGCCGTAGGGCTTCTCCCCGGTGTGGATACGCTGGTGTGTGACCAGGTTGGAGTGCTGCGAGAAGCCCTTGCCACACTCCCCACAGCGGTGGGGCCGCTCACCTGTGTGCGTCACCTGGTGCCTGACTAGGTCGGTGCTTCGGCTGAAGCCCTTCCCACATTCCCCACAAATTGTGGGCCGGTCCCGGCTCCGCCGCCGGCGTTTCCGAGGTGGCATCTGGGGCTCCCCACTGCCAGGACTAGGTGGAGCTGCTACTGACGCTGCCATCGGGGGCAATACCATCAGCTCCTTAAGCTTTTCATAGCCGCGGGCAGGGGGTAAGGGAGTAGGGGGCGCCAGCTTCCGGCCTCGACCACGACCAGCATCCCCATCACGAAGCAGCCGTGGCTGCTGTAGTTCAGGTTCCTCCTCCTCTTCCTCTTCACCATCCCCGGATGGAGTTGTGGCCAAGAGCTGCTGTGGGCTGCCATTCCCCTCCTCCTCTTCTTCTTCCTCATTCTCACTCCCATCTCCTAGAGGGGAAAGGGTAGGATGGAGGGAAAGAGTCCGGCTAGCAGTCTCGAGATCACTGAATCAATCAGGTCTGCTGCTATTGAGAATTTGGGGATCTTTCTATGCATCCCCTCCTAACTTCTTTCCCTACCACTGGCCTTTGCACCCTTGCCCCAACCTAGCTACGTCCGCACGTGGTGCCAAAATAATAATAATAAATACCTTTTGGGAAGGGGGGGAGGGACTGAATAAAATAATTGTGGTCGTATGTTTAAAATGATAATGTGACAAATGCCATTGGGAAGATTGCTGGAAAGGAGAAATTGAGTATTCAGGTAGAAAAAGGGTAAATCTTAAATGGGTTCAAATCAAAGGATTAATCGAGGAAAGAGTGCCTCGATCCTACAAGCTAATTTTCTGAAAAGTCCTGGGACCCGGGAGAGGAAGGCAGGGAGCCAGAAAGCACTGCATGTCAGCCATATATCTGGAAATAAGAGATCCAAGGGCTACAAAACAATCCCTGCCTGACGCCAAAAAAGAAAAAGGGGAGGGGGGGGAGGAAGGCTAAAGGACATATTTTTCTCCTCCTCTGAAACCAGTTCGTGGTCCTGACTTTACTTCCCTTGTCTTCCTCTGACTTCACCTTTCCTGGGTCCAGCTCCTTCCTTTTCTACCTCAAGTTAATCTTTGGCCAGGTCAAAACAAGATTAAAAAAAAAAAAAACCATCCCTTCAAGCCACCCTTCCTCTGATAAGCTCATGACATAAAGCACTTTAAAATCTGACTACTTGATTCTAAATAACGGGAAAGAAGGGATTTGAGTAATCACAAGGTAATTAAAATTAATCAGAAATTCTTTGAAATGTATTATAGGTTACCCCCCAGAATAAAGCAAATCCCTCATTCATGAAAAATTAATGATTATAGAAAGTTCATTATTTCCACAATTAAAGTTAATTATTTCCAAAATAATTAATTGCTTCAAAGTTGCTTGATAACTCACTGTGTAGAAACTTTTACCAAAACAAAAAAACCTTGTAAAGAATACCCCCCCCCAAAAAAATACTGCCTTTTCAAGTATCTAATAGCTTTCACTAGGGCTGTTAAATAACAGGAGATACTAAGGATAAAATAAGGATAAAATTTAGAACAACTAAAAATTTTGAATTACTGGGACATTTTACAATGGGATAGAGTGGTGAACAAACACAACAGAACTTACTACCATTCAGGACTACCCCAAAAGAATAATTGGTAATAGTAGCTCAAGTGAATATATCACTTTACACCTTTAAAGTGTTTTACATCCATAATGTCCCAAAGGCTCTCAGTTTCTGGTACAATATTCCAGTTCTAGCACAACATTTATATTTTTTTACTTCTCCTTGGTGTTGTTTTATCAGAAATTATCATTTTTTTCTTTTTAAATGTGTAATTATAAAAGATTTCCTAAATTCATAGGTATGATTTTCATGACTTTTCCCCTGAAGGACCATATCTTCAATTTTGTGATAAAACCCAATAGGAAAAATGTAATTTGATACACAGATCCTGTTCAACGCAGAATTTTTCAGTAAAACCTCTGTTCCATAAGATAAATTATGCCAAAGTCTGGTTATACCTACGTGTAATTTTTCTTTACATTTTCTTTAGACTAACAGAAAAATGGGGTGTGGAGGGTGAAGATAGCCCTTGAAAAAAATTCATGATAAATAATCTATAAAGTTGATAATCTGCCTGTGGATACTAGAAAGCTGACTCACTTATCTAATTTAGTTTCACAACAACCCTGTGAGGAAAAAGAGAGACAGGTATCATTTATTCCCATTTTCCAGATGAAGAAAGTAAAATACAGAGAAGTTATATGATGAGGCAACAAAAAGATTCAGCGACACCACCAGGACTAAAATCCTAGTCCAGTTTTTCACTCACTAAGCTATTTTCTAACTAAACTATATGCCATCTAGGGTTCTTGAGTTAAGACACCAAATGGAAATTCTGTTCCTTCAGAAAGTGGATAGCAAATTAAGGTTTGGCCAAAAATGACCACTGCAAGGTTCTGGATAGCATACTGTAAAGTGAAGGCTGATAATCCTAAAAAGTCCACAAATGTAGGAAATACTGCTGAGGGGTCAGAGTTTATGAATTAAGCAAGGATGAAATAGAAAGGCAAAGAGTAGAGACCAAGAGTAGTATGAGAGAATAGAAATAAAGGAAAACAACAAACATAGATCAAATTTAGAGCTGGTAGAGATATCAAAGATCATCTAACCTAACTCCCTCATTTTGTAGATGAGGAAACTGAGGCCTATAGACTAACTTTCACAGTGTCACAAATGAAGTAGCAGAACTAGAGTTTGAATCCAAGCTTTCTAGTATTCTTTCTAAAGTTTTTCTTTGTTTTTGGTGATTTTGAGACTTTTTTCCCCAGATTATTCTCAAGTCATCTAGGTTGCAGCTGGCTGTATTACATACTGTTCCATGATGTAAGATGGGAGGAGCCCAGATCATATCTCCACGTCCCCTGCACACACACACACACACACACACACACACACACACACACACACACACACACAAAAGAAAAGAAAGAAATGTGAAAAGAAACCTAGGAAACCTCGGTCATAAACAGGAGAGCCCAGATCTGTGAAACTTCATGACTTCAAGGGAGCTTCCGACTTTTTCTGTGCCTTAATTTCTCTTTGTAAATATGTGGATTCCTCAACAGATTAATCAGTTAATGAAAGCTACTGGAATTTACCAATTGTAATACATATAATATACACATATACATATAACATATATAATATATACACATGCATGTGTATATATTATACACATGTATAATATACATGCATACACATGTATGTAATATACCTATGTGTATGTATATACTGATGAAGCCTAGTCAATTCCTAGCCTGTAAACACCCATCCCCAAATCTACATTGCCATTATATCCTGATTCTTTCATCACTCATGCATCATCATCACTTTCTGCCCTGTGAAAAGACTGTGCTAAAGACCCCCAGACTCAACCTTAAAGTCTCTCGGTCTCTTTCATTTCGTGGCCTGGAACTATTTGAAAATGACCATCACCCAGTCCTTATAAAGAAAAGTTCCACAGGCTTGGGGGAGATGGCCTCTTTACTTTCTTCCCTCACCTGAATGAACTCCTTGCGGGATATCCCTGTCCTCAGAGCACCGAAGGTCCAGCACACATGCTTCATCCCCTCGCTCCATCTTGGAGGTCAAGTTGGGTTTCCAGGGAGCTCTGCTCAGAAGGAGGAAGGAAACAACTCAAATCACTGACTCTCCCTGGGATGAATCAAGAAACAAAGAGCTCCTTCATCCTAGTACCTATGTGGCCTTTCATTCCCTTAGGAGAAACACTGACCAACTTTCCCATAAGCCAACTGTTGAAGGGACCTAATAAATCCATTAGTGTTACTGGTTGGTCTCTATCTAGCTAAAAGGCAATCCAAACTGCCATGGCTACCATTGCTATTCCTGGCCTCCCCCCCAAAAAATAAAAATTCTGTCTAAGGAAGAACCATTAAATTCACAAAAATGCCATCTCTTTGTCCCCATCAAACTGAGAGACATGAAGGCAAAGTCAATATTCACCAGTACAATTTCAGAAAAGCCAGAAGGAAAAAGTAATGATGGAGCTCTGCACAGAACAACAGAAGCTGCTGGACCCCAAATGGTCAAGATGCTGTTCATGGAATATGCACAAAAGTGCTAACATTTTCTAAGCTCAGTTGCCACAGCCTCTTTATATAACTATAAATTAAAGTAAGGTGAGTACGTGGGATCCTAAGAAACAGGCCAGATCAGATCCTTCAGAACAGAGAATATATCACTGCCTTCCCAGTAGGTAATCTATAGCCCTGCCCTTCATATCCTGCAATTTCTCCTCAGCCTGAGGACTATTTGATAACAATTTCTCGAAGTCCTTCAGACTTGGAAAGAACACACACATCAAACAGACCCACCTTCTGGTCTACCTATTGCTCCTCCCCAAAACTACTGTTTCTTTCTCCTACTTTCTTCGATTCCTTTCCAAAACACCAACATTCAAGAGCCTTCTCCTCTTAAATCCCTCCCCAACATTTGTTTCTATAAAGCCATCCTCCAGCCTCCCACTTCAAGTTTTGCTTAATATGTTGATTTCACCAAAAACTTACATTTATTAAACAATCACAAAAAACATAACATTGTCTTAGTTGTTTGGGCTAGATATGGTTCATGTTCTCAGGAAATGTAGAATTCTTGGGGATATGGTGCAGATGACAAAAGTAAATTTAATAAAACACATATAAAGGCAAAAAACTATAATTATGACAAATGCCAATTAATAAATATATATAGAAATGAAAATTTACAAATTTCAGTGAGTTGCTGCTGTTGGAAAGATTCTCATAGAAGATACAGGGTTAGATTCTAAAAGACTATATGGATCTTAAGAGGAAGGGGAAAGGAAAGGTAATAGACAATGTGTGTAAAACAGTTTGAAGGTTTGCCTAGCAATTATTGAGAATACTGTTTGGAAGGCAGGGTGAGATGTCATTACACAGAAAAGAGACTGGACAAAGCACTTCTTTGATGCCTAAATGTAGGACTTGGTACTGGGAACCACTGGGGAAAACTACATCACGGCTCTGATGTGGATAAATTGCATTTCTGGGGCCATTCTAGAAACATAACAGCCTGAAGGGCAGAGATTCTGAAATACAGGAGCTAAATTAGAGTAGCAGGAATCAAATCATAAGTTAACCAGTTAGGACAAAGGCTTTGGTGATGAATTTAAGGTGAAAGAACAGAAATGAAAGACTGGTGCAAAAAGCAGTAGAAAGATACGGTAATGGACTAGACACGGCAGTAAGATATGAAGGCAAAGCATGCCTCCTCAGAATTACAGGCTTGACAGACAGACAAGAATCTGGTTGATAAGGGAAGCTGGGTAAGAGAAGATAGAAAGCAAAGATGGTCCATTTATACTACAATGACTTTCCAGTGACAATAAGATACTTTTGTGGAAAGGTCCCTACAGGATGTGGGAGCTGCCCTGGCTTAGCACAGAGTCCTAGGCTATATAAGTCTAACATTATATTTTACAGAGCAGCAAACTGAGGCCCAGAGAAGTTAAATTACTTGTCCAGGGTTACACAGTAGCAGAGTCAAGCCTCCTCACTTGAAGTCCACTGTTCTCTCCACTATATTGAACTGTGTCTCTAGTAACTTATCTTCCTATAGAACCAATTACTGCATATATGGCAATTCAAACCTTCAGAAAGGAAGGGCTTTTCTAGGAGGTGAATACTCAATGCTATCACCACACTGATGTCTCCCTTCTCTAAATTCCTATACTCTTACTGTTTATACCATCTGTCCTGGTACTTAATCAGATCCACCTAGCACTGTCATATAAACATTTCACAACTAAATTATAAGCTTCCATAGAATAAGAACTATGTTATAATCATATTTGTATTACCCACAGCAAACAATTCATTGTATAATATTAAGCACGCAAAAAAGACTTGTTGAATTAAATAATGAAGCCAAAAACAAATGCTCTGGGAATCCCAACAGAGGTTCCCATAGCATAAGCCTAGGTTACCTATTACGAGGTCCCTTCCAACTCTGAGACCCTCAGATTCACTATGACAGTAGAGGGAGACCCAGAATACCCGTAGGGTCAGGAAGCAAATGAAGAGGGCAAAGGTCAAAGCATTTATAAACCAATGGCTATATCAAAAGCACAGGTGTTAGGCTTTAGAACTGGAAAGGATCACAGACTTCATCTGGTCCAGACTTCTCATTCTGCACATAGGTACTGAAGATTATAAAGTCATAGGAAACTTTACCAAGGGCGCAGAGCTTGGCCTCATTCATCACCCTTACTATTCAGTGCAATTCAAAGCTACTTCCACCAGACACCTCAAGTTGTATAGGGCTCAGCTGTTCTAGTATTTTTTTTTTGAGGAGGTCAGTTTTTAAAGACTTTGTGAGCAGAAAGGCCAGAGAAGCACTGGTGCCAAACTGAACTTTTGGATTTTGTCACAAGGAGGTTATTGTATATTCCATGACAGAAGAGAAAGAACCTACAGTAAAGAGAATGCAGAGCAAGTTCAATGTTCAAAGTGCTATGCACTAATAATAGTGTCTTATAACTGATAGGCACTCAATAAATATCTACCTTTCATTTCATGGACTGTAAGCTCCTAAAAGACCTAATGTCTCTGTATCATGAAAAAGCAATGGATGATGTCCTAGGCCCAGGAAATCTTTAGTAAATTTTTTTTTTTATCACAATGGAGACTTAGCCATCTTCTCCAAAAGTTCTTAGTCTTTCCAGCTTGGCCTATTTAATACATCAATGGCTAATAACTATCCAATCACAATAGAAACCCAGGCCAGTCAGTTTAAGAAACATCAAATACCTAGCAGGGTAAGAGGCTGGGGAGGGGGGCAGACAAGGGGATGAAATGAAGTAGTTGTGTAGTATTTTTGCTTTCTTGTTGGGAAGAAGAGGTGACAATCAGGAAAGGAGGCCTGAGGGAAAGGTCAGAATGCCAGGAAGAAAGGTACCAGCAGAGTGAGCCTAATAAGGCCACTCCTAGAGAACAGGTGGTCAAATGACCAAAGGGGAAATGGTTATTCTGTTCAACCAACTATATTTATTAAGTACCAATTACAATGCATTTGCTCGGCAGGGGAAATACAAAGTTAGATAATCCTCTTAAAGAGCTAACCAACTAAAAAAGTGATACACAAATACCTATAAAAACAAAACAACACACTTAGAGCATAGGAATGGTACAAGGTGCTACTGCTAGGTGCAGAGGAAGAAATGATGGCACAGGACCTGAGGGAACTAAAAGGTTGAGAACCCCAACTCCTGAATGGCAAGTTCCAGGAAGAACAGCAGTATTGGAAGGATGGAAGGGAAGCCAGAAGGGGTAAAATGGAATCAGGAGGAGGCCCAAGGAAGGAGAAAGAAAGGCAGGGCAGGGAAAGGAATTAGAACAAGATATGACGCAGGGAAAGAAGCAAAAAGTTTAAGGGGAAGAACTGGAGAGGAAGAACAAGAAAGGCAGGGAGAAAAAGCAAAAGATGAAAGGAAGGAGAGAAGCAGATAAATAGTGAAGGAAATAAAGGAGTGAAGTGGAAAAGCAAAGAAGATGAAGGAGGAAAGAGAAAAATGAAGGAAGGAGGGAAGAAGAGATGGAGAGGAAGATGGGGGAAATGAGGGAGATGAAGGAGAGAAGAATGAAATGATGAAGATTAAGGGGATGAAGGTAATGAAATGGAGGGGAGAAGATTAAGGAGGAAAGAAGATGAAAGGATGAGGTGATGGCATAAAGGAGAAAAGGAAATGAGAGGAAAATAGATGAAAGGATGAAAGAAGAGTTGGAGAGAAGAAGATGGTGAAAGGGAATGAAGAAGAACGTGGAAGGGAGGGAAGGAGCTGAAGGAAGCAAAGGTGGTAGCAGCACGAGAGAGCGAAGCAGCGTCCGCACCAGCTGAGGCCTGGCCGCCAGGGAGGGGGGGAAGTGGCCAGAGGAGGCCGGACCGGACCCCGCCGGGGCTGGGGGAAGGGAGGAGAGGGAGGACGGGGCCGGGAGCATTGTGTCGTGTCTTGCCGAGCGCTGGGTCCGCCCGCCTGTTCTCCCAGCCCCGCCCCCGCCGGGCCCCGAACTCACCGGCGAGAGGAGGGGGGACGGGCAGCTGGGGCTCGGGCTGCGGACTCCCCCCGGCTCCCCCCGGCTCCGGCTGCTTCCCCGCGCCGGGCTGCGGGCGGCTGGTCCCCGTCTGTCCCCGATGTGGCGAGTGGGAGCCGGGGCGGGGACCAGGGCTGGCACCGGGGCTGGGGCTGAGGAGGCGGCGGCGGGACCGGGCCGGGGGCGGGGGGCGGGGGGCTGGGGGAACAGGAAGTTCCCCCTCGGCATCCTGTCCCCGCCCGGCCCTGCCCCGGCCCCGCCGCCGTCCCCCCTCCTCTCTACCCCTCCCCCCTTCCTCACCTCCCCCCTTTCTCCTGCTCCTCCCGGCCCAGCCGCCGCTGCCGCCACAGCCGCCGCCGCTCTAGGCTGCACCGCGGCGGGAGCTCTGTGGGCTTAACCCTTCCCTTTCTGGCTCCTCCAGCCGGTGGCCTGGGCAACAGCGCCCAGCGCTGCTGGAGCGGGCCACGGTCCAGGCCTCGTGGCCCCCGAGCTGGGCCCAGCTGGCTTCTGTGCAATGCCAGGGCGCCCAGAACCGACACACGGCTGGGTGCGCCTCCCCCGCCGGGCCCTGATGCCCCTTCGAGCTTCGCGCCCCTAGCTGCCTCGCACCTCTCAGACCCCTCCTGTGTGCCCCCCCACTCCAACCTCAGGCCCCTCCCTGTGCCCCCCCAACCCCAGCCTCGCGCCCCTCGAAACCTCGTGCTTGTCAGGCCCCTCTCATGTGCCCCCCACCCAGCCTCGCGCCCCTTAAAGCCTCGCCCCTCCCGTGTGCCCCTCCCCATTCCAGCCTCGCGCCTCGAAACCTCGTGCCTCTCTGGCCTGTCTCGTGGGCCCCCCTACCAAGCCTCTCGCACCTCCAGGTCCCCGAGCCCGGTGCCGCCAGACTGGTCGGGTCCCAGGAGGCGGCTGCTCAGCTCCTGGGGTAAAACTGGCGTTGGGACACCCTGGGAGAGGGGACTGGGAGCCGGACAGGTGTGTGTGTGTGTGGTGTGTGTGTGTGTGTGTGTGTGTGTGTGTGTGTGTGTGTGTGTGTGTGTATTTGTCCTGTCTGGCGTGAGTTTGTTTGGCAGGCGTCGATGTGGGGATGTCCTTTCGAGTCCTCCCTCCCACCCACTACCTTCACGCTGTGTGTTTATGCACGTTTTCACCAGTGTAGCTATGTGTGTTTCTGATGCAATATGCACGTGTGTAAGTGTTTGGGTCTATGTGTTTCTGTAGACCTGTCAGTGCCTTTTCCCAGTTTGTGCCTCTGCATTGGTGCTGGTGGATCCGCTGTTGGCGTCGGTCTTTCAGAAAGTGTCTCGGTGTGTCTGTTTCTCGGTATCCAAGTCTGTGTGTGTTGTGCGTGTTTGTGTCTTTATTAGAATGTGTGTATCTGTGTATTCGAATCAGTGCGTGGGTGGGAAGATGAGTGATGCAGGACACTATTGTTAGAGCTCTGGGTCATTATCTGGATTCCCTTTCCTGAGGGCAACTCACAAAGAAAGCACATAGATAACCCTCAGGGCATTGTCAAGCTCTTGATACAAATTGACAGTTAATTAACCCTCAATTAGATGAGCAATTAATGAAAGAGCTCCATAGAAAGCTCCTCCCTAATAACATAGCAAGCGCCAGCAATACCAGGGTTTCCTCTTTCAGGGAGAGCCGATGCCATTCGGATCTGGTCCATCTCCCTCAGCCCACACCTTTATGTATCCTTTGCCTGTCACTAGCGTTTTTGTCTTCAGCTAGTGGTCTAGTAACACTTTGTGCCTTCCAGTAATCTGGTAAACTGAAGATGCAGACGGGAAGAAGTAGTACAGACTCTGAGATCATCATCATCGAAAACATTAAGTGCCAACTTTGTGCCAGGGATTGTAACTAAGCTCTGGGAATACTAAAAGAAGCAAAAGTCAGTTCCTGCCTTCAAGGAAATTACATTCTTATAGGGGAGACAACATGCAAACAAATATGTACAAAAAGCAAGCTATATACAGGATAAATAGGACATAATTAAAAGAGAGAAGGCACTAGAATTAAGAGAGATTAAGGAAGGCTTTCTGTAGAAGGTGGAGTTTTAATTGGACTTTAAAGGAAGCCAGGAAGATCAGTAGGTAGAGGAGAGGAGAGAGAGCATTCTAGGAATGGGAGAAGCCAGGCCAGGAGGCTAATGTTGTCACTGGATCAAAGAGTACCTGTTGGTGAATAAGGTGCAGAGGTAGGGAGGGAGCTAGATTATGAAGGGCTTTGAATGCCAAGCAGCGTTTTGTATTTGCTCCTGGAGGCAATCAGAAGCCTCTAGAGTTTATTAAGTAGGAGGAGTGACATCATCAGACCTGCATTTTAGGAAAATCACTTTAGTGACGGAATGGAGAATGGTTTGGAGTGAGGACAGACTTGAGGCAGATAGACCTACCAGGCAATTACAGTAGTCCTGGGGCGAGGTGATGGAGGCCTGTCCCAGAATGGTGGCAGTGTCAGAGGAGAGAAGGAGGCATATTGGAGAGGTGTGGCAAAGGTGAGATCAACAGGCTTTGGCAACAACATGGGTACGGGAAATGAGAGATTGTGAGGAATCCAGGATGACAGAGGCTGTGAAACTACAGTTATAGGAAAGGGGTGGATTGAGGCTTTAGGGGAAATGATAATGATTTCTGTTTTGAACATATTGAGTTCAAGCTATCCACCAGATGTCCAGTTCAAGGTGACTGAAAGGCAGTTGAAGATATAAGATTGGAGGTCAGCAGAGAAGTTGAGGCAGGAAAGGCAGTTTTGAGAAGAATCAGCATGGAAATGGTAACTAAGTCCATGGAAGCTGATGATATTACCAAGTGAAGTAGTATAGAGGGAAAAGAGAAGAAGCCCCAGAACAGACCTCTGAGGGATACATACGGTTAGAGGGTGTGATCTGGAGGAAGATCCAGCAAAGGAGGTAGAAAAGGAGCGGTGAGATAGGTAGAAAGAAAACCAGGAGAGAGTGGTATCCTGAAAACCTAAAGAGAAAAAAGTATAGAAGAGGAGAGAGTGATCTAAGGATGCAGAGAGTTCAAGGAAAATGAGAACTAAGAAAAGGCCATTGGGTTTGACAACTAAGAGATCATTAGTAACTTTGGAGAGAGCAGTTTCAGTGAAATGATAAGGTTGGAAGCCAGATTTTAAAAAATAGTTTATTTATATCAGCTTGTTGACAAATATTATTTTTTAATAGTATTTTATTTTTTCCAATTACCCTTAAAGACAATTTTTAACATTCATTTTTAAAGGAAGCCAGATTTTAAGGGGTTAAGAAGAGAGTGAGATGAGAGAATATGGAGGTACCTATTGCAGACTGACTTTTTGAGGAATTTAGCTACAAAAGGCAGAAGAGAAATAGGATAGAGATTTATCACTTCATTGCTCTGGGCTGTGTAAATAGCGGATTTGACTAAATGAGGTAAAGGTCTCTTTCAGCTCTAGAATCTATGATAAAATATGGGACTAAAGAGAGACAAGTCTTGCAGAGGATAATAATCATAAGCTTTATATAGTAATTTAAGGTTTGCAAATAGCTTTACAAATATTATTTTGTCATCACAACAATCCTCCATGGAAGGTAGGTGCTATTATTAGCCCCATTCTACGTATGAAAAAAGAAGGTAGATAGGTTATTTGTCCAGGGTCACATAGCTAATAAGTGCCTGAGGCTATTTCCTGACTCTAGGACCAGCACCAAGTTAACTCCAGAGCTGGAAGTACTGATATCTTTTCTTTTTACATCAGTTGCTTTTCCCAATGCATCCTTCCCTCCACCCTCTCTCAGAGAGTTGTCCCTTAAAACAATAGATTCAGCATTTAGTTTCTATTTTATTGTTGCTCTTAGCATTTATGTTGTTGTGTATGTTGTGCATTTTGTATTCCTGGTTCTGCTTATTTTGTATCAGTTCATCTAAGTTTTTCCATACTTCTATGTATTCCTCATATTCATCATTTCTTACAGCACGGTAATATTCTATTACATTCATGTATCAAAATTTGTTCAGCCATTGCCCAATCTATGGGCATCTACTTTGTTTCCAGCTTTTTCTTATCACAAAAAAATGCTGCTCTACGTATTTTGTTGCATATGGGGACTTCTTTTTGTCACTGACCTCCTTAAAGTAAATGCCTAAACGTGGAATCTTTGAGGTAAAGGGTATGGATAATTTGATATCTCTCCTTGAGTAATTCCAAATTGCTTTTCAGTAGAGGTTCTATCAATTCACAGCTCCGCCAACAGTGAATTAGTGTGCCTGTCTTTTTGAAAACTCGAACATTGAATCTTTCCCTTTTTCATCTTTTCCAATTTTCTGGGTCTGAGGTGAAATCTGTGTTGTTTTGGTTTTCATCTGTCTTATTATTCATGATTTGGAATATTCTTTCATATGGTTGTTAATAGTTTGCGATTCTTCTTTTGAAAACTGTTCATATCCTTTAACTACTTATCTATTGGGAAATTGCTTTTGATCTTGCAGATTTCTGTTAGCTGTCTATATATCTTAGACATTAGACACTTATCAGAAATACTTGATATAAAGATGTTTTTGCCAGTCATCTACTTCCCTTATCCTAGTTGCACTCATTTCCTTTATGTAAAGGCTTTTCAATTTCATGTATAATCCATCTCTTTTGTCCTTTACTATTATGAGGATGGAGGATTGATGACTAGGGAGTATGAAACCCAATGGATACGTCTGCTCTTCCTATTCCTCCTCTTCCACTTGACCCCCATGAGAATCAGTATCAGTGGACTTCACAGAATATTTCATAGAGTATGATCTATGACCATTGGTCCTTTGAAGTCCACCTAAAAGAGAAGGGTAGTTGCAGGCCACATGAACTTTAGAGGTTCATACATGTCAGAGACCTCCACACTTCATGCCTGAATTCCTACAGAGAATATTGGTACCAAGTGCACATCCTGGGGACTAGAAAAGGAGTGAAAATTAGAGCAGTAATGAGGCTAATGGGGACAGGGTTATGAAGAAGAAAGAAAAGGGCAATCCCTTTTGTCTCACCTTCTTTCATGTCCTGGTGTTTGCCTTTCTTTTTGCCCCTCTTTTATCTGAAAAAGAGTCCAGGGAGGGTAGTAATGTGTGTAAAAGAGAAACATGGACTAGAAAGAGGCAAGGGTCATACAGTGAATTAAAAAGTGAAATGGTACCTTTTGTGATATAGTAGGTTCCTATCATTGAAGGTCTTCAAAGAGTTTGGATGACCACTTTGGGGCAATTTTTTTAAAAAAAATTTTTAATAGATGGCCTCTGAGGTATTCCAATTCTGAGATATTCTGATTCTTTTTGAACCTAAGTGTGTCCAACCTGAAAAGGTCAAAAAGACATGGGATTTCTTCTGGTCCTCAGAGAAGCCAGGGAGAGGCTAATGGCTTCATTTGATTTTAGCATCCTCAAATCCAGACCACTGGTAAAGGGCGGAGCTAGGCACATAGCAGGCAAGAGCAATGCTTGCTTCTTAGCTTGGAGGAACCATTAAAAAAAACATTTACTACTCTTCTCTTTTTGCAGAGATGGGGAACTATGGGTATTGAATACTGCATATACTGTTAGACATGATTGAGTGTTGATTGGTTTTGCTAAACTGCTTTTACACACACACACACACGTTACAAGGTTACAAGGCATAGTTTGCTTTGTAGAGGACAGGGGAGTCAGAAGACTTTGGTGTTAAATCATGGTGACTGGTACTTCTCCAGGCACAGCTGAGGAAAAACTGGAAGCTATGTTTGTTCAGGGGCAGGAGGGGAGAGAGACAGAGTGAGAGACAGAGACAGAGAGAGAGAGCGAGCACCCTTTGGCCTTGGACAAGTCATTTATATTCTTTGGGCTTCAGTTTCTTTATCTATAAAATAAGAGAGCTGGACTAAAGCATCTCTAAGTTCTTTTCTAGTTCTTGTTTCTGGAATGGCTACCTTGTGATAAATGTTCGAGAACTAGCAAGGTATAGTAGAAGGAACCCTAGCTGGACCTGGAGTCAAAAGACCTGTTCTCCCAGTTCAATAAGCATTTCTAAGGGCATGTTACGTGCAAAGCTTTTGGTAAGTGCAGAAATAAAATTGCCCTTGTCTTCTAGGATGTTCTCAACTTATGAAGGCCCATATTATTAATTTTGCTATAGAAATAAATAATACTTTAAATTGCAAGAATTTTCATTAGAACTTTCATCAATGAATGATTCAGTCTTCTTTTTAAAAATAATATTCTAAACTTGACAAATAACTACAAACATGAAAAAAGGATTGTATATGATAACACTCATCTCATAATGCCTGATTTTGATTCACTCTTCTTAGGAGTCTGAAGTTCTCAGCAAATATTTAAGTGCCTACTGTCTGCAAGACCCCTATGCCTGGCTCTGAGAATAAAAAAAAAGACAAAATACAAAACAGTCCTTGACTTCAAAGGATCCTATTGTGGAAGATGCAACACTGACAAGATTAAATATGTACGTAATAATTTGAAGAGCAAAAGGATGGGGGAGGAAGGAGGACAGGTGGCAGAGGGAGATGGAAGGGAAACAGGAGTAGGAAATGCTGGTCATATATAATCTGAATCTTTAAGGAATTCAAGGATTCTAAGAAAGAAATGCAGAAGCAGTCCAGAGTTCTGAGGAATAGCAAGTAGCCTAGTTTGGCTGAAACATAGCCTATAGATGAGGAAGAGTAATATGAAATCATCCTGAAAAGGCAGGCAGAGGCCAGATTGTGAAGGCCAAACTGTGGAGGTTGTTTTTCATCCTTGAGCCAAAGGGAAATTACTAAGAGTAACATGGTCAGACAACGCTTGGAAAAATTATTTTGGCAGCTGGGTGAAGAAGGGATTAGAGTGGGGAGAGACTAGGGCTTCACAATCTAATGGGGAGACAACATGCAAGTAACTATGTACATACAATATACATACAGTGTAAACAAGATAATGTTAGATAATAAATAATAAGATTAATTAGGTTATTATTAATTAAATTGGATAATAAATAAGACAAAGGAAGAGGAGAGAGACCAGCAAAGGCTTCCTATGATAAGTGGGATTTTAAGTGAGTCTTGAAGGAAGCTAAAACAGCCTGGAGGTGAAAGTGAGGAAGGAGAGCATTCTAGGAATGGAGGACAAATGGTCCAAAAATATGAACTTGGGAGATGGAGTCCCACGTGTGAGGAACCACAAGCCAGCCAATATAGGGTGTAATACTGGATACAAAATAAATACAACGTTCAAATCTGGCCTCAGACACTTGATACTTACTAGCTTTGTGACTCTGGGCAAGTCACCTAACCCCATTGCCTAGCCAAACAAAACAAAACAAAACAATTAAATACAACAGAATTTTTTTCCTGGAGCCACTAGAAACTTTGGGGATGAGGAAGGGCCACATTTGCTTTGAAAGAAACTAGGGGTGGTGAAAGGTTAAGGTGGGAAAGAGAAACATTCCAGGCACAAGGAACAATGATGCATCTTCTTGGGTGTTTTTACCAGTTTCCTCCCCTGGGTTTCTTCTGATGTGCTTCCTAGCCAAGCAGTCACAATCTCCCCTACAATTGCAAAGTTGATGGTCAGACCCATGAATGGCCAACAAAGAGGGAGGATCCCCTATTTGACCAGTAGATGAAGTGGCAAAAGGGCTCCAAAGGGGTACTCCAGGGATCAGGGCTTAGCCCTGTGCTATCATTTTCATCAGTGACGTGAACAGAGGCATAGATAGTAGGCACACAAAAGTAGGAGGGGTAGCTATCTCATTGGATGGTAGTCATAATCCAAAAAGGTCTTGCCAGGCTAGACTACTAGGTCAAATGTAATAAGATAAAATTCAATATAATCTTGCATTTGGGTACACAAAAAATCCACAAGTATAAGATAGCAAAGGCATAGTTGAGCAGCAGGTGTTCTTTTAAAAAAAGAGAGCTGGGAGTATTAGTGAACTACAAGCTTGATATAAGCCAGCAGTGTGATATGACAGCCAGAAAAACTGCAAATGTGATCTTGGGCATAAGTTCAGATGAGCGGAGCTTCCATAGTTCACTGTACACTGCCCTCATCAGACCTCATCTGAAACATTGTGCTTATTTCTGGGTACATTTTAAGAAGGATACCAATAAACTGGAGAGTGTCCAAAGGAGGGCAAACAGAATAAGGACCTTGAGTTCATGGTATATGAGGATCATATGAAGGAACTGGGTATGTTTAGCCTAGAAAAGAGAAGCCTTGGTGAGGTGGGATTTGATAACTTCAGATATTTGGACTGTCATGTGGAGGAGGAGGGCATGTATGGCATAAGTACCATAAAGCAGATTACCATCAGTTGTATAAAATTCTCCCTGAGGATCCATTTAAATGACACTACATTAATGACAGTCCCTTTATGATTTAAAAAAAGAAAAAGACAATTCAGTACTGGCTCCCTGCATTTCTGCTTCCTTAAACCTAGAAATGGCAGGGAATTGCAGAGGAGGGGAAAGCAAGCTGTTTTGAATTCAGGCTACAGTTGTATTAGACTAGATTTATGGACAAGGCCCAGGCTGATGTGAAGTCAGGACCGAGGTAACTGGATACCTTCATTACACACCCTTCAAAAGTCTTTTCAAAAAGACACCAGTAGCTCCAAAGCAGCCAAACCTCCCTTGGAGGAGCCACAAAGAAGGAGCTGACTCCTGAAAGGAATAGCCTATGCCAAACACTAGGAAATCCAGAGGCGTTTAAAGGAACCTATATGTCAGACCTTAGAAGAGAGCATAGTAAATGTTATACAAGCCTTCCTGAAGGACAGATAAGGGGAGATTTGGAAGCCTTCAGTCCAGAATGAATGAGGAGTTCCTATAATAAAAGCTAACATTTATATAACCCTTTAAGGTTTGCAAAGCACTTTACATATGTTATCTCATTTGATCTTTACAACAACTCTGGGAGGTAGGTGCTATTATTATAATACTCATTTTACAGATGAAGAAACTGAGGTAGATAGAGGTTAGTGACTTGCCCAGGGTTGTACAGCTAGTAAGTATTTGAGGCAGGATTCAAACTCATGTCTTCCTGACTCTTTCACCTCATCCACTATACCATCCAGCTATATAACCTACATTAGAACCTAGAATGTCTAAATCTTATCAGACCATAATGATTTCCCAGAGGTGATCAGCCAAGTTGTTGATCCAGACTGAACATATTCCTTGTGTAACACATTTGGGCTAAGTCAAGAACTGAGAAGAATCTGCTGGCTTTTTTTTTTTAAATCAGGTTGGCTCATGAAGCCAGAATTGCTATGTCTGCCAGAAGTTGGAAATAATAAACAATTCACTCAAATTGAACCGTGATCTCAAATATCAAACTTCTCTCCATTGAGCAGATCAAACCTGTCCATGCCTGCTCATCCTTCATTCTTGTTCATGTCCTCCTATAACATCACCATAGGATGTCCACTCACTTTCTCTTGATTCACCTTTATAAACACACACACACACACACACACACAAGAATAGCAGTACAAAGTACTTTCCTCACAATTAGCCTGCCAGATAAATAGTGCAAGCACTTTTACCCCATTTTACAGATGACAAAACAGAATCAGCAAGGTGGGTTTCTAAGATTTCCACAGATACAGGTCACAAACCAAGGTTTCTGGTAACTCCAAGTATGGTTCTCTGTCCACTCTACTACACTGACTAAATTATTCCTATGCCTAATTGTGCCTAATTAGGGGTAGACCCTCTTAAACACACGCCTTTTCTAACTTTTCGTTTTTACTGATGTACTTTGTTTCTTTTTTTTTTTAATTTTTTTGCAAGGGTAGGGGGAGGCAATCAGGTTAAGTAACTTGCCCAGGTCACAGTTAATAAATGTCAAGTGTCTGAGGCTGGAGTTGAATTCAGTTGCTCCTGACTCTAGAACTGCGCCACCTAGCTGCCCTCAATATACTTTGTTTCTCGTATTTCATTTCCCAACATATCCCTCTCCTTCCCAGAAGCATCCCTTGTAACAAAGAACAAAAAAAGAAATGGGGGGTGGGGAAGTCAGGGAAGAAGTTCAGCAAAACTAACCGACACATCAATCAAGTCCGTTAGTATATTCGGTATTCTTTATCTCTGCAAAGTTGGGTGAGAGGTGCATGCTCATTGTCTTCTCCTACATGCCAAGCTTGGTCATTATTGCAACAAAGCATTTGAATGTAGTTGCTATTTACACTTACCATTAAAAACACTTCTTAAGCATCCACTGGTTTCAGGGCTCAGTACTTAATAGTGTAGTATAGCTCATCCTCCAAGACAATCAATTGAGAATCAAGTTAGTCAGCTGGTCTTAAGCAGCTTTTAGAAAGGGATATTTACAATCATAATAGTTGGCACAAAACACCGCAAAACTTTGTGACATATTCTCCCTCTGGGATACACAGAATCCAAGGGAAGATGGGATCCAGCTGACAGAGAGAGTATGAGAGGTCCTTTTCTCCTATTAATGGAATTCTGCTTCAGCGTGGTCATTCTGCATCTAATTTGTCCTTGGCTCCCAATGCAGATGGAGCCATCAGCTGATCTGGAGACGACACTTGGGACACCGATGGAAAGACGGTTGGTCCAACACCCATCTTTTCCAGTTGGAAAGTCCTCCTACAGTCATGGTGGTTGGTAAAAGTGGAGGGATGGGGGAAAACTGGCCAAGGCCAAATCTGAAGCCTCTTCTCCCTCATCCCCACCCCCATCTCAGCAGTTTCTCCTCAGGGATGTGCTAGAAAGCAACATGACCTAATTTCTGGAATTCCTCTCTTTTCTCAACTCAACTGATATTTGATAGATAATCCCTGGGGACAGGACCATGTTTGCAAGTTTATTGGAAGAGATTTCCTGCCTGGCCTCATTTTACTTCATCCAATGGCTTTCTTTTTTTCAAACTGGTACACACTGTTCACACCTATATTTCAAGTTTGAAAATGTGTTTTTTGAATATCAATAGAAAAAAGAATTCATGGAGAATGCATGATCTCTGAAAATTGTGAAAACATCTTTGCCACCATTACATTTCTAAACACAATGTCCTAAAGGCAAAGGAGGGTCAGGCAAAATGCAATGAGAAATTTGAGGAAAAAGAGATCATTTTCACCTGCTGGAATGGGGAAAGTCTTCATGGAAGAGGTGACATCTAAATTGGGCCTTGAAAGCCAAAAGGAACTTAAACATCCTGGCTCTGCTGAGTAGAAACTAAGTTCTCCTTCACAAAATCCATTATTTCTGCCAGCTTTTGCCACATGCCTAAAAAAAAGTTCACCACTGAGCCTCTTGCCATCCACTACATTTTCCAATGCTGAACATGATAGTGGACCAAGACTTCTCTAAAAGTCTTGTTCCAGTTGGGATGACCACAAATGGAGTCAGAGGGAATTGACTTCCTGGTGAAACAGCCAGGAACACAGAGGAAATTTCTTAGGGTGCATCATGTATTCTCTCCTAAAGTACATTGCACCTTTGTCTTTTGCCTTCAAAGATGAATGTGTTTTTCCTTCCAAATATCATCTCTGGCCATGGTCTTCTTGGGAATAAAGGGAAACACTTCAGCCCATATAGCATAGGTATGTCCTTTAAACAAAAGTGGAGATATTCACCAGGGTTTCCAGTTGTTGTGGTTTGGTCCTTTCAGTCTGAGGCCAGATTTGAATTCAGAAAGATGAGTCTTCCTGACTCCAGGCCTAGCACTCTATCTACTTCACCACCCAGCTGCCCAGAGAACCCTAGAGAGTCAACTAAAAAATAGCCAAAACAATTAATAACTTCAGCAAGTTGCAGTATATAAAAAAATCTACACAAATTATCAACATTTCTGTATATTACCAACAAAAAAACCAGCAGAAGCAATAGAAGAAGAAATTCCATTTAAAATAAGAACAGAGAGTATAAAATACTTCAGAGTCTACCTGCCAAGACATATATAGAAACTATATGAACATAATTACATCACACAAATAAAGACAGAATTAAATAATTGGAGAAATATTAATTGCTCGTGGGTAGGCTGAACCAATAGAATAAAAATAACAAATCCACCTAAATTAATTTACTTATTCAGTTCCATAGGAATCAAACTACCACAGAATTACTTTATAAAGCTAGAAAAAATAACAAAAGTTTAAGATTATCAAGGTAATCAACAAAAATGTGAAGGGAAAGGGGCCTAGCAGCACCAATATCAAATTACAGTACGAAACTGTAATCCCCAAAACAATTTGGTATTGGATGAGAAACAGTGGAGTTGATCAGTGGAACAGATTAGGTACACAATATACAGAAGCAAATTATCACAGTAACTTAGTGTGTGACAAACCCAAAGATCCAAGCTATTGGAGCAAGAACTCACTATTTGACAAAAACTGCTGGGAAAACTGGAAAACAGCATGGCAGAAACTGAGCATAGACCAATATCTCATACCATATACCAAAATAAACTCACAATGGGTACATGATTTATAATGGATGATATAAATGAATTAGTGAAGCAGGGAAGAAACTATCCATCAAATCTATGGATGGGGAGGAATTTATGACCAAACAAGAGATAGAGAAGCTCATGGGATGTAAAATGGGTAATTTTGATTATCTAAAATTAAAAAGGTTTTGTATAAACAAAACCAATGCAGCTAAAATTAGAAGACAAGCAGGAAATGGGGAGAGGGAGAGAATTTTGCAGTTAGTTTCTCTGATAAAGGTCTCATTTCTCAAATGTGTAGGCAACTGGGTCAAATTTATAAGGCTAAGAGCCATTCCCCAATTGATAAATGGTCAAGGGACACAAACAAATAATTTCCGAGGAAGAAATCAGTTACCAATAATCATATGAAAAAAGTGCTCTAAATCATTAATAACCAGAGACATGTAAATTAAAACAACCCTGAAATAACACCTATCACATTAGCTAAGATGACAGAAAAGGAAAACGATAAATGCTAGAGGGGATATGGGAAAATAGGTACACTAATGAACTGTTGGTGGAGCAATGAATTAGTTCAACCATTCTAGAAAGCAATTTGAGAGTATTCCCAAAAGCTATTAAACCCTTTGACCCAACAATACCACTACCAGGTCTATACCTCAAAGAAATCAAAGAAATCAAAGAAAGAAGAAAAGGACCCTCATGTCAAAAAATATTTAGAGTAACTCTTTTTGTGATGGCAAATAATTGGGAACCGAAGAATCCATCATACTCTGATACCATAACTTATTTTACCATTCCTCAGTTTCCAATAAATAAATTATGGTATTAAGAGTGTGCTAGAGGGCAGCTAGATGGTGCAGCAGATACAGCACAGCTCTGGAGTCAGGAGGACCTAAGTTCAAATCTGGCCTCAGACACATAATACTTCCTAGCTGTGTGGCTCTGGGCAAGTCACTTAACCCCAATTGCCTCACTAACAAAAACAAAAACAAAAACAAAAAAAAGAGTGTGCTAGAATACTATTGTGCTATATGATATGATGAAGAGTATGGTTTCAGAAAAAACCCGAGAAGACTTATGTTCTACTACAAAGTGAAGTGAGCAGAACAATTTACACAGCAACAGCAATATTGTAAGACAATCAGTTGTGAAAGACTTAGTAACTCTGATCAATGACCCACCACAATCCATAGTACTCATGATGAAAATTGCTATCCACCTCCACATATTGAAACAGTTTTTTTTTCTTTTCCCTTTTTCTCCTTTCTCCATCCTGCTTCAGAAGGTGGTTAATGTGGAAATTTGTTTTGCATGACTTCATACTTGTAATGGGTTTTGTATTTCTTGCCTTCTCAATGGGTGGGAGGAGGGAAAGAATTTGGAACTGAAAATAAGATAAAATTGAATTTTTAAAAAAATATGATATGCTGCTACTGATAGTACTGTCACACAAAGCCAATGAAGTACCACCTGCATAGATCTTTAAGTGAAGACATGGGAGGGGTCATTTTGTGTGTATCAATGTAACTTAAAGTCTCTATAAAATAGAAACACAGCCCACTGAACTAATAGCCTCCTATTCCTGACAGGAGGTGTAAGGAGAACAGCATCATAGGAGCATAACTCTAGAACTAGAAGGAACCTCAGCGTCCATCTACTTTTGTATTCTAAGTCCAAGGGTCTAGACCCTAGAGAATAAAGACAAATGTCATAAGAATAAAAGTAATCTCAAACTGGGAAAAATCAGCCAAAGTGGCTCAGTTATACACAAAAGGGAAGCAAAGAAATATATCCCTACACAGTATCCTCCCTTTCTACCCTTTTCATGGCAAAAGGCCCAGATGAGAAAAAGACTAAATGGAAGTCCTAAAATGCTGCACTTGTGATAACCACCCCTCTCCCCACCTCTACTCCCTCCACCTCCATCTTATAGGTTTGTACTAGAGCCATAAAGCCATAGGAAATTCTATGTGGTTTATGGATGACTGGTGATGTCTTGCAGGGAGGGAAACATTAGGACCCAAAGAGTTGTTTCCACTTTAGATTTATAAAAAGGATCCTGGAAATTTAACCTTAAAAAATAATAAAATGAAACTAAACATGTCAATTATAATGATAATGATAGCTAGAATTTACATAGCACTTTTAAGGTTTACAAAGAACTTTACAAATATAATTACCAAGATTGGTCCCAAAGAAGACATATGAGAAAATACTTTTCCCACTTCTCTGTAGAAGTAAAGATCATGGGTGTGGAACAGTGTATGTGATGTCATATTTTTTTCATTCCATTGGGTAGTTTTGCTGCAGTTTTTTTTCCTTCTATTTTTCTTCTTTGTTATAAAGGATGGTTTTTTTGGAAGGGAGAGAAAAGGGGCATATTGGGAAATATAGGTAATGTAAAAATTTTTTTAAATCATAAAAATTCATTTTAAAAAAGAAAAAAAAACCAAAAGTCATCAATAAAAATATATATCTTTTTTTTTTTTTTAGAAAAGAGTTCTGGGAAATAGAAGTTACTCCCTTTTCCCCACACCCCCTTTTCTCCTTTCTTCTTTCCCTCCCAAGCAAAAGTAAGAACTGTTTTTGTTCCCCATTCATAGTCTATATGAATTTACTCTAGTCTTATTTGTACTGAAGAATGCCCTAGTCTCATTCTTGGGGCTCAGTTAATAACCTGTTGGGTGACATGGGAGGATTTGTTCTGGCAAATGTGTATAATGTAACCATTCATAGACTGAATATGGAGTCCTTACATTTATTTAGCTGATCTACTGCTAAAAGCCTCCAAGAATGAATCCAGTCTCCCTGTGTAGGCCACCAGGTGGAGTGTGGGAAGATCAGCCTACTCTGGGATGACGGGGATGATAAGGAAGTGGGAGATACTCAGACCAAGCTCTGCATCATGCTGCAACTGGCAGTATATTTTAGATGATTCATATCCAAATTTAAATCCCTTACCTACCCTCTGTGCCATTTTAATTGAATCCCAGAGTGCCAAGAAGCATTTACTCAGCTAAGCATTTACCCTGTGGTGCTTGATGTCAGGATAAGAACCAGAAACTTAGTGTAGGATACTCCCAGATAGGAAAACTCCCTCTACCAGGGCAGTTTCTCCTAGAGCACTGAGAGTTTAAGTGACTTAAGGGTCAGAAGCAGGACTTAAACTCAGGTGTTCCTAACTCCAAGGTTGGCTTTCTTCCTTTCCTTTCTTCCTTCCTCTTTATCTTTCTGTCCTTTCACAATCAGGGTTAAATGACTTGCCCAGGGTCACACACAGTGTGTCTGAGGCTGCATTTGAACTCAGATCCTCCTGACTCCAGGGCCAGTGCTCTATCCACTGTGCCACCTAGCCACCCCATGGCTCTTTTTCAGTATGGTGAATTCTATACAGAATTCCTTAAATTTTGGAGACCATCTCAGGAGAGTGATTATGTGCTTGGATCAGGGACAGACTTTTTGGTACCATTCTCGTTCAAGAATTGACTGGAATATTTTTGCTTAGAATAATTTATAGCAGATTTTTTTCTCCTCTATCCTATTGTCTAGCAGCAGCTGGCTTGCATATTATATTATGTCCTCATACATGTATATCCATGATATTGTTAATTTTTATATTATTTTATATGTATGCATTATACGTATTAATATACATGTATCTATTCTCAGATAAACTGTTATTCACCACTACTGATTGATAGAAGTGCCCAGCTGGTTACTCAGAAACTCAATTCTCCTCTTTGGCTTAGGGATTATGACTCATGCTAGAATGAGGTTTAATATGGCATCAGCATGAAGCACGTGCAGCTTGCAGGGAGGTGGGAGGGGAAGGGGGGCTTGGAGACTGTGTCATGACCACTGCAGCAAGTAATCTGCATTATCTGATGATGCTCCCATGGCCACTTCTTCCTCAACTGGGACTATTGTAGAAGTGCACAACAAAGGACACCTTTGGGGTATCCTTACCTCAAATGGTGCAATGTCCTACCAAATACCTCAGTCCAGCATCCTGGGGCCTGGGTGTGGCTATGGTTGATTCAGCTTCATCCTGGGTGTCCTTTTCTGCTTGCTACTATCAGATACTTGACATCTGTGATGAGTCACTGAGTAATATCAGTTTTGGCTAAACTCTAAAAGAAAATGGCTATAAAGATGAGTGATTTTGAAAGACTTAAGAACTCTGATCAATGTATGATCAGTCATCATTCCAGAGGATTGATGAGGAAGAATGCTACCTAATTCCTGACATAGAACGGATGGATTAATATGTAGAATGATACACACATTTTCAATATGGCTAATATAGGAATTTGTTATCTTAACTATGCTTATTTGTGATAAAAAATGTTTTTCTTTTTCCCATGGGGAAAGCTAGGGCATGGGACAGAAGAAAAATAAATGCTTGATCTTTTTTTTTAAGTAAAAATTAATTTTAAAAAAGGCAATGATTTCTCAGTTTCATTTGTTGGCAAAATGCTGGACAGTATAAGGAACTTTGTTTATGATTTCTGTATTTCCAGGACACTTGAATCAGAATATTGTACTTTGAGAGTATACTACATATTGGACCAAATAGCTTTAATGTCTTCCAGGTAGGAGTTACGAACTGGGATTGAGAAGTTAAATAGTTGGGGAAATGGGGAAGAATAAGAAGGAGAGACACAGCTAGATTATCTCTAAGATCATAACAACCAGGGGTATACTAGCAAATGTTTAACAACCAGCCCTTTGAAAAACAAATTGCACACAGCATACATTTTTATCTGAATTCTTAACATTTTCTCTATTACATTCTTAAATCTAGACAATCAACAAAGCAATAAATCAAGCCCCAGTTTGTATATTCCCGTGATGTAAATGCTCACATTGAAAATTTAACCATCAGCTCTCCTGATTCCATAGGAGTTGACTCCAGTGTACTTCTGATATTAATAACTCATACTTCTATAGTGTCTTAAGAGTTGCAAACCACTTTCTTCACCACATTTTCAGAAAGGCAGTATATGTCTTATTCTCCCCAATTTTTAACAAATGAGGAAATTGAGGCTTAGAAAAGTTAAATTACTTGCTCAAAGTCACCCAGCTAGTGCTCTGTCCACTGCATCACCTAACTGCTTACCCCTTCATTTTTTTTGAGAGCCAGTGGTTAATATTTATCAGCACACTCTTGCCTTCCTTCCCTCTCCCCACTGAACCACAAGGGTATCTCCTCACTAATAGTGCAGCTAGGAGGAGTGTATATAAGGTGAAAGTGGTCATTCTACGTGTGAGTTACACATGCTTACTGTAAACTGAATATGGCCAAACATACCTCCCAGTCTCTAGCTTCCATACCTATTGTTCTGAATGGGTGTGCTGTGGTGTGCCAGTGTACCCCAAGTTTTGCTAGGTGTGCTACAAAACTGTTCCCCATGCCCCCAGACTTGCATATTCCTCAGTTTCAACTGCACTGTCCTCCTACACTTCCAACAGAAGCTTGTTGCCTGGTCTTCCTAACCTGGCATACAGAAAAATAACAATAGGAGCTCTTGACAAGGGCACAACATAAAGAAAGATGAGAGTGAGAAGTTGAGGTTAGAGAAAGAAATAGGGGAGTCCCAAGGGCAAGACTGTAGGTATGGAGGCCCCACAGCTCTGGGGAACTCTTCTTTGTCATTTCACTTAAATTTTCAGAATATCTCCTGGCAAAGACTTTGTTATTGTTGTTGTTTAGTGGATTAGTCACGTCTTACTCTTGCTGACCCCATTTGGAGTCTCCATGGCAGAGATACTAGAGTGGTTTGCCATTTCCTTCTCCAGCTCATTTTACAGATGAGGAAACCAAGGCAAAGAGGGTTAAGTGACTCGCCCAAGATCACATAGCTAGTTAAGTGTTTGTGGCTGGATTTGAACTCAGGGCCTCCAGACTCCAGGCTCTGGAGTTCTATACACTGTGCTACCTGCTACTAAGCAAAAAAAAATTTTTTTGAAAAGCACTGTTTCATACTGTCCCCAGTGCTTTCTATTAACATTCAGATATAGCAGTATGAATCAATTCCTTCGGAATCATGATGTATCAGATGGCCCCAGTGCCTATTCTCACTGGATTCTCCAAAGTTGCCTCCCCTTATCAATGTATCTCCAAAGAATTCACTCACATTCTAAGTTCAATTCTCACCTTGGGGGCAGCTAAGTGGCATGGGGACAGAGCACCAGGCTTGGAGTCAGGAAGACTCATTGTGGGGGCCAGGGAAGGGGTGCCACTAGGTGGTGAAGTGGATGGAGCACTGGAGCACTGGCCCTGGAGTCAGGAATACCTGCCTTTAGACCTCAGACACTCACTATATATATATATATATGTATATATATATATATATATACATATACACACATACATATATATACATATATATACACATATATACACATATATACACATATATATACACACACATATATATACACATACATATATATACACATATATACATATATATATATAAAACCCTGTATAACCCTGGGCAAGTCACTTAACTGTGATAAGAAAGAAAGAAAGAAAGAAAGAAAGAAAGAAAGAAAGAAAGAAAGAAAGAAAGAAAGAAAGAAAGAAAGAAAGAAAGAAAGAAAAGAAACAAACAAACAAATAAAGAAATTTCACTTCAGATGCATAATGGCCCTGTGATCCTAGGCAAGTCCATTATGTTCCCAGGCAACTCCCCAAGATGATCAGCTGCCTCTGTAGTGAGGTTTCCTCATTAGGAATTCTCTACATCAATGAAATCACAGCTTCAGACCCCCCCCCAAAAAAAAAAAGTTCTTCCAGAACAATCAGAATACATCTCTGACCACTTGACCACCACTTTCTCTGTGGCAGGGACCTACCTCCCTGTAAGCCATGACAGCTTCCCCCTCCTGTTGATTTTAGGTGCTTAGAGATCTAAAACAAACAAACAAAAAAAAAACCCCAAGAGGTAGGGGAATAGGTAAACAACATGAAGCATACTCTTCCCTAGCCTGGAGGAGGGAGGAGTTTCATATTTATGTGTTAAATATTGCTAATATGTGTTAAATATTTCTCTGTTAAATGTGTCCTCTGGTACAATACCTTACCTTGGCAGGTAAATGACCATAGAAATCTGTTGGAAACCTGGAAGATCCTTCCAAGCTAGAAAGGTTTGAGGTATGAACCTGGGGAAGAACCTATCTGTCTTCCATGCACCAAAGTACCTAATTTAGGAGAAAAGTGAGGTGGACCTGCTGGTAGAGGAATGTTTTAGCTATAGCAATTTGTGAGGACCATCTTTTAAGACAACATTTTTTAAACTTTTTAGTGTATTCCTTGACACTCTTAAAAGTTGTTGTTGTTGTTGTGGAATTGTTTCAGTCCTGTCTGACTCTCCATGACTCCGTTTGGGGTTTTCTTGGCAAAGATACTGGAATGGTTTCCTAAACAACCTTTTTTTTCTTATGTAGGTAATATCTATCGATATGTACAATATTAGAAATTAAAATGTCTTAGTATTATTATGAAAATAGTTTTGACCTTGTGGATACTGTGAAAAGGTCTCAGGGACCTCTAGACATCTCTGGGCCACACTTTGAGAACCCCTATTCTAAGGCTTAGAGGGGTTGTGCTCTAATTTTGGCACACTACTGAAATAAATGAAGGAATTTGTTGACTGGAAGGGAATGAAACAAGAAGTCAGTTCGAGTAGAATGGAAAGATTATAAGTGAATGTTCAGGTAAGGTGATATATCATAACTTTACAATGAAATCAGCTCAATCTTCCAACTTTTTCCAGTGATAGTTGGCAACCCTAGAAAAGATAGCTAAATCCTCATCGGATGCTACCCAGGGATGAAGATTATTAAAAGGTTAGTAATGAGATAAGGTCAGGGAGGCAATAGATCCTAGGAAGATAGCAAATGAAAAATTCAAATGGCAAAATCATGGGGTCATGGCTGATTAAGGAGGCAAATTAATTCTGAATGGGAAGGTCTAATTGGGAAAACAGGAAGAGGTCAAGGTATAAAGATAATAATAAAGACTGGTCAATTTAACTGGAGGGAGAGAGTGGGAAGAGTAGGTTATGGCCACATAATGGTATTTCAAAGTTCACATCTTATAGTGGTACAATTCTGAGAGAGCTTTAGAGCTGAAAAGGACCTTAGAAACAACCCTCTCATATTACAGATGAGAAGGTTAAGTGACTTGTCTGGGGTCACATAGCTAGTATCTGAAGCAGGCTTTAAACTCAAGTTTGTTTTTTTTTTTTTCTGATTCCAAGCCCAATATTCCCTCCACTATGCCACCAGATGATGAGGCCAAAGGCCTAACAAAGTCAGTGAATAACTAAAGTAAGATGGAGATGGGGGTCACTGGCATGAATAAAGTTAAGGAATCATGTAACTAAGTTGTCCACACAAGCATCACAGCATCCAAGAATAATGGCAGGGAATGGGTTGGAGATAAAGAGCGTGACTCAAATATTAAAATAATTGAAAAGGCAGGGAGAGTGATGAGTGACCTGGAGATTGGCAAATGACTACAAATAATGGGGAGAAAGTGATCTAAATGGATTGCATGAGTTTCTAAAAATGAAAGGCCATTGAGGGATGGTTGAAAGGATATGGAAGTTGACATGAGGACCAAGGACTATGTTTATCCCCACTCCTCATGGCCCTCTGAGTCTGAAGTGAGAAAATGAAGGGCCACCACTGAAGAAGGTTTTAAACACTGGGACATCCTTGAGGAAGAACCAGGTTTCTGTAAAAGCAGAGGGATGGTTCTTTGTTGCCAATAGAGCAAGGGCTCCAGGGGACCTGACGGAATGGGATGGATAGAATGGGCCTGGGAGAGTGTAGGAATGATTATCAGCTTAAGGGAGGAGGTAGTATGGGCATGATTCTTGTACCTAAGTCAGTGAGACTGGATGATCAGGACTGGTGAGTCAGTGTTACAGGAAGTAAAAAGGTGTGAAATCCTTCCCTCAGCACAAGTCACCTGACAAGAAGATTTTCGGAACTAACCCAACCCAGATAGAGATCAAGACAGATCACAGAATGTGACTTGTCTTTTTTTCAGGCAATTGGGGTTAAGTGACTTGCCCAGCATCACACAGGTAGTAAGTGTCAAATGTTTGGTCTGAAGCTGGATTTGAACTCAGGTCCTCCTGACTTCAGGGCAGGTGCTCTATCCACTTCGCCACCTAGCTGCCCCAAGAATGTGACTTTCTTAAAAGAAATGATCTCTAAGTAGAAAAGGGGGAAGGTTATAGTTGGAGAAAAGGAGGATATAAAAACAAAAGATATTAGTCTTTCAAAGAAAAAAGAAAGGTAGAGAATGTGCGTAAACCCAGTCATTGAACTAGGGGAAAACCCTTAGTGGCTTTTTCCCATAAGAGCGATCTTTTCAATTATCTAAACTATGGTTGGAATGAGTTATTTCTAGGAGATTTGTTGCCCCAAGCATAAGATTCTTTAGAACATACAGGATGCATCATAAAAAAAAGCCTAGCAGAATGAATGGGAGAAAGGTCTGGTTGGGTCAGGGCCAAACTAACCTGTGGATTGTGATTTCAAAAGCAAATGGGGCCATCTGTACATTGCTGCTTCTAATGAAGGCAGTGAGAAAGGTGAACCAATAAATTCTGGTTCTAGAGGAAGGCTCAACAGAGTAGGAGAAAGTTTTTTTTGAATACCAAACACAGCACTCCATAGTATCTTATAATGTTAGAGATCAAAGGGGCCTTAGAGATGCTCTAGGTCAGCATCCTCATTTTAAAAATTGGGAAATTGAGACCCAGTAAGTTGACGTGACAAAGTTGGAAAGGGGAGAAGCTGGGAATAGAACAGAGAGGATGCTGTGACTTCCCATTTAGTGTTCTTTCCATTATACCACATTGCCAGGCAGTATACCCTGAGTCTAAAACAAACAATCCGAGAGTTTCAAATCCAGTAACATAATGCCCAGTTGGGGATTAGGGACCAAAGGCAGCCTTTGGTAGTCTAGTGCAATCATTTTTGAATAAGAAATATACAAATATGTTACACACTATTAGCCCAACATGCAATCATATTTTTATCAGTGTGAATCAACAGATAAGATGGTTTATCAAATAGTAGGTCCAGGTAGAAAAAATTTAGTCAAAAGTTATAAATAGTCATATATAAATGTAAGTTTAATTCCTGGCCCTTTTCTCCCCGTGCCCATCACAAATGTACCAGACCCCATAAAAACTTTGGGGCTGGAGGTGAGGCAGAGACAACGCGAGGAAGGACAACTGAAGTTAAAATTCTGCCTACTGTATATGTTGTATATCTAATAAAATGGGGGTTGGTCATGGTTAATGAGGTTTTCCAGACACTCTTTTAAAAAATTAATTGTTGCTGATATCTTTTGTTTTGATATTACCTTAATTTCTAAATATATCCCTCCTCTCATCCATACTCAGAGAATCATCCCTTGTAACAAAGAATTTTTTTTTAAAGGAAAGGGAAACATTGCAGCAAACTCACCCAAACATCAGCTGAGTCTGTCAGTGTATGCAGTACTGTGTCCCTAGTCCCTCATCTATACAAAGTGAAAGGGGTGCATTTTCTCATCTCTCTTTTTTTTAAGACAATTGGGGTTCAGTGACTTACCCAGGGTCACACAGCTACTGTCAAGTGTTTGGTCTGCTGTTGGATTTGAACTCAGGTCCTCCTGACTTCAGGGCTGGTGCTCTACCCACTGCGCCACCTAGCTGCCCCTCATCTCTTCTTCAGAAGGAATTTTGGTCATTATAATCACAAGGCACTCTGTTCAGGGGTTCTTATTCTTTGAATTTACATTGTTGGGTCATTTTATATACAGTTTTCCTGATTTTGCTGACTTCACCCTGCATCACTTCTTATGAGACTTCCAATGCTCCTATGAAGTCTACGTGTTCATAATTTCTTACAGCACAATAATATTCCATCTTATTCACATAGTACAAGTTGCTTAGCCATTCCCCAATCAGTGGGCATCTATTTTGTTTCTCATTATTTTCTACCACAAAATAAGTGCTGCAATGAATATTTTAACATATAAGGGACTTTCCTATCTTTGGGGTATATACCTAGCAGTAGGATCTTTGGGTCAAAGGCCATGTTAATCACTTTTCTTTCCTTTTTTTTTTTTTTAAGCATAATTCAACTCCAGAATGGGTTGGCCCAATTCACAGCTGTTCTGTTTTCCTATAGCCAATGTTTCCTCCAACACTGACTATTGCCATAGTCTATCATCTTTGCCTACTTTCTGGGTAGGACATGAAACCTCAAAGCTGTTTCTATTTGCAGTTTTGTAATTATTACTTGTGATTTCTTATTATCAGTGATTTAGAGCAATCTGTTATAGGCTTTCTTTGACTAGGGATCAATGGATAGATTTCAAGGGGTACATGAACTTGAATGGGGAAAAAAATAACCTCTAACAGAAATTTAGCATTTTCTTCAGTTGTGAATATAGACAACAAACATTATTCTGAGAAAGGATCCATAGGCTTCTCCAGACAGAGGGTTTCATGACACAAAAATATTCAGTCCATGGTCTAGATTAGAGGTGTCAAACATGTGGCCCATGGTGGCATGTGGCCCAAACTACCATGGAGTATGACCTGAACTAAATTAAAATGTAACTGGGAAATATTTAACAAAATAAGTTAAAATATAATAAAATATAATTAATATGAAAATTTAAAACTAAGTCAATATGCAACCCATAGGGATCCTTTTGTGTGGTTTTGTGGCCCCAAATTCTATTTGAGTTTGACACCATTGGACTAGATGGTCTTGTTTCAAGCAGATGACATTGTGATGATTGCATCAAGTCTGGGAACACTGTCTGGTTCATCAATGAGATCTCTAGCCACTCAAAAGTGATCCATTTATCTACCCATGCACATGGAATTCATTTTCTCATGGCACCTGTCTGACCCAGTGTCCTCTAAATCGCTTCCCCAATATGAAACCCATGCATCCCTGAAACCAGAGAAAATGATTAGAAGTCCCATGCATGTCCCTTTTTAAAGCCCTACCAACCAATGTACAAACAGAACACAGTCTCTAATGACTGCCTTTCCATGAAGGCATGGATCTCCTGTCACTATTTCAGTTCTATACTTTTGTCTTGCTTTGTCCCTAAAGATCTGAAAAAGTGCAGAGGGGAAAAAAAAGAAGTAAATGTTGTATAGCTGGTGATTACTTCAGTGGGAGAGATTATACTCCTCCCTCAGTAAAAAAAAAAACTTTCAAACTCTAGATGCACATTATAAATATCAGAATTCAATAATCTAAGTACTGTTTCAAAATCACAGGTAACTTTCTGACAGGATTATTTTCATTATATCCACCTTAACAGTGCTTGTAATACATCTAGCACCATACATAGCATCATTCCACAGAGCTGCGTACAGTGACTAACTAAATGTCTGAGTCATATAAAAAATACATCATATACATATATAGCAATGACATATTCATTGCATACCATCTGTTTATTCACAGATAACCATAAAACAGCAAAAAGCATACCACACAGATGACAAAGGAATCATATACAACATATTCTAACAAATGCATAACAATGCAGTTCTAATGCATACATTACATGCATGTACATTAGTGATATCAGCAAGAGACATGGGTAAATTTTTCCTAAAGCATCATATCAGTTTGCTCATTGGATTGGATTGGTCACATGGTCCAAGCACTTCTGTGATCTGCTGGCCCTTATGCTAATTGATCAGAGTCACCTGTCCCTGTGCTGGGTGATGATTTAAGCCTAAGGTTCTTAACCTCTGTGTGTGTGTCATGGGCTCTCTTGGGCAGCTTAGTAAAGCCTTTGGACCCTTTCTCAGAATGTTTTGAAATACAGAAAACAAAATACAAGGTGTCTCTAAAGTCAGTGCAGTTCTTTGACTTCTGATGTTTAATAGCTTAAATAATAATGTATTTTAAAGCTATTAATGTTTAATAGCTTAAACCAGTGCTTAGACTTTTTGATCACCCTATACACAGAATTATGAAGGAAACAAATTCTATTGAAATATAGTCATCAAAATATTTTAAAGTATTGTTTTTATTTCATTTTTTCTCAATTACATGTAAATTAACATTAGTTTTTTATAATTTTTGAGTTCCAAATTCCTTCCCTCCCTTCCTTACCCTTCCAGTTCTTGAGAAGGCAAGCACTTTGATATACATTATGCATGTGCATTCATGCAAAGCATATTTTCATAATAGCTATGTTGCAAAAGAGAACACAGACAAAAAAAAGGAAAAAAAGAAAAATCAAAAAACTTTTAAAGGTATACTCTGATCTAGATTCAGATTCCATCTATTCTTTCTCTAGAGATGGATAGCATTTTTTATCATAAGTCCTTCAGAACTGTCTTGAGCTAAGTCATTTATAGTTAGTTGATTATACACAATATTGCTGTTACTATCTACAATGATCTCCTAGGTCTGTTTATTTCACTTTGTATCAGTTAATATCATTCTTCCCAGATTTTTCTGAAACTATCCTGCTTGTCATTTCTCATGGTACAATAGTATTCCATCACAATCATATACCAACTTGTTCAGCCGTTCCCCAGTTGATGGGCATCCCCATCATTCTTTGCCCACTACAAGAAGAGTTGCTATAAATATTTTTGTACATGTAGGTCCTTTTCCCTTTTTTCTGATCTATTTGGGATACAGATCTGGTGGTGGCATTGCTGGGTCAAAGGGCATGCACAGTCTTATAGCTCTTTGGGCATAGTTCCAAATTGCTCTACAAAATGGTTGGATTAGTTCACGACTCCATCAACGATGCTTTAGCGTCCCAGTTTTTCCACATCCCCTCCAACATTTGTCATTTTCCTTTCCATCATGTTAGCCAATCTGATAGGACTGAGGTGTTTCCTCAGACTTGTTTTAATTTGCATTTCTCTCATCAACAGTGATTTTGAGCACTTTTTCTTATGACTATAGAAAGCTCAAAATATTTTTAAAAATAAGATGAGAACTCCTGACTAGGCTAACTGTCAACATTCTCAGGCCTACTGATTTATGACCCCAAACCTGGGCAGGTAAATGGCCCAAGCAGGCATTTGCATACAAAGAGGATTATCTATAAATCCCAGGGATCTACCTCCTCAGCTGAAGCACCAGACCAGAAAGGAACACCTCTTAAAGAAAGGTCCTCCTCTTTTGGCACCCAGCCCCCTTGCTGCTGCCTTGGGGCAGAGCGATGACCAAGGAACCATTTGTGTCATATTAAGTGTCTTTTACATCATGTTAAAATGCCAAATCCTTTCAGCAATGGGTCACCACATGGCCCAAAGCAGCCCCAAAGCTCCACAGTAGTCTGGAGGCAGGCAGAGAATATGTATGTGTGTTCTGTTTAAACTTATGTTACATTATCTGGCTCAAACAGTCTCTCTTTTACTAGTGAATTGGCTCTGCTCCTCAGAGATCGCTTGACTGCCTGTCGGTCACTCCTTTCCTCCTGTTCCTAGGAAATCCAATCAATTTTCCAGTGGACAACAGGTGACTATAAGACTTTTCTTTCCCCTACTCTCTGAGGCCATTTTGTAGACAGGCAAATTTTCCTATCTCTTCACCACTTGACATGGCTCACTATGTTATGCGTTCCCTGCCTGTTGCAGTTTCTCAGCTAGACTCTATCCCAGGGGCGGGGAACCTGTGGCCTTAAGGCCATGTGCCTTGAGGCTTTGAGGCTGCAGGTTCCCCACCCCTGCAGTTTATCCCCTCTCACTTCCTTCTAAACTCAATTCAAGGGTCACCTCTTACATTAACCTTATCCTGACGTCAACATCCCCTTACTCCATTACTAGGACCACTGTCGCTCTCCCAGAAATTGCTTTGTATTTATTCACTTTATATATTTTTTGTATTTACTTATAAAAGTACACGTTTTTCATCACAATATAAGCTCTTTGAAGGCAGGAAGTGTTTCATTTTTGTCAATATTCTCAGCAGCTATACGATGCTTGGCACATAGTAGGCATTTGCTAAATGTCTGTTGAATTGAATTGAACTTACACTAAATGAAATTTATCCAAAGGAAAAGCATAGGTAAAGGCGTAGCCCTCTGCTGGGGCACACTGTTTGCTTTTTTCTGACAGTGGTGGACATCTGGTGCTCAAAGCTGTGTGAGCCTTGCCTGGTGTGGATGCCCCATGACACACACTGTTTCTTATTGGTCCGACTTATTCAACATATACTTTTGTGCCCTGGGAGGTGGGAATGGGAATAAGAAAGGTGACAGCATTAAAATCTGAAATGGCTTGAATAAATCACACCTGATTTCCAGGGTCCTCCCTCTCTTTTGCCCTTGTTCTCCCAATGGAGACCCATGCTGCCCAATGAGCTTTTGTAGGTGTGAGCTACTAAGCATTCCTCATCTCAGAGATCAAGATGATGGTGGCAAGGAACCACATCTCAATACAATCCATCCCACGCCTTCCCCTCTCATGGCCTTTAGTGATCATCAGTTCTACCATATGGTGTCACTCCTAAAGAGACGAAAGCCTAATTCTTGGTAGTCCACCAAACTATTCAGTGTCTCAGAAAGCAGACCTCAGTCCACCCCTCCTCCCTTCTGTGGTACCTGCCAAGTACAGTGTTCTCTGCTCCTCTTCCCAGTATGAAGCTGATGTATACTAGGAGCCAGAGGGAACAACCCAAAACCAGTGTCTGGTCCTTTTTAAAGGCCCACTGGAGAGTGACCAGATTAAGACCCCCAGTGACTGAACTCTTCAACAGCTCATCCATCTCCACACTGCCATCTCTCTTTTGGGCCTGAAAACTGGGAAAATTCAGGGGGGAGGGTATGTCAAAGTTGGGCAGTAGAGGGCTGTCTCCCAGTGGAACTGGTTGTGTCCACAGAGACAGAGTGGTTTGAAGCACTTCCAGTTCTGCTGATCATGGGTTCTGAAGGCTTGGAGAAGTGACTTAACCTCTGGAGATCTCAGTTTCCTCATCTGCAGAGTGATGAGGTTAGACTAGATGATTTGAAAGGTCCCTTCCTGGCTAAAATCATATGAGGTTATGATTTTCAAATCTACGTCTTCAGCCCTGATATCTGTCCTGAACTTGAGTCTAGACCCATATCTCCAATCATTTATGAGACACCTCTATCCCACTCTCCCAGCCATGGTCAAATTTAACAAGTCTCAAGCCTGCTTGTCTTTCTGACCTCATTATTTCTGTCCTTGACACCACTCACCCAATCTTTGATGTTGAAACCTTGGTGTTCTCTCTGACTCTTCTGGAGGAAGCCAGGTGGCACAGTAAATAGAGCACTGGGCCTGGAGCCAGAAGACCTAAATTCAAATCTGGCCTCAGGTGCTTACTAGCTTTGTGACCCTGGGTTAAGTCACTTAACCTCTGTCTGCCTTAGTTTCCTTAACTGTAAAAGATCCTAAGTGTACCTACCCCCCAGTGTTGTTGTGAGGATGAGATGACATATTTATAGTGTTTAGCACATGCTTAGTGATGGGGTGCTCAGATCCTAGCCCTAGGATCATATCTCTCCCCAGTCCAAAGATCCTGTCTTTGGAAATAACTCATGAGTGGGCCCAGTGAGGCAAACTATCTCTCCTTGTTACAAGAACAAGCTGGCCTCTGTAAAATTTTCCTTGTATGAACAGGACTATCTTGTACCAGCAGAACTATTATGTACTGATTTCTACAGTTATATATACAAACCAGAGGTCAAGCTATAGATGTCAACTCCCCAGGCTATCCTGTTACAGTAACAGACCGAAAACACAACCTTTAGATGCCCCCCACCCCACACTCCACCTCACCAGGGTTTCCAGTAATGAATGAGGCAGGCACTTGAGGTATAGAAACTGTATGTTTACCGCCTAATTAGCATACTTGGCACAACACTCACTGAACTTTTTCTATATAAGCTTTAGCATCACCCCCGTTAGGTTGCAAGTTCCACAAGGAGATCTGCCTGGCTATATTAGTGTTATGATAAACTTTTTGCCACTTGACTGGAAGATTACTTGAATCTGCAATTTTTTTCCAGACAACTTCACCCTGAACCTTGGTATTTCAGGGACCTTATACTATTAAAACCACATCGCCACCATTCTAATACTGGCCCTCATTATCATCTCCAGTGCCATAGCCCCTAACAGGTCTTCCCACTGTTACTCTCTCTCTCTTTGTCCAATTTAACTTTCACACCACTATTGTCCATGCTTTGTGCCTAGCTATGCTTATGTTAGTCATTGACTCCTTATGATTTGAATAAAGCTCAAGTTACTTAGTTTGGCATTCAAGCCCCCCAGTAATCATATGACCCTTTGCCTTTCTAGTCTCCCTTCACAATACTCCCTACCACATGCTCTACATATGTTCCACTCAAACTTAGTCTTATCTCTAACCATAGATACACCCTATCTTTCTTATAGGAGTTTCTTTGTTCCCAAAGTTTCTTATCTTTGAAATATACTCTCATCCCATTCCCCTCCTATCAAATTCTTTAAATTCACCCTTAAAAGCTCAGGCCAAAGGCTACCTTCTAGAGGAACCTTTATCTGATTGTCCAGCCCTTAATTACTCTCACCTTGGAACCTGGCATAGCATCATGCTTATAGTTCTTTTGAATTAGTTTACATTTTAAGCTATTTGTATCCACCTACAATTATAATGGCAATGTTTTTCTACAATATCCACCTACAATTCCAATGACAATATTTTTTTGCAATGGCAAACATATAAATTAAAACACATATTAGTCTGCACTTGTGATATTTTCTTTAAAAAAAAACCAACTTATTGATATCTTTTGTATTTTTATCACCAACAATACTCTCCTTGCCTCCTACAGAGCTATGCCTGATAACAAAGAATAAAAAAGACAAAAAATATCATTCAGCAAAACTAACCAACATATTGAAAAACTCTTACATTACATACAGTGCTCTGCACCCCTATCCTCTCCCCTCTGCAAAGAAGCAAGGGGATAGGGTGCTGTCTCATAACTCTGCTTGGCTCATTATAACTTGGTCATTATGACTTACAGCATTCACCTTTGGTTGTTTTTTGCCACTGTCCTTTCTGTTTATATCATTGTAGTCATTGCATATGTCATGTACTGGTTCAGCTCACTTTAGTACACATCCCTTCAGATAAGTCTTTTCAGGCTAGTTTGAATTTTTCATATTCATTATTTCTGAAAGTGCAGTAATAGTTCATTATATTTGTGCAGCATAACTTGTTTAACTATTCCTCGATTGATGGGCATCTACTTTTTTTTTCAACTTAGTAACTTTTAAAATTAAGAATCTATTAAAAGAAATACTTGGTAAAGAATAAAAAACTCAAGATATTAACAGTTGATGATGAGGTAGTATCATTTATGTTTCTAGTCAATTCATTCAATCATTTTAGTCGTGTCTGACTCTTTGTGACCCCATTTGGGGTTTTCTTGGCAAGGATACTGTAGAGGTTTGCCATTTCCTTTTCCAGCTCAATTTGCCGATGATGAAACTGAGGTAAACAGGGTTAAGTGACTTACCCACAGTCAAACAGATAGTAAGTGTTTCAGGTCAGATTTGAATTCAGAAAGACTAGAATTCATTAAGTGCTACTATATGCCAGGCACTGTCTAAGCACTGGTAACATATAAGTAATTTTATCATTAAACGCATCAGCATTCTCAGTGTAAAGAGAGCCAAGAGGAGGCAGAGTTGGAGCAGAGACTCTCAGGACCACAGGAGCATTAGAAAGAGTAGATGAAGAACAGGAGAGAAACTAATGACAATAAGAAATAGCAAAATTAAACTACTTTAATGTTTTCAAGATTTCTACCCCATAGGTGCAGGCTACCATTACAGAGCCAGAGTACAAAGTACACTGGAAAGAGTGACGGATCTAGAATCAGAAGACCTGAATTCAAATCCCAGATTTTCTATTTACTACCTGCATTTCTTGTTGTTATTCAGTCGTGTTTGACTCTTGTGACCCCATTTGGGGTTTTGTTGGCAGAGATACTGGAGTGGGTTGCCATTTCCTTCTTCAGCTCATTTTATAGATGAGGAACTGAGGCAAACAGGGTTAAGTGATTTTCCCAGGGTCGCGCAGCTAATAAGTGTCTAAGGACAGATTTGAACTCAGGTCTTCTGACTCCAGGCCTGGCTGCTCTATCTACTGCACCTGACCTCAGTTTGCTCATCTATAAAATGAGAGAGTTTCAGTTCTAAGTTCTGTCATCCTGACCTTAATGTCATGGGGGAAGGTAGCACCTACTGGCCCCTCGCTGCCATTATCATTTGAGAAAACAGTGCCTTCTGCTCTCTGTAATCACTAAGAACCCAGGTGGGTAGGACTGAAAAGAGAGGAGCCACTATCAATACTTCCACCAATACCCCAAACCTGGTCACTCCTTGAGTGGAGAGGTTCTGGTGGAACAAAGTGATTATGTGCCACTCAAGACCAGAGATCTCCTCTAGAAAGCAATCATCTTGGTAACCATTACCATGGACCCTGCCAGCCCCAACCCAAGTCTTTCTCAAGTACTAGGATGGAAAAGGAGAGAATCAATCATTAAGGATCTGTCATGTGCTAGGCCCTAAGCAGAGTCATGAGACAGCACCTTCCCTTGCTTCTTTGCAGAGGTGAGGGAATAGAGGTGCTGAACACTGTATTTAATGTCAGAATTTTTCAATATGGTGGTTAGTTTTGCTGAATGATATTTTTCCTCTTTTATTCTTTGTTGTTAGGCACAGCTCTGTAGGAGGCAAGAAGAGTATTGTTGGTGATAAAAATGCAAACGATATCAATGCTGGGTTCTTTCTTTTTAGAAAATGTCACAAGTACAGACTAACTAATATGTGTTTTAATTGATATATTTGTCATTGCAGAAAAATACTGTCATTACAATTGTAGATAGATATTGCAGAAAAACATTGCCATTATCATTGTAGGTGGATAACAAATAGCTTAAAATGCAAAGTAATTCACCTGGTGCTGCAACACAATTCTGGGAAGCACAGCTCCAGAAGGCAAAATTGCAGGCTGACAGAAATCCACCAGCATCAAAACATCCTGGTGCAAGGTCTGGGCAACTAGGAGAAAAACATTCAAGTGCAAGGCCCTGGTAAGCAGGAAAAGAAGCTTAGCTCCAGCAGAACTCAACATTTTTTTTTTAATAAAAAGTTAGAAAATGGCAAACACCGTGAACAAAAAGCAGAAATGAAAAATGATCATACATTCTTATTTTGGGGAAAGGGAAGATCAAGGCACAAAGTCAGACGAGAACAACATTGTCAACATACCCACATATGAAACCTCAGAGGGGAATATGAACTGGTCTCAAGTCCAAAAAGCCTCCTTGGAGGAGCTCAAGAAGGATTTTAAAAGTCAAATAAGGGAGGTAGAAGAAAAATTGGGAAAAGAAATGAGAGGTATGCAAGAGAGAGTCAATAGCTTGGAAAAGGAAGGACAAAAATTAACTGTACAAAACAAGTTCTTAAAAAGTACAATTGGCCAAATGGAAGAGGAGGCACAAAAACTCACTGAAGAAAAGAACTCCTTAAAAAGTAAAATGGGCCAAATGGAAGAGGAGGTACAAAATCTAATAGAAGAAAATAACTCCTTAAAAATGAGAATGGGGCAAGTGAAAGCTAATGACTCTATGAGAGAGCAAGAGTCAGCTAAACAGAAACAAAAGAATAAAAAAATACAAGAAAACATAAAATACCTCATTGGTAAAACAAGTGACCTGGAAAATATATCCAAGGGAGACAATTTAAAAATTACCTGAAAAAAATGATGAAGAAAAGAGCCTGGACAACATCCTTCAGGAAATCATCAAAGAAAAATGCCCTGAGGTCCTAAGAGCAGAGGGTAAATTAGTCATTGAAAGAATCTACCAATCACCTCCTGAAAGAGATCCCAAATTGAAAACACCAGGGAATATAGTAGCTAAATTCCAAAACTACCAGATCAAAGAGAAAGTACTGCAAGCAGCCAGAAAGAAACAATTTAAATATCATGAAACCACAGTCAGGATTACCCATGACCTTGCAGCTTCTACATTAAAAGATTGTAGGGCATGGAATACGATATTCCATAAGGCAAAGGAGCTTGGATTGCAACCAAGGATCAACTACCCAGAGAAACTAAGCATAATCTTTCAGGGGAGGAGATTGATATTCAATGAAATAGAGGACTTCCAAACCTTCCTGATAAAAAGACCAGAGCTCAACAGAAAATTTGGCCTTCAAATACAAGACTCAAGAGAAGTATAAAAACAGGAAAGGAAAATAACAACAACAACATATTATTAATAAGGGCAAACTGTTTATATCCCTACAAGGGAAGATGACACTTGTAACTCTTAAGAACTGTAATGTCTAAATTGAAAAGTTTTTGTACAAACAAAGCCAACGCAACCAAAATTAGAAGGAAAGTAGAAAATTGGGAAAGAATTTTTACTACCAGTGTCTCTGATAAGGGCCTCATTTCTAAAATATATAGAGAACTAAGTCAAATTTATAAAAATACAAGTCATTCCCCAACTGAGAAATGGTCAAAGGATATGAACAGGCAGTTCTCAGATGAAGAAATTAAAGCCATCTATAGTCATATGAAAAAATGCTCTAAATCATTATTGATTAGAGAAATGCAAATCAAAACAACTCTGAGGTACCACATCACACCTAGCAGATTGGCCAACATGACAAAACAAGAAAATGATAAATGTTGGAGAAGATGGGGGGAAAATTGGAACACTAATACATTGTTTGTGGAGTTGTGAAATGATCCAACCATTTTGGAGAACAATTTGGAACTATGCCCAAAGGGCTACAAAAATGTGCATACCCTTTGATCCAGCAATAGCACTTCTAGGGCTGTATCCCAAAGAGATCAAACAAATGGGAAAAGGACCCACATGTACAAAAATATTTATAGCAGCTCTTTTTGTAATGGCAAAGAATTGGAAATTGAGGGGATGCCTATCAATTGAGGAATAGCTGAACAAGTTGTGGTATATGAATGTAATGGAATACTATTGTGCTATAAGAAATGATGAGCAGACAGACTTCAAAAAAACTTGGAAAGACTTACATGAGCTGATGCAGAGTAAAATGAGCAGAACCAGGAGAACATTGTACACAGTAACAGCCATGTTATGGGATGACTGACTTTGATAGACTTAGCTCTTCACAGCAACACAAGAATCTAAGAGAACTCCAAAAGATTCATGATGAAAATTGCTATCCACACCCAGAGAAAGAAATATGGAGTCTAAATGCAGATGGTTTTATTGCTTCATTCTCATGGTTCCTCCCATTGATTCTAATTGTTCTTTATATCATGACTAATGGTGAAATATGCTTCACATGAATGCATATGTAGAGCTTTTATCAGATTCTATGCTGTCTGGGGCAGGAGGAAGAAGTGGAGAAAATTTAAAACTCAAAATCTTATGGAAGTGAATATTGAAAACTAAAAATGAATAAATTAAATTTAAAAAAAAAGAAAAAAGAAAAGATTCAACCTAGAAGACAGAGAGGTAATGTGAGATGACAGTGTGGTCTAGTAATAAAGGCACTGGAGGGGCAGCTAAGTGGTGCAGTGGATAGAGCATAGGCCCTGGAGTCAGGAGGACCTTAGTTCAAATCCAGTCTCAGACTTGATACTTACTAGCTGTGTGATCCTGGGCAAGTCACTTAAATCCAAATGCCTCACCAAAAATAAATAAAGGCACTGGATTTGGAAGCAGGAGGCTTAGGTTTGATCCAGTTCTGTTACTTACTATTAATATAACCTTGGGAAAGTCCTTTTATTTCTCTGACTCTTAATTTCCTCAACTGTAAAATGAAAAAGTTGGACTAGATGACATCTGAGCACCTTTCTGTCTCTAAATCTACTATCAGCCTTTGGGGCTTTGGGAGAAAGGGTGGATAAATATCAATGGACTCCTGATCCAAGGAATGGAGAGTCCACAGGTATTCATAGGCCTTCAAAAACTGCTGCTTTCTCTTGCTCTGTTGACTGCTAAATAATTGCCCATGAGGCTGTGTGCCACCCTCTCCTTTCCCCTCGTGTGTCCATTTTAACCTTTAAACTAGAAAATTCTCATATATGTATGTGGGAGTGGGGATGGCAGTGGAGGAACAGAGCTAGAAAACAGAAGCCCCAGGCCCTTCGGAGAGGTGGGGAGTAGCCCTGCATTTGAGGAGGAGAAACAGTTGAGGCCTCAGAGACAGGCAGAACTGATGCCATTCTACCTTTTTTCATCTGGAAATAAAATTCTGCACTCAGGCCTGAGAGCCTTGATAGAAACTGGAGGAAGACAAGCCAGTCATCTGAGTGGCTTCGAGTATGGCCTTAAAATGGAAAAAAAATGTCCTTTGTTTTCAGAGTAAGACAGAGAAATCCAGATGGGGCAAGCCCAGACCCAATAATCAACTGTGTGTCACTTGAGAACTAGCTTAGATAAGTGTACAGATAGTCTTCTCATTCTCTGGTTACTAAGTGAGGAATTTAAGGGAGGGTAGGGGGTGGGAGAATGCCCACAGTAAGTCACAGGTGCTATTTGCTAAAGCATAGTGAGATGAAATTAGGGATCTTTGAAATGTTGACCTAAGTAACAGTAAGAACAACTTAGAGATTTCTAAAGCATTTGAACAGCAGCCTTCATTGTAAGGGAAGTAGGAAGTTGCATTAAGGCAGAGACTCATATATAAAATAACACGTGTGTGTTTGTATATCTGTGTATATGTATATACATTTCACTAAATATTTCCCAATTACATGTAAAAGCATTTTAAAACTATCATTTTTAAAAATTTTGAGTTCTAAATTCTCTCCCTCCTGCTCCCCCCAGAAGGCAAGCAATTTTATTTTGATTATGCCCAAAGGTAATTAGATAGCAAAGTGGATAGAGCACCAGTCCTGCAATCAGGAATGCTCATCTTCCTGAGTTCAAATCTAGCCTCAGATACTTAAACTAGCTGTTTGACCCTGGGCAAGTCATTTAACCCTATTTGCCTCAGTTTTCTCATCTGTAAAAATGAGCTGGAGAAGGAAATAGCAAACCACTCCATTATCTTTGCCAAGAAAACCCCAAATGGGGTCACAAAGAGTCAGACACCACTGAAAAACCACTGAACAAGAATATCATACATGTAAGGTCATGAAAAACATATTTCCATATTAGTCATGTTGCAAAAGAAAACACAAACAAAATAAAGCAACAAAGATAAAGAAAGTAGTGAAACATATGCTTCAATCTATATTCAGTACTTCAGTTCTCTTTCTGGAGGTGGCTAATATTTTTCATTGTGAGACCTTTGGAATTGTCTTGGATCATTGTCTTGATTACATTAACTAAGTCTTTCACAGTTGATAATCATTACAGTATTGCTGCTACTGTATATAATATTCTTCTGGTTCTGCTCACTTCATTTTGTATCAGTTCATGTAAGTCTTTCCAGGTTTTTCTGAAACTGTCCTTTTCATCATTTCCTACAGCACAATTGTATTTCGTCACAATCATATGCCACAACTTCTTCAGTCATTCCCCAAATGATGAGTATCCCCTCAATTTCTAATTCTTTGCTGGAGGCCATTTCTAATTGTCTGATCTATATCTCACCACTGTAACCTAGATGGCTCTGGAGGAAAAAGTGAAGCTGGTGACCTTAACATCAGTTTTCTCATCTGAAAGATGGGGATAATAATAGTACCTACCTCACAAGGTTGTTGCGAGGATCAAATGAGACAATATATGTAAAGCACTTTGTAAACCTTAAATCTCTGTATAAACATTAACCATTAATATCATCATCATCGTTATTATTATAGCTTGGTTCAGGTCTAGGACATGCTTTAAAAGGGGGAAATAAAAAGGTACTCAAAGGACATTATGAATAGGGTGTGGGATAGAAAAAAGAAATGCTTAACCCAAAGACCCACAATCTTGTATTGACAGAAAGCTTAAACAAGCAGCTATAATAACTACTGTTGTATTGTCCCAAGAAGTTGAGACTTATAGACATTCAAACATAAAACCTTTTCCAGGAAGACAGGATAGACATGCTACATTTCACCTTGGCTCTGCACTAACCAAACAGCTCCTTCCAAGTCCATGCCTTTCTGCAAGCCAAGCCAGTGATTGGGTTCATCCTCCAGCTGGTGGGCATCTTTCCCAAGAATTGCTGGATCAGTCTCTTTTCCTCCTGACTAAGGAACCAGAGTTCCAGACCTCTCACATATGTCCAAGGGTGTCAGTTTTTGTTTAATCTATCACCTGTGGTCAGGCAAAGAAACACAAAGCACAGAAGTATTGAGGAATGTCTGAATAAAGTATGGCATATGAATGTTCTGTGATTCTATTGTGCTATTATAAATAACAAAAGGGATAGTTGTGGAGAAAACTAGGAAGATTCGTACCAACTGATACAGAGTAAAGAAAACATATCCAGCAAAAACAGTTTATACAATGACCACATCGCAAAGACAAACAACTTTGAAAGACTTAAGAACTCTGATCAATGTAATGACCAATCACTATTTCAGAGGACTGATGATGAAGCAGGTTACTCAGCTAGTGAGAGAGGTGATGGATTCAGGGTGCACAATGAAAGATATATTTTTTGCTTTTGGTCAATGTGGAAATTTGTTTTTATTGATTATGAATATTTGTTAACAGGGTCTTGTTTTTGTTTTTCACATGGGGTGGGGAGGGGTGGGAGGGCAAATAGATTTTTCTTAATTGAAAAAATTAAGAAATTTTTAAAAATTAAATAAAAATTTACACACATACTTAGACACACACACATACACCTACATATCCCCAAAACAAAGAAGAAGAGTAATATTCTGCTATATTTTTGAACCAAAGGCCCAGGCTTAAGCTTGTCTGGTTGGGTCCCTTTGCTCTAGCTGTCATGTAAGAGTAGCCACTATGCTTCCTGGATGGAAGAAAAGGGAAGCAGCCTTCTCTTCTCCCCACCCCTCCAGGGATAGAGTCCAATAGACCTAACACCCTCTGCCAGTGGAAAGAGAGAAGAGAGTGAAAGAGTGATTACTCCTCACTGAGTCAACTGCTTCTCCTGCTCATTGACCATTTAGGTGATTGCTTCATCATCTTATGGTGCCAAAGTCTTTCTGCATGGAGCCACATATGGCAGGGCAATGCCGTACATTTTCTTTGGAAATGTACTCTGATTCAATCCCTGTTAACATTTATTTTTCAATATATTATCTTCCCTTATAGAAGGAAAGCTCTTTGAGACAAGAAATTGCTTCATTTTTATCTTCATTTTCTCAGCACCTAGCACAGTGCAAAATAAATGCTTGCTAATGGAGTAACTGATTGATTAATTCCCCCAACACCTAGCTGTGTACTCTGCTACACAGTATGTATTTAATGAACAGAACTGGGGTGAAATTGAGGATGTTTTGTTCTACACCTGTAATTTCATTGGCATTGGGAACTCCAGTTGCAGAATCTCCCTCCACCATGCAAATATACAATTTATCTGTAATTATAGTCTTAGAGTTGCCCAGGGCATTGAGAAACCAAGCAATTTACCCCAGGTCACAGAGTCAGTATGTATAATGGGAAGGACCTGAACCCAGGACTTCCTGACTCCAAGGTGCCCTTTTATCCACAGCCAGGCTGCTTCTCTAATAATAAGGATTTGTTGAATTGAACTGAACTCATTTGAATCCAGAAGAACGAGGTGCTCAAAAGCTAAACTGGAGGAGTAGCTAGGTGGTGCAGTGGATAGAGCCCCAGCCTTGGAGTGAGGAGGACCTGAGTTCAGATTTGACCTCAGACACTTGACACTTACTTAGCTGCTTGGCCACTTAACCCCAGTTGCCTCACCAAAAAAAAAAAAAAGTTAAATTGGAGATATGGAGATTGTAAAGGGTCTTGAAGGGAAGCCTAAAGAGTTTGGATATAGCACCTGCACTGGAATCAGGAGGACCTAAGTTCAAATCCAGCATCAGACATTTGACTATCTGTGTGACCCTGGGCAAGCCGCTTAACCGAGATTGCCTCAAAAAAAAAGTGGAGAAAAATTGAGTTTGGAGGGATTGATTTGACTTGACTATGCATTAAAAAGATTAATCTTCCATATGTGGGATGGACAGCAGAAACTGGAGGTAGGGAAACCAGTTAAGACGTTATTGCAGCATTCTACAGGTGAGATAAAGAGGGCCAGGTGAGAACAATGCAACCTGTGATGAGGGTGTTGGCTTTGAGAATGGTAAGGAAGAGGCTGATGAAAGATATATTTCCACAGCTGAACTGGCAGGATTTGGCAACTGAGTGGATGTGGAGAAGGAAGAGCCAAAGATGACTCACTAAGAAGTCAGTGTTATTTCATTACAAACTGAGCCAGCAACTCCCACATCTAGACGTGATCTCTTGCTGGTCCCAATCTGTTTCTGAACTCGAAATCTTTTTCTTTTTCCACCTATCCTTCCTAAATACAGGCTCTTCTTTAGGCTTGTTACACTTTAACTCAACAATTCAATTTAAAAGCATTTATAATAATATTTTTAAAGCTCTTAGTACAGTACCTGGCATATATTAGGAACTATATAAATGCTAAGCATGATCATGATCTGCCTACTATGTGTCTGCTGTGATTTCGTTGGGCTAAGGAACTCCCTAGGGCAACTGGCTAGGTGGTACAGTGGATAGAGTGCCAGGGTTGGAATCAAGAAGACTCATCTTCCTGAGGTCAAATGTGGCCTCAGACACTTACTAGCTGTGTGACCCTGGGCAAGTCACTTCACCCTCTTTGCCTCAGTTTCCTCATCTGTAAAATGAGCTGGAGAGGAAATGACAAACCACTCCAGTTCTTTGCCAAGAAAACCCCAAATGGGCTCACAAAGAGTCAGACACAACTAAACAACCACAGAAGGAACTTCCTATGAGGAAATTTCCAATATAGAATAGTAACTCTTCCAATTGATAGTTTGAGAGAGGTGCCTGGGACACTGGAAGATTTAAGCCACTTACCCTGGGTAACACAACAAATATGTGTCTGTGGCAAAACTTGAGCCCAGGTCTTCATGACCTCGCTCTCTTTCCATTGTGCCGCTCTTCTTATCCTGTGCTGAAGATAACAAAGACAAATGAGACAACCCTTCCCTCAGTGAGATCCCATTCTACCAAGAGATTAACATAAGATGTAACATAAGATGTAATTCCTAACTTTAGATAATGCTTTAAGGTTTGCTAAGAGCTTTACATATGTTATATCCTCACAATGACCCTGGGAAGTAGATGCTAATATTATCCCTATTTTACAGATGAGGAAACTGAGGCTGAGAGAGGTTAAATGATTTGCCCACAGTCACTCAGCTAGTATCCTAGATCTTCTTGACTCCTGGGCTTACAGTTTATCCACTTCACCACCTTCCCAAGCTGCGAATGAAGCTGCTACTTTGCAAAAATACTAAATAATGTTGAAGTGAGGGTGGGGTTTGAAGCACTTACAACCAGGCCCTAGAGGCAGTCTTTCAAGGGATGTAGAAGTTCCAGATAGTGAGGTTGAGGACAGATAGTATTTCAGGTCTGAGAGATAGTCTGCACAAAGAAATGAAGATAGGTATGACATCTTAGTATGGGGAGGATCAAAAAGTCCAGTTTGACTGGACCATAGAATATGAAGGACTTTAGATGCCAATGGGAAGACTTTGCATTTTAACTTAGAAGCAATAGGGAGCCACAGCAATTTCCTGAGGAGAATGACATAATCAGATATGTGCTTTAGGAATATCAATTGGGCAGCTGGAGGTTAGATTAGAGGGGCTGAATGCAGGCAGACCATTCAGGAGGCAATCCACCACCCCGAATTGCTTTCCAGACCATTCTGACACCAATCTTGCAACCTAACAAAGCTGTCTACACTTCACCACTGTACATTTCTGTGTACAGTTTAATACTCAAGGCATTTTTAGTTCCTATGATGTGTTACCTCATCATTTCATGTTTCAAGGTTTGTACCAGCTCCTGAAGTTACATTTAAGTTCTTGGGCAATTTATGAACTGTTGCAATTGCCCAGGGCTTTGTGGTTTGAATCTTCTTGTTACATAAAGTTAACTTTTAAAAACCTGAACATTTGTCCTTTTCCAAGGAGGGGGACAGAAGCAGCAGTAACTTAGAAACTGGTTTTTATGAACCAGTCTCCTGTCTTTTTTATTTATTTCAGCCCTGCTATGAAGTAATTCCCATAATAATATTCAGGACATAGATTCAGATTTGGGCTCAGATACTAGTTATGTGACCCTAAGCAACCTACTTAAAATTTCTTTATGCCTCAGTTTCCTCATCTACAAAATGGAACACTCACTGGTCTCTAATGTCCCTTTCAGTTCTACACCTATGATCTCATGACTCAGTAAATACAAACAGCCCAATCTTATCTACCCTACAATCCCAGGGCACACTCTTCCTCTCCACCCCTAGCCCCATTCTGGATCATAGCATCACAGGATTTGAAGATGGGAAGGACGTTAGAAGGACCTTCATTTTCACCAGTTCACAGCTGAAAAAACAGAAGCCCTGTAAGGGAAAATAACTCACCCAGGGTCACACAGTCAGTGACAGAGTCAGGACTCAAACTGAGATCTGGAACTTCTGTCTAGACATAGAGTTAGCTGGTCTCTCCTGGAAGAGGAAGAGCAGTAGCTCTGGCTTACTCATAAATGATGGCAATTACAGCCTATTATGATCACAGCTTGGATTTCCCAGCTTGGTGTGCACACCTAATAAATCTGTCTGTCTATCTATCCCTAGAATTTTTGCAGTTTGCCAAGAGCTTTCTCCACAAAAGCCCAGAGGGCTGATGGGAGAATTCTGTTAGTTCTAGCTACCCACACCTGACCCCCATACCTATAGGGGAGGGCAGGCCCTTCTAGGGACATAGTTTAATGTACTGTCATTTCTGTTTATAAGCCCCACTAAATGGGGCCATCAGTAGATGACCTCCAATACAGCTGAACCCTGTTCATTTTTGTAGAGTACTATACAACACTGAACACCCCCCAGAACATCTAGTCCTCTCCCTTCACATGGTCCCCTGTCCCCTTCTTCCCCTCTACCCCCAGACTTGGCTCTATAATCACTTCTCTTCTTTACCTTTGTAATTATCCACAATAGCTTAAGCATAGGGCAGCTAGGTGGGCTAGTGGATAGAGTACCTGAGTTCAAATCTGGCCACAGACACTTATTAACGTGTGTGACCCTGAACAAATCACTTAACCCTTATAATGAGCTGGAGAAGGAAATGGCAGACCACTCCACTATCTTTGCCAAGAAAACCCCAAATGGGGTCACAAAGAGTTGGACAAGACTGAAAACTCAACAACCTCAAGAAGTTTAGGCACACCTTTGTCTCTGAAAATTGTTCTTGCTCGGTGTGGCTAACCTGGCCACCCTCACCTCTTTGTGACCCAACGTTGCCCAACTAGTTAGCAACAGAGCTGCTCTCCTGGTCTAGCGACATCTTCACACTACACCACACGACTGAGCTGTGACTTAGCTATGCCAGATTGGCACAAGGCATGTATGTGCCCAGTGGGCTTTCATCTCCTCTTCCTCTTGTGTCTTTTTCTCTACTTACTGGCAGGTCAGACCCAGTTCCCCTGAAAGTGACCTTGAGATAGAACTCTTTTTCAAGAGTGGAGTTTTCAATTAATCAATCAAGCTCCCAAGCTAAGCTCCTTGAAAGTAGGGATTGTCTTTTGTCTCTTTTCATATCCCAAACGTAGTAGGTGTTTAATAAATATTGATTGATTGATTGATTGATTTGTCCATAGCACCTGCTAGTATCTTATCTTTCTTTTCTCTGCTTTGTTAGGAAGATTTCAGCCCTCTTTGGAGTCATCCAGGCATAGGATACTCTGCTTCTTAAGAAACTAAGGTAGACTATAGGGTGATCTTAGCTTTTACAAATGAAGAAAGTAAGGCTAAGTGACTTTTGCCCCAGGTTACATAGTGACAGAGGTGGGACCTAAGCTCAAGTCACCTGATCTAGCTCTTTTTCCATAACAACCGCCCATTACAGGGTGACCAAGGGCTGGACTGTGAGTTGTTTGGGATAGCTCCTGAACCTTGGGGAGAGCAGAGAGCTTATCAGAAGTGTGAGAGATGATCTCTCAGAAGGAAGCCTCCTCAAAGGGTCATCAGTTCTTGTTAATGGTTCTGGTATTGTTGCTTTTGAGTGGTACATGTGTACCAACACTAAGTGAAGACCCCTCAGAATGCAAGACCCCCTCCCCTAGGCTTCTCCCTCCCCTACTGTTAGATAGTGTTAGCAGAAATTCCTGAGCCATAAGAACATCCTGTCTATCTCATCCTCTGGCTAGTTATATGACTTTGGGTAAAAGGCTGCCGAAACTGTGAGGTCCTGAAAAGGGGAACATGCTAATATAATTTCTATACCTCTTTGTTCTCTCTGTTGCTAAGGTAGTTGTCGCTCGAAAAGATTGTACACCTGAGGCTCAGCCAAAGAGCCAACAGGAAGGGGTTAGGGTGGGCTGCTGCATTAGGGTCTATATAATCTTGCCTTTAACCAAGGGCACTCGAACTCTCTTGGGCTGATGTGAGCGCCCTTTCTCGAGAAAGTCAATAAAGAGATTTCTCCTTTTTGCAAACTTTCATCAGGACTCTGGTTTTAATTTAGGTAGGTGGTCTGTGTCCCACACAGAAGGAGAGTTCAGTTATCTGTTCTTATTTTTGCTGCTTTACTAAGCCTGTTCTTTGGTGTTTTGTAAACTTCACCACTTGCAGGAGTAACAGGCAAGGAAAAAAGCAGGGACCTTACCAGGAAGAAAGTTAAGTTTTGATGTTCTCATGAGCTAGAACCCTGGATGGGAGCTGAGCCATTACTGAATCAAAATTCAGAAGCCCTGAAGATCAAGAAAGAGTAAAATGACTACAACTAGCAGAACAGTTTATACTATAACAACAGTATTGTAAAAATGAACAATTTTGAAAAACTTCAAAATTCTGATCAATGCAATGATTAATCATGATTCCCAAAGGACCAATACAGAAAGGTTATGGACTCAGGGTGCTGAATGAGACACACACATGTGTGTGTGTGTGTGTATCATTTTTTAACATGGTTAATATGAGAATTTGTTTTTCTTGACTGTGCATGCTTATTACAAGAGCTTTCTTTTTCTTTTGGTGAGGGTGAAGGAAGATGGAAGGGAAAAATTAATTGAACATAGTGGGAAAAACTAAGTGAATCAAATTAATTGGAATTTTTTTTTTGTATTGAAACCAGTCCCGAGCCATAGGTTATATAGTTTTATTTGGCCCTTCTCTATGTGAACATCAGCTCTTGAGTAGAGAAAATAGAAACAAAGTAAAAGTTAAGTAGTTCTTTTTTTTCTCCATTGTCAGCCAGAGGCCCCTCCATGGTGGGGCAGCGCTCTCATTCCTTCTTTGATCTTCGCATTTCCTACATTTTACCACTTTTTGTTTTCCTTAGCAATTATAGTGAAACTTAACTGGGTTTCAATCTTTCTTACACTATGCTAACAGGACTTTGTTTTTGTCCTCAATTACCTGCTGAGGCTTCCAATGCTTGTAAATGCCCTTGGTAATTATGTTTGTCAGTGAGCTTTGCTCAGCCTCATTGACCTCTCACCCCCACTGGATTCACTTTGGACCACATCATCTGCATTTCGTTCTAACGAGACTCATCCTTCTTGATCCAATTTTCCTTTTAGAACCTTAGCCCATGACAATAATGCTAGTTCATAGTTTAAAGTTTACAAAGCAGTCTATGTACAGAGAGGTCTCTCTTTTACAGACCAAACATCCCCAATTCATTAAACCAGTCCTCATGTAGCATGACCTCGAGGCCCAACACCTTCCTATTTGTTCTCCTCTGAATGTAAAGAATCAACTCAAGACTTGATTTCTTTTCAACATGAGTTGCTTTTGTGTCCATCAAGCAGGCACTGCCAGCTGAGGAGATAGATACAATGGCTCTATAGCTTTATTCACTCTCAGTGAGACATACTCCACCAACAAGTAGATGGCAATAAGTCTCTCTCTCTCTCTCTATGTATATATATACACACACATGCATATATGTATGCTTGTATGTATATGTATATATACATATATTACTATATATAGTACTCACTATGGATACATATATACACAGAGACATGTGTCTATGTATGTGTATTTATATATATACAGATATATATATATATATATATATATATATATATACTTATTATGCTTCAGTTACATGAAACAAATTATACCATTCATTACATGAAATAAATAGGAGATAGTTGCTTGTTACAAGCAGCTGGTTACCAGAGGTAAAGAAGGAATGTGTATTAGTTAATCCATAGCTATTCACAAGAGATAAAGGGGGATATCCATCACTTGAGACAGGAGGTAAAGAAGAGAAGCATAATTGTCCTTAGGTAATTAAAGGTGGAAATAAGACCCTGAAGTGACACTGCAGTTCATACTGGGGTCAAATATACTAAAATGGCAAATTAAAACAAAATGGAGTTGGTTATGCCAACTTTTAACGGCCCACTCTTAGCAATACAATTTTTACAGGCTCAATGTTATGAAAACCTTCCTAACCAACAGTAGGATTGGCTACCTGGGGAGATAGCGGGTTTCACTTTATTGAAGATCTTCGTATTTGAGGCCTTGCAATGATCTCAAGGCCTTCACCATCCTGGTCACATACTTCTGGACGTCTGAATATTCTTCCTTAAATGGGAAGCCCAGAACTAAATATAACAATCCACGTGTGGTGTCAGATCATGGAAGGCCTTGAGGAGTTTGAATTCCACTCACAGCAAAAGGGAGCCATTAAAGATATTAGGGTAATGACATGAGCAGATCGATGTCTAAGAAAAATTTTTCTGCTACTTGTATGAAGAATGGATTTAGTGAAAGGAGAGAGTAGAGAATATTGCAATAGTTCAAATGTGGTAATGAGGGCTTGGACTATGGGAGTGGCAACAGGACAGAGAAGTAACAATTTCCAGAAGTGTTTGTTAAAAATCAGATCAACAGTACTTAGTAACTAATTGCATATGAGAGGGTAAGGAGACAGAAGTATTAAAAAGAAACCTAAGGTTATAAACATGGGAGACCAAGTGAATGATGATACCACAGATAAAAAAGAAGGAATTATGAAGTCTGGAGGAGTAACAAATTTAGGGAGAAAAATAATCGGCTCAGATGTAGACATGTTGCATTTGAGCTGCTAGCAAGACCACTAGTTAGAAATATTCTATAAATAATTTAGAGGCCTGGACTTCAGGAAAGAAGTCAGTACTGACAATATAGATTTGGAGTAAAAGGGTTCCAAGTGCTTTTTGTATGTTTCTTGAGGTTGTTGTTTGCTTATTTCTGTCATGTCCAACTCTTCATGACCCCATCTGAGGTTTTCTTGGCAGAGATACTAGAGTGGTTTGCCATTTCCTTCTCCAGATTATTTTACGGATGAGGAAACTGAGGCAAACAGAGATAAATAACTTGTCCACAGTCACAAAGCTAGTAAGTGTCTGAGGTCAGATATGAACTCACGTCTTCCTGGCACCAGGCCTGGCACTCTATCCACTGTACCACCTGGCTGCCCGTCAGAAGAGTATTGGATCTAAATGAAAGAAATGAAGAAGGGATATTTACAGAGGTAAGAAGAGACCCACAATGTCATCTTTGAGGCCAAGAGAAGGGAGAGTATGCAGCATGAGAGACAGAGAATAGTGTCAAAAGTTACAGAGATGGCAAGAAGGAAAGGATATTGGATTTGGTAATTAGGAAGTCAGTGGTGACCTTTGAGAGAATGGGGGAGGGGTGAAAGGGGAACTGAAAGAAGTTGCAGAGAATGAATGGTGAGGAAGTGGAGGCATCAGAGATAGACAACTTTAAAAAGTTTAACACTGGAAAGGAGGAAAGAAATGGCACAGCAGCTGAATGGGAAAAAAAGTTTTAGTATTGGAGAGACCTGAATATGGCCAAAGGCAGGTGAGGAGGAGCTAGTGGTAAGGGAGGGGTTGTATTTGGTTATTTTTTTTAAAATTAAATTAAATTAAATTAAATTTTTTTAAATTAAAAAAGTATCTGTTTTCTCTCCCTCCTGCTTTCTTTCACCTATTGAAAAAATTAAAATACAAAACCTTTGCAACAAATACCCATAGATAAGCAAAACAGATTATTTCATTGGCCATGTCTAAAAAATGTATGCAAATCTGCACTCCAAATCCATCCCATCACCTGTCAGGAGATAAGTAACATGCTTCATAATTGTACTCTGTAATCATGGTTGATTATTGAATTCATTGAGTTTTTTTAATTAATTAATTAATTTTTAGTTTTCAATATTCACTTTTATAAGATTTTTGAGTTCTAAATTTCCCTCCCTCCACTCCCCTGTCCCCAAGGCAGCATGCAATCTCATATAGGCTATCCATGTATGATCCTATTAAACATATTACCACATTAGTCATGCTGTGAAAGAAGAATCAGAACAATAGAGAAAAATTATGAGAAAGAAGAAACAAAAAACAACCAAAAAAAGAGAAAATAGTGTGCTTTGATCTCCATTCAGACTCCATAGTTCTTTCTCTGAATGTGGATAGAGTTTTCCATCATGAGTCTTTTGGAATTGTCTTAGATCAATGCATTGCTCAGAAGAGCTAAGTCTAACAAAGTTGGTCATTGCACAATGTTGCTGTTACTGTGTACAGTGTTCTCCTGGTTCTGCTCACTTCACTCAGCATCAGTTTGTGTAAGTCTTTCCAGGTTTTTCTAAAGTCCACCTGCTCACCATTTCTTATGGAATAATAGTATTCCATTACATTCAGATACCACAACTTGTTCAGCCATTCCCCAGTTGATGGGCATCCCTTCAATTTCCAGTTCTTGGCTACCACTAAAAGAGCTGCTATAAATATTTTTGTAGATGTGGGTCCTTTTCCCTTTTTTATGATCTCTTTGAGATATAAACCTAGAAGTGGTATTGCTGGATCAAAGGGTATGAATTCATAGAGTTCTTGAGCCTTGCAAAGTTGTTTGACTTTACAATGATGTTGTACTGAATAAAGTATTCACGCTATTTTGCTCAATTTATTTTTCATTAGTTCATACAAGTATTCTCAGGTTTCTCTTGAACTATCCTTTCAGCATTCCTTATAGCATGATTGCATTCCATTACATTCATATACCATAATTTGTTTAGCCATTCCCAACTTGATGGAAACTCCCCTTAGTTATCTTTTCTTTGCCACTGCAAAAAGATCTGCCATCAATATTTTTGCCCAAATGGCTCCTTTTCCTCTTCCTTTGGTCTCTTTGGGTATAGACCTAGTAGTGGTAGAGAGATTGTATCTGAATGGGGAGGACACCTTCAGCAAGGTCCTGAGAGAGGCAGAAGAATTGAGGGCCCAAGTAAAGGACTGGCTCAGGGAGTACTAAGTATATCTGTTCTTCTCTGACCATAGAGGGAAAAAAGGTGATGCTGATGAGAAGTTGAAAGGAGGAAGAAGGGCAACTAGGGGAATGCTTGCTCGACCATTCCATCTTCTCACTTAAAGAGGGAACTCATCTATTGGGGCCTTGGGTTTAGGATGGGTTTTGTGATGAGAGGAGATAAAAAAGCTAGGCACCAGTGCCCTAGAGCATGAGATAAGAAATTGATAAAGTCTGAGTAGAAAATATTGCCAGTACACAATTAAAGTAGTGCATTATAATTTCTAGTAGATTAAATCAGCCCCATTTTGTAATTTATCCAAACACACTCAACAACCCTAGATTTAGAGAGAAAAATCAGATGGCAGGCAGTGACACAGGGTTCAAATGGAGGAAGATTATCTGATAAAGGGTCAGTAGCTTGTGAGATCTGGGAAAACACTATTTAAGGGAAAACATTATTTACAGGAAACCAGTGATTATGGGTAACATCATTTCATAAAGCAGGAGACACCATCGGAGGATACAAGCAGTTTAAAGAAAGCTCAGCATGAGACAGTGATATCATCTAGAGCGCATTGAAAGATGAAAATGGGGGGACAACAAACAGAAGAAAAAGGAAAACGTTGTGCAACAATTTTTATAGCTCATGATTTTCACCATATGAGGCACCATATTTGGACTCTAGCATCTCAATACCATATATGCTATAAAAGAGATAGAAATAGTACTAAAGAGAATAAAAGTGGAAAAAAAAGTGGCCAGACTGGGATCAAAGGGCAGATAAAGAACAATAGCTTTAATAGATGCTTTAATCGGGGAGATAAATTGGAAGAACAGGGGATGGGTCAAAAGAATCAAAGGTGGTAATAAAGGCAAAAATGAGCTTCAATGTGAGCCAGAGTGGAGAAGCTGTGGTTAAGTTGTTTAATTTCCAAGTTCTGGGTCTTGGAGGTCCTGTAGATCCAAGGATAAAGTCCAAGGTGTGTTGCTTTAGTGGGCTAGAGAAGTCTGTGGGCAGTGGAGGGGGGGGATGTTGAGATTCTTTTGGAGGCTGATAAATTGTGCAGTCAGGTTATCTGAGGATTGTTGGGTTAAGCATTGATATGTTGATATTTTGACTGGGTCTAAAGCCAAAGAATGGGTTTATTCAATTTTAAAAATGGAAGGAATGAAGGAGATATCAGTAGTTGACAATAAAGAACATAGAGACTCTTGCCTGTCCCCCCTCCCCTACACACACACACACACACACACACACACACACACACACAGAGTAATTCCCTCTCAAGGGCTAGGCTGGAAATGTCCTACTGTTAGGCTGGCCTAGTATTGGAATACCAGATGCCAAACTTGGCTTTTTTTTTTTTTTGCCAAATGCGACAGGGTGACTGATTTTCTTCAGCCAGTCTGTCATCTCATTTCAGCTAATGGCTGGAGGCATTTCACTTATTCTAAATTGACTAAAGACTTTTTCTACACCTAGTTTTATGCTTTTTAATGATTGATTCAATAGAGGTGTCTAGGAATTGCTTATAACTATTTTATACCTTTGATTGATTGTGTAGCTCAGAGACTTTCTCACCTGATAAAGGCATTAGGGAAACTGGTATTTTATTCACTAAATTAATTGGGGCTGGGGATGATTAATTGATTCAATGGAGAAGCCCAGACTTTCTAAGATCTGTTCATTGGGGTGGGGTGGGGGGGACCCTTACCCTTATACTAGGAGCTTGGATGTGAAGCTAGAAGGGACCTTAGAGGTTATTCAATCTAATCTCCTCATTTTGCAGATTAGAAACTGAGGGTGGGAGAGATTAAATGGATAGAGGACTTAGTACAGATTGTGTATACCTTGAAGAAGGAAAGGTCACTGGTGATCTGGATACGGTAAGGAATGTTCCCACTCTTTCTCTTACCCCTGTGAGTTGTTTGTTGTTGTTTTTGGAGAGGGGCAGGGTCCTGGAGCAGGGGAATTAATGAAGAGGGTTGTGAAAGTTTTTTATTTTTTTTTAAGGAAGTCAGAGTTAAGTGACTTGTCCAGAGTCACATAGATAGTAAATGTCTGAGGCTGGATTTGAACTCACATTTTCTGGACTCTACAGCGGGTGCTCTATCTATTGTGCCACCTATCGCCTACCTTTTTTTATTATTATTATTATTATATAGCTACTTTTAATACCCTGGGGTAAGGCCCACAAGAATAAAGCCATTAGAAGAGGGTAGCCCCCTTCCCTCCAGGAATTCCCCCCAAGGCTGCCTAGGGGGAAGAATGTGCAAAGGGAACTCACTGCAGACACAGGGCGAAGGGAATGCCTTCAGTTCTGGGACCTGGGTGCTGCAGAGGAGGTGAGAGGGTATTGGGATTGGCTCCAGCATCCCGCTCCAGGTCGATGGGCAAGAGAGATGGGCATGGGGGCAGCTAGGTGGTACAGTGGATAGAGCACCGGCCCCTGGATTCAGGAGGACCTGAGTTCAAATCCAGCCTCAGACACATACACTTACTAGCTGTGTGACCCTGGGCAAGTCACTTAACCCCCATTGCCCCCCCAAAAAAAAGAGAGAGAGATGGGCATGAGCCGTAGAATTTGGGCTCATTGGCCTTTTTCTGTTTCTGTTGCATGATCTCTGAGTTCCTCTGCTTTCCTGCAGAGGCAGAGAGCATTGTGCATTGCATAGTGCCACACCCAGGCTACAGTGATCACTGAGTTCATTTTTTGCATTCTCAGGCTAAGGTCTGGCTAGATGACCAAGGGCCAGGTTACAACTCATAATAATCCAGCACCTCCTTACATAGCCCTAAATGATTATTGACTGTCCATGTTAGGGAGAGGTCAGAGCTACCAAGTGTGGTGGCATTCTTGTTGACAGTGAACAGGATTTTGTGGTGGGTGTGAAGGGGGAGGATGTGTTAAGTGTCTGGAATAAGGAGGCTGGAATGAACCTATCTGTTAATATTCTGCTCTGTCCTGTTGGCCCTGGGGTTGTTTGGTTCCAGGCTAGGGTTGGTCTGGTCCTTGTTCCAGGTTTTTCAGAGAAACCTGAAGTCCTCCTTCTGTCTTCTGCTCTTAGCATGGGAAGAGGTCTAATAAAGATGGGCACTACCCATGAATTCAAGTAAATGGGAAGTTGGTGGGACCATTGTTCCTATCCCCATAACATGTTGTTTTATGTCTCTCATGCATTCAATTCAGTTCAACAAGCTTTTATTAAGCACCTTTGTTGCTGTTGTTTAGTCATTTTTTAGTTGTGTCTGGCTCTTTGTGACCTCTTCAGGATTTTCTTGGCAAAGATTCTGGAGTAGTTTGCTATTCCCTTCTCCAGCTCATTTTACAGATGAGGAAATTGAGGCAAACAGGGTTAATTGACTTGCCCAGGGTCACACAGCTAGTAATTGTCTGCTGCCACATTTGAACTCACAAAGATAAGTATTCTTGACTTCAGGTCCGGCACTTTATGCACATCTAGCTGCCCTTTATTAAGCACATGCTATGTACCAAGCCCTCTCCTAGAGTATTAATACGACACTGTGTTATAGTTATGTGTGTAATTTGTACTAATGTCATATCCTCCTTGTATCTCTTTCAAATTATTATTTACTCCTGGACCCAGACAGATGATGAAAAAGACTGGGGATCTCATACCATACTCTACTTACCTGGAAACTCAGGGAGCCAGAACTTGAAATAGGTAGGAAGCCCTACAATAGAATGGGGGAAGTTCTAGACATTGTTCCAAACTGATTGCCTCTGCTTCCTTCTGTTGTCCTTAAGATTTTACATTCGTGGTTGCCATGCAGAGCCCTGGCCATTGATTGGACTGGGACCTTGGAATGGAGACCTTTGGAGGTCTGATAGCCACAAACTGCTTCAGCATAATACTGCCTGCTGCTGACCTGGATTAGAAAAGAGCTGAAACCATAAGCAGTGCTCTTTTGAATCCAGGGTACTCAGAGAACAAGATGTCAGAGATCAGAATTGTGGTGGTAAGACCAGAGGAGCTCAGAATGGCACATATTGACAATCCCATCTATTGGTGAGGTGGCAGGTTCTCTCCCACAAAGCTTCCCTTGTTTTCCTATAGAGATAGTCTCTGACCATGAGAGAAGGTCCAAGTTATACAATATCTTTAATTTTTTTCTACAACCTCTGAGGGAAGGAGAGGGTTTGTTGAAATGACTAGAAGCCAATGGCTTTACAGAGTGCTTAACCTTCTTTTTTTCATTTTCACTGTGTTGACTAAATTATGGAGCCACAGCATATCTTTTAAAGGAAGTGGTTGGGTGGTGGAAGGTTGACTGAGAGAGGAGATTCCAGATGTGGAATGGGGCCTCTGGAGTTATAGATTTCTATTTTTTGTATTTTTGAGCAATATTCCACATCATTCCTGTCCAAGCAAATAAACAGAGTCACTCAGAGTTGTGTTTAGTAATCAGGCCTATTAGAAATACACATTTATTAGTCATGTCAAGCAACTGCTAAGAGGCCAATTGACTGGCCTGGATTCCCCTGACAAGCCAAGAGTCTTATTTTTACAAAGGAGGTCTGGGAGTTTACATATTTTTGTAATGGAAGGGTCTGGCATATGCTCAGGGTGCCTCAGATGGCATCTCCATGTGAAGGGTGTTTCTGGAAGAATCTTGGTGATAGTAAGGGAAATGCCTTGCAGAGACAGACTGGGGAGTATGCATAGACATTCTATAACTGGTTTCATTTGGCTAACCACTTGTGGAAGAGAAGCCTCTTTCATTGGCTGTGGAGGCATTCAAAAAGACCTGTCACTTTTAGTATGATCTCTCTTTCCTTCTGCACTCTTGGAAGAGTGCTTAGTTTATGATTCGGTAAGATCAAAAGGTTCAGAGAACTCTTTCCATTCTGTCATTCCAAAATTTGAGTTTGCATGCAGCACATCACTAATGCCTCAGAGGTATGGAGTCTTCTTTGGCGTCTAGGAATTCAGAGTTCAAATTTGTAGTCAGAACTATGCCTCAGTAAACAAGGGGTGACTTCAGGAGCCCATACCAGCAGGAGCTAATAACAGGACTCAATCTGGTATCAATGCCATCTCTGCATGTAAATTTGGTAACATCACTACTATGTAGGAATTGAACTGTTTCAAACCTGCTCCTTCAGAAACCAAGGTAGTTTAAGGTAGAGTACATCCCTGAGATACTGGGAGGAAAATATCTGTACATATATTCTGGCTATGTCTTTGAAATAAACATCCTTTTGTAGAAGTTAATTATTGTTAAGTGATTAAATGGAATTGGGGTGCCGATCGATGGCACCAGTGAGGGCTCCAGTCAGCGGCAGAGAAAAGAGATACTTTAATCCCTCATGGTTACCACTTACAATTCTGAGAGGTGACATAACAAAGCTGACCCTAAGAGAGTGAGGCCAGAGCATACACACTACACTTTACTTAAGGGCTTCTAGAGAATTCTAAGCAATTATCTCTTACTAAACAGATGGCTTATGGGCAGCTGGTGGGGCAGTGGATAGAGTGCCAGACCTGGAGTCAGGAAGCTTATCTTTGCGAGTTCAAATCTGGCCTCAGACACTTCCTCGTAGTGTGAACTTGGGCAAGTCATTTAACCCTGTTTTCTCATTTGTAAAATGAGCTAGAGAAGGAAATGGCAAACCACTCTAGTATCTTTTCTAAGAAAACCTCAAATGGGGTCATAAAGAGTCAGACATGACTGAAATGACTGAACAACAACACAGGTAGCATGAAAATAACAAATCCATAAAAGAATGTTTAAATAACTTGGAAAGCCATAAAAGGTCTCATCAGTGCAATGATAGAGAAGTGTTGGACTCAGAGAGCAGGAACAGATATTTTCTGGACATGGCCAATTTGTTTTGTTTGACAGTGCATATTTGATACAAGAGTTTTGCTTTTCTTTTTCCTTTTTCTTGGCTAGGCAATGGGGTTAAATGACTTGCCCAAGATCACACAGCTAGTAAGTGTCAAGTTTCTGAGGCAGGATTTGAACTCAGGTCCTCCTGACTCCAGGATGGGTGCTCTCTATCCACCACACCACCTAACTGCCTCTTCTTTTTCCTTAATTTTCCAATGGCAGGGGAGGTAGGGAGAGAAAATTGATTTTGTTAATTTTTTAAAAAATTTAATTGAAAATAGTGTTTACCTAACAGAAAGGGAAAATAAGTCAAAGATATATCTGTGGTATTAAATCAGAGTAATACATAATTACACATAGCCTGAAGGACTCTATCATTAGCTGAGGTGTTATGTGATCCAAACAAACCATGATTATATTTGATCATATTCCAAAGATTGTTATTATCTCCTAGTACCTTACAGCATTTGCTAGTTTGTAATTAATCTTGATCAACAGTCAGTAGCTTAAATTAGAAATCTAGTTAATTCAGCTAAGCATTAAGGCCTTTCTTAATTCTAATTTTCTTATGTTTGAGACTCTAAAATTCTACTTCTTCATCCCCTATGTAAATTTCAAAACCACAAATGTGGATTTTAAACTAATTAGCCCCTCTGTTTAATCTCAGCCATGGCAAGGTCAGGGGGGACCACAACGTAAGCTTTTGAAGGCTGAAAACTCTTTGGTAGCTAGACTAGATATTATAGCTGTTGAGAGTCTCTCCCATACATGTGCCATAGACACCACTTGACTTTTAGCTGAAATGATTACTGTTTGATAGACAACTCAGATATACTCCCTAACTGGATAATTAATACAGTGACATACTACCTTTCTGTAGGCTTGAGGAAGATGGCATATGAACCACTGTGAATCTCTTGCAGTACAACTGTTATATGGTATGCTCACAGAATTTCACATGTGTACAAGCCTTATCTTCTCTATTAAACTGATTCCCCTTAAGAGTGGAGACTGGAACTGATGCCTTTTTCTGTTTATAGCACCCATCTGGCTTATGTCCTCAACAAAGCATTCACAGACTGGATCCCCTGGAGGCAACTATTGTCTTAAATTCAAGGTACTCTTTTTTTTCCCTTTTATTTTCTTTTATTTCTTCCTCTTTTTTTTCTTATGTAAACAGTACTTAATTTTTTCCCAATTACATGTAAAGACAATTTCCAACATTCATTTTCATATAATTTTGAGTTCCAAATTTTTCTTCATCACTCCCACCCCTCCCCGTTCTCCAAGTCAGCAAGCAATCTGATATAGGTTATATAGTCATGTTGTGAAAGAAGAAATAGAAGAGGAGAAAACCACATGAAAAAAGAAAGTAAAAATAGAATGCTTCGATCTGCATTCAGACTCCATAGTTCTTTCTGTGGATGTGGATAACATTTTCCATCATGAGTCTTTTGGAATTATCTTGGATCATTGTATTGCTGAGAAAAGCTAAGTCAATCATAGTTGATCATGTTGCTGTTACTATATACAATGTTCTCCTGATTCTGCTCACTTTACCAGCACTGGTTCATGTAAGTCCAGGTTTTTCTGAAATCTGCCTGCTCATTATTTCTTTTTATTTATTTCTTTTTTATATTTTGCTTTTTGGTGAGGCAATCAGCCTTAAGTGACTGGCCCAGGGTCACACAGCTAGTAAGTGTCAAGTGTCTGAGGTCAGATTTGAACACAGGTCCTCCTGACTCCAGGGCCAATGCTCTATCCACCTAGCTGCCTCCTGCTCATCATTTCTTATGGAACAATAGTATTCCATTACATTCATATACCACAACTTATTCAGCCATTCCCTAATTGATGGGTATCCCCTCAGTTTCTAATCTTTTGCCACCACAAAAAGAGCTATTATAAATATTTTTGTACATGTAGGTCCTTCTTCCTTTTTTATGATCTCTTTGGATACAGACCTAGTAAAGGTATTGATGGACCAAAAGGTATGTACGTTTTGATTGCCCTTTGGGCATAGTTCCAAATTGCTCTCCAGAATGGTTGGATCAGTTCATAACTCCACCACAGCACTTTAGTGTCCCAATTTTCCACATCCTCTCCAATATGTATCATTTTCTATTTTTGTCATATTAGCCAATGTGATAGGTGTAAGGTAGTACCTCAGAGTTGTTTTAATTTACATTTCTCTCATCAATCATGATTTAGAGCATTTTTTATATGACTATAGATAGCTTTGACTTCTTCATCTGAAAACTGTCTGTTCATATCCTTTGACCATTTATCTGTTGGGGAAAGTATGAACTCTTAAAACTATAACTCACAAGTTCCCACCAATGCATTTAATTTCTATAGTCAGCCAGTAGATACAATTAGCTCAAAGCAAAGGAATTTTCTGAGAGAATAGTAAGAACAGTAACTAAAAAAACATTTTCCCCATAAACCTGGGGTGAACTTTTTCATAAATATAATGTCAGTGGGAAGAGTAGGTACATACACAATGTACTGGTAGAGAAAGATGAGCATATGTAGGGAACACATGTGGCCAAGGCAATTTATGAATACTGCATGGCAGGGTCCCGGTGTCTTTTCTCATCTAAGGGTGTCCTCAAACTGCTCCCCACTGGGCACAGTAGTTTGCTAAACTGGGATGCCTGAGTCTATTCCTCACCTTAGCTTGACTCCCAGCGGCCAAGGCTGACTCTCTAATGAATTCATCACTGGATTTCTATTCTGCTGTCAGGTCATGCTCCTCAAGGCTGTCTCTTACCTCAACTCTATCTGACCTTCTCTCCCACTAGGACTGGTGTTACCTACTACGTACCTAGATCCACTGAAAAATGTCATAGACGATGGTGCTAGAGGACAGAGAAATTGTCCTTTCTGCAACGCAGTGCCCTGGCAGAGGTACAAGGGAAAAGGCAGCTAGGTAGTGGAGCAGATAGAGCACGTAGCCTGGAGTCAGGAAGACCCCAGTTCAAATCAGCCTCAAATACTTACTAGCTGGGTCACTGTGACCCTGGGCAAGTCATTTAACCAGTTTGCCTCAATTTCTTCAGCTGTAAAATAGGGATCATTTAAAGCACCTGGCTCCCAGGGTTGTTGTGAGGATCAAATGATACTTGTGAAGCACTTAGTAAAGTGCTTGGCACATAATAGGAGCTTTTTGTTGTTGTTGTTCAACTTTCGACTCTTCAGTGACCTCATCTGGGGTTTTCTTGGCAAACATACTAGAGTGGTTTTCCATTTCCTTCTGCAGCTCATTTTACAGATGAGTAAACCAAGGCAAAGGGAGTTAAGTGACTTGCTCTGGGTCACACAACTAGTAAGTGTCTAAGGCCAGATTTGAACTCAGAAGATGAGTCGTCCTGAATCCAAGTCTGACACTCTTTCCAATGTAACACTTAGCTGCCCCAGTTAGGCACTATATAAAAGTGAAGGAACAATCCCCTCTCGAGAGCTAGGTTCTTCCTCTATAGCTGCTTCTACTCTGGTCTGCCAGGGAGGCGACATTCCTTGAAGCTGCTATTTCATTTGTCTTCAAAGCTGGCAAGCTAGCTTTTTAAAATTATTATTACTATTTAACTTCTATATCAACTTAAATTTTTTTTTGACATTTTTATTTAAAGTTTTGAGTTCCAAATTCTATCCCTTTCCTCCTCACTCCCCTCCCCTCTTCCTGAGATGGTAAGCCATCTGATATAGGTTATACATATGCAATTGTGTAAAACATTTCCATATTAGTCATTTTCTACAAGAAGATTGGAATAAAAGAAAAAAAGAGAAAGTGAAAAATTGCATGTTTCAGTCTCTATTCAAACAATAGCAGTTCTTTCTCTGGGAGTAGATAGTATGCTTCATCATCAGTCCTCCAGGATTGTCTTGGATCATTGTATTGCTAAGAATACCTAAGTCATTCACAGTTCTTCATTGAACAATATGGCTGTTACTGTATACAATGTTCTCCTGGTTCTCTTCACTTCACTATGCATCAGTTCATGTAAGTCTCTCCACGTTTTCTGAAATCATCCTGCTTGTCGTTTCTTACAGCATAATAATATTCCATTACAATCATATACCACAGCTTGTTTAGCCATTCCCCAATTGATGGGCATCCCTTTGATTTCCAATTCTTAGCCACCACAAAAAGAGCTGCTACAAATATTTTTGTACATGTAGGTCCTTTCCCCCCTTTTTTTTGGATGTGTTTGGGATATAGAACTAGCAGTGGTATTGCTAGATCAAAGGGTATGCACAGTTTTATGGCCCTTTGGGCATAGTTCCAAATTGCTCTCCAGAATGGTTGGATCAGTTCACAATTCCACAAATAGTGCATCAGTGTCCCAGTTTTCCCACATCCTCTTCAACATCCAACATTTTCCTTTTTTTGTCACATTAGCTGATCTCATAGGTATGAAGTGGTATCTCAGAGTTGTTTTAATTCGCATTTCTCTTATCAATAGTGATTTAGAGCATTTTTGATATGACTATAGATGCTTTGATTTGTCTGAAAACTGCCTATTCATATCCTTTGACCATTTACTAATTGGGGAATGACTTGTATTTTTATAAATTTGACTCAGTTCTCTATCTATTTGAGAAATGAGGCCTCTATCAGAGATACTTGTTGCAAAAATTTCCCCCAGTTTTCTGCTTTCCTTATAATTTTGGTTGCATTGGTTTTGTTTGTGCAAAAACTTTTTAATTTTATATAATCAAAATTATCTATTTTATGTTTTGAAATGTTCTCTATATCTTCTTCCCTTATCCATAAATCTGATAGAGAAACTATTCCATGCTCTCTTAATTTGCTTATGGTATCACCCTTTATGTGTATATCATGTACCCATTTTGACCATATCTTGGTATACGGTTGAGATGTTGGTGTATACCTAGTTTCTGCCATACTGTTTTCTAGTTTTCCCAGCAGTTTTTGTCAAATAATGAATTTTTGTTCCAAAAGCTTGGATCTTTGGGTTTATCATATTCTAGATTACTATACAAAGTAGATTTTTAAAAATTATTTATGGTGTGGCCAAACAAAGCAGCCAATAGTACAGCATTTTCTAATTCCACCAAGAACTTATTTATATCTCATAAAAAAGGTAACAAAATGAAAAACTCTTTTTCGATTTCATCTGCTGAGCTGGGGGTAGGAATTGGGGAAGTGATTAATGAGGTATATCCTTACAAAACACTACATATCTGTGCCCTGACCCATTCATGTGGTGTCTAACACAGGGCCCTGCAGAGAATAGGTACTCAATAAATGTTGGTTGAATTGAATACTCTTCTCTTGTTGGCTCATCTCTTTACTTGTCTAACTTTGAGAGATTGCTCAGCTGAGACCATAGGGGCTGGGGCACTGGCCCCTCCCTGTCTTACAACCAGCCATTATGGTTTGTGGACTAGGTTTGGCCCTGGGGAGCCAGCTCTAGAATCCCTGGTGAGAAGACACTCCCTTTGTTCACACTCATTGGTCCATTAAGAAACCATAGAACCCCAGGGGAAAATTGTTTATGCTTGAGTCATGACTCATGTCTACAGGCCCCAAAGAGGGGAGTTAAAAAAAGGACCTCAAGGTGAAAACATGAATTGGGTATAGAGTGGGTAATTTATCCATCTGCTTAAAAAGGAATGCAAATAATCTTTCAGGGGAGGAGATAGACATTCAGTGAAATAGGGGACTTCCAAACCTTCCTGATGAAAAGACCAGAGCTCAACAGAAAATTCGATCTTCAAATACAAGACTAAAGAAAGGCATAAAAAGGTAAACAGGACAGAAAAAAACCAACATGTTATTAATAAGGGCAAACTGTTTACATCCCTACAAGGAAAGATAACACTTAACTCTTGAGAATGGTGTTATTACACCATTTAAAAGGGGTATGGTAGACAGAGGGGGTGGGTATAAATTGACTTTGAGGTAAGGATAAAAAAATCTAATTAAGTGGGTTAAGTGGATCTAAGTAAATGGATTAAGTGTATCTAATTAAGGAATTGTACTGGGAGAAAAGGGAAGGAGGAGGAAGACTTGGGTGAATTATATTACAGGAAAAGGCATGAAAACCTATTCCAGTAGAGGGAAAGAAAGGAGGGAGAGGAGCATTGCTTGAACCTTACTCTCACCAGATTTGGTTCAAAGAGGGAATAACATAATCAGGTATAGAAATCTAACTTACCCTATAGGAAGTAGGAGGGGAAAGGGAAAAGAAAAGGAAAGGGGTGGATAGAAGGGAGGGAAAAAGTAGTAAGGGGAAAGGGGAAAAAAAGGGAGGGCTAATAGAAGGGAGGGACCAAGGGAGACAGTGGTCAAAAAGTACTCTTCCTAGGGGCAACTAGGTGGCCCAGTAGATAGAGCACCAGCCCTAGATTCAGGAGTACCTAGTTCAAATCCGGCCTCAGACATATAACAATTACTAGCTGTGTGACCCTGGGCAAGTCACTTAACCCCATTGCCTAATCAAAAAAAAAGTACTCTTCCTACTCAGATTTCTTGTATTCACTTATCTACGTATATGTTGTAACATTCTCCAACATAATGTGAGATCCTTGAGGCCAGAGACCATTTCATTTTTGTCTTTTATCTCTGGTACCTGGCACAATGCCTGGCCCACAGGGGGCAATTAATATATCTTCATTCATTTGAATGAAATAGAATGGAACTGCCTTAAAAGACTGAGGTACCTGGACCAGGAATTCATAGAGCAAGTCAGATTTTTAAAAGATATTGATAAGATAGTCTATGCTTCCTGGTCACAGAATATTACAGACACTATTCAACAGTGGGGGTTCCACCATATTTCCTCTTTCTCTTTGCCCATATTCTTGGTTTCTGTGCTCTTGTGAAAACACCTTCCTAGTCACACTCTTACAATTATCTTGATGGGCTATTTGAGGTAATCTATTGGAAAATGTTCCCCGCTAATAAAATCAGAAGGAAGAATCAGAAAAAAAAAAAGGAATGCAAAACATAAAGCATGGCAACACTCACGAACAGAATAGGAATAACAGTAGTAGCAGTAGCAATAGCTAGCATTTTATATAGTACTTACTGTGTGCCAGGCACTATGTTCAGCTTTACAATTGTTATCTCATTTGATCCTCACAACAATGCTGGGAAGTGGGTGCTACTAGTTATCCTCATTTTACAAATGAAGAAAATGAAGCAAACAGGAGTTAAGTGACTTACCCAGGGCCACACAGCTGGTAAGTGTCTGAGCTTGGATTTGAATTCAGTTCTTCTTGACTGCAGTTCCAGTCTTCTATCCCATGGGCCACCTCAATGCACCATCATCTACTGAGGCAAATCCACGTATGCTCCATGCTCCTTCATTCGACATTTTTTTTTCATTCAACATTTATTAAGCACCTACTGAGGGCTGAGCTCTGTGATAAGAGCTAGAAGCTGGAAGAGATATTAAGTTTTTGTCAGATTTAGCTTGTGCCTTCGTGGTGCTTAGAAATCTAACAGTGGTAAGATACAGTATTAGAAGACATGGACAGTTAATGTACAACGTTATACGATAGTTACATTTCATTTCAGTTGTTTTCTAGTTGTGTCTGCCTCATCATGACCACATTTGGAGTTTTCTTGGTGAGGATACTGGAGTGGTTTGCCATTTCCTTCTCCAGCTCATTTTACAGATGAGGAAACTGGGGCAAACAGGATTAAGTGACTTTCTCAGGCTCACACAGCTAGTAAGAGTCTGAGGCCAGATTTGGACTCACCAAGATGAATCTTCTTGACTCCAGGTCTGACACTTTATTCACTGTGCCACCTATCTGCCCTGCTAATTACATTAGAGAGGTACAAAACAAAGTGCTATAGATACAGGAGGCATTTGAGTTGGGCTTCAAAGAATAGTCAGGAACTCAACAGGTGAAGAAGGGAAGAGAGAAAATTCCAAACAAAGGGAACTGCCCAAGCAAAGGTAGGTAAGTGGGAAAGTGAAATCTGAGATCCAGAGAGAGAGGAATCCAGTTTGGCTGGAGTATAAAATTGGTAGAAGAGCATAAAATGAAATAAGGAAGGGGAGTTCCTTGAAGGTCCTTAAATACCAAGCTAAAGACTTTGAACTTTATGCAGTAAGCAATAGGGCTCCAGTGATGATTTTAGATCAGCACAATTGGCATGACCAGAAATTCACTTAAGAAAGATTATTCTGGCAGCAGTCTAAAGAATGGATTGGAGGGAAGAGAGGATGAAGGCAGAAGTGCCCACAAGTAAGAAGGCTGTATAAAGTATAACAGAGACATGTCTGACTACAATTATTATAACACCTGAGACCAGAAAGCTATCATTCATTGGGAGAAGCTACCACAACTTCACTTTTTTACCAAGGGGACTGTGTACCTGGATTCAGGGGAATTTTGTTAGGAGGTTGAGACTCTGATAGTGGAGTGAGAGACTTCTGGGAAAGCCTACACCAAGCATACATGATACAAATGGTACAGGAAGGGTCTGGTGGGTAGGGCAAGGATGCTATGGTAAATGTTTAAAAAACTGCTCTCTGGTGGAAAAATGTACATGACACACTTTTAAGCTTAATGTGCATTAGTAAAATTTTATCCATCACTTTCTTAAGTCTAGACAATCAACAGAACAATAAATCAAGTGTTTGCAGATTTCTGAGACTATAAATGCTCACACTCAAAATTTAAAAATCAGCTCTTAATAAGCTGGTCAAATCTGGCTGCACCACGCTCCCGGGCAGAGGCTCAGAAATCCTGACTTCCACTGCCAATAATAAAATGAAAGACCCAAGACACCTAAAACAAGATGAGGTAGGATCTGCTTGGAGTTGGAGATCTTCTGAGAGTCTCCTCGGAGTTTTCCATTCACATCATTCATTGGAAGAAAGACTCAAGGACTTCTCAGTGTGGTGGCAGAAAGTATAAACCAATTGGCATTTCCTTTGAGGAAAGAAGTAAGGGGTGGGAACCCTGAAGTTTACTTGGCTTGATGTTATCATACCTGAGATTCTCCACAAGCACGACTTCTCAGAATCTTACTGGTATGGTCTGTTTCGGTACAAAAAGGTCAGATTATTTGGAGAGTACCCAGCTGATCTGGACTCAGGGCTCCAAGTGTTGGAGAGATGATCATTTTCAATGGGGAGGGGATTGGATGTACCCAGGTGTAAGGGGAGGTTTCTGGTCTGTGTCTGATGTTGGCCCTGGTTTCCAACACAGCTTGATCTAGTTTTTAAAATGTATTATTCTACCACATTTCATAACATTTTCACAATTGGCTTGTATCGCCCCCGTTAAGATTCTTCCTTCTTTCCCACCTTGAATGACCTAGAAGCAAAATATGCATTCATTATAGTTTGGACACATTTATTGAAGGAAATTGGAATTTAAAAGACAACAGCATTAAAACTCCCAGGAGGCTGAGCAATGCTCCAGTAAAAAGTCTGCAATTTGGGCAGAAGAAGCAAGAGTTGGACAGACAGCAGAGAGAGAGGGGGCAAGCTCGAGGCTGCGGGCCAAGCCGAATTCACAGTGGGCGATGTGGAGAAGGGCAAAAAGATCTGTGTTCAGAAGTGTGCTCAGTGCCACACTGTCAAGAAGCAGGGCAAGCCCAAGACGGGGCCTAATCTGAACGGACTCTTTGGCCAAAAGACCAGCCAGTCTCCCGGTTTCTCTCACACAGATGCTAACAAGAACAAAGGTATCACCTTTGGAGAGGATACACTGATGGAATACTTGGAAAACACCAAGAAGTATATCCCTGGAACAAAAATGATTTTTGCAGGCATTAAGAAGAAGGGAGAAAAGGCAGACTTGATAGCATATCTCAAAAAGGCCACCAAAGAGTAAGAGCTGTCTGGCTGCCTTATTTATTAGAGATTTCTTTTCTTTTTTCACATGTATCATAACGACCCTATTTAAATTGGTTTCATCAACCAGAGAATTTTGGTCATGAATGGCTGTTTAAAAAATTTGTTCAGCACTCCTAGTAAAGGAATGGTCATAATTACAGCCACAACCAAGCTATCACACTTTTCTGTTTCTTTTACAAGATTTTTATCAAAGGTAATGTGTTCCACCTCTGTCTTGGGAAGTTTTGATGGAATCTGGCTTCTTTTACTAAATAATGGGGAAAACCTACTTGATGGTTCCATATGACTTTTACCTGTAGTATGTTGGGGGGCAGGGGGAAAGGAAAATTATCTTTTGGGAAAAGTTGTGTCACAGTCTGTCCAAAGGTAAGGTCAACTGAATCAAAACAAACCCACAAATTTCCAACTTAAATTCCCTGACTTTCCATGTATGAACAGCTTAATTACAATGATTTGATTAAATACTGTCTTTAAATTGTTGAAAAGCATTTCAGTGTATTTTATTGTTTAACAATCCAGAGTAAAAACATCCTGTCACACCATGTGAGTGATCTTTGAATTGGAAGTGTGAAGAGGCACAGAGGAGTTCAGCAAGAGATAGGATCTTCTGTTGAGCTGTTAAGTACCTGTTTTAAGCTCAGTTGTACCTTTGGATTAACTTTTAAGACCTGTTGAATTTACAGTTTGCAGACATGTTATATAGTAAGTGAATAATAGTGTTAAAACTCACTTGGAGGGTTCAGCTGTAAATGATGTGATTCTAAGAATTCAGCTATTAAACACTTGTGAATATAAAAAAGTCTGCCATTTTTACTCATCACTAATCCCATCTTTAGTTGGGTACTCTCAAAGTACCTGAATTATCTTTTAGAAAAATTAATTCCCATGCTTCATTTTCTTTTTTTCTTTTTCTGATTCAATAAATGTTTGTTGATCTCTTGTTTTTATACTATCTACATTTCCCGATGTATTCCTACCATCTGCCCTTCCCATAAAGCTATCACTTATCGGTTTAATGAGGGGCACATTGTCAAACATGTTAGCATTGGCCTTCCTGTTTCCATTAGACTATGGGAGAGTTTTGAGTCCTGCTTATCAGATTGTAAGCTCTTTGAGGGCAGGGACTGTTCTTCACCTGGCCCATTTGTTATTGTTGTTATTGTTTAGTTACTCAGCTGTGTCTGCCTTGTGACCCCATGTGGGGTTTTCTTGGCAGAGATACTGGAGTGGTTTGCCATTTCCTTCTTCAGTTCATTTTTACAGAGTGTGAACCCCAGCCTATCCTGGGCCCAGCATTAGTTTGTGGTAGAACTTGGTACCTGACTGAACTCAGAGCAGAGGTACCCCTTGGTGGCTAGCATCTTAACGTACCTGGAGCCAGGGAATCTGTATTGTTATACAAGCACCAAGACAAAGTGGTTTGGTTTCTCACCAGAGGAAGGACTTCCAACTGACCCCAAGTTCCTAATCCCTATGGAGAGAACCCCATTTGTTCTGGGAACTCTGTAAGGGCCAGGTTTTCCCTGTGAGAGGGGAAGTTTGATTTTTTCCCCTCTTTTTTATTGTCTTTGAATTAGGAAAGGACTTTGCAAATGCCAAGACAGGCAGTAACCTACGAGACTTTTGTAAAATGATATTTGCTTCTTAAAATTGTGAAACCACAAATTTGGAAGTGGGTGCAATCCCCAAAGGCCATTAGCCAGGGTTGATTTGTTTCCTTGTAGAAGAATGTTTATTTCAGGATTAAGAACTGAGCTATGTGTACTTTTCTGAAACTCTTAGTACAAGACACTCAAAAGGATAATCCTTGAGCTTCCTTAAGTCACTAGGAGTCTATCCAGAATTTGGGAATATGGACTTGTGAGTACAACTTTAAGTAAGGTAAAGGGGTAGGGATGACGACCTGGGAGGGAGGGGAAATACTACATTTACAGACTAGTCTATGTTCTAACCAGGTACTACCTTTAGGAACCATCTCTCTCTCTGGTAAGTCAGACGTTTGCTGAATAAGGCACTTTGTGGGCTTTTTTATATTGATTAAAGTTCTATCTGGAATGATTACAGTTTGTATAGAAGTTTGTTCCGTTGTCCATTTCCTCTTTTTTGTTTTTAATCACTTATTTAAATAATTCAGGGTTAAATTGTCTTAATTATATACCTTATATTTTTCTCATTATAGTTCTTTGTTTTTTTAAATAAATTCTGATCTTAGGTCTGATAGTCAACAGTTTGATTAAATACTGACTCAGGGATGACTTCAACATCAATAACAAATCTTTTCCAGTTTGCTAAAATGTAATTGATTTTGTTCTCTGTGGTGTTATTTGGTTTTGTTTAGTACCTAGCAATTCTTTTTTCAAAAAAGAAGTGACAGTGATATAGAATTATGAGGATTCTATATAATATACAAGTCTGGCCTCTCTCATCGCTTTTGGTCACATTAACAAAAGTTGAGGCTAAAAAACTGTGGCTTCCTGCAGCCAAGGGCTACACCAAACATTGAACCTGGAAATCTGTGGGAATTCCAGATTGGAGTATCAAGTGATTACATTTGTGGAAGTTCATCCTAGATTTTTTAAATCTTTTTTTTGTCCTGAGGCATATATTTCTAGCACTAGTAGGTGTGGGTCCAGACTTACCCCCACCTACTCCCTTCAAATTATAGCACGTGAGTTAGGCAGTAGCTTATCTAGACAAGTGGTAATGGGGGTCTGTACTGAGATGGTGGCAGTGGAATTGGAGAGAAGGGCATGGATGCTCCAGAATGTGCAGATGTAGAATTGACAAGACTTAGAAATTGACAGAATTCTGTTCCCATACCAGAACATGCTGATAGGTTCCTGGGCTCCAATGAATGTTCCTGGAACAGGTCCAGCTAAGCTCTCAGCTAATCAAAACTATAAGAGCTTACAAGTAAATCTTCCTGCCCACTCCCACAGCCCACCTCTATGAAGTCTTAAGATTCAGGAGAGAAGAATATTCTTGGAATAGCTGATTAAGTTGGGCTGGATCTTACTCCTAAGACCTCAAAGAGAGACTTAAATGCACTGAATTTCTTTACTCAGAACCACTGATGCAGAAGGCTTAGCTTCTACTTCTTTGGAATTATGACTCAAGGCTCCAGGATTTCCCTCCTGACTCCCTCATTCCCTCACCCCAGCCCTAACTGCGGAAAAAACAGTAGCAGTCTTTTTAACAACCACGCATAGTCAAGTAAAACAAAGTCCTATATTGGTTGTGTTTAAAAATGTATGTCTCATTCTGTAACTTGAGTCCACCATTGCTCTTTCAGGAAGTGGGTGACATGCCACTTGTGGTTGTTCATTAAATCCCTCAGAATTCTTAAATCCTGCAAAGTTCTTTGTCTTTACAATGTAGTTACTCCTGGTTCTGCTTTCTTCTCCCTGTGTCAATCTATGCAAGTCTTTATGGGTTTCTCTCAGGTCATCTACTTTATTATTCCTTATGGCACAATCATATTCCATTCCATTCATATACCATAACTTGTTCAACCATTTCCTAATTGACAGGCACCTCTTTCCAGTTCTGTGCTTTAACAGAGAGCTGTTATAAATATTTGTGACATATAAGGTCCTTTTTCTTTTACCTTTTTGTGGTATAGATCTAATAGTGGTATTATTAAGTCAAAGGCTTTACACAATTTTAGTGATTTGGGGGTACGGGGAAATAGCTCCAGATTGCTTTCCAGAATGGCTGAACCAATTCAAAACTCCACCAAAGACACACCAGTATTCCTGTTCTCCCACAATTACAATTCCTAGAAATTGTAATTTCCTAACAGTTGTAATTTTCACTTTAGTCACCTTTGCCAATCTGATGAGCGTGAAGTGGGACTCAGAGGTTTTCTAAATATTAGCAATTTGGAACTTTTTGTTTGTTTGTTTGTTGATAGGTTGGATTTCTTCCTATGAAAACTGCCTATTCATATTCTTTAACCATTTATTAGAAAAGGGCTCCTGTTCTTTTAAATTTGAATCCATTCCTTCTAGATCTTGTATATGAAACCTTTATCAGAGAAACTTTCTACAAAGATTTTCCCTTAGTTAACTAACTTCAAATTTCAACTGCATTGGTTTTGTTTGTGAAAATTTTTTTTTATTAATTTATCTTTAGTTTTCAACATTCACTTGCATAAGCTTTTGAGTTTTAAATTTTCTCCTCCTCCCTCTCCACCTCCCTCCCCAGGATGGCGTGCAATCTCATATAGGCTTTACATATACATTACTATTAAACATATTTTTACATTAGTCATATTGTAAAGAAGAATTAGAACCAATAGGAGGAACCACAAGAAAGTAGAAACTAAACAAAACAGAAGGGAAAAAAAGGGCAAATAGTATGCTTCTATCTGCATTCAAACTCCATAATTTTTTCTCTGGATGTGGATAGCATTTTCTAGCATGAGACTTTTGGAGATGTCTTAGATCCTTGCATTGCTGATAAGAGCTAAGTTTATCAAAGTTAGTCATTGTACAACGTGGCTGTTACTATGTACAATGTTCTTCTGGCTCTGTGCAAAATTTTTTAAACCATACCTCCTTTAAGTGCCATGCCCTATGACAGACCTTTGCTGACTCCCTCATTTCTAGAAATTACTTTGCACGGTTTTTGTATTTATTTTGTATTTATTAATACAAAATTGATTAATACCCTTCCCACCAGGCTCCCTTTTCCCTCTCCCCCACTACCAGCATTCTCAGAGTCTCCATTCCTGGTTCAGGGCAACCACTGGGAAGCTTTAGAAGACCTGTTTCCAGCCCTGTGAGATTTGCTAAGGGCTTTGCAATTGTGAGATGAGGAGTTAGAAGAGTTGATGGTTTACTAAGGGAGTGTACAAAAGGGAGACGACCTCCCTCTGCCCCTTCTGTTGGCTGAGACCCTCTCCCTTATGGGAGTAACATACTCTTTGCTATAACTCCCCTGTGTAAGGGCGTGGATGGCATGGACAGAGCTCTTCTCCTCCCCCCATGCCTGTCCCCAAACATCAAGAGTGGACTCAACAGGTGACCTTATGCCTGGCCCCTAAAGGCCTTTTCTATTTGTGTTTCCTTTCCTTCATAGTGACTGAAAACAGTTCTGGAAGTGGGTCTGTCCAGGCTCAAGAGTGACCTTGTGAGTTCTAAAGGTCCTGGGTCCAAAGGAATGTTAGTTTTAGTCCTGGCAGGAACAGGCTGGTGGCAAAGAAAGCTTCTGCATTGGAGATAACCATCGGCAAGAGAAACGACCCAAGCCTAGCCATTTTACTAGCACACAGGTACCAGGAGTGGATTGGGCAATTCAATACTGAGGTGAAATGTAAAATACCTAATTAGGTTCCATGAAAACTCCTTTATGTTTGGATAAAATTTAAATATCAACCTCCTAGCAGATTGTAATATTAGTTCTAAGTTACTAAATCCTGTTCTAAGTTTGTTTTTATTAAATGCATACTTCTGAGTGTCCTGTGTTTAGCATTCATTTTGTGCTGCTGAAGTGAGAGTCTAATGTGCCAATGAATGTAAGAAAAGGGACCCTCCCCTACCCCCACGCCAACCTCACCTCCGCCCTCCTTAAGAGGCCAGATTCTTCAGGACTGAAACCAGAACAAACCACATGCCCACGTCCAGAAAAAGGAGTGAGTGCAGGCTTTGTAGTGACCCCAGCAGAGGTTCTTCAGGGCTAAACTTCTCTGCATATGACAATTAGGCGGTGGGGGTGCTGAGTGTACAGGTGGGGTGCCATCAGTGCTATACCCATCCCTTGGCTCACATTTCAACTTTTTGAACTCTACAGAGCAGAGAGCTATCCATAAAATTAACTGACTAACCAACTACTAATGGAGTGGGGGATATATTTCAGCCACCAAATAAAATTATCTTCAGGTCACTCACCTAGGAGTTCCCTTGAAGTGCCCTTTTCTTGGGCAACGGCTTCTCTCCCTAGTAATGACAGCATTTCAACTACACACAAGCACACTTCTGCTTGGCCTTGGGTTTTATCTAGAGATGATGTGGAACATGCTCAAATACCAATTCCTGGTTTTGGACACTTTCTTTCTCTTTCATGATTCCCTCACTCATAAGATTTGACAATCCACTTGTAATGGCTTGTGACTGATTGAAACACAGTTAGGTTACTATGCATGTAACAGACAGTAATGAGATTTTAAATGCCACAGAGATCACTGCAGCAGGATTAAATCCCCATTCCCCCCCCCACCCCCCTGTTGATAGAAGAGAGATTAAGGGGATTTGGCAAGTTTCAGAACAAGATGAGATAAAGACCTCGGTGTTTTTGTGTGTATGTGAACCTTTGGAGTACCTTGAACTTACAATAACTTTCTTGGGGTATCCCAGGGGCCATATTTGCAAGACACTTTACATACATTATCTCCTTTATGTATTATTCCCATTTTAGATGTCAGGAAACTGATCCCCAGAGAAGTTACTTGACTTTCCTATGGTCACCTAGCTGGTATCCAAGGAAGGACTGGAATCTAGGTCTTCCTGATTCCAAGTCTATCTTCCTTTCTATAGCAGTGAAAGGATAAGGCTGGTATTTATCTGAGACTTTTATAAAACCCCCTCTGAAGTGGTAGCCCTGATTCTTGCCTCATTGCCATCTGTACTACCCAGTGGTACAGGTCTCTTGGCTTTCTCTCTGGTACCCAGGAGGAAATGAGTTTAGAAAGAATAGGATGCAGTGGGAAGTGGTCAGGATGAAAAGGACAAATGCTTCCTTTCAAAGTTCAAGTAAAATTTTAAAAGTAACTACATATAATTCAGTCCCCACACTACCACACATGACAAATCATTTATTATCACTAAGTTCCCAGGCAAAGGAATGAACTCTGGGGCAGAGGATGAAGGACTCATTAGATCCATGGTTTCCAACCTGTGGGGAGTTACTGAAAAAAGCATATAAGGTAACCAAAGGTCTGAGAGGATTTGGGAATTTATCCCAGGGTAACACATTGCTGGGAGAAACAGAAAGCTGCTGAAAGATTTTGTGAAGAGTAACTAATATGGCCAGATTTGGTTCTTCCTTGGAAAGATTGTTTCATCAGCTGGGTAATGCAAAGATAGATTGGATACCAGAAGGACTGTAGGCAAGGCAGACCAATTAGGAGGCTATTATAGTGTTTCATGCATGTGACAAATGGGAGCAAATATGGTGGAAAGGATGCAAGAGATCACAGAATCATAGATTTTTGAGCTGAAAGGGTCCTTACAGGCCATTGAGTCCAAGCCCACATTTTAGAGATTAGGAAACTGAAGCACAGAAAGGGAAATTGACTAGGACTTAAACCCAGGTCTTCCTGACCCTACATCTAGCATCCTATGCACCATACTGAACGCCAACAAGACTTGACAACTGATTTGGAAGCAGGCGAGGTGTCAGGAAGAAGGAAGAGTCAAGCAGGGGTGGGGAACCTGCAGCCTCGAGGCTGCTTTCTAGGCCTTTGGGTGTGGCCTTTTGACTCGGGGATTTATTCTGTGAAGTTTGGATTCAGTCAAAGGGCTGCACTTGAAGAACTAGAAGACCACGTGGGCCTCGAGGCTGCAGGTTCCCCACTCCTGGAAGGATAACTCGGGTTACAAACCTGGATAAATTGGAAATTTGTGGTGCTTTCTCTAGGAATACACAGTTTTGGGAGAGGGGCAATTTGAGTGGTCACAGCAGGAAAAGTGAATACTGTTTTAGATGTACCGAGTTTGTGATGCCATCTGATCATCAAGGTATAGAGGGGCAGCAAGTGGTTAAAGATATGGAAATAATAACAATAACTAACATTTATAGGGTGCTTACTATGTGCCAGGCACTATGCTAAGCATTTTGTAATTATCATATCATTTGATCCTTGCAACAACCCTGGGAGGTAGGTGCTATCATATCTTCATTTTACAGATGAGGAAATTGAGGCAGACAGAGGTAAAGTGATATGCCCAGGGTCACACAGCTAGTAAGTATCTGAGGCCAGATTTTAATGTAGGACTTCCTGAAGTTCTGGGAAAAGATTCATTTTGGCCCCTGACTGAATGCAAATTTACTTGGCCCGTTGTATCTGGTTAGCCCACAAACCATGCTTTAAAACCCCCTCATCTTTCCTGATCCACTTTCACACATTCTTTCCCCTCCTTTCCGTCTCTGCTCTGGGCACAGTAATCAAATCAATAGCACCTTAGTGTCTATCATTTGCCTGCCTCACACATCCATTTACCATCCCAGTGATTTTCCTGACCAAAATGCTCCCTGGCTACCATTCCCCTATGTGCAGTTTTCTCCTATCATAATACAAGCTATTTGAGGAAAATGACTGACTAGTTTTTTATATTTCCCCCCCAGAACTTAGTGCCTGGCACATAAAAAGCATGTAATGCCTTTTCATTTACACACAGATAGGTCTACTGTCCGTAGACGTAAGTAACCCAAGAAGTGATTACATCCCCAAAGGCAAGAGTGTAGAGAAAGAGGAGAGAACAGAACAAAATCTTGGGAGGATATCCATTGGACATGGATGATGGTCTAATCAATGAAATGGAGAAATGGTCATGAGAGCAGTGTCCCTGAAGGGAAGGGACGAGAGTATCCATGAGGAGGTGACGGTCAATCAACCAACAAGAATTTGTTAAACGCTTACTATCTGCCAAGCACTAGCCACGTAAGGACAAAAATGAAACAATCCCTGCCCTCAAAGAGCTTACATTCCAAGGTGGGAAACAATATATACACATGAATGTACATCCGCACACATACAAAGTAATTTGGAGTAGGGATCACAGTAGTGGCTGGAGAAATCAGTAAAGGCTTCACGTAGGCAGGGTGGCATTTGACCTGGATGATCAATTCCAAGAGGTGCAGGTGAGGAAGTTCATTCCAGGACTGGGGAATAGGCTCTACAAAAGCACAAAATTAGATGATGGGACAACCTTGAGTGAGGAATGCTGAGAAGGCCAGTTTGGCTAGACCATACAATACTGAAGGGGAGTGAAAGAGATGTGTATATAGTAAAGCTGGAATGGCAAGTTTGGGCCAGGTTGTGAAGGGCTTTACATATTAAACAGAAATGTTTCTATTTGATTCTAGAGGGATTAGGGAGCCACTGGAGTTTATCAAGGAGAGAAATGACATGGCTGGACCTCTGCTTTAGGAAGACCACTTTAGCAGTTGCATGAAGGCTGAACTGGAGTGGGTAGAGACTGTAGGCAGGGTCAAAAGTTGTGAAGTTAGTTAACGGAGATGTGGATGAAGAAAAAGGCATCAGATTCAGTTAAGGGCTTGTTGGCAACCTTTGACCGAAGTTTCACTGCAGTGAGAGGATCAGAAACCATATTTTGAGGGACTGAGAAATGAATGGGTTGTGAGGAAGTGGAAGCAGGGAGCATAGAACATTCTATAGTTTAGCAGTGAGGGGAGGAGAAACATAGGACAATAGCTTGGGTTGAGGGAACAATAGGGTCCATGAATGCTTTTTAAGGATAGAGGAGTCCTGTGCACATTTGTAGGCAAAGGAGGAGCAAAAAACACAAAGTAGGACTGTCTCTAGGAGATGTATGCTACAGAGCTCATCAGAGGATATATCTATTGGGAGATTGCCTGGCACAGCCTTGGGCATTTATGCTGGAGGGCACAGTGCTGTCTTCAATATGCTCGGTGAGCAAAGGGGAGAGGAGGCAGTATGTGAGCTTCTTTGCAGCTGAGCAAATGGTACCATTTTTCCTGAGATGTCAGACTTTTTTGTAATTAGGAAAACCCCCACCATGACCCAATCCTTCCCCACTATACGTGTGGGGTGTGGATTGGAGCGTAGGACTTTGCACTTGTATCTCCTAGCAACCCTCATAGATGGGGGAGTGTTGTATCCACATAGAAGCTCAATACTGGTGAAGCTGTTGGCTGTGACAGCTGCAATGTGAAATTTCTTTGAATACCATAACAGACTCAAGTAATTATCCAAGATAGACAAGTCTCTAACCACACTACCCCTCACATTCCTCAGAGCCTGCTTTCTTTTAAGGCACTTCTCAGCTTCTGGTCAGTGAGGAAGAAGCCTTGCTTTGTTCAGCAGCCACTGTCTGCATGTCACATGCAGGGGATCATTAGCCCTCTGCCTTGTCACTTTCACTCAACTATCTCAGCTCCACTCTTCAAATCCCAAAGATAACCCTGCTGGTCATCTGTTAGTGGAGGAGTTCTTAACCTTTTTTTGGGTCATGGAGCCCTTGGCAGTCTGGCAAAGCTAAAGCCCCTTCATGGAATGTTTTATTTCTGTTACTCATGTTGCAAAAGAAAACAGACCAAAAAAGAAAAAGCATGCTTCAATCTAAATTCAGATTCCATCAGTTCCTTCTCTGGAGATGCAAAACATTTTTCATAAGTACTTCAGAATTGTCTTGCATCATTACATTGCTGAGAATAGCTAAGTCATTCACAGTTGATCATTGTACGATATTGCTGTTACTGTATCTGCTCATTTAACTTTGCATCAGGTCACGTATGTGTTTCCAGGTTTTCCTGAGAGCATTCTGTTCTTCATTTCCTATTATACAATAGTATTCCATCACAATCTATAACACAACTTCTTCAGCCATTCTGCAATTGATGGGCATTCTCTCAATTTCCAAATCTTTGCCACCACTAAAAGAGCTGCTATAAATATTTGTGTAAATATTGGTCCTTTTCTTTTTTTTTTTTCAACCTCTTTGGATAGAAACCTACTAGTGGTATTGCTGGCTCAAAGCATATGCATGGTTTTCTAGCCCTTTGGCCATAGTTCCAAATTGTTCTCCAGAATGGTTGAATCAGTTTGCATTCCCAACTCCACCACTTTAGTGTCTCACTTTTACCACATCCCCTCCAACATTTGTCATTTTCCTTTTCTGTCATATTAACCAATCTTACAGGTGTGAGATTATACTTCAGAGTTGTTTTAATTTGCATTTCTCTAACATTTAAATAATGATTATTTTTTGTACGACTATATAGTTAGCTTTGGTTACTTTAACTGAAACCTGCCTGTTCATAACCTTTGACCATTTATCAATTAGGGAATGGCTTGTTTTTATAAATTTGGATCAATCCTCATGAAAAATGAGGCCTTCATCAATTTGCTGTATTTTTTTTTAGTTGATAACTGTGTATTTCCCTCCATTCTATTTCCCCCATTTATCCTTTCTCTTTTCACATTGGTCCATTCTCAAAAGTGTTTTGCTTCTAGTAGACCACCTCCTCCTCCAATCTATCCTCCCTTCTACCACTCCTCTCCCTCTTCTTATTCCTTCCCCTTCCTACTTTTCTGTAGGGTAAGATAGATTTCTATACACAATTGAGTGTCTATTATTCCCTTTTTGAGCCAATTCTGATGAGAGTAAGGTTCAAACATTTCCCTCCACTGTAAGAGCTCTTTTACAACTTTCATGTGAGATAACGTACCCCATTCTACCTCTTTTGCCCTCTCCCAATCCTTTCTCAATTTGCCCAATCCACTTTCCCTTAATTTTATTCTTTTAGACATCTCATTATAGTCCATTCACACCTGTGTCTTCTATGTATATTCTTTTTAACTGCCCTAAAAATGAAAGTTCTTAGGAGTTACAAGTATCACCTTCCCATATAAGAATGTGAACAGTTTAACCTCACTGAATCCCTTTTCATTTCTTTCCTAGTTACCTTCTTATGCTTAAGTCTCATATTTGAAAGTCAAACTTTCTATTCAGCTCTGTGCTTTTCATCAGGAATGCTTCAATTTCATTGAATACACATTTACCCCCCTGCAGGATTATCCTGTTTTACTGAGTATTCTTAGGTTATAATCCTAGTTCCTTTGTGGTCTGGAATATCATATTCCAAACCCTTCTATCCTTCAAGGTAGAAGCTGCTAAATCTTGTGTTATCCTGACTGTGTCTCCATGATACTTCAATTACTTCTTTCTGGGTACCTGCAGGATTTTCTCCTTGATTTGGGAGCTCTGGAATCTGGCTATGATATTCCTAGATTTCATTTTGAGATCTTTTTCAAGAGGTGACTGGTGGATTCCTTCAATTTCTATTTTACCCTTTGGTTCTAGAATGTCAGAGCAGTTTTCCTTGATAATTTCTTGAAAGATGTCTAGGTTCTTTTTTTGATCATGGCTTTCAGCTAGTCCAATCATCTCTCCTGGATCTATTTTCCAGATCAGCTGTTTTTTCAGTGAGATATTTCACATTTTCTACTTTTTCATTCTTTTGATTTTATCTTACTGTTTCTTGATGTCTCAGAGATAATAGTTTTCATTTGTCCAATTCTAATTTTTAAGGAGTTATTTTCTTCAGTGAGTTTTTGCATTTCCTTTTTCATTTGGTCAATTCTGCTATTTCATGAGTTCTTTGATGGATTTTTGTAACTATTACCATTTGGCCTACTCTGTTTTTTAAGGTGTTATTTTCCTTTTTGGGTGGAGGAGGGTGCCTCCTTTACCAAGCTTTTCACTTTTCTCATGATTTTCTTGCATCACTCATTTCTAATTTTTCCTCCATTTCTTATTTGATTTTCAAAAATCCTTTTTGAGCTTTTCTATGAATTCTTTTTGGGCCTGAGACCAATTTACATTTTCTTTCAAGCTTTGGATGTAGCATTTTTGACTGTGCTCTCCCCTTCCAAATTTGTTTTAATCTTCCCTCACACCACAGTAACTTCCTATGGTCAGGTTCTTTTTTTTTTTTTGGCTAATTTTCCCAGCCTATTTCTTGACTTTTAACGCTATGTTAAAATGGCACTCTGTTCCCAGGGTGGAGGGGACACTATCCTAAGCTTTAGGCCTTTCTAGCTGCTAGTTGGAGGGTGAAGTATCTATGAGTTTTCAGTTCTCCCAAGGTAGTATTATATAAGGACAGGTGGGGATCACTGCTCTCCTTGCTTGTTCCTGTGGAACTGTGGCCAGGATCTCCATTCCCCTATGGCTACAAGCTCTGGAGTGCTAGTGGTCCTCCTTACCCTGAGGCTGTGACTTGCATATCATAGCAGCAAAGGGACCCCTGTAATCTCCTTCTGACCAGTTGTCTGACCCCTTACCACCTGTAGACTGAAAACTCCAGAAGCTACTGCTGCCACTATTGATTCAGTCACCCCCAAGGCTTGCTGATGTCTTGCTGCCTGTGTCTACTCTCACTCTGCTGACCTTCTAAGTTGTCTTGAGCTGGAAAATTGTTTCAACTCATTCTTTTGTGAGTTCTGACACTCCAGAATTCATTTTAAGGTGTTAAAGTTGTTTGGAGGAGAATTTGAGAGAACTCAGGTGAGTCCCTGCATTTTCTCTGCCATCTTGGTCCTCACCCCCGCAAAAAAAAAAAAGTTTTTGGAAGCCTAAAATACCTAAGATTACAAAGGAAATCAATTCTATTGAAAATAATTTACCAAAATCTTTTAAAAAATAAGTCCCCCAGGTCAAGAAGTCTTGTCTAGTACATTGCAGGGAAAGTAACAATGAATTAATCAGATCTGGATTAAAAGCTCAGCTATGCCACTTGCTATGACCCTAAATAAATCACTTAACTTCTCAAATCTGGGTGACAGTTCTGGGCAGCGGTCCTGGGGTGAGGAGGAGCGCTGGCATGGTGGAGCTTGTAGTGGCTGGGGAGAGAAAACCCTCCTCACAGTTCCAGGACAGAAAGGAGTGCTTGTGGTCACTAATAGACCACAGCACAGGATAGGAAAGGCATAAACACCTCGCCCCTTATACCACCTTGGAAGAACTGAAAATTTACAGGTCCCTACAAGTATCTCTGAAAACAGCTGTACAAACCCCCGAAGCTTGGGACAGTACAGTCTCCACATTGGAAGCAGACTCTTACCTTAACAAAGAGTTTGAAACTCAAGTAATTGGCTGGGATCATGAGCAAGCAGTGCAAAAAGAGTCAGACTATATTATCTTACTTTGGTGACAAAGAAGATCAAAATATACAACCAGAAGAAGACAACAAAGTCAAAGCTCCTACATCCAAAGCCTCCAAGAAAAATATGAATCAGTCCCAGGCCTTGGAAGAGCTCAAAAGGGATTTTGAGAAGCAAGTAAGGAAGTAGAGGAAAAACTGGGAAAAGAAATGAGAGTGATGCAAGAAAATCATGAAAAACAAGTCAACAGCTTGCTAAAGGAGACCCAAAAAATACTGAAGAAAATAACACCTTAAAAAATAGCCTAACCCAAATGGCAAAAGAGGTCCAAAAAGCCAATGAGGAGAAGAATGCCCTAAAAAGAAAAATTGGCCAAATGGAAAAGGAAGTCCAAAAGCTTACTGAAGAAAATACTTCCTTAAAAATTAGAATAGAGCAATTGGAAGCTAGTGACTTTATGAGAAATCAAGACACTGTAAAACAAATCCAAAAGAATGAAAAATTAGAAAACAATGTGAAATATCTCATTGGAAAAACAACTGACCTGGAAAATAGATCCAGGAGAGAGAATTTAAAAATTATTGGACTATCTGAAAGCCATGATCAAAAAAAGAGCCTAGACATCATCTTTCAAGAAATTATCAAGGAAAACTGCCCTGATATTTTAGAACCAGAGGGCAAAATAGAAATTGAAAGAATCCACTGATCTCCTCCTGAAAGAGATCCCCAAAGGAAAACTCCTAGGAATATTGTAGCCAAATTCCAGAGTTCCCAGGTCAAGGAGAAAATATTACAAGCTGCCAGAAAGAAACAATTCAAGTACTGTGGAAACACAATCAGGATAACACAAGATTTAGCAGCTTCTACATTAAAGGACGCGGCATGGAATATAATATTCCAGAGGGCAAAGGAGATAGGATTACAACCAAGAATCACCTACCCAGCAAAACTGAGTATAATCCTTCAGGGAAAAAATGGTCATTCAGTGAAATAGAGGACTTTCAAGCATTCTTGATGAAAAGACCAGAGCTGAATAGAAAATTTGACTTTCAAATAAAGACTCAAGTGGAACATGAAGAGGTAAACAGGAAAGAGAAATCATAAGAGACTTATTAAGTTGAACTGTTTACATTCCTGCATGGAAAGATGATATTTATAACTCATGAGACCTTTGTCAGTATTAGGGTAGTTGGAGGAAAAAATTATATGTATGTATGTATAGATAGATAGAGGGCACAGGGTGAGTTGAAGATGAAGGGGTCATATCTGGAGAATAAAATTAAGGGATGAGAAGGATTATACTAGGAGAAGAAGAAAGGGAGAGGTAGAATGGGGTAAATTATCTCACAAAAAAAACGAAAAGAAAAGCTCTTACAGTGGAGGAGGGAAAGGGGAAGGTGACAGGGAATGAGTGAATCTTATTCTCATAAGATTTGGCTTAAGGAGGGAATATTGTGTATGGAAATCTGTCTTACCCTACAGGGAAATAGGGGGAGAAGGGGACAAGAGAACAGGGGGATGATAGAGAGAAGGGCAGATTGGGAAAGGGGTAATCAGAAGAAATACTTTGAGGGAACAGGGTTAAAAGAAAGAATAGAATAAATGGGAGGGCAAGATAGGATTAAGGGAAATAGTTTTTCACAACATGTCTACTATGGAAGTGCTTTGCATAACTGCACATATATAACCTATATTGAGTCGCTTGCCTTTTCAATGAGGGTGAGTGGGGAGGGAGGAAGGGAGAAAATTTGGAACCTAAAGTTTTAAAAACATGTTTAAAAAAAACATTTTCACATGCAACTGGAAATAAGAAATACAGGAAACGGGCTACAAAAGTCTATCCTGCCCTGTAAGAAAATAGAAGGCGAAGGGGATAAGTGAAAGGGGGGAGAGACAGAAGAGAGGGCAGACTAGGGGAAGGGATATTCAGAATGCATGCCATCTTGGGGTGGGAGGAGGGGCAAGATGGGGTGAAAATTTGGAACTCAAAATCTTGTGGAAGTAAATGTTGAAAATAAAAATTTATATTAAAAAAAAAAAGAAAAAAAATGAAGGGGTTAACACAATTCCAAAGAACCTACAATTAAGATTAAGAATGCTACCTACCTACCTTCTGACAATCAAAGGCTTAATATAGAATGAGACACACATTTTTAGACATAAAATGAGAATTTGTTTTGCATGACTGTTTATTTGTTAAAAAGGTTTTGTTTTTCTTTCTTCTTTGGAGGGGAGAAGGAAGGCAAGATGCAAGGAATAAAAAATCTTCCTTACTAGTCACATTCTTTGTGGCTTCTATTTAAAAAACAGCTTCCAAGTAGTTCAGCTTTCCCCAAAAAAGTCATTGCTTGGGAGTGCAGAAAAGGCAAAGTGAGTAAGGGTAAAAATCCACATTTCAGCTAGCTCCTGTCATCCCCAAGATCAGTTCATACAGTGAGGGCAAAAACAAAAAACCTTCAGAGAAGACAAAGAAGGGGAGTAGGTGGCTTCTCTAAGAAGTGGTGGTGGATCAATAACTGGTGACAAAGAGGAACCACATCACCACCCAACTCAGTTCCAGTGATGGGCCAATGAACACATCAGCCAGGCTGCACTTACTTTTCTTTTTAGGCAATTGGGGTTAAGTGAGTTGCCCAGCATCACACAACTATTAAGTGTCAAGTGTTTGATCTGAGGCTGGATTTGAACTCAGGTCCTCCTGACTTCAGGGCCGGTGCTCTACCCACTGTGCCACCTAGCTGCCCCCCTGCACTCACTTTTCACATCCAACAATTAGAACCCCTCACCTTTCAAGGTTTGTTAAAAATGCAGCTTCTTGCACAAAGCCTTTACAGATGCTGCTAGTTGCTAGGGCCCTTGCCCCCTCCCTAAATTGCCTTATATTTACTTTGTAGGTATTCACATACAGACACGATGCTTCCACCAAAAGAATGAAGCTCCTTAAGGACAGAAGCCATTTCATTCTTATCTGTGAGTTCCCAGAGCTTAGCACAGCTCCAGGAACATAGCAGACGTTTCATTAATGCCTGCAGACTAAGTGACCCAAATGGAGCAAAGAGTGTCAGCTTTAACCCTTTATGTCCTTTGGAAAAAGCAGCTCAATGAGGAAACCCATAAGCACAAGACTCCCATGGGATGAGCCCTGCTCCAACCCCTCACCCAAGGAGAAAAGCATGAGATTTTCCTTTGGGGGAGGGTGTGAGGGCATTTAAATTGAGAAGTAAGGACTGTATAATCCTTTAGAGATACACCATGACTGATGGGCCCCAGGCCATGCTGTCCCTGCTCAGACCAGTTTCTAAACCTATCCAGTAATCCTACTGTGACCCATCCTACTGTCCCAGAAAGACACTCAGATGAGAAAGCTGAGGGAGGATTTTACTGAATGAAGACATCTCTCAGACTAAGAAATAGAGGTACCAAGGTAGCTAAGAGGTAAAAGACAAATCAGTCTTTTTCAAGCAGCTTCAGCTACCTCCAACTTCACCCTCCAGTCAAGGCACAGTACAGACTAACCTTGCCTGTCTTCAAGGAATTCAAGATATGGTAAATATATATCTATCCCACAGGGGGCCTGATGACCCCACATGTCAAGCAGGGGCTTTCAGTGACAATGACCACATATCTGAAAAGCAGGAGATCTGAGCCATCTCGATCATATATCTGCCTACCAAGTGACTTTCCCAAACCTGATTACCTGCTCCCTCTCCAGCCCCTAGAATGGGTTGGGGGTGGTAGTGGTAGCTTTTCTGGCAGAAATTAGGTAGATCCCTGGTGGGTAGGGACTAAAAAAAGTTAAACCTAAATTCTTCCTCTGGAGAAGACACAGAACTCATCCCTCTACCCGAACGATGCCTGCAGACCCGGCTACTCTTCCTTCGGACAGCCTCTTCAACAGGCAGCATCCGGGCTGATCGACCTGCTGCAAAAAAGAAAGATCAAACATGGGGCTGGAGCTGGAAAGGCAGAACAAACTTAGTGTTATAAGTCCCAAGCCTCAAAGTACACAATGGAAAGAAAAAAAAAATTATTTGCAGCTCCTTCCTCATCTCCTCTACCTTCTCCTCCCCCAGGTCTCTGTCTCCATCCTAGTGATGTAGCCAGCACTAGTTACTTGGGCAAATAACTTTACCTTTCTCAACTTCAGCTTCCCCATCTATAAAAGGATAAGAGTTAGACTAGAAGCCTTTAAGGTCAATTTCAGCTTTAAATCTATACTATGAAATCCATTCAGACTTGGCCTATGTTACTTACAATATGATAGGCAAGTCATTATCTCTCTAGGTCTGTCTCCTCATTTGTGACATTAAGAAGCTAAACTCTGTATCAATGGCTTATTCGTGATCATGTAGCTAGCAAATGTGCAGCAGAGACTTAAATTGAGGTTTTTTAAATCCAAGCCACTTGGCTTCCCATGAGGGCCCTTTCCAGAAGCTATTGTGATAGGTTTGAATCCTAGCTCTTCCACTAATCATCTGTGCGGCCTCACCAATACAGCAGAAATAATAGCTGCTGACATAATTTACTGGGTCATTGCAAGGATTTGATGGAATAACGCTTATATAGCACACAGAAAACTGTAAAGCACTGCGGAATAGCCCAAACAGCTCTGACTACCCTTCTCTTCTCCCACCTCACCAGCTTCCATGGCCTTCAGGGCCGCTTTGCGATCTTCCTCCATGCGGGCCCGGTAGTCCCCAAACAGCGACCTCATCACTTGACGTTTCTTGGGCAGCTCGGCTCGATTACTCCGAAGCGTCTTTATAGCTCGGGCGGCCTGCTCGGCTAAGAGCAGAGACGGGATCAAGCGATCTTGCCAGCCCTAACGCCCAGCCCACTTCCCTTACCCTCGCCCTGCTCCTCGAGCCTACCCTGCTTTGGGGTGGATTTGTGAGTCCTCAGGCCCAGCTCCAGCTGTTCCACACACCAGTCCAGCTCCCTCTGCAGCCGAAGCTGCTCATCCTGCTCCTGCATATCAGGAAACGAGAGGGTTCTTATCTGCCGTCCCACCGACTTCAGTCAACAAGCATTCAAGTCGTTACTAGATGCGGGACACTGCGCTAAGTGCTGAGGATACAAAGAACAAAAAGTTCCCGTCCGCAAGGAGCTTCCATTCCAGCAGGTGCAGGCCTGCTGAGAGGCAGCGGATCGGGCAGGCAGGAACCTTCCCACGTCCGTCCCTCGGCTCCCTCGCAATCCAAGAGCTGAACAAGGAATTCGAGAACATCTACCCCAGCCTGTAGTGGAACAGAGTGGGAAACTGAGGCCCAAGGGGGGGTCCCGAGCCGGCCGCCCCGCCCACTCCCTGGCCTCTTGCTCACCGGCACCCCGGCCACCTCCTCGGCGCCCCGGCCCTGGCCCTGCGCGCTCGGCTCGGCCTGGGGAGGCGGCGGCTGCTTCTTGCCCTTCTTGTTGGCCCCGCGGCCTCCGCCGACAGGCTCCGGCTTCCGCTCCGGCCGCTTCTGGCCCATCGGCTGCAACGCCTGAAGGAGAGGGAGGAACCGGAGGGAGAACTGAGGCCTCGGAAGCTTTGCGCCCAACCCCGCGCTGCACTGCCCGGCCCTCACCTCCATGCACGGTCCCGCCAACAAGCTCGGGTCAGGCCGGGGTCCTGCGCAGGTTCCCTTCCGCCCGGAAACACGATTCAGCCCTCCAGTTCCGCTGCCAGCCCTGGCGGGGCGGTCCGCCTCTACCGGCAGCGGGGTCGCGGGGAGAAAGAGGCCGAGGAGTGACGGCGCAGAGCAGTCTTCGCACACGGGGCAAGGCGAAGCGCCCGCACGTAGAGCAGGCGGCCTTAGCTGCCCCGAGGTCCCTCCGGCACGGGCGACGCTAGCCCAGATCTCCGCCTCCGTCTAGACTACCTTCCTCCTATGCAGAAGCGCTGTCGCTGACCAATGGTGGTCCCCAAGGCCCTGCCCCCTTCTCTTAGTATTTATACCCTCTGCCCCAGCCTTTTCTAGTTCCAGTCCTGCGTTTCACGGACCTCGGAGTTGGGCATTAGACAATGGGCGGTCTATATAAATGCCCCACAAGCACTACATCCAGAACTGAACTCCTCTCCTTCACTGCTAAATTAGCTGTTCCTCCTTTATTTCAATTAGCATCCATGCTTGAAACTTCATTTTCCTCTGATTCATCCTTGTTCCCTGATCCCTCATACTTCCAGCTAGTCGAGTTCTTTCATTCTCCCTCCACACACTCTTCCCTTTCTGCCCATTTCTCCTTATCCTCTTTCCCTGCTGTTTGTCTCGACTCCATGTTCTCATTCTTTCTCCCTCCTCAAAGTCTTGCTTGTTTTTGAATCTACTCTTTTCCAGTCACCAAATCTATAGGCTCTCTTACAGTACTTGACCTTGCTCACTGACTCTCTGGAGTTCTTGTCACTGTTAACCATACTCTTACTGGATACTTCACTCTCTTGGATTCAGATGACATTTCTCCCGTTTCCCCCCAATGTAACTATAAATCCTGCTGGGTCTCTTCCTAACTCCTTAATAGAGTTTTGCCTTAGGATTTCTCTTTGGCCCTTTCAGTCTTCTCTCCTCTCTCACTAGCATCTCTGGACTACTTATGTAACCTCTTAAGTCTTGCAAGATTTTTTCCCTAACTTAGCTCTCTGATTTTATTATTTCCCTATATTGTGGACAAACTGCTTTAATTCACTCTGAAGCACAACCCACATTTTCCTGCTTAAAAGCTCATACTTAACTATCCCCACCTTGCCTAGCACTTTTATATCTTCTCCACCTACCTCACTCCTACCCATCCCTCAGGGCCCAAGGTCAAGTATCACTTTTTCCAGGACACACACTTTCTCACACTTCTTTCACTTAAACTTATTAGTCTTTTTACTATCTGAACCACAAAAACCTAACATGTTAACTTGCCCTATTTCCTAACTGCTTCATCTTTGTTAATCATTATTCCCAAATAAGACGGTAGACCTTCTCATGGGCAAAGAATTACAGCCAGGTTGAGTGAATGAGCCACACCCAATTAAAAACAAGCAAAATAAGAAAAGAACACAAAATACTATAAAGGTGCATGTTCATCAGTGTTGTTGATTAAAGAGGGATGGAGCTTGATCATTGAAGGTCCCATCAATACTCCTCCTGGTTCATCATGGAGCCAGGAGTGTAGCAGCAGGAAAAGGAGTATCCATTTTATTTTGGGGAGTAGGAGGAGACTACAAAAGAGGCCCTCCCATGGAGTTTATGTCTCAGTCCAAGACTTGGGCTCAGTATTCCTCCAAGTGCAGGGTCTAGAAGGGCCAGGAACTTCTGTCTCCTCAGATATTTAGGACCCCAAGGAAGCAGCCAACCTCGATGTAGATGCAGCATCTAGCTGGGGGCTGAGCAAAGTCTTCTGGCTCCAGCCCATCAGTGACTAAAAGTTTCGTCTTTCCACACCAGGTCTCCTGCAATGTATGTGGCCTTGACATTAAGGGAGTCATCGAGGACTATGAAGTCTGCAGACAAAACACCAGATGGAAATGTCCTTGTAGAGCATCAACCTCCCAGTATGTAGGGAGCTCATAGGATCAATTACCACTGCCCCTCCCACTGTTTTCATCTGGCCAGGGTATCTTCACAGCGTTTCAGAGTTGGGAGGGACTTCAGAGGCCTCCAGTCCAACTCATACCTGAAAAAGAATCCCTTCTACAAAATACCTGGCAGGTGCTCATCAGCCTTTGGTGAAAGACCTTGAGGGGAGCCACTAATTCCCACAGCAGCCTCTCTCAATTCCAGGTCACTCTCAGGGTTAATGAATTTTTTCCTGTAACTGGTCTAAATTTGCCTTTGCAAATTTAACCCCACTGTAACCATGCACAACACCTCTAGTCCCAATAACTTATTTAAGCCAGTTATTATGCCCCCATGCCTTTTCTTCAGGCTAGACATTCTTAGTTTCAACTGGTGGCACCTTCACCCAGTGTCTCACTTATCATCATTCTTTCTTGAGAACTGGACAGAGATCATCCCTATCTGAATGAGGCAACTGAGGTTTAAAGAAGAGTAAAGGGTAGGGAAGAAGCATGAGGGAGTGAGAGAATTTGGAACTCTAAATTTTTAAAAATAACTTAAAATTTTAAAAAATTTAATTGGGAAATATTTAATGAAATAACACAGTATGTGTATAAATAGTCATCCAATATCACAAGACATTAAAAGTAGAACTTACACTATCATATAGTTAGGATGAATACCTAACACCAAGGACCAGAGTGGGAAAGGGGAATGCTTCAGAAGGGTCCAGGTTTTCTACTCTACCCCATTTTTTAGTCAATAAGGGGAGGTTTTATGTACAATAAAAGGAGGAAACCTTCACCATTCTCCCTCAAACGTGGCCTACTCCTGCTCTTGCTCCTCCCCTTTCCCAGCTTATTCCTCTTTATGATTCTCCCAGAAGCTCCATGAAAGAGGAGAGGGAGAGCAGGTTATCTGGAATATCTGTGACCTGGTCAATCATTTTTCCTCTCTGGGCCTAAATTTCCTCATCTGTATAATGAGATACTGAACTAGACATTCCCTAAATTACTTAGGAAGGGACAGTGTCAGGGAGAAGAAAAACTCAGCCCAAAGAACACAGAGAACTCTCTGGAGCTGAAGGCTTCTTTCTGTTCAAGGAGACACATAAGCTGTGATGGTAGCTTTTGGTTTTCAATATCTGGTTACCCAGCCTAATCCCTCAGCACTATTTGGCAATAAAATTTCATAGAAAATTCTGAATTGGCTTTAGCCAGTGTTAGCTTCAGGGGTGGTTAAATTGAAAAACAGTTTAGTTGGTAAGCAGATATTGTATCCTACATTCAAAAGAACAGGGAAGATGTTCCCAGCCATTGACGCCAGATAGGAAGGGGTGATATCATTTGAGTCTTGAAATTAGAGGAGCTACAGGAAATGGTCTGAGATCTCCAGACCTGAAGATTGTACCCTTTCACCCCACAGAGATCGATCCACTACATTACCAAACCCCAGATACCTGCATCTGAGCCAAAGTCCAAGGTTCCCTTTTGTTTTTCTATCCTTAGCAGCTGGGCTGGGTGCAGGGTTGCAGCCTCAAGTGCCGTCTCCACACTGCAGCCTGTTGGGCAAGTGATGAGTATGAGCAAATGCCCTTCCTCTGGAAGTACATATTCTTGTGATGTGCCTTCCACTTTGGCCAGGATAGTGGACATTTGGCCTCAGGAAGCAGTCAATAAGCAGGAGAGAAGGAGAAAGGAGTGTCTTGGGAAGGAGCTCCCCCAGTGGAGCAGTGTGTTTTTTATGCCCTGGCCTAAAAAAGTTTTGTTATGTTCTGTTAACATTGCAAACCTATATGCCTCATCCTACTTCTCAAATTAAACACTAGAAATGCACATCTGCCTGAACAGCAGGGCTACAATATCTCACCCAAGGTCCTCAGGGACCAAAGTAGCCCCAGAAGCTGTGATTTCCTGAGGCAAACAAACAAGCAGGGCATATCCAGGCCTAGGCCAATAGACTCAAAGGCCCCATGGCACTACAACCAAAAAGGTCTATGCCCTGATTGGAGGAGGAAGAAAAGGACTCAAAAGAGAACCACTGGAAGCAAAAAAAAGCAGAGTCAACCTCGCCCCCCCCCACCCCCCCATGTAGACTTCTTGGTCTCAGTCTCAAAGAGCATCTATCCCCTTCCCCATTCTGAGGACCTGTGGCTTGGAGGAAGTGTCGGACACAAGTATCCAATGAGGCCACACTGCCACAAAGTGTGTTGGTACCTATGGAAAAAGAGACAAGAAGCTAGACACAAGAGGCTGAAGGATAGACATGGGTGGAGGTAGTTGAAGGATGCTAAAGAAGGGGCTGGATTTCAGTGGTAGATGCAACAGGGACACTGCCCAGAATGGAGTGTTTTGGTGCTGTTAGATCTGTTGGGGCTTTGTTTCATTTTTCGAGGGCAGGGAGGGAACTTGATTAGAATGCAGCATCCCTTCCTTTTAGCCATCAGAACATAAATCTCTACCCCCTTACCTGCCACAAAGCACCTCAGCCCATCTACCTCGATTTCTTGCTGACCCAATGTGTGGCGACCATTGCCCAAGCCCAGGGCAGGAAGGGCATCGGTGACCAGCACAAGCCCTAGGAAGGGGAAGATCACAGCTTCTGTCCTTTATTCATTCCCAACCCTTTGTTCCCTCCCTCCACTGTCAGTCTAGTCACACACTGGGCCCCCCAACTTTGCTCTACAATCCTGTGGTTCTATCCTTCTCCTCGTTCCCACCTTTGGGATGGGCACGGTGTGCAATCCTTAGGGCGGCAGGGTGTGTATGGATACCATCTGCAATCATTCCAAAGAAAACTTGCTGCTCTGGTGCGATCTGGTCACTAGTCAGAAGACCCACAATGCCAGGATCACGATGATGAAACTGGAAGGTCAATGGGGGCAAAAGGAAAAGGCAGACTGATGGAGGAGCTGGCCCGTAAGCACTCCATATTACCAACATCACCTCTCTCAGGCTGATATCTCTAGAAACCCTCCCATGTTCTTCTTAGTACTTCTCTCCCTCTAACCATGTTACTACTCTCTTCCCTCAAGCATGGAGCATGTCCTCCACCACAACACCAAGATTTGTGCAGGAGCTGGAATGGGGCTCACTGAGGCAAGGCCAGGCCAGACCAGTCATGCCACACTGGAGGAAAACAATCATAGGGATAGTGAAAGAGAGGAGGACTGCTCCTGAAAGGATTGAGACAAGAATGCCTAAACAGGTAGCAGAAAGTCACTCACAGGCAGCATGGCATTGAAGAGGTGGGTGATAAAACGGGCTCCATTCCGGACGGCTTCTTCAGCCTCCTGCAAGTGAGATACGGAGTGACCTGTGGGGTTGGGTCATAAGAAAAGGAATTAGTTGTGGGAGGTATCTGCGGAGGAGAGAATTCTGGATTTTAGGGAGACAAAATCTGTCCTTTCTATACACACACCCCAACCTGCTCTCACCCACGGACACACAGATGCCACGGGAAGTGAGTTCCTTGATGACCTCATGACTTCTTTTAAGTTCAGGGGCCAGAGTGATGATGGCAATATTGTCCAGGGATCCATAGGTTTTCAACAATTCCTGGAATGCATCAGCCTCAAAAGTGCGGAGATGGGAATCAGGATGTGCCCCCCGTTTCTCATGGCTAATGAATGGTCCTTCTACATGCGCCCCTGAAGAACAGAGAAAAGGAACTTATGATAGACCCATTGTATACTCCTCTCCCTGCCCTTTACTCCTCCACCCCATCCTTCTTCCCAGGGTAGGCAGAACCAAGGAATACAAAGAAGTGGTTGCTGAAGAGCCCTAAGGGGTTAGAGGATTAGTTACTCACCAAGGACCCCTGCTCCTCTGGCGCTACCATTTCTCACAGTGATCTGAGGAAGGACCTGGGAGAGAAGATCAATTAAAGCTCTAGACTAGACTAGACCAGACCAGACCAGACCAGACCCCCTTGTCTAAAGCTAAGCCCAAAGACAATGCAGTCTGGCCCATCCAGACTACTACCACAGACTACGGGTACATCCCAGCCTAGCTAAGATCCCAGTGCCCAGGACTCCAGCCCAAGCACAGAGATCTAGAGTCTAGAATCTAGCCCATCCCAGAACCCATAGCCCAGAGCTCAGAGTCCAGAGCCCAACCCAGCACCCAGCCCAAAGCCAGGACCCTAATGACTATGGACCAAGGCCCAGAGCACAGCCCAGAACCCAATACCTTTCACAGCTTCTCCCTTCTCCCAGGAGAAGAACTGCATGGCTGGTGGGGCTAAATGGGCAGGAAAAATCAGAAAATCAGTGAAGAGAACTCCGAGGGCCTGAGCCAAGGAACAGGATGGAGTTAGATATAAAAGCAAAAGAAGTCACAGAAAGTGAACATCGGGACAGATCCCTACAGAATATAAAGCAACAGCAAGATGCAGTAGGAAAACCTCAGATCTAGAAAGTGACAGGGCACAAGAAAACCCAGCCTAGAAATGGATTAAGTGAAACTTCTGAATTCTCCTTTCAACTACTCCTTTAGAAAAATAGTGCCAACTGGTCCCTGGAGCCAGGAGAGAGGGGGGCCTCTAAAAGATACCACAGCATATCAGGCCTAGAAGTGAGTGACCTTAGAGAATCAGTCCAGCCCCCTCATTCTATAAAAGAGGAAACTTCCCAGAATGGAAATGACTTATCCCAAGTCATATAAGTTAGAAGCAGAACCCAAGCTTCCTCCACCCAGAGGCAGTGAGGTGACTGAATGGAGAAGGTGAGGGTCCTGGACTCAGAAGACTTGGTTCAAATCTGGCCTGTGTGACTCTGGGTAGGTCACTTCACCTCACCTCCCAGGGCTGTTGTGAAGATCAAATGAGCTAACATTTGTAAAGCGCTCAGCATAGTGCCTGGCACTGTATCTTTCCTTTCTTCCTCCTGGGCTCCCTTTGCGTGCTAAGAGGCAGGGCGGAAGTCCCCAGGACACAGGGCAGCATCGATCAGTAGGTCTACGTTGGTAGCCCTCAAAGCAAGAGCTGGCCCTAAGGAGAAAGAGCCCACTGGACATCTGAGGCCTGAGGATAAAGGCTATAGCCAGGACTAGAGCTACATTTGAAAATCTGAGTTGAGGAGATGGAGAGAGGAATCTCCTCAAACGTCTCCCACCCAGCTGCCTCTCATATCACTACCAGATTAATCTTCCTTACATGTAGATTCGATAACATCACCCCTCTGTTCAAAACTCTTCAACAGCTACCTAGTATCTACAGAATAAAATACAAACTCCTTAGCCTGGCATTCAAGGCCCAGGATGGCTCCACACCTACCTCCTCCCAAATTTTGTTTTTCTTTCACGTACCTTATACTCTAGTCAGATTGCTCAACACATCCACCCCAACCCCACCATTATCTCCATAAACGCCCAGCAATTTACCATCTCTGTGCTTTAGCCTGAGGTATTCTCCACTCCCAGAATATCCGCAGCTCCTTTTAGAGATGCTACACCTCCCTGTGGACCAGTCTCAAATCTAAGACCTCAAACAGAATAGTGACTAAGAGAGATATAAAGTATTACCTCACTGTGAGCTCCTGAGAGCAAGGACCAGACCTCATTGATCTCAGTATCTCTGCTTGTGCCTATCACAGTGGTCTACACAAGTGAATACTTAATAGAACTAAGATCAAAGAGAAGAAAGTGTATGCAAATGATATCAAGTGCGGTTAACGTTTTTAAAAAAATGGTCAATATATAAATATATAATATATATAAATAAATGTATGTATGTATGTATGTATGTATGTATGTATGTATGTATGTATGTATAAATGCTCTGGAAGTACTAGTAGGCACAGTGTGAAACAGTCAGAATCCTGACTTGTCTCCATACTGAAATCCAAGAACTCTGCTTACACTTAGGCCAGAGATCCAGGAAAGCATTTTTAAATGCTTAAATATGTAACTATAGGAATGGTCAAGGGAACTGGCTGAGGGGCCTAATAGGAAAAGGAGAAGAATGGGAAAAGACAGAAGCATCCCTGCTTGGAAGATAGACAGAAACATAAATAATGGTGCTATAAGTCAAGAGGACGAAAGAATTAGGAAGCAAAAGGTCCAGATGTCATTCATAGGAGTAAGGCAAAACACAGAAACTATACATGACTCCTTCTTTGACAGAAGAGGTCCTGCTCAACAATTTGGTCCTAGAATGTGGTTTGTTGCAGATGGGCAAAGAGGTGAAGAGTCTCTGGGTCAAACCAGGAACTGTGTGGTATTAGGAGGAGGGCAAAGAGCTACCCAGACTTAGCCCTTGTGTTGTATGGTCATTGCAGGTCTGTTTGATCCTATATGGGAAGGGCAGAGAAGGACCCCAACCCTCAGGTGGTGTTCTATGTCTGAAGCAACTGTATACGGCCCAAGGGAAGGTAGAATTGTTTTGCAAACCTTAAAGTGCTCAACAAACTATTACTATTATTATGTTGGCTTTCAATACCCTAGAATTCAAGGCCTTCAGAACCACAAGTGCTAACCTCATATGCAACCTGATAGCACCATCCCTCCCCAACATATACCCTACACCATAGTCATGTTATTCACCTTCCTTAGTGGAGTACTTCCTCCAGGAGTACCCTTCTTTCTCTCACCAAAATCTTAACCATCTTTCAAAATCCTGTCAAATCTACTTCCTCCAAGAAGCCTTTACTAACCTCAAGGGAGAAACTATTTATTAAGCACCTAACCTGTGTCGGGCACTATGCTTAGCGCGCTTTACAAATATTACTCATCTAACTGGGAAAAAAGCCTTGAAACTGTGTGATTAACTATGGTTCCACATGCCACCTTCAGCTGGTGTAATGAGGCAGCACTAGCCTCCCAAAGAAAACCAAAAGACATTAGGCCAATCACCAATAAACTCACCCACAATTCCTCCATACTCTGCAAAACCTTCCAAAACCCAGAAAAAGAAACTGCTTCATTATTAAAACAAACAGAAAAAAAAGAGTTGCTTTTCACTTTGTCTAAGGCCCTCAACTTACATTTTCCTGTGTTGGTGGTTCTGATGAAGAATTTTTCATTCATTCTCAAAGGCCAAATGAAATGCAACTAGTTAGTAGATGGCAACTGGCTAGACACAAGAAATGATCAGAGATGGACAGGGCACCTGGAGAACAATCCACAACCACTGGTCTTTATGGTGAAGGGTTTGGTGGGTGAGTGGGAGTTGAGTAGCATGCCTGAAAACAGGGGCCTAGACTAGAAGACCCCTGGGATTTTAGAACATAAGAGTTATTTGGATGATAGGAAGCAATGACAATACCAAAGAGCCTCAGTTTACCTACCTTGTGATAAATATCAGGTGGTGAGGTGACCAGGGTTGGGCAGAATGAAGTAACCCCATAAGCCAGGAGATTCTTGGCAACCAAAGCAACCCCTGCACTTATATCTTCATTGGTCAGGGAGAAGTCCACCCCAAATCCACCTGTGGCCAGAGAAAGAAGCTGACATTCATGGCCCAATCCATAGCATCTATCTCACCAGCTCCGGATGCAAGGATTTTGCATCAGCCAGGAGGCTGCTCTCTTAGTGTAATAGGTTAATTTTATCTCTGTTCACCTATGAAGTATATACCCAGGAACTACTGTAGTTAGACCAACAGAAGCCAGAGTCCAGCAGAACAATGGAGATGAAACACTAAGAAACATAAATGGGTTGAGGAGTTAAGAAGTCAAATGAATAAGCTCTGCAGAGGTTGGGAGCTGGTCTATAGTTTAGGGAATATGCCTAAGCGGGGACTAACAATTCTGAAATCCATAAAAGACTCTGAGTAGACAGCGACCTTTTGGTCAGAGAGAAGGGTCTTAGGGAAGCAAACCAGACTAGAGATTCCATACTGGGAGGGGATGTGCTCTGGTTGAAGTGAGTATAGCTGTTAGGCTTCCCAGTTGGGAGAGCTGCAGTTGGGAAAGGTGTCCTATAGAAGCTCTCAGCTCTGTGGTGGGAGCAATGAAAGCAAAAACCAGAAGACTGAACTGGAGAGTGTAGAACTGGGGGTGGGGGATATGGAAGGGGGAAGGATGGAGACTTTTTCCTACCATTTATCTGAACATCAATGAAGCCTGGAGCCAGGATGTGGCCCTCACAGTCCTTCTTCTTATCAGCTGACTTCTTCTCCTCAAAGAAAAGCTTCTCTGGATCCAGGATTTGGCCTTCTCGAATCCACAGGTCCTCCCTGAAAGTGCAGAGCTTAAACAAGTAGAATGGGTGTCAAGGTGAGGGGGTCCCTCCCCACAAAGAATCCGACCTCCAAGTTAGTTACAGAAACTAACCCAAAAGCAGGGAACCTTCAGCTTCTAGGTTGCATGAGGCCTTCTAGGTCCTTGGGTGTAGCCTTTTGACAAGTTTTACAGAACAAATCCTTTCATTTACAGGTTTTGTTCTGTGAAGTTTGAGTCAAAGAGCTGAATTTGAGAGAGTGAGTCCCTCCCTCCCTCCCACCCTTTTGAGTCTAACCTAAGGGGCAGCAAGGTGTCGAAGTGGATAGAGTCCCAGGCCACAAGTCAGGAAGGCTCCTTTTTCTGAGTTCAAATTAAGTCTCAGACCCTTACTAGCTGTGTGACCCTGGACAAGTCACTTAACTCTGCCTCAATTTTCTCATCTGTAAAACGAGGTGGAGAAAGAAGTGGCAAACCATTCCACTATCTTCGTCAAGAAAACCTCAAAGTGGGGTCACAATGAGTAAGACACGAGTTAACAACAAAAACCTAAATAAATTCAGCTCTGACTCCCTTCCGGACCTCCCCTCCCATCAAAATTCAGCATCATCCTTCTCCAAAAGCCCCTGTCTCTTGAGAAGACAAAGGTCTATTTTCCTTCGGAGCAGGGTCCTCTCTTCTCTCCGACTCTAGAGGCCCTTCCTCCCCTTCTCGGATGCTAGAAGTTCCTCCACATTCCAAGCCTCACCACACCCAGAATCAGGAGTCGTTGCCTTCCTGGATTCTACAAACTCATGTCAGCCTAGATCCCCGTCCTGGCTCCACTACCCACCCCACACCTCCACCAGCCCCTGCCCCCTCACATGTCCCGACCCCGGTTCCACCGGCCCCTGTCCCATCACATGCCCCTCCCGGCTCCGCACCAGATCAACTCGTGGCCGCGCAGAATGCGGCAGTTGGTGAACTGCACGATCTGGGCCTTAGTCCCGATCTTGTGGGGCGGCATCCTGGACTGGGATGTGGGGGTGAGGTGGTACAGTGGTAGGGAAGAGCCCGGCTTCGTGCGAGATTCCCACTTCCCCCGGCTTTCCGCACCCTGGACAGGGAGCCTTCCTCTGCCGGGCCGTTTTTCTCCCCGGCTCTGGGGCCCAGCCCCGCTGTCACGTGATCACCGATCAGCTGACGACACGTGACTACGCGCCAACGGCCGACCTCGCCCCTGACAGTCCCGCCCACAGCGATCATTCTTCGACTTCCGCCGCTCTCTCCGACCCTGACTCAGCCTCCCATCAGGTGAGCCGGCAGAAAGCTCCGCACAGCGGAGGCGGATTCACACCTGGGGTTGGGCGGGGCGTGGATAGCGGAGTGAGCAGCGGACAAAGCTGGGGCATGACTAAGGGCCCGAGTGGGGCTGGCGTCTCTGGGGAGGCGTGACCCAAGGGGCTCCAAGACTGGGCAGGGGCAGCAGTGAGGACAATGGCATGTCGCCTCCTCCGCTCCAAACACCCAAATGTAGACCTTCAATAATGTATGCTGCTCACGCGACCCCCAGAGCCCATCTCTCCAGGTTAGATGGCCCAGAGCCCCTTCCACCTCTATCCATGAGCTAAACACCAGCCAGGGTAGTTCCCTCCCTCTCATCCATTTGTTTGTCCGTCCGTCCGTCCGTCCGTCCGTCCATCCATCCATGCATCCTCCCCTTTCTGTCCCCCCATCTCCTGAACCCAACACCTTTCCATTGATACTACGGAGTCTGAACTTTTTATACTGACAGCTGTTTCAATAGTCTTGGTTTCTTTGTAATCTCTGTATTATATCCATTTAAAAACATTATTCCAGAAGGTGTCCGTAAACTTTCAGACTGTCAAAGAAGTCCATGACACGAAAAACATGAGGAAACTCTGCAGTGAAGGCTGCTCCACCCATTCACAGATCGACACACCACACCAGCCCCTCCAGTCAGAATTTTATTTGGAAACATCACTGTGAGCCCTGGCCCCGTGCTACACAGCACCACTGGAAACACATGTTCAACATGTTCCCAAATCATACAATTCTTACTAATACCAGGACACTACAGCAATCTTGAATTTCAAATTATCACATCCAAGGAATTCTCAGCACTTGACACAACCCCACAGTGCAATAATCTACCTATATTTAAGATTAATATATAGCATGGGAAATTGAAAATTCTTGCTCCATAAACGTTATGAACATGTCAAATCTTTATAAATAAACATCCAGTGAAGAGAAAAATGACAATTCTAATTCATCTTTATACACAGAGTACTAACGGCAAATGTGTAGGGAGATTGCACGGCTGCCTGGCTGATCCCAGGAGGCCTGAGGCCTCAGCCCCAGCCGGGCCCAGTTCAGGCACCATCCAATCCTGTGCGGTGCGACACAGACAGAAGAGTCACTAAGACATTGCGCATTTACAAGACCAACTACCGACTGGACAACTGCACCAGGTGTCAGGCCATTCGTTCTGGAGCGAATTGGGAGGGATGAGGGTGGTTCAAGACGGGTCTTTACATCATACTCTGTGGCTGAAGGGATGAGTTGGGGGGGAGGAGGTGGGGCACTGGGAAGAATGGGAAAAGAGGGTCTACTTTGTAGAGAGAATGAGGGCCACAATCAGGCCGTACAGCCCAAGCACCTCAGCGAAGATCAGAATCAGGATCATCCCCACGAACAGTCGGGGCTGCTGCGCTGTCCCCCGAACACCAGCATCACCTACAATGCCAATGGCAAAGCCGGCTGCCAGCCCGCTCAGGCCCACGCTGAGGCCTGCTCCCAGCTGAAGGAAGCTCCTATAGAGGTCAAAGGTCAGAAGTCAAAGCCTCAAACAGGCTAGCTACTCACATGCAAAGTGGGGGTAGGGGGAGAGAATGCTGACCCAAATTCCTCCCTCCACTAACCACCCCCCAAAATTCCCCAGAGGCCACCCTGTTCAGTTCATAACTGTTGAATGAATAGTGGCAACAGCCAGAAGAGTCAATGTGCACAGGCAGGAAGGGAGCAAGGAAAGGAGAGGGATCTTGTTACTGAGGAGGTATGGGTGCTGGGCAGATAGGTACCCACTAAATGATTCATGAGAGTTTCCTCTGTGACCTGAGTTTGAGCTGAGAGAGGGGGATGGGGAGGGGGTGGGAGGTCCAGGATTGGCACTCACTTGAACAGGGTGATTCCCGGTGTCAGAGAGTTGGCAATGAGAACAGCCACCACCAAACCATAGATAGCGATGATACCAGCCATGACAACAGGAATGATTGACTTCATGATCAGTTCAGGTCGCATGACTGACATGGCTGCAATACCAGTGCCACTTTTTGCTGTGCCATAGGCCGCACCAAGAGCTGAGAAAGGAAGGGAAGGAAGCAGTCAGTCAACAAGCATTTATGAAGCCTGTCCCTACCCTCAAAAGGGTCCAAATTCTAATGGGGGAGGCCAATATGGAAAAAACTGTACACACAAGATACAGTGTAAATGGGAGCTAATCTTACGGAAGGCACGTGAGGAGTGGGAATGGCCACCTACAGAAAGGGGGTTTAAACAAAGTCTTAAGGGAAGCCAAAAAGGGAAATGAAGACGAAAACATTCCAGGCATGGGGGATAGCAGATGGAAAAAGACAAAAAACAGGTGAATCAGAACCACCTTAATGGCAGGCCTGTAGACAACACTTGAAAGCTTAATTCAAACCCACTTACAGTCTCAGCCTCAGAAGAAATTGTTTGTCCCACTTCTGGTCTGAGAGTGCTTAGCACTCTTCCCCACCCCACCCATCCCACATTCATATACAGCTTGGGAGAATGGAAAGAGATAGTCAAAATATTATAACTGACAGATATAATCCCTACTTCACAAGGGTCAAGCTGCACAATAGAGAAAACGCGAGATGAGACTTAAGTCCACCCTTCACTGTGGGCCCAAAAGCTCAATACAAACAAGGCCTTTAAAATTTAGAAAATTTCTCTACCAAGAGTTCTTAACCTGAGATCCATGAACTGGGGAGTTTTAAAAATATTCTGATAACAGTATAATAACTCTTATTCCATATAATCATAGATACACAAACTGTTTCTATCTGGCTTGGTCCCAGTGCCTGATATCTAGGAGAACCTAATGAGACAGGTTAAGAGCAAAATGGAAAGCCTCAAGCTTCTCTCAATTATTTTTTTAAGATGAGAAAATGAAGGGAAAGTACATCAAGGAGAAGCAATTTAAAGTCTTACTTCAAAAGTTATACCACCTTAAGTAGACACCCCCAGTATGGGTTTTTACTTAGCTGAAAGAAGGTAGGAAAGGTTGGAAGATTAGGTGTGTAAAGAAGAAAAACAGTGGAAAAACAGCAGAGAAAAATGGCTAGTTTTCTTCACTGTAAACCCCAGGACCTGTTTTTTACCTTCATTCAGGAGGTGCTCCTAAGATAGGAGGTATGAATCACCTTTCTGCTTAGTCCAGAAGCGTAAGTTTCTACCATCCAAAACCTAGCACTGGTTCATCTGGTGAGCCTCCTTTGCATTATTAATGCCAAGCAAAGCTCTCCCTTGCTTCTTTCAACCCAAAATGCCTTCTGATGTTTCATCTCTCACCTGGAAGTCCTAGCCCTAGTAACCCAACATATCCAAAAAAGTGCTTTGTCATGAAAGTCAGAGAAAGACTATCCAGGATAAGGTGGCTAACAGTTTCAGGTATTTTAAGTCACAGAAAGCTACTAGCTCGCTGATAAGTGATAGGTGAACTTGGAGAAAGAAATGTCCATAGAATGGTGAAGCTAGAAGACAGATTTCAATGGGGTGGGCAAGAAGAGGTCTGGAGGAAAGCTGAGTGTCCAGGAATTTGAGATAAAATGGATAGATGACCTCTAAGGGTCAAGAGACGTACACAATGGAGTGGGGGTTAACCTCTGTGGGCAGAGATACAGAAAAGACATCAAAAGAATGCCCCTGGGGAGAATAAAAGCAAACTGCATCCACGCCTTCTAAATCAAATATCCTGTTCAAAGCAGCTTCTACATTTACTTCAGGGTCATTACTTCAGGTCGACAGGTCAAGAGGCAAAGAAAGACAAAGAAGTAGCAGAAAGTACAACTCTGGGAAGAAGAGTTGTGGACTAAAGACCAACTTCTAAACTTAAAGTGTTGAGTACCACAAGGTTTTTGCCAAGAATTCAGGCTCAAAGAAAGTACTTGCCCCTTCTGATTACCACAGTCTTAATTTCTAACTAGCTGCTTTGTCTCTGATCAAGTAAGACAGATAATGCAGAGTACTACAAAGCTCTATACATCTGTCATTTATTATTAGCCTCTCTACTTCTATTCTACTCCGCATCTATGGTTCACAGGCTGCATGACTGATCTTCCTAAGGGATAGCTCTAATCACAACCCCACTGCCTAGACATCAAGACCAAGCTCCCTAATCTCACAATCAGAGGCCATTTCTGGCCCTACCTCAACTCTAGCAGGGTCTCCTACTGCTCCTTAAAATGCTAAGTTCATTCACGGTTCTGTACCTTCATAGTGCTGGTTTTCTGTCTGTAATATACCCCTCTTGCATAGCTGCACCTTATCAGGACAAAGACCAGCTCAAATCCCATCTTTACCAGAAAGCTTTCCCAGATCACTCAAATCCACAGTGGACTCACTCTTCTCTAAAGGACTACAATACTTCTGGTGTGTGCTAACTGAAAGATTTGATATATTGCTTGAGGAAAAGAGTAAGGCCAAGATTCTTTCATTGCACCTAGCACCAAGAATTTGTAAGAGTTTAATTTTCAGCTTTTTACAGATGAGGGAATTATCTGTAGTCATAAGATCATAGCAACAGGTTCTTAACTGAAGTTCTTAGCAATCATCTAATCAAACCCATTATCTAGAGATATCCTATGAGACACTTTCTCTCCCTCTCTGGGTGACACCTGATTAGGGTGATTCCTGTCCTCCACCAGAACCAGGCAGAGGAGGCAGAGTGAGAAAGGACATGAATAAAGGTACCTGTAACAGCAATTAGCATGGCATGTATGAAATAGTAAGGAAATTGGCTTTGCTTGATATGTTCCATGTTGAATGAGATATGAAGGTAAAACAGTATAGCTGTTGAGTAAAGTAAGGTCTTGAATGCCAGGCTCATGGATTTGAACTCCTATGGCAACAAAAAAAACCAGTGATGCTTCTGTGCCAGATGGATAGGATATAAGGAAGCCCAAAAGAAGTTGTAAATAGTCTAAGATAAAGGTGATGAGGGCCTAGTGAGGCATTCTGAAGGAAGGGATGAATATTTAAAAGCTCAAGGAAAAATGGCAATGACAAATTGATACTGACAAAAATAAAAACGTTAGGAATACTAACATTCTGAGAAGCAAGACTGATTAATTTGGCTTCAGACAAAAAGCAACTGATGACAGAGAACTGGAGCTCAGGAGAGCAGATTGAGGGCATAGATAGATTTGGAAGTCATCTGCTTAGAAGCAAAATAGCAGAACAATATGAAAATTTGCATTCTCCAAGGGAAAGCCCTTGGTCAAAGCCTTGAGGAACAGTCAATTATTGAGGCAGACAGAGGATCCAGCAAAAGAAATGAGAAAAGAGAGGTTGGAAAACCAGGGGAACTGGATGACAAAGTAGGAGTGTTGTTTCAACAAAGTGGTTAGTGTTAAATGTTACAAAGAAATCAAAGACAATGCAAAAGGGGGGGGGAAGCCATTGGATTTGGTAAGAGAGTAGTCACTGGTGACCTTGGAAAGAACAGTTTCAATAAAGTGGTAGGGGGAGAAGTCTGACTCAAAGGATACTGGAGGAATAGGCATGAAGAGATGACTAAGAGCATGAGGTGATTTGGATAGCTGCTAGATTAGGCAGAGTTTAAAAAGGTTTTATAACGCTTTAAACCAGTAACAATGGGATGCCTAAATGTATGTACTTGTATACAGAAAGAACTAGTGCTTAAGAGAAACTGAAGTGCTGCAAGATACACGTAAGGGAGTAAGATCCCAACAGCATTAAGCAAAGCTTAAGGATTGGGCTTCTGGTGCAGTGGAAAGAAAATGAGAATTGGAGTGAAAGGACTTGGGTTCAAAAACTGTCTTTGCAGAATACTACCTGTGCAACCTTGAGGCAAGTCACTTAATCTTTCTGGGCCTCAATTTCCTCCTGTTGACCTCTAAGGCCCCTTCTGGGTCTAAATCTATGATCTGGCAGTAAAACTTTCACCTTCAGCATTAGGGAAAAATATTTGTTCCCCCCCATTACTCTCTCTCTCTCTCTCTCTCTCTATATATATATATATATATATTTAGTATTTACTTTTTTCTGTATACATGTTTCCTTTGTCCTATCCCCAACAGGATGTAAGTTCCTTGAGGACAGAGGTTCCTTCGTCAGGATCTCCAGAGCCTAGCATATATTTTTAATAAATGCTCTCTTTAATAAATGCTGTCTCCTAATTTGGGCACAAGCACACAACAGCCAACATAAGATCCGAAAAGGCTAGAATGAACGAACAGGACCAGCGACCACTTTACTCCATGAATCTAGGCCAGACCAGAGAAGCTGGTGGAGCAAACACAAAATGGAGGATGGCTAAGGATTGAGTAGCCAAAAACCAAAGAGAAGAAGCTGAGGAACACAGGTTGTTGGGCCACCACCCTTACAGCTATTGCTAAAGACTCAAGGGTGGAGTTGGAGAATCCTTTGCTTCTATGGTGGCAAAGACATTTTTAACCAGTGGCTCAGGTTTGTTAGAAGTCAGGATACATTTGCCAAAAAGTCACATACAAACTCTCTTAGGGTGCCTGTTCAAAGCAGCTAATGCAATTAATGTTTTGACTTCAAATTACCTAGCAGAAAGTCAATGAACGCTATGGATACAGATGATTTGGAAATAGCAGAAGTTGCTTCTCAGATTCTGCAGAGAATGGGAAGTAGAGTTTCTTAAGGCTTTTGCCACAAATTAAACCCCATGTGATAAGGAAGAAATTACCACTAAATAGCATTTGACATTGAGACATCACCGAGGGAAATCTGGACAAGAGATAGGCAACAGGGTGAGCTGAGCATGAGTCAGTATGTAGGAGGGCTGCAGGAGACCCTTGGAGTTCATGACTAGCTCAGTCCAGGTTTCCACTGATGAGGTATTTACTGTCAGCAGATGATATTTGGTGTTCAAACCCTTCATATACCTATAAACATACTTGAACTCAGCCACTGAAGCAGGGAAAGACAGGGCTTGGTCACTGAAGCCAAAACCCAAACCCACTAGATGAGGATAAGACCAGGCAAAACCAGTCTGAGGAAGACTGCTGACTAGAAATCAATCTCTTTACTAAACTTCATTCTTCTCATAATTAGAACTTTTTCTCTCATGTACGCACCATTACAAATAACCTCTTCCTTGTTTAAACCCAGACCTGGTAGTAGGATGTTTGGCCTTCAAAGGGTAGGTATGGAGCGGGGATTATATGCTTGGCATCTAGGGACCCTGCTTGTCTTCCTAGAATGTCACTGACTTAGTTCTCCCTAGCATTTTCAAGAGAAACTAAAATCCTGTTTGGTCTTTCGTAACCTCATGCCACTCTTGCCCTGGTACTTTTCAATCCAGTGATATTGGTCCCCTTGCTGTTCCTTGAACAAGACCCTCCATCTACCGTATCTGGGCATTCTCACTGGCTGCCTAGGCCTGGAAAACTCTCCCTCCCCATCTTAGCCTCTTGGATGCCCTGCCTTTTAAGTTCCAGCCAAAATCTCACCTTCTATAGAAGTCTTTCCCATTTTCTTAATTCTACCGACTTCCCTCTATTTTCTATTTATAGCTTTTCTGAACATAGTTGTTTGCACGTTGTCTCACTTATTAGATTGGGAGCAGCTAGGTGGGAAGTGGGTAGCATGCTGGACCTCAGCCACTAGCTGTGTGACCTTGGGCAAGTCACTTAACTTCTATTTGCTTCAGTTTCCTCATCTATAAAATGAGGATAATAATAGTACTTATTTCTCAGGGTTGTTGTGAACATCAAATGAAGTAATAATTGTAAAGTGCTTAGCAGTGCCTGGCACATATTAACGGTTATAAATATTAGCCAATATTGTGAGCTCCTAGGAAAATGGGACTGTCTTTTGCCTTTCTTTGTATTCCAGGGGTTTGGATTAATACCCAGTGTCAGGTACAGTGCTCAACAAAAGCAGATCGACTGGATCTCCTATGGAGCCTTAGAATGGTACACACCCAAATTTATAAAGAATTTGAAATCATACTCTTTAAGAGTGGGGACTCAGGGCAGTCATCCACTTATTTGGATCCCCTAAGGCAAAATAAAGTGAAAGCTCAAATTTTTCCCATTTACCTTTTAAGTAAGGGGACACTAGGGCTTTCTATCTTCATTCCAGTTCTTAGGTATGCTCTAGGGCCATACTGTCTCAAAATTACTATTCTTACTAATGCAATTCAGCAAGTATTTAAGTGATATGTATTTATGTTACCACGTTCTGGGGAACACAGGGGGAAAAAAACTGAAACAGGAAACAGTCCCTGCCCTATAGGAGTTTACATTCTATTTGGGAAAAACAAGCACAAAGAAGGCAAAATACAAAAAAATATAGGGAAGGGAAGGGGGGAGGAAAGGAGGAAGCCTCTCTATGGAATGCCTCCATAGGCAGAGCTGAGATGGGAGATGGAATGAATAGGAATAGCAAGTAGACTAGTTTGGTTGGAATGTACCAGCGTGTGAAGAAGAGTAATGTATAATAAACCTTGAGCTAGACTGTGAAGAATTTTAAAAGCCAAAGAAATCTGATCACATTGTAGAGGGGAAAGGGGAACCAACAGCTAGCTGACAAGGAGAGTGGGAAGAGTTGAGAGTGACTGGAAAGATGGTGGTGCCCCAAAACAGAAACAGGGAAGTAAAAAAGAGTGCTTAAGGGGAAATAATGAGTTACTTTGGACTTGCTGAGATTGAGATATGCTGGTGAGACATCCAGCTGGAGGTGTCTGATAGGCTGCAGGCTTTCAGGAGAAATACTAGAGCTAGATACATAGATTGGGGTGCTGATGAAAACACAAAGTGTAAAGAGAGAAGAGGGTCTGAGACATGGATAATGATCCAGCAAAGAAGAGGGAGAAAGAAGCAGCCAGACTCAGAAAGAACAGTGTCACTAAAGCTAAGACTATTTGACAATTAGATAATTGGTAATGATGGAGAGAAGTTCCAGCTGAGTGACTAGGTCAAGCCAGAGTGAGGGGACTGAAAAGCAATAGTCTTTTCCCCGGCTAGGAACATAAGGCCACACGGGAAGAAAAAGCATCCCAACTCATGCAGCATGGGAGCCAAGGGCTGTTAGGAATGAGAATTGTCTCAAGCACTTTAAGGTCCACAGGCTGAACCTTTGGGGTAGAATATTATGATATCTTTACTATACCTCCCACAGCTCTAAAGGAAACCCAAGCCTTTCTAAAATTCCCAAACCACTGCAGTGGGGCAACAGCTGATATTCAGGTCAAACCTCCAAATCATCAAATGATCATACTGAACTGAGAGCCCATGAGATGAATGAAGGCTGTCTTCAGGGTTAATGCCAGCATTTCAGAAGCAAAGATAGAAATGACTAGGATGATTAATGATCCTCTCTGGACAAAAAGAGCTTCCAATCTTATTCCAGCAGGGAGGGCGAATTTGTGAGCTAGCTGCCTGACCTCCAACCTGTTACACCAGTTGGGCACCCATGCTCCCTCTTCCAGGGATAGGTTCTACAGGCTGAGTGGGCCAGAAGGCATTTTTAACGAGGTCGCCCACAGCACCATCCTGGAAAAGGTAGGGCCCAAGCATCCCGGTATCTCCGGGAGCTAAGATGGCAGCTCCACAAAACGCTGCTCTCGCCCCTCCCCACCCCAGACCTGCGGGAGCCCGCAGAAGCGCGGGTGGGGGGGAGGGAGAAGGGGCAGCCGCCCTGCACAGTGCGTGGGATACAGTCCAGACCCCGCACCCACCGCTAGGAGCCACCGGGACCCTCCCAAGCCTTCCCTTCCCCAGGACAAGGTGCCCACCAAAAAGACCCCCCTCAAAAAAAGGGGGAGGCCCTCCTCTCAGTCACATGACGCGCTCGGGGGGGCGCCCCCCGCCGGCTGGAACTGTCGTCAGCCTGTGACGTCATCAGGTCTGAGCCCCGGATGCAGAGCTCCAGGACCCCCGGAGACAGCGAGTTCTCACCCCCACCCCTGGCCCTTCTCACCGCTGAAGACCATGGCGGCCGAGGCGCCCATGACGGCGAAGAAGGACGCGTACTCTGGACTCTCGGACATGTCTGCGCGGGGTCGGTAGGCCGGAAGGAGAACTGGGAGAAGGGAGAGAGGCAAGGGCACGGGGATGGGTAGCGGGTAAAGGACTGGAGGGCGGGTAGGCAGGTGGGACGGCGTGAAATCGGAAGACACCGGCTCCGCTCCGCGCTGCGCTCTAAATACCACCACCGCAGAACAAAATGGCGGCCGCAGTGGCGTCACATGATCTGAAGGCCCTGCCCCTGGTCTGCACCATTCGGCGCCGGTAGGAGGGGACCGCTCGGGTGGGGCTGGCCAGCCTACATCACACGTGGTCATCCCAGGAACGTCACTACGGACTTACACTACAAATTTCTTTGCTTATTTAGCATAATTGAAGATTCCTGACTTGATTTGGGCTCTCCTTCCATAAGCGCAGCATGGGGTGCTACCCGCTTCCCCTTCAGCTTTAGACTCAGTGTGCCTGTCCGACCACCTGACTCCGGGGGCGGGTCCATAGCTCCGCCCTCAGCCGCAGGATTCGCTTTTATTAGCATAAGGGGTGTGTCTTTGGGCTTCGTTCCGCCTCCTCTGCGGGCTCTGCTTCCCCGCCCCTCCAGACCCAGGGACAGCCTCAGTCTCTGTCCAGGGGACCCGAACTCCTGGCTTCTATCGGTAAAGCGCAGGCCTTAGTTTCCCCAGGGTCCAGGCTGCTTGGCTTTGTGTCACCTTACCGTATCTCCGCATCAGTGGGTCCCCGCCCCACCCCACCCCCAGCCTGCTCTCCTCCCTCTAGGCAGGCCCCCCACCCCATCTTATTTTGTGCTCCCTTTTTTCCTTCCTACCACCGGCAGAACTCCCCATTCGCAGCCTCCCAGCCCCCGAAAACCTGGGGGTGGGGCGAGAAGTCATCTCAATGGCTACTGTAGGTCCAGTGATGTGGGTAGTGGTCAGTGGAGCAGAATTAGGCCTCTGGAGTGGGGAGGGGCGAGCCTACCATAAAACCCTAGATCTAGAGCTCGGCCTGTAAGACCCTTAGCCAGACTCACACCCCCATTTTCCAGGTGGAGAAATTGAACTGCAGCTAGGCCAAAGCCTGTCCAAGGTCATGCAAAGAAGGAAAGTCTCACTTGGACGAAGGAGGGGGAACTTCCCTCCCTACCACTATTTCCCAACTCGGGAGGCATGTCCAAGAGGGCAGCTGCTGCCTGATCTTCTCTAGATTGATCCAGTCTGCACTTCTCCCCTTGGCTTAATTAGTACTAAATCGGCAAATTAGTAATAAATGATAAGTTTGTATTTCTATGTTCTTTTAAGGTTTCCTAAGTGTTCTTTCCAAAACAACACTATGGGTAGTGCGGGTATTAGTGGCAGACTAGGAATCTGGCCCAAGCTCCATAGACCCCTAAAAGAGGCCATAGCCCATGGATGTAATTCATCAGGCAAACTGAGAGGACAGTTTTGAGGGGTCAAGTAGCTAGGAAACATACATAATAGGCAGTGCTTCTTGGTCCAAGTCTCAATCTGTTTGTCTCCTGTTTCCCCCTGTCTTTTTCCTCATCTGTCTTTTTCTTGGTTCTCAAACAGCTGACAAAATGATCTTCTTTACTCTGGGCTGCTGTATATGAGGAGGAGGGGAAGGACACAATGCCTTCCCTTCGTCTTCCATTGGGGCCACTTCCTCCTTCTAGTGAGAAATCACGGGTTTCAGGCTGAATCACAGGACAGCTCTAGCAAGATATTAGGGATCTTGGAGGGTGGGGGTGGTGAGGAGAGCACATTGTCCTTATATATTTGGGGAGGGGTGATATAAAATTGATTCTATGGAATCATAGGATCATAAATTTAGATTTAAAATGACTTAAGAAGTGATCCAGTCCAGTAGCCTCATTTTACAGATGAGAGTCAGAGAGTTTAAAGTGTCCAGATACACATATAGTAGCCATCCAGATTTTGAACCCAGGTGCTCTTACTCCAGGTCCAGTGCTCTTTCAACCTGTAGAATACTTTGCTGGCCTAACTCACCACTCACCTAAAACTAACCTAAACCTTCCTGTCTACGTCCCAAACTCCTGATCCCCAATCCCAATCATGCAATGTTAGTATCAGGGGTTATAGGATTTCTCTGGCATCCTGCTCCTATATAGATCAACCCTGCCGGGATTTCTTGCCTTTTCTATTAAACTCTCAGGAATCTCTCTTTGTAAATTCACCTTCTATCACCCATCTCTTCCTTATATAATTAAGGCAGCTAGGTGGTTTAGTGGATAGAGCACTGGGCCTGGAGTCAGGAAGACTCTTCTTCCTCAGTACAAATCTGGCCTCAGACTAGCTGTATAACCCTGGGCAAATCTGTTTGCCACAGTTTCCTCATCTGTAAAATGATCTGGAGAAGGAAATGGCAAACCACTCCAGTATCTTTGCCAAGAAAAGCTCAAGTGGGGTCACAAAGAATTAGACACAACTGAAAAAAACAATTCTCTTATAATTCTTCTACTTCCTGGTATTAATGGAAAGGTAGATTTCTTGAGGATACCACATTATTTTTTCCTAGTATACTTTATCAAGTATCCTAGCATTCTTTCTCCTTCCCATCCACTCCCATCTATATTCCTTGCTCCACTCCCCACTTCTAAGTCCATCATACTTCATACCCTGCCATCATACCTTAATTGTCTTTTTCATCCTTTAAGGTTAATGCAATTCAATAAATATTTATTTGTTGAGCATCTGTCCTGTACAAAGCACTGCACTAGGAGCTAAGGATAGGAAGATAGCAAAAGCCGTCTGACTTCAAGGAGCTTATATTCTACTCTGTGTGTGTGTGTGTGTGTGTGTGTGTGTGTGTGTGGTGGGAATGGAATACAACATATAGAACACTTGGGTTTGGAGTCAGTAGAACCTGAGTTCAAAATTCTGCTTCAAAAAGTACTACTTCTGGGGCAGCTAGGTGGCACAGTGGATAGAGCACCAGCCCTGAAGTCAGGAGGACCTGAGTTCAAATCCAGCCTCAGACCAAACACTTGACACTTACTAGCTGTGTGACCCTGGGCAAGTCACTTAACTCCGATTGCCTATAAAAAGAAAAGAAAAAGGAAGAAAAAAACCTTACTACTTCTAAAGGTCTCAGGCAAGTCATTTCACCTTTTCTAGTCTCAGTTTACTCATCTATAAGTCAGTCAGTCACTACTATATACCAGGCACTTTGCTAAGTGCTATAGATGAAAAAAGAGGCGAAAGACAGTACCTGTCCTCAAGGAGCTCACAGTCTAACAGGGAAGACAACAAACAAACAACCATGTATAAACAAACTATATATAGGATAAATAGGAAACAATTAAATGAGGGAAGGCATTAGAGTTGAGAGGAGTTGGGAAAGACTTTTAATTGGGACTTGAAGGAAGTCAGAGAAGACAGTGGGCAAAGATGAAGAGAGAGAGAGCCTTCCAGGCATGAGAGACAACCAGAGAAAATGCCTAGAGCTGAGTGATGAAGGGTCTTGTTTGTGGAATGGCCAAGAGGTCAGTGTCACTGGATCAAAGAGTATAGGTTGTAGAGTAAGGTGTGAGAAGACTAAAAAGGTAGGAGGGGGCTATGTTATGAAGGGCTTTGAATGCCAAATAGAACATTTTGTATTTGATCCTGGAAGTGATAGTAAGCCACTGGAATTAATTGAGTAGGGGGTTGACATGGTTGGACCTACACTTTAGGAAAATCACTTTAGTGTCTGGAGGATGGATTGGAGCAGGCAGAGACTTAGGGCAGGCAGACCCACCTGCAGGGTATTCCAATAGTCTAGGTGTGAGGTGATGAGAGCCTGCACTAGAGTGATGGCAGTGTCAGAGAAGAGAAGGCAGTGTATTTGAAGGATGTTGCAAAGGTGAAGTCAACAGCCCATGTAAACAGATTGGAAATGGGGGGTAGTGGTGGTGAGGAGTCCAGTATGACTCCTAGGTTTCAAACTTGAGGGACTGGGAGGATGGTGTTGTCCTTTACAAGTAATAGGGAAGGTGGGAGGAAGGAGAGGTTTTTAAGGGGAAAGATAATAAGTTCAGTCAGTCAGTCAATAAACATTTATTAAGTGCCTACTACATGCCAGGCATAGAGATACAAATAAGAAAAAGAAACAAGAGTCCTTGCCCTCAAGGATCTTAAAATCTAATGGGGGAACTGAGATGGGAGCATGGTAGAAAACTCAGAGAAATCCCAAAATAGAGCAGCCAGTTAAGAAATAAGATGTTCTGAGCTGAGCTCTCTCCTGAAATGGAGGTTTTGGAGCTTATGGCTCCAGGGGGACAGAAGGTGGTGATGAAGTAGTGTCCCAAGGCTGATGGGATCTTGCAAGATGATGAAATATTCCCAATAATGAGCTTTAATTCTGGTCACAGTGAATTTAAGATGTCTGCTGCACATCAATTTGAAATGTCTGAAAGGTTGATGGAAGACTAGAGGTCAGCAGAGAAGTCAGGGCAGGATAAGTAGATTTGAGAATCATCAGCATAGAGATAGTAATTAAATCCAGAGAACTGATCAAGAGATCACTAAGTGAAATAGTATACTGTAGAAGAGTGTACAGGGCCTAGGACAGAGCCTGAGGGACACCTAAAGTAGGGGGGTATGATAGGGAAGAGGATCCAGCAAAGGAGACTGATATTTCTAGTACCTTATGGTTGTTGTGAGAATCAAATGTCAAGTACTTTGCCAACATGAAAGCCTTATAAATGTCAGTTATTACTCTTATAATTAATACAAGGTTATTTGAGAAAAGCAGAAACAACTGGGGTGGGTCAGAGATAAGGATTCTGAAAGACAGAGATGAGGAGAGAGTATATTATAGGCTTGGGGTGGAGGAGGTGGGTCAGCTTGTACAAATACATGGTGGTAGGAGACAGCATATCACATTTAGAGTACAGCTAGTTTGACTACCACAGAGAATCAATCAATCATTAATCAATAAGTATTTATTAAAGGATAACTATGTTCCAGGCACTGTGCTAAGTGCTAATGATACAAAGCAGTTCCTGCCCCTCAAAATCTTACATTCTAAAGGGGTGAGACAAGATGTGCATGAATAGGCATGTACAAGATACATACAGAGTAGAAACCTGGGAAGGGAAGAAGCTAGCCATTGGGAAGACTGGGAAAAGGGTGGTTTTTGTTTGTTTGTTTTGTTTTTTGAGAAGGTGGCATTTAAGGTTAATCCTGAAAGAAGCCAGGGCCTTCCTACAAGATAGCTCCCTATATACTCTAGCCAAACACTACAATTCACACCAGATCACATAATGATACTGTAAATCCAGCAAGCAACTACAATAAGTGACTTCTTAGAACTGCACAATAGGTCAACCAGAAGCTACATGACAATAGGAAAGAGGCCACTTCCAGCAAGCAGTTGCTTCTTAGCAAGACCAGAGGTGACCAGGGACATCATATATCCTACAAGGGTCTGAGACAGCAAGAGCTGAAAGCTCCCCAGAAAAGCCTCAGGGTGAGAGCCTTGGAAGTGCATGGTTGTGGCAGCCAGTGGGGACATTAATTGGAAGGAGAATAAGTAGCTTAGAATAGGAAATGGTAAACCTTAACCAAGAAATGGACTTCCTGAAAACGTGAAACAGCAAGAAATACTAGAAGAAAATCAAAAGATTGGAAAAAAGTATGATTTGATTAAAAGAAAAAAATAGCTGACCTTTTAGAGAGAGAGCTGAAGAATCACTGGAATCCCTGAAAACCATGATTTTTTAAAAACCTCCTAGACAGTATAGTTCAAGAAATCATATACGAAAATCCCCCAAATTATTAGAAGCAGAAGGCAAAGTAAAGATAGGAATAATCCACTCATCACCCCCTGAAAGAAATCCCCAAAGGAAAAATCCCAAGAAGTTCAGAGCCATAATCCAGAGCTTCTATATCAAAGAAAAAAAATACCATATTGATCCAGAAAGAAGCAATACAAATACCAATGAACCCCAACCAGTGTCACACAGAACCTGGAAGTTACTAAAAATAAGAAAGAGATCTTGGAATAATAATATTCCAAAAGGCAAAAGACATAGGCTCATAACCAAGAATAAATAATGTGGGAAAGTAAGTATAATTCTATAGGGGATAAATATGAATCTTAAACGGAACAAAGGACTTTCAAGCATTTATAATGAAAAGACCAGAGCTAAGTAGAAGCTTTTGAAATACAAACATAGTAGTCAAGAGAAACCTAGAAAATTAAATTTATTTGAGCAATCAAAAAGAGCTGTATGATGATATAGTGCTAATGTTCTAATGGGGTAGAAGAAATGTCTTTTCAGAAACAACATCTTCAAAGGTTATCAGTTTAGTTATATAAGAGAAACAGAGATTCTGGAGTGTGTTGACACTGTAACTTGTTATGGTCCCTTGGCTACTCCACTGCCTTCTAGTCAGTAGAGTTAGTAAGTACACAAGTAAGTTTTACTGTAGCCGGTATAAAGGGGGCAATAGTGGGGCATAAGATGCAACATAAAACCTGAAAGTCAAGGACGAACTGTCCCAAAGGTCAAAGGAACATAATTTGCAAGTTGTAGTATGTATTAGCCAAAATTCACATCCTGGTAATTTGTTCTGAATCAGGAGAAACCATCTAGGTGCTCTTTGTTAAGGTTCTGGTTCAATGATGTAAATTCCAGACCTCCAGTGGAATTTTCCAGACCTCCACAAATCCAGAACAACAGAGCATCCAAAAGGTTCTGATAATTTTGAGATGATGACTTTGAAGTCTTACCTGTAACTACGAGATGTTTTGGATATGTTCATGAACTAACCACAAGGAAGCACTAAGAGTAGTTGGTCTATTCCCCCACCCCCAAAAAAAAATCCTATGAAAACTGAGACCTTACACTCCTACCCCACCCACCAGCACTCTTCCATCTCCATGCTGCTGGAGTTCTCCCAACTCCAGCTGCCACTATAAGTAACTCATCCTCTCTCCATCCCTCTTCCTCAGGCTGTCTGCCTCCCTTCACCATCCCATTCCCTTCCTCCCTGAGTTGTTTGCCTCTGTATCCTCACTTTTCATTTCTTGTCTTTGTGCTCTTTGACCTTACACCCATGAAGGTTAATAAAATGTGATTGCTGCCCTGTTTTCTATTGCCAGTCAAGATCTTTCCTTATGAGTACCCAAAGAATTGGGTGTGCCTGCCCCTATTTCATAATTTCATAAATTATCAATTCATGGTATCTCTATTTTGAGATTTTGGAGCAGGGAAAGGAATATTCTAGTGTAGAAAGGAAGATTTGTTATTTTTCATAATTAGGGTTCATAAGAAGAAAAGTATACAAAGATGGAGGAAAAGGTTGGGAGAATGGGCATCACATAAAACTTACTCTTACCTGAACCAAAGGAAGCTTGAGCACGCACAAACACACAGAATTTGGTGTAGAAATACATCAAATTTAACAGGGAAAGAAATGGGGATGGGAATTAAGAGGGAAAATAATACTAGGGATATATAGCCTCAAGTAAAATGAATTTCCCAATCCTGAAGGAAGAAGTAAAAGGGAAGTAAAAAAAAAGAAGAAAAGAAATAGAAAAAAAAGAAATAAAAGCACTATAATATTAGGGGATGTAGAATGAGACATATTTTGGGACATGCATTTTTAGACATAACCACTATGTGCATTCATTTTGTTTGACTATACTTATATATATGTTTTTTTCCCCTGATGGTTAATATATTTTAAAGCAATTAAACACTTATCATTTCATTTGTTCCATAACTTTTTTCTTTTAAAAAATATTTTATTTTGAATTTAAATACAAAAAGACATAAACATTTTTTCAAGGTATGTAGAACAACATAGAGGATTCAATAGAAAACCATGAATTTCTGTTACAGACTACTTTAAAAAATAGTAAATTATGTACATTGTTTTCAAAGTTAGGCTGCTTTTCTGTGCTTCCTTCTAAGTTTTCTTTTGTTCTCTGCTGCTTACTTTTTATTTTTTTCTCCTCTCTCCCCACCCCACCCCACCCTACCTTACCCTACCTTACCCTGCCCTAGAGAAAGGCTACAATTACACACACACACACACACACACAAAATTTCTATTTATCAGGTTTTTTGCCTGTGGAGGTAGATAGCATCTTCCTTCGTAGGTCCTTTGTAATTGGTATATATATACATATATATTATAATAGTATAATATTGTATATAATAATAATAATAAATTTAAATATATATATATATTTTTTCGAGGCAGTGGGGTTAAGTGACTTGCCTGGGCTTACACAGCTAGTAAGGGTCAAGAGTCTGAGGCTGAATTTGAACTCAGATCCTCCTGACCCTAGAACCGTTCTCTGCCCACTGTGCCACCTAGCTGCCCCTATAGTTGATTTAAATATTTATGATATTCAATATGAATTAGTCATTCAAAGTTGTTCTTAGGATATTTCTGTTACCATGTATACCATTCTCTTGGTACTGCTCATTTCACTTTTCATTAGTTCATGCTTGTCTTTCCATGTTTTTTTAAAAATCAACCAGCTCATCATTTCTTATGACACAGTGGTATTCCATCACAATGATATACCATAACTTGTTTAGTAAGATCCCAATTGAAGTTATCTATCATTTTAGCCAATCTAATAGGTGTAAGATCAAAGTTGTTTTAATTTGCATTTCTTTAATCAATGATTTAGAGCATTTTTTCATATGACTACATATAGTTTTGATTTTCTTATCAAAAAACTGCCTGTTCATATCCTTTGACCATTTATTAATTGGGGGATGACTTGTATTCTTATAAATTTGATAAAGTTCTTTACAGATTTGAGAAATGAGACCTTTATCTGAGAGACTGTCTATAAAGATTTTTTCCCAATTTTCTTCTTTCTTTCTAATCTTGGCTATATTGGTTTTATTTGTATAAAACTCTATTAGTTTAATGTAATCTAAATTATCCATTTTACATCTCACAGTGCTCTCTCTCTCTCTTGTTTATAAATAAATTGTTCCATCCACAAGTCTGATAGCTAATATGTTCCATGTTCTTCTCATTTTCTTGTGATATCTCCTTTTTTATCTAGGTCATGTATCCATTTTGACCTTATCTTATTACATGGTTTAAGATATTGCTCTATGCCCAATTTCTGCCAGACTGCTTTCTAGCTTTCCCAACAATATTTACTAAATAATGAATTATTATACCTAGAACATAAATCTTTATATTTGTCAGACACAAGATTGTAATAACCATTTACTAATGTGTTTTGTATTTCTACTCTGTTCCACTGATCTACCTTTTTATTTCTTAGCCAGTACTAGATAATTTTGATAATTACTGCCCTATAATATAGTTTAAAATCTGGTACTGTTAAGCCTCTTTCCTTTACATTTTTTCATTATTTCTTTGAAATTCTTGGCCTCCTTCCAAATGAATTTTGTTATTTTTTCTAACTCAATAAAATAATTTATGGTAATTTAATTGGGATGGCATTGAATAAATAAATTAGGTAAAATTGTCATTTTTATGATATTGGCTTTGCCTACTCATGAGCAATTAATATTTCTCCAATAATTTCTGACTTTATTTGTATTTAGAGAGTATTTTATAACTATGTTCCTGTAGTTCCTGGGTCTGTATAGGCAGGTATACTCCCAAGTATTTTATACTGTCTACAATTATTTTAAATAGGGTACTTCTTGCTATCTCTTCTTGTAAGATTTTGTTGATGATATATAAAAATGCTGTTGATTTATGTGGGTTTATTTTACATCCAGCTACTTTGCCAAAATTATTGTTTCAACTAAATTTTTAATTGAATCTTTAGGATTTTCTAAGTATATCATGATATTGTTTGCAAAAAGAGATAGTTTATTACTGCATTTTTCATTGGTTCCCTCAATTTTTTTCTTCTTATTGCTACTGCTAGCATTTCTAAAATTATATTTAATAATATTAGTGACACAGTGTAGTTTCCCTGTTTATTTCTTTTAGTTAAATCTATTTTAACTTCAAATTTGTCTTAGATCATGATTGCTACTCTTGCTTTTTATTTTACACCAACTGAAGCATAATAAATTCTACTCCAGTCCTTTATTTTAACTTTGTGTGTATCTCTCATTTTTAATTGTGTCTCTTGTAAACAACATATCATTGGATTCTGATTTTTGATCTATTCTGCTATCCATTCCCATTTTATGGATGAGTTCATCTCATCTACATTCTAAGTTCTAATTACTAGTTGTGTAACCTCCATCCTATTTTCTTTCCTCTTTATTTATCCTTCTTCCCCTACTTACCCTATCCCTCCTCATGAGTCTAATTTACTTCTAACTACTCTTTGCTCTCCTCTTACCTTTCTATTCTATTCTAATCTACCCACCCTTCTAAAATTCCCTCCCTTATTTCTTTATAAATTTAGAAGACTTTTATAGATGTATATGTTGTTCCCTCCCCCTCCCTTTTTTTTGTGAGGTAATTGGGGTTAAGTGACTTGCCCACGTGTCTGAGGCTGGCTTTGAACTCAGGTCCTCCATCCACTGTGCCACCTAGCTGCCCCAGCAGTAGCTTTTTAAACTTCACTATTTTCCTCTGAGTATGAACCCAGACCTTCTCTGTCCCATAGTAGCTATTTATGGTCAGTTTCTTTCTCCTTTGCTTATTTATTTTTATTTTGTTTTATTTTCTTTTTAGCAGCTTTTACTGTAGTTCGCTGTAGTCCTAAGGTATGGGGAATGGTGCCCCAGGCCTCAGGTCCTAGAGCTCTGTCCCCCAGGAGACCAACCTCAGGCACTCTTCTTCACTCTTAAGCCATGGCTAGGGTCCCCAGCCACACTGTCCCACACTCTTGCTCCCTTCGGTCTTTCTGCAATAGCAAATTTCAGTTCTCCCTTCTTCCCTGGAGCTGAAACCAGGTACTCCACTCTCCTGCAAGTGCACACAGCCAACAGGGTCCCTGCCCCTCTGTTACCCCACTCACCAGCCATGTGCTAGTTCTCCATGCCCACAGCCTCAGCCCTATAACTCATCTGATCTACACAGCTGGGCCTGGCATCCCAAGATAGTGAAGGGTCCTTCAATCTTCCCCTACTCAGCTCTCTGACCCCCACACTGTCTGTGAGGTGACTCCTGACCCAGCTGCCCCCAGCTTTTGTTTGTTGATACAGTGGAGACTGTCTGGAGGTGTTTGCACTTCACTTTGGCCAAACCTCTGCCCCTGGAGGTCGTCTTTCCTGAGATTCTCTCAAGTTGTCTTAGGAGGATAACTGCTTTACCCCAGCTTTTATTTATTTTTGCCACTCTGTGTTCACTTTGAAGAGGTGTTCTATCTTGTTTGTGGAGGAAATTTGGAGAGCTTGGGATTTTCTGACTTACTGGAGGGATTTTCTGACTTACTGGACCATCTTCCCAGTATCCTCTCCTATGCTTATATATTACAGGGTTTTTGATTTTGCTTTTTAGTTTTCTCAGTGGGGTGGGAATGTCAGGAAAAGGGGAAGGCTAATACTAGTGATATCAAAAATAATAAAGCCACTGTGATATTTTTAAAATAATGTAGAAAACAAAGTTGTTCAGAAGGAAGCAGAGAAGTAGGAGAGTTTTAAAAGTAATATGTAATATCTATTATGTGCTTTATAATATGAACAAGTGGGATGATTCAGTTTCAGACAGAACCTCTTTTAATATTCAGCTGTGTGTGTGAAAATTCTCTCTCTCAATTTTGTATGACTTAAGCACTGATCGATGCAATGAGCAAACACAATTCTAGAACAATCATGAAGTATGCAGCCTACCTCCTGACAGAGAAGTTAATGGCTCAAGGTGCAGAATGAGACATATTTTGAGACATGGCCAATGTAGGAATGTTTTATTTGACTATGCATATTTGTATAACCCCCATCCCAAGGCCCATTTATATTGGACACTGTCCTTTGTGGAGATGAATGCCCTGCCCTGCGGTGAGAAGCAAGAGAGCTCTAGCCTTTGGAGCACCTTTTGGGACTATTCAAGATCATTCCCCTTTGGAGACTTTTCAGTAGTTAATCCCTCTATGGGATTCCTCAAACTTTAAGTCATTTTTCTGGTTCTTAACTTCCAGCTTTGAGAGAGATGGAAGAGGCCAACCCCACTTCAGGTAGCTGAAGGAAAAGACTCTGGGAAGACGTGAGGAGTTGGCAGTCCCCAGTATGTCCCTCTCCCCAGTTAAGTACAGAAGAGACTTCAGGAAGTTTCCCTTTGGGTGAGATTAAGGACTCTTTCTCTTGATTGACCTCAGTTTCCCTTATTGGGAAAGCTCATTCACTCTGTATTGTCTTGTATGTATTGTCCTATGTATACCTTCTCTGATTTGTTTTGCTCTGATTCAGATAAATGAATTTCTTTGCTATTCATTATGTGAATTCATTGTGTAACTGGTATTAGGTAGGAAAGGGGTCAAGCCTTGGATATAGAGCTTGGGGTTCCCCTTCCCCCCAGAAATGACAAAGCAATCAGATGTTAAATGGAACACTATCATATCCCCTATATAAACAATATTTAAGGGAGCAGAAGTACCCCTCTATCTCTGGGGAGATTAGAGTGGGCCCCTGGTCCCAACTTCCTGCCTGAACTCTTCCTTGGAGAAGGGTATGGGGAAATGAGGCTAGAGATGTCTATTCTGCCTCCCTTCAAGCCACGCACACAAGCATTGTGACATGGGGTGGGCCTGACTACACATGTGGGGCCCTCTACTCTCTTTACTATACATGGGGAGTACTGTCTGTGGGAATAGAATTTTTGGCCCCTTGTTTTTAGAAGAAATTATGTTGGGTTTTTTTTAAAGGCTAGTTTGTTTTTTTCCCTTCTCTAAAAGCTGGGACAAATTATGTCTGTTCTGTGTTTTTTCAGTAGTTTAGTTTCTCAGGGCCAACCCATCCTGTTTTCAGTGACTCTACTTGTCTACACCTTTTATCATCTCAGGATTATATTGAATGACTGGTAAAACCCCCCAGCCCAATCTTCAGGAGACTCATTATTTAGATTTTAAGGGCTTGAAATAATGAGCTTAAATAGCATTTTTTTTACAACTTAATTTATATTTTATATTTATAAATTAACATTTTTTCTTAGAGCATCTTTCCCTCCCAGACTGATTTTCTTTTAGGATGAATCTTAAGGCAAATCTCCTCCAGCCACATTTCTTGTTGCGATCAGTTGTTTCAGTCATGTCTGACTCTTTGTGACCCCATTTGGGGTTTTCTTGGCAAAGGTACCATAGTGGTTTGCCATTTCCTTCTCCAGCTCATTTTACAGATAAGGAACTGAGGCAGACAGGGTTAAGTGATTTGCCCAGGGTCACACAGCTAGTAAGTGTCTGAAACAAGATTTGAACTCATGAAGATGAGTCTTCCTTATTCCAAGCCCAATGCTCTCTCCATTGTATCACCTAACTGTCTCAGTTCTTAATGACTGAATGAGTGTTGCCTCAGGCAAGCAATTTAGGCTTGGGAAAAGTTCTTTATTTAGAAAGCACATTTTTAGAAAGTTTTTGGCATTTTCCTGTGATCAGTTTTATTTCAGAAGCAGAATTTTGTCTTCCCATTTTGGGAACATTTTTGTTTGCATTTTTTCTTTTGTTGTTATTCAGTCATGTCCAACTCTGTGACCCCATTTGGGGTTTTCTTTGCAAAGATACTGGAGTGGTTTGCCATTTCCTTAGATTAGGCAAACAGAGGTTAACTGACTTGCCCAGGGTCACATAGCTAGTGACTGTCTGAGGTTGGATTTGAACTCAGGTCTTCCTGACTCCAGTCCCAACAGTCTATCCACTGAGCCACCTAGCATAATTGGAAGTAGAAATTTTTTTAGAACCACAATTTTGTTTCTTCCTGGTTATATCCTGGAATATTTTTTTCAAAGTAATCATTATCAGTTTTTTGGAGGTGTAATAAGCCTATCCTGGCTTGGCATAGCCTACTATTATGCAATTGCTACATTTATTGATATGGTATATTTCTTAAAAGTCTAAATGCTACTGAATGTATGATTATTTGCTTATATGTTGATGCATGGACAAATAATTGGAATTGTTTTCATGATTTGAATTCAAATCTTTTGCTGTTTTGTTAAGCACAATATATTAATCTAACCACTGTTGTTGCAGTACTGTACTGTGCAATACTGTGCAATTCAATGTTAATTGAATTAATATTTGTGTATTAATGTAGGTACATATTTGAGCAATCTCTAGAAAATATGAGCTGAGATAACTAAAGAGCACTATTTTGGTTTTGGATTTGAAAAGCATAGAGGTCTTCTCATATCAAGAATAAACCCAGAACTTAAGAATAAGGACATTTTCAGGATAGTGAGCAGAAAAGTGAAAGGACTGGAAGACAATTAAGGCCACTGATTTTAAGGAAGTGGGAGAACTCAGGAACAGAGGCTTCCAAAATGGATGATACCGCCCACTGGGGAGCGCTGGAATGATTGGGTTGGGGGGGCGGCAGTAACCTCGAGTGCAACTGGGGGGCATTGAATAAAAATAAGGGAGCAGTGGAAGCATAAGGAAAGAAGATAAGAAAAATTTGAAAAAACATTTGTACATGTTTCATCTGTTGTGTAATAGAGTTAAAGTCATAGTGATTACATTATTTTTCAAATAAACACACAAAATGCAAGTTATAACCCATCAGTGGTCACATCCGCTGACAGGTCTTAAAAAGCAAGTGTTGCCAGGTGAGCATGTCCTGTGTTGTCAGGGAGTCCAGCATGCATTGGCAGGAATATGTGCATGTAATGACTTGTTTCCAATACCATACCATATGGTTACATGACACAACAGTGCATCATCAAAATTTCAATGCAGGAAAAAACCCACAAATTTACAACAAACTATTAGATTTAAGATGTGTCATTTAAAAAAATATAAAATATCTTTTGAAATGACACAAATTTCAAAAAACTGCTAAAGAGTTAAAGAAAGTGGATTTCCAGGGGGATGCTGAGTAAATTTTTTTTAAAAGGGGGTGGTAGGCCAAACAAGTTTGGGAACCTCTGGTCAGGAAATTTCTCTAATCTTGCCTGAGAATTTTGACCACAGAAAAACACCTGAGGAATTAACAGTAGGAAGTTATTCCTGGGAATTTCAGATTTGTCTGAGGAACTGCTTAAAGAGGTAGGAGTCCTGCTAATCAAAAGAGGCATTCCGACAGAGAGACTAAATATCACAATTATACCCAAGAATTCTGTTCCATCTGTGGGCAAGGTGGAGCCCATACTTCCTATGGTGTATAAATACCATAGGTACCAAATTGACATTTTCTCTGGACGTGAACTATACCCCCAAAGAGAACAATACTGGGAGATTTGGGTCGGACAGGCAAGAGTGAGCTGAGGACACCGGAAGGCCCCTAAGGCAGACAAAATGATAAGACTGCCAGATAGCCTAAGGGGTATTAGCTGCAAAAGCAGTGTTTACCCTCATAGAGGCAAGAGCAAATGTTACTTGGCAAGAATGTATATAATAGCTCCGATGTTTGAGATGTTAATCAGAAGAAGACTTTGTCTCTAATACCATGCAACAGTGAGGAGAAAAGTCTATTGAGTTCCGGGGTGGAGGAACCTGTGCAGAGACTGCTATGAATCCTGAGAATGCAGAAAAATTATACTACAGAGACTGTTCTAGGGCGTGTTACGTGACCCTTGTGCAGCTGATGTCATTGGATCTACACAAACACAGAAACCATTGCCAATAAAGACTGAGCTGAAATAGGCACTCCCAAGCTTCAAGGATCAATATAATTCACCAGGCTTGGCCTCAGCAAGCTCTGGGCCTTCTCTAATGTGGGCCACAAGAGCAAAGCAAGACAACAGCACCAGCGTTGAGCTGCAGTTGCAAAAGCTGAGACAAACAGGTAAGAGATGGAGCAGTGCCCAATCCCATTATCCTTGGACAAGAGAACGGAGGATACGAAAGCCTGACATAAGGTTACCTTCATCAGGTGTTGTTGTTTGTCCTTTGTTTTCAAAGAGAACCAATGGTATTATGGGTGATGTCTTGCTTGACTTTTGTGTGAATTGGATTTAAGTGAGGCACAGTTGCACAAAGTTATCAGCCTCTCTCTCTCTCTCTGTCTCTCTCTCCCCCTGAGTCATTGAGGTCCAGTGGCTATACTTGACCAAGCTCTAAGCGCTCCATAGCACCTGCTTGAATTGCTTTCCTGGCTGTTGGAACAAATTGTTCTCATCTGCCCATTCTGCCAGGAAAAGTCTGCACTTGCTTGGGGTATACGTCTCCCTAACTCAGTGACAAGTTTGAGGCCTGGTTTAGCCTGTCTGCTGAGACAGTCTGCCAAGACAGTCTGCAGACCAGGCGGTGGCTATTACAGCTTCTTGAAGCCACAGGTGAGAGTTCATGAATCAGGTAGACACCACAGGTAGATGAGCAGCCCTGTAAAGGGCTTAGTAAGCCCTCATACCAGAGGTGCTAATTCTTCTGAACATCCCACACACCCTTCATCAGGTCATCAGAGAAACAGACCTACCTTTTGTTATAATTGTGGATTAGATATATGTACTTATGTTGGATGTACTGGCAAAGAGAATGCAGCCAGCTTCAGGAAAAGGAAGTCACGTCGGACTCAACGATAGTCACATTGACCTCAATATCAATTCCCTATGGATCTATTTTGCCTAAACTCATAGAACATTATGCAGAGATGATGGTAAAAATTGAAAATGTGGATGGCAGTGCTGTTCTGGACAATGGATCTCAAGTTACCATCATTTTCCAATCTTTTTCTGACAGGTATTTGGGTAAAATACCTTTGAGGTCTATGGGACTTTGGTTTGGTTGTTTGAGTGATAAAGTCTGTCCACATATCCACTGGAATATATGCAGTAGGATACTGCAAGGATACAACAAGCTGGGACCCAATTTTGCACACTTTGTTCATCCATGCAGACTGTGCAGAGGCTTACAAGAGGATCGAAGCAAAAAACTAGTGAGCCTCACAGGAGCACCAGCTATTCACCCTCTCAGCTAGATTCTGAGAACTGATTTCAGGGATTCCTTAGTTCTTCCCAGTAAAGCTAAAATAGATTTAATTAAAAGATAAACAGGTAAACACACTATGTGTCACCAATATTATTCAATATTGTTTTAGAAATGCTAGCAATAGCAATGAGTGAAGAAAAAGAAATTGAAGGAATCAGAATGGGAAGCGATGTAATAAACTATCTCTTTTTGCAGACAATATAATGATATATTTGGAAAATCCCAAAGATTCAACTAAAAATTAGTTGAAACAATAACTTTAGCAAAGTAGTAGGATGTAAAATAAATCTTTTATATATCACCAACAAAACCCTGCAAGAAGAGATAGCAAGAGATACCCTATTTAGAATAAATATAGATAGTATAAAATACCTGAGAGGGGCAGCTAGGTGGCGCAGTGGATAGAGCACCAGGCATGGAGTCAGGAGGACCTGAGTTCAAATTTGGCCTTAGATACAGAATACTTACTAGCTGTGTGACCCTGGGCAAGTCACTTAACCCCAACTGCCTCACCAAAAAAACAAAACAAAAAAATAAAATAAAATACCTGAGAGTATACCTGCCAAAACAGATCCAGGAATTACAGGAACATAATTATAAAGCGCTCTTTTATACAAATAAAATCAGATATAAATAACTGGAGAAATATTAATTGTTCATGAGTAGGCAGAGACAATATCATAAAAATGTTGATTTTACCTAACTAATCTATTTATTTAATGCCATCCCAATTAAATTCCAAAAAAGATTATTTTACTGAGTTAGAAAAATTAACAAAATTCATTTGGAAGAACAAAAGGTCAAGAATTTCAAAGAAACTAATGAAAAAATGTAAAGGAAAAAGTTCAGTAGTACCAGACTGCAAACTATTTTATGAGGCAGTAAATCTAAAAACTATCTGGTACTGGCTAAGAAATAGAAAGGTGGATCAGTGGAACAGAGTAGACATACAATACATAGTAGTATAAAGGATTATAGTAACCGTGTGTTTGACAAATGTAAAGATTTAAGTTTTGGGGATCAGAATCATTATTTAATAAATATTGTTAGGAAAGCTAGAAAGCAGTCTGGCAGAAATTGGGCATAGACCAGTATCTTAAATCATGTACCAAGATAAGGTCAAAATGGATACATGACTTAGATATAAAGAGAGATATGTGAAAATTAGGACTGGAACATATTACCTATTGGACTCGTGGATAATGGAACAATTTATGAGTAAACAGAGAGAGAGAGAGAGAGAGAGAGAGAGCATTGTGAGGTATAAAGTGAATAATTTCAATTATATTAAATTAAAAACATTTTGTACAAATAAAACCAATGCAGTAGCCAAGTAGAAGAAAATTGGGGAAAAAAATTCATAGCCTCTCAGATAAAGGCATCATTTCTCAACTATATAAAGAACTTTGTCAATTTATAAGAATATGTATGAAATCATTCTCTAATTGAAAACCATTCAAAGGATATGAACAGGCAGTTTTTTGATGAAGAAATAAAAACTACATATAGTCATAGGAAAAAATGCTGTAAATCATTATTGATTAGAGAAACGCCTATCAGATTGGCTAAAATGAGAGATACCCTTTCAAGTGGAGAACGGTTAAACAAGCTGTGGTATATGATTGTGATAGAATGTTACTGTGCTATAAGAAATGATAAGCTGGTTGATTTTAGAAAAAACATGGAAAAACTTGGATGAAATAATGAAAAGTGAAATGAACATTACCAAGAGAATGATGTACATAACAGAAATACTGTCCAAGGAACAATTCTGAATGACATTCATCTTGAATATCATAAATACTCAAACCTCCTACAAAGGAACTATGAAGGAAGATGCTATCCACCTCTAGAGAAAGAACTGATAAACAGAAGTAGGTATAGTATGGTTTTACATATATGTGTGTATGCATATACATATACATATATTTGTGTTTAATTACAGCCTTTTCAGACTATAATGCAATAAAAATTATATTTGATAAACATTAGATTAAAAATGAATCAGAAATTAAATAATCAAATCCTAAATAATGAAAGAAAAAATCATAGAAACAATAATGTCACTAGAGATAATGACAACAATGAGACAACATACCAAAATTTGTGGGATTCAGACAAAGCAGTACTCAGGGAAAATTTATATCTCTAAATGCTTAAATCAATAAAAAAAAAGAGGAAGGAGCAGCTCAATGAATTGGGCATGCAAGTAAAAAAAAACCTAGAAAAACAATAAATTAACCCCCCTCCCCAATTAAATAGCAAAATAGAAATCCTGAAAAATCAAAGGAGAGATTAATAAAGTTGAAAGTTAAAAAAAATTGAACTAATGAAACTTAAAACTTTTACAGAAAAACCAATAACACAAGCTAACTTGATTTTTCAAAAGAAAACTATATCAACAATATCAAAAAGGAAAAGGTATACCCACAACCAATGAAGATGAAATTAAAGCAATTATTAGGAGCTAAAATTATTTTGCCTAACTATACAACAATCGCATTGAAAATCTAGATGAAATGGATGAATACTTAGAAAAATATAAATTGCCTAGATTAAGAGAAGAGAAAATAGAATACTTGAATCACCCTATCTTAGAAAAATAAATTGAACAGGTCATAAATAAGCTAAGAAAAAACCCCCCAACATCCAAAGATGGATTTACAAGGGAGTCCTACCAAACATTTAAGGAACCAATTAATTCCAATATTATATAAACTGTTTGGAAAAATAGTTAAAGAAGGAATCCTACCAAATTCCTTCTAATGGCACAAATATTGTTTAATACCTAAATCAGGAAGAACAAAAACAGAGGAAAAAAACCTATAAACCAATTTCCCTAATGAATACTGATACAAAAATTTAAAATAAAATAACTAACAAGGAGACTGCAGGAATACATCACAAAGATCATACGTTGTAACCAAGTGGAATTTATACCAGAAATACAGGGTTAGTACAATATTATTTTAATTATTTTAATCATGTGTGACTCTTTGTGACTGCATTTGAGGTTTTCCTGGCAGAGATACTGAATTGGTTTGCCATTTTTTTTCTCTAGCTCATTTTTACAAGTGAGGAAACTGAGGCAAACAGGGTTAAGTGACTTGCCCAGTGTCACACAGCTAGTAAGTGGCTGAGGTCAGATTTAAACTCAGGTCTTCTGACTCCAGGTCTGGCTCTTTATCTACTGTACCACCTGGTTGCCCCTACCTGCTTATAGGAAAACTATAAACATAATTGACCATATCGATTTTAATGGTACTTTATTTATTTTTTTAATGAGGCATTTGGGATCAAGTGACTTGCCCAGAGTCACACAGCTAGGAAATATTATGTGTTTGAGGCCACATTTGAACTCAGGTCCTCCTCACTCCAGGGCCAGTGCTCTATCCACTACACTACCCAGCTACCTATATCAATTAAAAAAAACCCCAAATCATGATTATATCAATAGATGCAGCAAAGGGTTTTTTTTTTGTGCCAAATACAATACTCATTCCTATTAAAGCATGAGAATAGGGATAAATGAAACTTTTAAAAAAATTATAAGTAGTATCTATCTAAAACCAAGAGCAAGCATTATCTGTAATAGGGATATAAACTAGAAGTCTTTCCAATATGATCAGGGATGAAGCAAGGATATCCATCATCACCATTACTATTTAACATTGTACTAGAAATGCTAGCTATAGGAATAAGAAAAGAAAAAGAAATTGAAGGAATAAGAACAGGCAATGAGGAATCAAAATTATCACTTTTATAGATCATATGATGGTATGCTTAGACTACCCAGATAGTCAAATAGAAAAAAACCAAAAACTTGTCAAACCAATGAACAAATTTAGCAAAGTTGCAAGATATAAAATAAACACACAGATTACCAGCATTTCTATATATTACTGACAAAACCCAGCAGGAAGAAATAGAAAGAGAAATTCCATTTAAAATAACTGTAGACAGTATAAAATACTTGGGAGTCTACCTGCCAAGACATACACAGGAACTATATGAACACAATTACGAAACACTTTTTATGCAAATAAAGGCAGATCTAGACAATTGGAGAAATATTAATTGCTCATGGGTAGGCCAAGCCAATATAACAAAAATGATATTACTATCTAAATTAATTTATCTATTCAGTACCATATCAAACTACCAAAGAACTGTTTTATAGAGCTAGGAAAAAAATGAAATTCATCTGGGGGAAGAAAAGGTCAAGAATATCTAGGTAATCAATGAAAAAAAAAGTGAAGGACGGTGGCCTAACAGTACCAGATGTGAAACTATAGTACAAAGTGGTAATCATCAGAACAATCTGGTAACCATTCTGGAGAGTAATTTGGAACTGTGCCCAAAGGGCAATCAAACTGTGCATACCCTTTGATCCAACAATACTACTACTAGGTTTGTATCCCAAAGAGATCATGAAAAGAGAAAAGGACCTACATGCACAAAAATATTTATAGCAGCTCTTCTTGTGGTGGCAAAAAAATTGGAAATTGAGGGGATGCCCATCAATTGGGGAACAGCTGAATGAGCTGTGGTATATGAATGTAATGGAATACTACTGTGCTATAAGAAATGATGAGCTGCCAGATTTCAGAAAAACCTGGACTTACATGAACTCATGCAAGGTGAAATGAGCAGAATCAGAACATTATACATAGTAACAGCAACGTGGTGTGATGACCAACTATGAATGACTTAGTTTCTCTTAGCAATACAATAATCCAAGATAATTCCAAAGGATTCATGATGGAAAATGCTATCCATATATAGAGAAAGAACTGGTAGACTTTGAATGCAGATTAAAGCATACTATTTTCACGTGTGTGCATGTGTGTGTCCTTTTGATCTGTTTCTTTTTCACTACATGACTAATATGGAAATATGTTGTATATGATTGCACACATGTAACATATATTGCTCACCATTTTAGGAAGAGGGGAAGGGAGAGAGAAGGAGAAAAATTTGGAACTCAAAATTTTTAAAAATCAATGTCAAAAATTGTTTTTACATAATTGGAAAAATACTATTAAAAAATCTGGTACTAGATAAGAAATAGAGTGGTTGATCAGTGGAATAGCATAGGTACACAACATACAGAAGTAAATGACTACAGTAACCTACTATTTTATAAACGCAAAGATAGAGGCTACTGGGGCAAGAACGCATCATTTTTACAAAAATTGTTGGGAAAACTAGAAAGCACTCTGGCAGAATCTAGGCACAGACTAACATCTCATACCATATACCAAGATAAGCCCAAAATGATTTAGACATAAAGGGGAATATCACAAGCATATTAAGAGAACGTGGAAAAAAAATTACCTGTCAAATCTATGGATAAGGCAAGAGTTAATTATCAAACAAGAGAAAGAGAGGACCACAGGAGATAAAACAGATAAGTTTAATTACATTAAAAAGATTTTGCACAAACAAAATCAATGCAGCCAAAATTAGAAGGAAAGCAAGAAACTGGGGGAAAATATTATAGCAAGTTTTCTAATAAGGGCCTCATTTCTCAAATATTTAGGGAACTGAGCCAAATTTATAAAAAATGAGAGCCATTCCCTGATAAATGGTCAAGGTAAGGGATATGAATAGGCAATTTTTAGAAGAAATCAAAGCTATCTACAGTCATATGAAAAAATGCTCTAAATCACTACTGATTAGAGAAATGCAAATTAAAACAACTCTGAAATACCACCTCACACCTATCAGATTGACTAACAGTACAGAAAAGAAAAATGGCAAATGCTGGAGGGGATGTGGAAAAAGAGGTCCACTAATATACTGTTGGTGGAGTTGTGAATTGATCCAACCATTTTGGAGAACAATTTGGAACTATGCCCAAAGGGCTATGAAACTATGCATACCCTTTTACCTAGTAATACCACTACTAGGTCTGTATCTCAAAGAGAACAAAGAAAGGGAAAAGGATCTATTTGTACAAAAATATTTAAAGCAGTCTCTGTCAAAATATGATAGAGATATACTCTGTTTCCCAGAGCTAGGGCCCAACAAGCAGGCTGTGTTCTGAGCTTGGTATAGCAATAAATCACCCTCTAGAAAAGTGTATTGCTTGGATCAGCACCAGGTGATCACTGAGGAATTTAGCTCCCCCTATTTCCCAGGGCCATCTATCACATATTCACAATCCCTGTTCCTTGTCACTGACAGGTACTGCATTCCTGTTCCCATCACAGAACTCTGGTTCTGTGCCCTGCAGGGTGGGCATGACCCCCAAGACTTGAGACAATACTATTCCCACAGGGCCTGTGGGAACATTAACTCAAAACCTAAAAATGATTATGTCATGGTCCAGTTCAGGACGTATGTAAGACCTGCCTTTAGTCCAGCATGGTAAGCCCTCCTTCTTAGGAGGGAAGGCTTCCATATGCATACATCATTTTCCTCACTCTGAAATTAAACTTCTGTTTGTGTCATGACTCTCCTGTCTCTAGCCTACTCTGTTTGTTTGGCTCCAGCTACCCACAGGTTAGAGGCCGATTCTGGTCTGGTTGACAAGTTCTTTTAGTGGTGGCAAAGAATTCGACAATGAGGAATGCCCATTAATTGGGAAATGGCTGAACAAGTTGTGGTACGTGACTGTGATGGAATACAATTGTGCTGTAGGAAATGATGAAGGGAATGGTTTCAGAAAAATCTGGAAAGATTTACATGAGTTTATATAAAGTGAAGTGACTATTGTACACAGTAACAGCAGTATTGTAATGACAATACTGTGAAGTACTTAGCTACTCTGATCCATAAAATGATCCATGACCACTCTAAAGGACTCATGATGAAAAATGCTATCTATCTCCAGAGAGAGAAATGAAGCCTATTTCGAAGCATATTTTCTTTCACTTTATTTTTCTTGCCTTCCCCCTGCTCCTCCTTCCCAAACATGGCTAATTTGGAAATGTTTTGTATAACTTCATACATATAATGGGTATTGTATTTCTTGCCAAGAGACTAGGGGAAGAGGGAGGGAGAGAATTCAGAATTGAAAGTTAAAAAAAATTTTTTTAATAGCCTCAATTTTTTTCAGTGAAGTATGAGGCAAAGTCATCAGCTGAGAAGGGTAGGGAGAGAGGGAGCTGTGGGAAGCTTGATAAGAGAATCAATGAATCAAACAATAAATAAACATTTATTAGATGTCTACTATGTGCCAGGCACTACAAGTACCTGCCCTTAAGGAGCTTACAAACTAATAGAAGACAACACATAAAAGGAAATGAAAAGAGAGGTGAGAGGCATATGTGTATAGAGGTACCCGATGTAGGTAGAGAAGTCAGTCAGAGAAGTCCTAAGTAGTGCATCCAGGTGAGAAATGAGGAGATATTGGGGGGTGAGAGACAGTGAGGAGTCAAGGATGACTTGGGTTTCTAGCCTGACAGATGGGGCGGATGGCGATGTTCTCTATAGTAATAGGGAAGTTTGGAGGGGGAGTAGGGTTTTAGAGGGAAAGATAAATGAGTTCAGTTTTGGATGTACTTGAGTTTAGGATGTCCACTGGACATCCAATTCGAAATGTCTAAAAGGCAGTTGGAGATACAAGTTTGGAGGCCAGAAGAGAGGTTAGGGCATGATGGGCAGGATTTAAGAATCATTAGCATATAGATGATGAGATCACTAAGAGAAGTAGCATAGAGGGGGAAGAAAAGGGGGCCCAGAACAGAGCCTGGTGGGACACCTATGATAAGAGGGCATGACTGGGATGAGATCCAGCAATAAAGACTAAGAAGGAGCAGTCCAGCCAGATAGGTGGGAGAACCCCAGATAGGTGGGAGGAGAACCAGGAGAGAGTGGTGTCCTGAAAACCTAGAGGGAAGAAAGTATCAAGGAAGAGAGTATGATCAACAGTGTCAAAGCCTGCAGAGAGGTCAAGGAGAATGAGGATTGAGAAAAGGCCATTAGATTTGGCAACTAAGACCATTGGTAACTTTAGACAGAGCAGTTTTGGTGGAATGATAAGGTTAGAAGCCAGATGTAAGGAGGTGAAAAAAAAGAGAGAAGAGAGAAAGTGGAAGCATCTGTTGTAGATGGCCTTTTCAAGGAGTTTAACCACAGAGGGCAGAAGTGACATAGGATGGTAATTAGCAGGAACGGAAGAATTAAGTAAGGGTTTTTTCCTCCCTCAGGAAGGGGAAGACATGGGCACATTTGTAGGTAGCAGGAAATGAGCCAGTAGAGAGGGAGAGATTGCAAATAAGTGATAGAATGGGGACGACAGAGGGAGCAACCTGTTGGAGGAGAGGGGAAGAAATGGAATCACTTGAGCAGATAAAAGGGTTATTTTTGGTAAGGAGTAAGGCCACCTCATCATGTCAGACAGGGGTAAAGGAAGAGATAGTGGGAAAAGGAATACAAGCAGTATAAGGGAGAAGAGATAATATGAAGCCACTGAAGATTTTTAAGCAGAAGAGTGACAGATCAGACTTGTACTTTAGGAAGATTATTTTGTGAGTTGTGTGAAAGAGGATAGACTAGACTCAAGGAGACCACTAATTAGAAGTCTACTGCAGTGTTCCAAGCAAGAGATGATAAGGTCCGGAACTAGGTGTTGGCTATGTGAATGTAAAGTGAAATGAAGCAGAAAAATTCCATAGGTAGATGGTAGAAATCACAGAACTTGGTAACTGATGGGATTGGGAGGCAAGAAGGCAAGTAAACAACACTGACGAATTCAAGATTACAAACCAGGGTTTCTATAATGATAATGCTGCTATAATTTGTTGATTTCCATATTATTTACTCACCTTCAGCACTAGGGTCATCATCTTCCTCTCCATTTTATCTCACACTCTCAACTGGTGACTTTAAACTTGATGTAGGTATCGCCACAGCATCCTGACCTCATATTTCCTCACCTCCTTAACTCCTACAGCTTTCATGACCTCTCAGGTCTCTTCTAGCTCAAAATCTATAATATACTATGACCTATAACTACATACAGGCACAGCTATACCTTAGACTTTATCATCACCTCCAATGTCCTAAACAATGAAATTCTACTCTAACATAGTTTTGTATCCTGCTTCCCCAGTTTCCTCATGTACCAGAAACCTGCTCTTTATCCACACAGTGACCTTGTCTCTTGATACTTTCTTATTTGATCTAGAACTCCTGGCCAACCATTTCAACAACTAATTAACTGATATCCCAGAATTTTTCATCACTTCTGCCCTTTTAATTCCTGCTCTATTCTCAACCCTAGGTTAACCCTCCTTATTGGATTTCTATGCTTCTGGACTACTAAGCATTGCTAAGAAAAGCCTTAAAATTAATACTGATTCTACCTGCTACAAACTTATTCTGTGTAACTTCAGTTAGGCCCTCACTGCTCCTTGGTAATCTTTTTACTGACTCCTTATTGGCTCCCTCTCATTCTCTACAATTTTTCCAAAAACGCGTTCAAATTTTGGCTTTGCCACTTTCTGTGTGATCTCTGGTAAATCACCCAGTCTCTCCAGGCTTGTTTCCCCAGCTATAAAACTTTACTATCTTCACCTGCCCTCTCTTTTCCTCTTACCTTTGAGGATTGGGCATCCTTACCCCTTATTAGCAATAATATCTCTGTGTGCTCTCCACCCTCTTTGCTCTGAGATCTCCATCAGTTATCTTTTCTCTGTATTGCATCTTCAATCTTCTCCCCTTACCACAGTCTCCTTTAGATTACAGCCATGCTGTCTCCTTTGTTCTTACATACACACACAGACACACACACACACCCTCTCTTGGCCCCACTATCTATCTGAGCTACTGCCTTTTTTCCCCTGCACTTTACTGACATACTTTTAGAAAGCTGAGACTTCTACAACTGAAGATTATATTTCTTTCTACCTCTTCATTCTTCAATCTCCTCCCTCTATCTGGCTTAAGTCTTCACCATTTTTAATTGAAATTATTTTAAGGTCAATAATAAATTTATTGCCAAATCCAAATAGGCTTTTCTCAGTTCTCATCACCTAACCTCTCCAGAGCTTTTTAAAAAAATACTGTTGACAACCCTTCCTTCTTGGTACTTTCCTTTCCATTGGCATCTTTAACTACTGTACAATAATGTTTCTCCTCTAAGCTCTCTGATTTGTTTTCCTCCGCCAACTTTTTCTCCAGGCCTATTATCTGTTTAAATTAGCAAACCTGACAGAAGCCTCAAGTACTTTATGTTAGAGATAGGGACAGGAGCTGTGATTTTGTATAGGGTATTATTTCTTGGGTGAGGAAACTCTACCAATGCAGATCAACACCTCTGCAACTTATTCTTAAAAGAGTTGCCTAGAACACTAAGAGGCTAAGTGACTTGCTCAGGGTGACCTAGCCACCATGTATCAGAGGAGGAACTTGAAGCTAGCTAAGTCTTCCTGGCTTCAAAGCTAGATCACTAGGAAGAGCTAACAATGGTATCTCTTTAATTTTTTTTTTGTTATTCTGAACTTGACAAATACAAAAATAATATTTCCCTATACAAACAAGAGAAAAAAGATTCTAAATGAAACTTAGTCTTATTATCAATAGGTTAAGTATAAATTCAACCAGGCATGTCAGTTCCAAAGCTATCTCACTTATCTACTGCCCTCAACCTCCTTTGATCTCTTCTGTATATTTTCTTTAAAGCCTTTTTCTTCCTTTTAAAAATTTCTATCACTATCCCTTCTCCTCCCCATGTAAAAGCCCTCTTTTTATCACAGTCAAGAAAAAACATTCACATCAGACATATCCAAAAATTATATATGTCTCTAAACCAATAACCAAGGGTCTCCCTCAACCAGACCCTTCAGTGGAAATGGTTCTCAAGCCCAGACTCTCCCTAAATGAACTAATCCACTTCCACTATTTCAAATTAACATCTCTATGTGATTGATTTCCACCTCCATCTCTAGCTCCAATATTTCTCCTAATATCTAGATACATATTTCCAACTGCCTTTTGGCAGAACTCAATATCTTTCCTCCCCCTCAATTCATTCTTTTGAACTTTCCTATTGATGTTAAGGGCTGTACTTTTAAGTCACTTAGGTTCACAAACTTAGTGTTACCTTCAGCTTTTGCAGTCTTCCTCCTAACTCATCAGTTGCCAAACCTTATTTCTCCCTCTTCAATATATCCCTTTATTGCTACTCACTTAGCCACTACCCAAGTTCATGTACTTCTCACCTGGATTATTGCAATAGGCTTCTAGTTATTCTCCCTGCCTTAAAAGTCTCCCCTCTCCAATTTATCCTTCCCATTCAGCTGCCAGCGATTTTCCTAAAGTCAGTCAGTAAGTTAGCATTTATTATGCATCTATTACGTGCCAGGCACTGTGCTTAGTTCTGGGGATTAAGAAGAGAGGCAAAAGGTAGCCCTGCTCTCAAGTTCACAGTTTAAGAGGAGAGACAACATACAAATAAATAGCTATGTGCAGACAGTATTAAGCTACTAAAATGAAGTATTAAGCCATTAAAACAAAACTGCACTAAGACTTTTGGGACACCTTTACAGGGTAAGTTGGAGATAATTTCAGGAGGCAATAAGATTAATGAGGGCAGGGAAGGGCTTTCTGCAGAAAGTGAGGTTTTAGCTGAGACTTGAAGTCAGGGAAATTAGGAGATGGAAATGAGAAGGGCAAGCAGTCCAGGTATGGGGAATAGCCAGCAAAAACCCTTGGAGTTGGGATGCAGAGTGTGGTGTGCAAGAAGCAGCCAGGAATCTAGTGTTGCTGCATCACAAAGTATAGGTGTGTGGGGCCTGGGGGGAGGTAAGGTGTAAGGAGACTAGAATGGCAGAAAGAAGTCTGGTTATGAAAAACATTAGGACTTTATTGGAGGTGATAGGGAAACAAGGGAGTTGATTGAATGGGGAAAAGGGAAGGTGATCAGATCTGTGCTTTAGGAAGATCAGTTTGACACCTGGGTTGAATATGGATTGGAGTGAGAGAGACTTGAGGCTGGCAGACCCATCAATAGCCTATTTGCAACGGTACAGGTATGAGGGGATGAGGTCCTGCACCAGGATGGTGGCAGTGTCACAGGAGAGAAGAGGGCATATATGAGAAATGTTATGAAGGTAGAAATGGCAGGACTTGGCAAGTGATTTGATATATCGGGGATGAGAGTGAGGAGTCCTGGATTAACACCTAGGTTGTAAGGCTGAGTAACTGGGAGGTTAGCAGTCCTTTCCACAGTAATACGGAAGTTCGGAAAAGGGGAGGGTTTGGGGAAACTAGAACAAATTTGGACATGTTTAAGATGGAGTTTAAGATGTCTGTGAGACAGCCAGCACAAGACATCCAATATGCAGTTAGAGACACAAGACTGGAGGTCAGGAGAGAGGTTAGGGATCAACAAGTCGATCTACATGGAGATGATAGTTGAAACTATGGGAGCTAATGAGCTCACCAAGTGAAACAGTATAGAGAGAAGCTGGCTCAGGAGAGAGTCTTAGATTAACAGGAATGACCTGGATCCAGCAAAGATGATAGAAAAATGGTTAGATAGGTAGAAGAACCAGGAGAAAGAAGTGTTATAAAAACCTAGAGAGAAGAGTATCAAGGAGTAGAGAGTAATTGACAGTGTCAAAGACTGCAGAGAGGTCAAGAAGGGTGAAGATTGAGGAAAGGCCATAAGATTTGTTAAGTGATCACTGGTAACTTTGGAAAGAGTAGTTTCAGTTGAATAATGAGGTCAGAAGCCAGAATGCCAAGAGTCAAGAAAAGAGTGAGAGGAAAGGAATGGAGGCATTAAGTGTATAGACTTCTCAAGCAATTTAACCAAAAAGAGAGGAGATATAGTGGGGATGGATGGATCAAGAGAGAATTTTCTGAGGATAGAGGAGACATAGACATGTATGTATATTGGGAGCAGAAAAGCAGCCAGTGGACTGCAAAAGATTGCACATAAATGAGAGAGTAGAGATTGTCTCCTCTAACATCCTTGGAGAAGGAAAATGGAATGGGATCACTTGGGCATAGCTATGGAGGGGTTTGCTTTGGCAAGGCAAAGAATCACATCTTTATGGGAAATGGGTGAAGGAGATGGTTGCAGAAGGCATCTGAATAACAGGAGGAGGGGAGAAGAGGGAGCTCTCTCAAATGGCCTTAATTTTTCAATGAAATATGAGGCAAAGTTCTCAACTGAGAGGCTAGGGGGAGGTTTGAAGACAGATGAAAAAATTTGGAAAATTTTTGCTAGGGTGAGTGGGATAGTGAATTAGTTAGGAAGATACAAAAGGACTGCCTTGCTTCAGTGGGGGCCCAGTTGAGAGGACATGCATCTGTAGTGGACCTAATGAGCATGAGTTCAGCTTTTTGGTTTTCTCTAGTTTCATTCAGCACTGTTAGGCATGTAGCACATGGTGGGAGTAATTCAAGGCTCAGATTTGGCAGAGCAAAATATTTGATTCAATAAGAATCCAAGGGACTTGAGAGGACAGCATAGGGTTGAATTGGTTCACCAACATGTCAAGATGGGGAAGGGAAGAAAGTGTAGTCAATATAGGAGTAGTGGTGAGACTGGAAGTCATAGTGAGGATGAAGAACAGGTTTTGGGGTTGTAAGGGAAAGGAGAAGGTGGAATGAAAAGAGATTGTGATCAAAGAACTTCAGCGTTCATTGAACATGGGAAGTAGTACAATGTGGCTGATGGCAAGATCAAAGGCATGCCCATCTCTGCATGTATCAGTAGCAGGGTGGAGATCAGTCAGGGGTAAGGTTGGTCCCAGTGAATCAGGCAGCAGTGTGTAGCTGGAAAAGTCTGCTTATGCTCCACTCATTCAATTAGTTTCAGTCCCTCCCTGTTACGACCTGGATCAAATATAAAGTTCTCTGTTAGTCATTAAAAGCCCTTCACAACCTAGCCCCTTTCTACCTTTCCTGTCTTCTTACACTTTTACATTCCAATTACACTGGATTTCTCGTGGTTTCTTATATAGACACTTCACCTTCTGACTAGGCTTTGGGCTCTCTGTTCCACTTTTGGAAGGCTCTTCCTTCTTTTCTCTGCCTCTTTAGCTTTCCTCAAGACCCCACTTAAATTCCACCTTCTGCAGGAGGTCTGTCCCAGTCTTCCCCACCCCGATTCCTTCTGTCTGAGATTACCATCCATATGTTCTGTATGGATCTTATACTTACATAGTTACATGTTGTCCCTCCATTAGAATGTGAGCTTCTTGATGGCAGAGAAGTGCTGACTTTCTTTATATCCCCAGTGCTTAGCATAGTGCCTGGCACAGAATAAACATTTTATAAATGCTTGTTGATTATGTATTATTGCAAGCTAGAGGATCAGAAACTGTTTCATTTATTTTATCCTTAGTGTCTAGAACAATGCTTTGCAGTTTAATAAATACTGAATTGAAATGAAGTGGCTCAGCTCCCAAACTCCTCTCTGTAAAGGACATTCATACCTAAATGTGACTAGATTTAGCTTTTGAACCTGATCTCAATTTTATTCAGGCCCCAACTGAAGACAGTAAAGATTTCCTTCATTCCACATACATTCCTGGAAAACAACTGTTACTAGAGGCTTCAAGGTTTTTAAAAAAAATTAATCAGACACAGAGTTCTCTGGGAAAAGAAAAAAAAAACCTGCTTACCACAACTTAGTTGTAAAGTGTTAGCAAATAAAGGATTAAAATGTCAATCAACCCTGTGTTACATTCATAGTTGTAGTTGGTGGCCAGCCCCAAGAGACTAGGCAAGCAAAAGGATAAAGTTTAGTCAGTGGGAACTCAGATGTGGCAGTTTCCAAGGGCATGCCTCCAGCCCATGTTGTCTCAGTATCCCTTGCCTACTTGTTCTGAACCATAAGTAACTTTGATTCTGATCCAGGTTTCATTATATGATTGCATAAGACTATGTGCTATGGTGCCTTCCCCATTCCTAGAGAAAAGCCAGAGCAGGAGTTGGGAAGGCAGAAGAAAGAATCAGGGCTCTTGATGGAGACGTCCAGAGGGAAGTCTATACCAGCTCTGATGTACTGCTGGCTTGGAAATGTTACCTCAAAAGCATTTCTGCAACTTCTTACTTTTCCATAGCGTTGTTCTGCTGGCTTTTTGGAATCCTGAACAAGAGGCAGCTTGGGACAAAACTACCCAAGCAAAGGAGAGCAGAGCTCTTACGTACCCCAAGGACAAGTATCAGGCACCAGAGGTCACTCTCTTTCTCACTCTCTATTATGGCAAAGAGCAAAAGAACCACATGGGGGCACCAAAGTCCAAGGAGTAACAGGGTAATGACGCATAAGCCCTGGTGAGGCAATGGAACTACTGTTCTTCAGGTCCCAGTATTGGAAATTTGTGGAGAGTAACCTCAGAAACACCCATCCCTCATCCCATTCTTCTTCTCCCAGAAAGAGGAGAAATCAGGACCCCAAAGAAAAAGTACAGGACAAATACCCAGGCACAGACCACCAGATTCAGTGTTAAAGGAAGAGACGTATATACACATAATGAGATTTTTTTTGAGGGTATAGAGGGACCAAGATACCTAGATAAGGGAGGAAGGTGAATGAGTACTCAGAAAGCTATGAAGACATGAGGGATTTGTGTAGAGTGCTAATTCCAGGATCCAGAGGTTAATGCCATCCCCTCTGAGGACTTCTCTCTCTTGGACTTGAGCCTTCTCCAAAACCCAGAATGATAAGGTGTCTGTTGGAAGGATTGTTTGTCCACATCTGAGCCTATGATTTGAGAGAGGAAAAGGGTAATCCCAAGGGCTACATCTGGGGAAGCCTGGTGACTTCCTGGGCAATTGCAGAGGAATTTATGCATGGGCCTTTGTTCATCTGCACCTTGATTACCCTTAGAACAAAGGTTCCTTCCCCTACCCCACCAGCCCACCCTTCAGGAACAGCCAGAGAGCCTAGGCATGACCTTGGAATTGGTTCACATAATATCATGTTTGCTATTTATGTCCCCCAACACCATCCGTGGGCTCTGTCCCAAGAGGAGACAGGACTCTGGATTACACCAAAGTCTCTAAGCAGATGGGGCAAGGCTTGAGTCTGTCTCCAGAAATGATCTGATCCCCATAACAGGCTCCAGCTCAAACTAACCCATTCCCTAGGGGGATGAAGAGAAGGGAAGTTTCAGGAACTCTTGACTACAGGCTGACTTTTCAGAGGGGTCAGTAGCCATCATAGAAAGCCGGGATGGAGAGAGACCCCTAAAGGATCATAGGGCCTTGTGTTTCTATCCAAGATCACGACCTGAAAATGGAGAAGTCAATCCTGGAGTAGCCTTCCTCCTGTGCTGGAAGCCCCTGAATATCCTTGTCTTCCTTGCAGGGACTGGTGAGTGTGGCTGTTTCTACTCTTGTATGTCAGCATTCCAGAAGCCCCATACCTCTAAGGAAGAGATGAGGAAGTTTTCAGAGCACAGAGGCTCATTGTTAAAGGTTTCACAATGTCCTGTGTGGCCTCGATTCAGGTCCGCATCAATGTACAGAGCCTGACCACCTCCACCACCTGTGAAGATAAAAAGGTCAGCAGCTATAGCTAGAAAACAACTGCTGGCTATAATATTTACTTGGCAAATTTATCCATATGGCTTCGAACTATTACCATCACTTTAGGAGTAATGTGCATAAAGTCCAACTTAAGCCTCAGCACATTGCCAACTGCCAACCTGTCCTCTTCACTTGAATGTTTTAATGGCATCTGAAAAGTCAGCATGTCTTTCACAGCAAATCTGATTCTTCTGCCTACTTCTGAACTTCCAGTACTTATGGCCTATGGCACAATAGATTATATTATCTCTTGTTACCATGTAAAAGTGTTGTTTCTACCACTACCAACTCCCCAAGACAGAGGGCAAGGCTTACCCTGCAATGTAGCTGAGCTAAGGCTGAGGATAGAGGTGTTCAGTTGGCATAGGTGGAGGGCTATTGGAAGACCAAAAGCAGAGCAGTCCTAGACTTGAGACTCCCCCAAATACCATGACTCTCCCTCAAGCCCCAGTGCTTTGGTCATACCCAGAAAGGGAACCAGCATCAACCTCTGGGGTGGTAAGAATCTAGAAGGAAATCCAGCCTGAGTGACCTTGGGAGGGTAAGAAAGTATAGGAACGGATAGAAAGGGAACCCACTTTAGCCTGTGTGACCTTGGGCAACTATCACTTAATCTCTCTTGGCTTCAGTTTCTTTCCTTCTGGCAAAATGATGGGCTTGGATTAGATGACCTCTGAGGCCTATTCCAGCTCTAAATATATGATCCCAGACTAATGCTCAAGAGAGATATGGAGGTACACACATGTTGTATGGCTGGGGTGGGGGAAGGAAAGGAGAGAGAATAGCAGGGAAAAGGTTAAGAAGTAGGAGGAAGAGAAAAATATGGGAGAATCAAGGTTGGAATGGTAGAAGAAAATATGGCAGGGTAGCATATCACCTATGATGATGCATTCATTGGATCCAGCCATGAACAGAGATTCAGCTTTTGAAGGAAGACCAAAGTGCCGGGCAGCCAAGAAAGGTGAGAGTCGTTTTGGGGGGTCTGTGGAGGTTGGGTGGCTGAGCTGGAGACTTGAAGTTGTAGGTTCTAAGGCTGAATTCTGGTTCTTGGCCAGCTCTGGGTGTTTTATCACTACCCACACATATCGTTGAACTTTTGGCTTCAGCTGTGGAGATGAGGGAACAAAAGTATCAGAGTAAAGGTCTAAGTCAGCCTGAACAAGGGGCCAGGAACTGGGTAAGGGAAGCCAAAAGGGCTAAAATGCTCACTACCCCCCCCCAAAGTTATGACCCATTATCAGGTTCATTTTCACCTTGAGGGTCCTCGTGGCCCACACCTCTTTGGGGGTGGGGCATAGGTGACCAATCAGCACTGCCCAAGAGATTGAACTCCCCCCTAAGGGTTTCATGCTCATTTTTCATCAGTGTCCTGCTCCTTCATACCAAGGTCTACTCACCCTAAACACAAAGCACTCCCCAGTCCCAAAGAAGCTCAGCTTGCCTCCAAATTTATTTCGATCCCTCCAATCTGTCGACAGGTAAGCACCACAAACCTAGAATAAGAGAATGTGAAACACCAACCTTCACATCAGCCTCCCAAAAATTAAAGCTCAACGATCCCCACACTAGTTATTCCCCAGGTGAAAGGATGGAGCTAAAGAACCAGTCAGTACAGTACTCTACCCAAAGGGTCTGAGCTCCCATTTCCCCTCAGGGTTTAAATGCCTAGATCCCCTGTTAGTCCCTATAAATGGTTATTTCTCAGAGATCTCTAAAATGGAGGAGGACAGAGGTAGAAGCTCCAGGTACCTGCTCCCAACTTAGACACAAAGAATAAAAGATATAGTGCTAGAGGGACAACTTTCTTCAGACCCCCAATGGTCAAGGTCCCACACTGACAAGGCAAGAATATCTTTCTCCCTGCTCCAGAACCCTTGAGTTTAATATCCTCAAAGACAGAGCAAATCCCTAATCAGAGTGTACTGATAGAATGTGATTTCTAGGGCATTCCTGTCGAAGAACACCTCCCCTCACCTCCACAACCCCCTACCTCCAGTCTACCTGTCAAAGCATTTGAAATACTAACATTAAAATATGTCCCTTTGGTTAAGTTACTATTTCCACAAATATTCTTTTTCTAAACTCAGGTTCCTAGTCTGAAACATCCCCTCTCATGCACACTCTAGAGGCATCCTTTCCCCCCAGGGGCTCCATGCTTTGCTCACCACCCTCCATTTCTCCCAATCCCCTCTTATATTAGTCAGAGCCATAATATGATCAGGAGGAGCTAAGTTTAGAAATGTCAGCCATAAGACTGTATCCAAAGCCTCAGGTCTCCAGCCTTACTTACCTCTTTCGTTGTTGTCTTGAGGAGAAGGAGAGTTGGCTCATGTCCATCACAGTGGTAATAAAGCCTGCAGGCAGAGATGACATGTCAGTGGCAGTAGTTATGGTGCCACCCATGATGTACTGAAGGGGATAAAGAAGGCAAGCTATCTCTGTTGGTTGAGAGCTCAGGGTGGGGGTGGGGGTGGGTAATGGGGTAAGGAAAAAGGTCCAGTTTTTCTCTTCAGGTCAAAGTGGCTGAGGAAAACCACCATGGCAGATCAGTAGCTTTGCAAAACCACATACAATTCAGGTCAGGTTCCTGGGCAGCATTCCTACTGTAGACAAAACTAAATAGGTGCCATAAGGGACAAAAAAGAAACAGGACACTTGGTCCCTGCCTAAGAAAAACTTACACTTTGCTTGAGGAAATAGCATATATGGGGGGAAAAAATTACACTGCAGGAAAGAAAGAAAACAGGTGCGGCCTGAACTGGTGCCAACTATGTCTCCCCTCCACCCTTCCTGAGGCCTCGGGCTGGAATCTTCTTAGAGGCCAGGACTGGCACGTGCTGTTCTGCAGTGGTTGGAAAGGACTAAGAAATGTGGTTCAGGCTGCTTGGTGTCTGAGTTGGGGCTGGCAGATGCTGCCTATATGAGTTAGCCAAGGCAGATTGTTGGCATCTCCTTTCCTAGAACACTTATGACTAGAGTCACAGTATCTCTGCTTTGGAAAGGCCAAGCAATGGCACTGACACTACAGTCCCCTCTCTACCTGGCAGATTCCCATCCAGTAGCTAACAGTGACCTGAGACAGGTAGTGATAGTTATCAGTAACCCCCTCCCACAGCCTGGGGCAAAATGGAGTAGCTGGAGTTGGAGGAACCTTTTCTGATAATGCTCCGACAGAGACCAGCAGCTAACATACTTAATCCAGCATCTAGTTCCCTCAGGCTTTTGGTCAAAAGAAACGGGGTAGAATCAGTTATGTCTTGCTGTTTGAATGTTCTTCTCATTTTTACCAATTAGTCAGTAAGTTTCTCAAGGGCAAAGCCCATCTATGTATTCTCCTTTATCTCCTAAGATTTCTGGTCCATACAAAGATATAACAGGGACCCAAGAATAACATTTATTTGAGCTTAATCACTCTAGGGCAGTAAAGCCTAAAGCCAAAGAAGGGAAGGACATGTTGTTCCTGGATAAGAAGTTCCTTAGATTTCTATGACCACTGGTATGAAGGCCTGGGTGAGGCATTAGGGCCCCAGGCAGCAAGGAAATGAGCTTCATCCCTTTCAGTACCCTAATTACCACTTAATTGACCCAGGGAAGTATGGAGGAGTCAAGGCTAGGGCCCCAACTTTCCCTCCATTATTTCTCTTTCCATGCTGTCTACAGAAGAGCTGAATGAGAGAAGAGTCATTCAAATCCTTAGCTCTGGGATCCTACATGGGCAGGGCATCATGGCTGGATAGGGTTACCTTGTCAAGCTATATCCATGCTGCATAGTGGAGAAAATCAGCAGAGGCTGGCAGAGAGCAAACCGTTCAGGGAGCCATGACCAGATGTCTCTCATCTCCTTCACAGTGACAATCTCCGACTGGAAATTCTCAGCATGAACAGCCAAGTGCACGAAGTGCCTGGGGGAGGGGAGATGAGTTTAGAATTCCAAGGTGGCCACATACCATGAAGCCTCCCAGGCAGCCAAACTAGGAAAAAGAATGGTATATTGGGACCAGGCTTGAATGGGACTCCCATTGTGGGAATTCCTGGTTTGCATGGAAAGAAAGAGGGAGAGAAAAGTGGTGATCAGTGTTGTAGCCAGTACAGGCAACATCAATTCTAAAGTTACTGGAGGCACTATTCCCTTACTTGTGAAAGAAGTCAGCCTACGTAGAAGACAGAGTCCTTCTTTTCCTTAAAGTCTCAAGGCAAGAGCAACCTGTTCTGTTGAGTCACATATATATTCAAGAGGCCAGAACCTATCCTTCCTGTTCAGATGGTAGCTCTATGGGAATACAGAAAAGTATAAACTATTGGTAGAATTAAGTTCCTTGAAGGCAGGGACTATTTAGTTTTTTGTATTTCAAGTGCTCTGCATTGTGCCTGCCTCATAATAAGGCAGTAACAAATGTTTGTTGAATTGAATTAAGATCTTCAAACTCAAGCAAAAAAACTCCATGTCACTTTGCTCAGGGACAAAGCAGACTTCCCAGGCACACACATCTCACATTTCTTTCAAAACAGACTGTTCCTTCAAGACTACAGTTGTAGTTACCACTTGGAAACCAATCTGAAGAACCCTCCACATGCTTGAATTCCCAGAGTTGAAATTCTTCCCCTCTAGGAATCTCTCCAAGGTCGCCTCTGTTGCTCTGACAGCTTTAATATGAAAAATGAAAAGATGAACCTTACTTTTCCACTCATCCAAGAATCAACAAAACTTTGGTAAGTACTGACTATTCAGACAAGTGACCTCAACAACTTCGTCAGTTCAGGGAAGGACAAGTCATCTCCATGAATGCTAATTTCTCTGGCTTGGAAAGTGAATCCTCTAAAAGGAATAGGCTCAGTAGGAAGGTAGTAAAATAACCTAGGGCTAGGATATGCACAACACAAGCAGAAAAAGGACCAAGAGAACAACGGTGAGGAAAAGAGGACTGAGAGGTGAAATGCCTAATTAGGAAGTAGGGAAGCCCCTCAAGCTTATTTCTAGCAAAAGGTCTTAAATCTGTTTGCCTCCATTCCTTGTCCCTGGACCAAATGCAATCCCAAAGGAAAGACAATCAGGACCTGGACCCTCTCCTTCTTCTATTATGTCTTTCACCTGAGACCTCTGGGACTATACCCACTCTTATTCTCCTTCACAACCCAGAATACTGGGTTTACCTCACCGAGAGGGAGGGAACACTGAAACTCAAAGTTGTCAAGAAAGGCACATATATAGCCCCGCTCCACCCATTCAATCTTTGGCTGAGTGTTTTCAGTCCAGCTTGGTCTGGGCCCCACTTTCACTCACCTACACCAGCCACAATCTGACTTTGGGCTGATACATTTAACCAGTCTACAGAGTCACTTATTCCTTTGTACTGTTGGCACTGCAGTCCACATCAAGAACTTGCTATTCCAAAAAGTAAAACAAGCAATGCTTCTCTCTACCTCACACATCAGTTCACCTTCTTTGTTTCACAAAACTTCCTAACATTCTACTTTAGTACAGAGAACTATGGTAATGATACCCGTCACTTACAGATCAAAGAGCTGGTACAGTGTATGACCAGGCTGTTGATATCCTAATCTTATGGAACTAATCATAGGCTCCCCTCTTTCCTTTCCCAATTAATAAGGATCCACACTTCAAACAAAGGTTCTCATTTGGATTTATGCTTTCCGCATTAAAGCTTGTATTGTTTTCATAGTACATTCTTTGGTGCTTTGGGGACAGGAATTTGAGGTCACATATAACCTCAGAGGAGAGGAAACTTAGTGCTCTGATATTTCCAAAGATCCTGATGAGAAGCCACATTCTATGGAATGGTTCACTCTTTCCCACATGCCTGCCCATTTTGTCTGTTACTTCATATGCTCTCACCCACAAACCTGGAATGTTTTCATTTTACACAAAGTAGAACTGGGGGCATCAAGGTGACCCTAGTTTGTGTTGAAGTTTTCACCCTTTGGACCATATTTACAGGTTCCCTGGGCTGCTTTCCCCATCTCCCATGAACCAGTCCCCACACCAGCAAGGCAGGGTCCAAGAGTCAGGCAAGCACAGATTAGACAGACAGGCAGATGCATCAATAAGGCAAGGTCCCAGAGTTAGCCAAGCACAGAAAGGCAGATAGCACCAGTGAAGCAGGGTATGGAGAATCAGCCAAGCATAGGACAGACAGACAGACATTTAGACAGACAGACAGACGCAGACACAGACATAGACACAGACACACAGACAGACATACAGACACACACACACACACACACACACACACACACACACAGAGTTGGCAGATAGCACTAGTGAGGCAGGGTCCAAAAACTGGCAGAAAAAAGACAGACAAGAGAAGCAGAAAGATTCAGTTTTCAAACCTACCTTTGAGAAGATGAAACACTAAAAAACAGGAGGAGGCAGTGGACATGGAATTAAATAAAAAATGAGAAAGATAGGAAAAGATTAACAATAAGTCCCTAGATCCACAGTAAGCTCTTTGCATAGGCCTAAAGAGAAAGATGTAAACATATTACTTCTTGAACACAGTCACCTAGTCATAGACAAGGATGGCCCTCGACAATCTAGGAGTTTAACCCTAGGATACCTACAAGCAATGCAATGTTGACTTTCCCCTAGTATCTTTAAGGGACTGTTCTGCAGAGAGGAGTATGATTTGGTTAAGAAACAACAGGGAGTATAGTAATGGGACCCAGAGTTTGAAGGCCACTAATGCACTCTAGCAGATGTAGTAGCTTCTGACTAGCCTAAAAGGCAATTCACGGTCTCAATAATGACTGAAGGTACCTCGGACTTTCCCTAGAAACTAATCCAATCTCTCAAACCCAGATTAACTTCAAGTTCCCAGAGAGATGAGATAGACCAAAGGTTGTCCACAGTCTCCTTTTGCCCCACCCTCACCATTCTCTCACAGATGGGATATATGACCTTTGGGTCATCACTTTTATAAAAATGATAAACTCTAATGATTTTTATTTTTACCTTTTTTTTTTTGAGGCAATTGGGGTTAAGTGACTTGTCCAGGGTCACACAGCTAGTTAGTGTCAAGTGTCTGAGGCCAGATTTGAACTCAGATCCTCCTAACTCCAAGGCTGGAGCTCTATCCACTGCACCACCTAGCTGCCCATGATTTTTATTTAGAAGGACCTTGGGACTGAATGTATACCCAATAGTCTTCAGGTTCACTAAGAGAAGGATATTGAGATAACTCATAACCCAGATGCACACACAAAATCATTTTACACATGCCTCCTCCTCTTACAAGCACAAACTTCCTGTGTTCAGTACATAGACATTGGTCTCACACTCCCCAAAGTATCAACCTACCCTTATTTTAGAGGAAAAGGGAGAGGATGGGAAAGGCTGCCCTTGGTTTTGAGGTGTGGACTGAGAACCAAATCAATTACCTCACCTCTTATTATAGACCGTGATGCCTTTCTGCTTCAGAGCTGTCTCATTGGCCATCTGCAAGAGCTGGATCTCCTTCCGGGAGAAGAGACGGATAGCAAAGGATTTGTCCAGCAGCTTCTCAGGGGATACTGCCTTTTCGATGTCTCTGATAAACACACGGATGTCCTGCTTCACATTGTCTGAGTCCAGGGGTTGCCCAGCTTTCGCTTTGCAATAGAACTTAAGAATTGCCAAAGCAACTCTGTAAAGCACCTTGTACCCTTCAACCAGAAATACATCAAAGACTCGGGCAAAGTAACTGAATGGCAGATCTGCAAAGAGCCACCGATGCCAGTCACAGTAGACCTGTAATACATCCTCCGACAATTCTACCACCATTCTGTGGGCCGCCTGGCAGTATTTATTAGCAAGGTCCCCAAATGTCATACAAGAAGACTCAAAAGCGAGAAAGCTCTGGTCAATAAACCTCTTGCTGGGGTCATTGCAAGCCAAGATATGACAAGTTTTCTCAAAACACTCTGCTTCATCAATGCTATAGTGCAGGAGTAGGGCGACAATTGCTGGAAGTGTTGGGCAAAAGGAAATGTCAGGGAACTGGTTAGCAATACACAAGAGGATCTTTCGAACAGCTTCTTCTCCCTGTGGATTCAGGCAGTAATTTGGGACCAGACTATTGTCCACAAACTCAGGCAGAGGGAGGTTACTGCTGCTGTGTTTGCCCACAATCTTTCCTACAATGTCACTGTACACACAGGCATCTGGTGTGACTGTTCGACATGGAATGTCCTCAATCAGCTTTTGGTAAACCTTCCCCCTAAGAGTGTAGTTTCGGGCCCAGTAGCCCTGGCGTGCCAACTGTTTTATCTCCTGGAAGTCTGTGCTTATCATCTCCTTGGGTCCTTCATCCGGGATCATAGCTTCCATTTTCTCTGGATCCACAAAGCGGTTGTACTCTGGGGTATCCATGACTCAGAGAAATTCCTCAAAGGCAGTAATAAGGGGAATGGCCTTATCTTAGTAGCACAGCCTTGCACCTGGAGAAGAAAAAACAATGGCTCTAAAACTCCACCTATCTTAGAGGTTTCTCTTCTATTTGCCCCACTGTAGAGACCTCATGTTTGGTGTAGTTTGTTTGTTTGTTTGTTTCTATAACGGAGACAGGAATATTTAAGGAACCAATAGTAAATTTGGAGAAAGCAATTTTAGCTTGAATGATAGAAAAGAAGCCACTTTGTTCCCAATAGTTTCTCTAAAGAAAGAGTGCTATGAATATTTTATGGTTCATGGGGCCTTCTTTATATATCTGACTTCCTTGGTGCCTACATTTAATATTGGGAACACTGGCACTGAGGGTATGAATAGGTTAGTGATTTTTCTCACATAACTCCAATTGGCTTACCAAAGCAGTTGGAATAATTAATGGCTGGTTTGCTATTTGGTGTCCTTCCTTCTTGAAAAGGACAAAAATGACATCACTATGTTTGGGTCAAGGTCCAATGTGTTCAACTATGGCTTATCAGACCAATACAAGCTTGGAAGGCTTTACCACAGGTCAGACACAAATAGTCCAATAACTACTGTGTTAAGTGTCAGGCACTCTGCTCAATTCTATTCATATAAAAAAAAAGGCAAAATATAGTCCCTGCCTTCAAGAAACTCACAGTCTGCTGGGGTGGGGGTTGATAAACACATAAGCACCCATATGATAAATAGGATATAATTAAGAGAGGGAAGGAATGAGAAGTAAGAAGTGTTGGGAAAAGCTTCCTGAAAAATGTTAGATTTTAGCTGAAATTTAATTGAAGCCAGGGAGACTAGTATATGGAAGTGAAAAGGGAGAGCATTCCAAGCATGAAGTACAGCCAGAGAAAAAGCCTAGAGTTGAGAAATGGAGTGTCTTTGTGGAAAAGCCAAGAGGTCAGTATCACTTGATCAAAGGCTATATGATACCACACATTTGGAAGGAATTTTTAGAAAGTCTTGAAAATAGGGTTCGTGGATCAGTGGAAGAAACGGTAGTCAATGACTATAGTAATCTACTATTTGATGAACCCAAAGACTCCAGCTTCTGGGATAAGAACTCACTATTTGACAAAAACTGCTGGGAAAACTGGAAAAGAGTATGGCAGAAACTAGGTATAGACCAAAATCGTACAGCATATGCCAAAATAAAGTCAAAATGGGTTCATCATCTAGATATAAAGGCTGATACTATAAGCAAACTGGGAGAACAAGGAATAGTTCACCTGTCAGATTTATGGAGAACAGAAGAATTCATGACCAAATAGGAGATAGAGAACATTATGAAATGCAAAATGGGTAATTTTGATTATATCAAATTGAAATGTTTTTGCACAAAGCCAATGCAACCAAGATTAGGAAGGAAGCAGAAAACTGAGAAAGAATTTTTACAACCAGCGTCTCTGATAAGGGTCTCATTTCTAAAATACATAGAGAACTAAGTCAAATTTATAAGAATACAAGTCATTCCCCAATTGATAAATGATCAAAGGATATGAACAGGCAGTTTTCAGATGAAGAAATTAAAGTCATCTATAGTCATATGAAAAAATGCTCTAAATCACTACTGATTAGAGAAATGCAAATCAAAACAACTCTGAGGTACCACATCACACCTATCAGATTGGCCAACATGACAAAACAGGAAAATGATAAATGTGGGGAGAAGATGTGGGAAAACTGGAACACTAATGCATTGTTGGTAGAGTTGTGAAATGATCCAATCATTTTGGAAGACAGTGTGGAACTATGCCTAAAGGGCTATAAAAATGTACATACTCTTTGACCCAGCAATAGTGCTTCTAGGGCTGTATCCCAAAGAGATCATAAAAATGGGAAAAGGACCCACATGTACAAAAATATTTATAGCAGCTCTTTTTGTGGTAGCAAAGAATTGGAAATTGAAGGGATGCCTATCAATTGGTGAATGGCTAAACAAATTGTGGTATATGAATGTAATAGAATACTATTATACCATAAGAAATGATGAGCAGAACCAGGAGAACATTGCACACAGTAACAGCCACATCGTGTGATGACTTTGATAGACTTAGCCCTTCTCAGCAATGCAAGGATCTGAGACATCTCCAAAAGTCTGATGATGGAAAATACTATCCACATCCAAAGAAAGAACTATGGAGTTTGAATGCACATGGAAGCATACTATTTGCTTTTTTTTCCCTTCTGTTTTGTTTTCTCTTTCTTGTGGTTCCTCCTATTGGTTCTAATTCTTCCTTACAACATGACTAATGTGAAAATATGTTTAATAGGAATGTATACACATACATAGCCTACATCAGATTGCATGCCCCGCCATCTTAGGGGGGGAGGGAGGGAGAGAAAAATTTAAAACTCAAAAGTTTATGAAAGTGTGGGGCAGCTAGGTGGCGCAGTGTATAGAGCACCGGCCCTGGATTCAGGAGGACCTGAGTTCAAATCCGGCATCAGACACACAACACTTACTAGCTGTGTGACCCTGGGCAAGTCACTTAACCCCATTGCTTAGCAAAAAAAAAAAAAGTTTTATGGAAGTGATTGTTGATAACTCAAAATAAATTAATAAAAAAATTTTTTAAAAAAAGAAAATAGGGTCTGTCTATTTAAATGAGTTAGATGTTTAAAAACATTGGAATAAAGAACCCCCAAGTGAGGAAACTCCCTTTACCAATTCGGGTCAATATCTTTTCTGCAACTTAGTCTTAAGAGTTGCCTACAACACTGAGAGGTTAAATGACTTACTAAGGGTCGCAAGTCAGTATTTGACATCAGAAAGACTAAAATTCAGATCTCCCTGGCTTCAAGCCTAGTTCTCTACTATACTATACTACCTCTCATATTTATGACAAATTTCCTAAAAAGTGCTAGGAACAGGTTGCAATAAAAGGGTTGCCACAGTCTCCTCTACAGGTAATTTAGGAAAACCAAAGAAAATATTGCTACTTGATTTAGTATAAAAAATTTCATTAGACAAAAAGATGCTTATCAAGTTAAATTAGTTTGTAAACTGAAACATTAACTTTTTTAAGTGTTCTGGGAGAGTAAATTATTTAGCATTCTACCAGTTGGGTACATAACATCTAGATATGGAACATTAAAGTATGCTGAACTTTGGCATATAGATTGATTTCAACTTGGACTGATCAAATGATCATTGTTTAACTTTTATCACACTTGGTATAGATTTAGTTCTTTCTTCATTCCATTCATGAGCTCTACTTCTATGAATAATCAAGCAGTTAGTTTTGGTCTGGGAATTATAGAATCATATCTCTTAGAGTTGGAAAAGATTGTAGGAGTAAAACAAAACATAAAAATAGAGATTATTAGCGTCAGTTCCCAAACTATGGATATGTTGCTGGATATAACATGCTTGATTATACAGTGATGAGAAGACAGTGACCTTTGCTGTACCAGTACAGCAAAAATAAAGCCTTTATCTCCAAAAGGCAAGTTTCAAGTAGGAGATGTAGACAGCTATCACTATTCTTTTCTTAATCCCAAGTAATCTGGCTTCTGTCCACATCACTCAGCTGAAACTGTTATCTTGAAAGTCACCAATAATCTCTTTGATTACCAAATCCAATAGTCTCTTCTCCACTCTCGTACTCCTTAACCTTTCTGGAGTATGAGAGTATTGAGCCTTTTATTTTTTTGAATCTTTCTTAATACTCTTTTCTTCCTTGGAATTCGTGACACTGTGCCCTCCTAGATTTCTTCTTTCCTCTGATTATTCCTTCTTGGTTTCTGTCACTGGTTTCCTCTTGCCTATTAAGTATAGACATCCTTCAAAACTCTGTCCTCAGCCCTGTTATCTAAGTTTTCTCCAAAGGCAATCTCATCTACTCCTGTGGCTTAAATTATGACCTTGAAGCACATGACTCCCAAATGTATACATTCAGTGTGCCCTGAGTTTAGGTCCTATATCATCAAATGCTTTCTAGTTATCTCCATCTGGATGTCCCAATACCTGAAACTTAGCACTTCTAAAGTGAAATATTTTTATCATTTTGGCTGCAGGTTAATATTCTCATGATTATTAACAAAAATTTTAAGTTCTATATACATGTCAGCTAAGTGTTTTGCAGACACTATCACCTCATTTGGATCTCATAACAACTTTGAATTAGGTATATTGTTATCATTCTCATTTTGGAGATAGCAAAAATTAGGATCAGAAAGATTAAGTGACTTGCCTATGGTTATTCAACAAGTAAATGTCAGAGATAGAATCTGAACTCAGGTCTTCCTGACAGTCTCCCCAGCACTCACTCCTTCCATTATGCCATGATGCTTATCCTAACATGTTTATTTTGATGGCTCCAAGAGCTCATCTGTGGATCTCGATATAGATTACAAGTCATCTATGCCTTCTTATCCTGTGCAACTCTTGTCTGTGTTGTCTCATAAATCCTCCATAAAAGATCCACCCAGTGCTGTCTTTTAATATTTTATAGTCACTAATACAACATTCAGACTATTTGATGCCCTTCATACATAACAACTCTATGTTCTTTTTAGTCATACGTATTCCTCTCATCTTTGACTCTACTTACTTGTAAGTAATATGCTACAGGTATTAACACCAATCATATGGCTTTATGTTGTCTTTTAAGTGAAGCATAACTTTGATTATTGACATTGTGGCATTATTCCCTGATTTGTTACCATATATCATCACTGGGATAATAATGTTTAAAACATGTGCTTTAGTAGCAGGGAGCAGTGTGCTCTGCAAATTGCACTGTGCAATTTCCCAAACAGGATCTAGCATTTCCTCATTTATTCAACATGAATTTATTAAGTGCTTACTACATTTAAGGCACAGTGCTGGTTGGCAATGGGGATACACAGATAAAATGTAAAACAGTCCCTGCCCTCAATCGGCTTACATTCTACTTGCATTCTCCTATTCAATTCTAAGCCCAGTTTATTGTCCATCTGACAGCACCTATTTAATGCAAAGAGTTGCTCATCTAACTCCATAAATCTGGGCAATACACGTTTATTCTGTATGGGAAGGAAAATTTCTTTAGGGTGACCCTGGATCCCATGGAGGAGGCCCTGTAGAATTGGTTCTGTGAAATCTACACAAAGCCACCTGTAAACAGGAACATATGGACCACTTCACTGTCTACCAGGGATTCCCTCTTCCATTTGGGCTTCGAACAGGACATCTTTCTTGGCACTGGTGAACACCTTTGTGGAGAACAGGTCTATTTTGACAGTCACTTGATACTGACAGAGGATAACTGAATAAAAATTCTCTTTGTAGTTACAGCTATCAAGGAATCTTGAATGATCTTAACACATGCATGGGACAGCACCTTGTGGGAAAGTCTTTAAGGGTACATTTTTTCCTACTGAGTCAAATATTTTTTGCAAAAAAAAAATATACATACACATATATCTATAAAGTGGGGTTTTATATTGTCTATACCCAAATCGTTTGTATAACTGACGATGTGATCTACTAAGAAAAATCATCTGCTACAGCATGCCTATTCCATCCCTTTTCATATTTTCCATCAAGGATAACCTTGATGCATAAATGGACCATTCTTATACAGATCTCAGATGAGAAAGTAGGTATGTGAGTCAGCAATTAGCAATGTCTTCTTAGTCACTATTTTCAAAAAATGGATTGTCTATGATCTTTTCCATTCTTTTGAAATTTTCTCCTTAGGTATTATTAAGAAAAAATCCCTGAGTACCTTTAAAATTGCATTGCCTCCAGAATAGATTTGTTCTATATGTTATTTGATCAGGTCCAGTCACAATTCTTAATTTAATTTTCTATTTCTATGGTGCCATTTTTAATTCCTCATTTTCTTCAGTGCTATTTTTATTACCTCGACCACCTTAGTAATTAAGAGGTACCAAAGTGGTGGCATCCAAATATTATGGTTGTACTCTCCCAGATTAAGAGGATACATCACTATTGAAATTCTGGATGATTGGTTCCATCTCACATTTATTTGTTGTCTTCTTTCCAGCTTTATCTGCAAATGCTCTTGGAATGATCTGGTTTAGTTGAGTCTCAAGCCAAGTTTTCTGAAGGCTTATTATCCTCTTCATTATTTGTTTTTTGTTTTATAAAATAGTAGTTCTCCTGTCCCCTCACCCCCCCATTATCTTTCTCTCTAATAGTTTGCAAATGAGCTAGTATTCTGGTGTTACACTGGGTTGCCATGTCTCTGAATGGAAAGGTGATCCAGTATTTGTTGGCTGAAAGTAAATTTGTTATATTGGTTAAACATCTAAGTAATAGTCATAATGAAAAACAGTGGTTTTACTTTTATCCTTTTCTTATTTTTCAGAGGCAACAGATTGCCAAAACAGGTTTGGAGCTATGTAGTTATAACTCATTTTTTTACGTTTTTCCAATCTGTTAATTTTGACCTTTGTTTTAATCAGTGATCTGACTCCAGACTGATTCTGAAATGGCCTTCATAAAAGTCACTAGTCATTTCTTGTCTGTTAAGATATCAATTTCAGGGTTTTGGATGGGGTGTGTGTGTGTGTGTGTGTGTTCAAATTCTCCAGGTCTGTAGCACCTTTCAACTTAAAAATATTAATTTTAATTTTGTTCCATTATCAGTTATTTCTGGATATAACATACAAAATGAGCTTTCAGGAAATAAATTAAAAAACAGTTAAGTAAAACCAACATTTAAGTTAAGACACATGAATTATACCCACCAGTGTATTAAAATGTTGTGTACCTGTAGTCCTCCACTTCTCTATTAAAAGGAAGGAGGTACTTCCCTCACTATGTTTCAGGAAGCCAAGATTGGTCATAATAATTACTCAGCATTTGGCTTAGTTTTTCTTTTCATTTACATTATTGCAGTCATCATATGTATTGTTCTTTTGATTCTGCTAACTTCATTCTGTATCAGTTTGTATGAGTCCCATGTTATTCTGAATTCAGTTTTACAGCAAAACAATATTTCATTGTATTTAATATACTACAGCTTGTTCAGTCACTTTCCAGTTCACGAGCACTTACCTTACTTCCAGTTTTTTTCCTACCACAAAAGTGCTGTTCTGAACATTTTGATATGTATATAAGGCTACCTTTTCTGTCAAGTAGTAGGAGTTCCGGGGCAGCTAAGTGGTGTGGTAGATAAAGAGCCAGACCTGGAGTCAGTAAGATCTGAGTTCAAATCTAGCCTCAGACACTTACTAGCTATGTGACCCTGGGTAAGCTGTTTGCTTCAGTTTCCTCATTTGTAAAATGAGCTGGAGAAGGAAATGGCAAACTACTCCAGTATATTTGCCAAGAAAACCCCAAAAGCGGTCATGAAGAGTTGGACATGACTAAAAATGACTGAACAATAACAACAAGGAGTTCTGGGATAAAGAGTATGAATAATTTAGTGATTTTTCTCACATAATTCTAACTATTTTCCAGAATGTTGGGCCAATTCACAACTCCAACAGTGTATTAGTATGTTTTCTTCCCACAGCTCCTCCAATATTGACTATTTGTCTTTTGACATCTTTGCTAATTTGCTGGGTTTGAGATAAAACCTCAGAATCATTTTAATTTGCATTTTCTTAGTAGTGATTAGGAACAATTTTCTACATGATTGTGCATAATTTGAAATTCTTTTGAAAACTGTATCAAGTAGGAAATGGCTCCAATTCTCTTGTTAAAGAAAGCACCCAATCCACATCCAAAGAAAGAACTATGGAGCTTGAATGCAGATCGAAGCATACTATTTGCTACTTTTTTTCCTTCTGTTTTGTTTTGTTTCCTCTCTCTGGTGGTTCCTCCTATTGGTTCTAATTCTTCCTTACAACATCACTAATGCGAAAATTTAAAAAAATTAAAAAAAAAAGAAAGCATCCAGTATATACAGAATACATATGTATGTATTCACATCTACAGATGGAGCTTTCCGAGTTATCTATGATCCTTTGGCCTCTTTCATTTCTTAATTTCAAACCATATTTTCCAATATATTTTTGCCATTCCCCACTTTTGCCCTTCTTCTTTGCCCTGAAGTCACTAAATGTCAAGGTATATGTTGACTTGGTTTGGAGGCTCTCAGCAAGTTCTTTGCTGAATTTATCTATTACCCAATGCTCTGCACCAGATGTTGGTACACAAGCCACAACCAACTTCATGAAGGTCATGAAATGACATTTCTGGTTGTCTATGGGTACAAGATGAAACCAACTTCATCAATTCCTTTATTCATTTTCTGCAGAGAAAATAGCTGTGAGACATTTTCCATTTAGCTGTAACTTCTTTATATCACTGTATTTGAAATTTATAGTGAGAATGTCAGTGTATCAACTGAACTGGTCATTGGATAAGAATTTTACATTTAAAGTACCAGTTAAGTTAATGCTTATGGATGGTTAAAAACTGATTCTTACTATATTTTGTACCTGTCTTTCCCACTGTCACTGCAGGAAGCTAAAGGGAGCTTCAGAGACCCGGGTTTGTAGTTTTATCTGTGTCATATTTTGCCATGAGTGCAAAAACCTTATTCTGCTGCTTTATCATGCATGGGAATGACCTGAATTTGTTTTTTTAATTCAATTTTATTTTATTTCCTGTTCCGAATTCTCTACTTTCCTCTTCCCCCTTCCACACTCATTGAGAAGGTAAGAAAAACAAAATCCATTACAAATATGTATAGTCATGCAAAACAAATTCCCACATTAGCCATGAATGACCTGAATTCCGGAAGGCTGGCTATTCCAACAGAATGAAAGCCCCATCTGGCATACAAAACTGAAAAGACTTTGGATATCACCTTCATGTCAAACACTAACTGAGCACCAGTCCAGCTAAGTATGGAGAGTTTCATTCAGAGGTTGGCCACCAGGTGATTAATTCTTCAGCATAAAATATTCTATACACATTCATGACCATGAAACAAAAGAATCCCGAAGGTCCCTTCCAGCTCTAACATTTTACAAACCTTTGAGACTGACCTTTTGAATCAGAGATTGTTAACTTGATCCAACAGTGTTAAAAATAGCGGCTTCAGTTAGCTTTGGTAAATAACCAGGTCATTTTTCAGATTTCTGATGTATCTGGGAAATTCATCTGAAAAAATATAAAAGTCATTCACTCTTTTAAAATGTTTGCCTTCTAAAAATGGAGCCAACAACTCTTCCCTTCCCTTACCTCCCACAAGACCTCCTTCTGATCTCAGAAGATGATGCATCATGGTTATACCAAATTCAAGAAAGTATTCACTTATAAAAAATGTTTATTAAAATCAAGGTACTAGTGATTGAATAAATTTGATTTTAAATCAATTTTTCTTTTTTAAATTATTAACTAATTTCTTTTTAGTTTTCAACATTCACTAAGATTTTGACTTCTAAATTCCCTCCCTCCTACTTCCCCCTCCCCAAGATGGCATGCCATCTGACATAGCCTATATATGTATGATTTTATTAAATATATTTCCACATCAGTCATGTTGTGAAAGAAGAATCTGAACAAAAGGGAAAAACCATGAGAAAGAAAAAACAAAACAACAAAAGAGTGGTTCCTTCTATTGGTTCTAATTCTTCCTTACAACATGACTGATGTGAAAATGTTTAATAGGAATGTATATGTATAGCCTATATCAGATTGCACGCTGTATTGGGGAGGGGGAGAAAAATTTAAAACTCAGAAGCTTGTGAAAGTGATTGTTGATAACTCAAAATAAATTAATTTTAAAAATCCACGAAAAAAACAACAACAACAAAAGAAAGAGAAAATAGTATGCTTCACGGCATTCAGACTCCAAAGTTCTCTCTCTGGATGTGGATAGCATTTCCATCATGAGTCTTTTGGAATTGTCTTAGATCACTGCATTGCTCAGAAGAGTTAAGTCTAACAAAGTTGATCATCTCACAATGTTGCTGTTACTGTGTACAGTGTTCACCTGGTTCTGCTCACTTCATTCAACATCAGTTCATGCAAGTCTTTCCAGGTATTTCTGAAGTCTACAATTTCTTATGGAACAATAGTATTCCATTACATTTATATATCATAGCTTATTCAGTCATTCCCCAACTGATAGGCATCCCCCCTCAATTTCCAATTCTTGGCCACCACAAAAAGAGCTGCTATAAATATTTTTGTACATGTGGGTCCTTTTCCCTTTTTTATTACCTCTTTGGGATACAGACCTAGTAGTGGTTAAATCAATTTATCTTAAAGTCCTTCTGAAAGAAATCCAGCAAATTTACCTAGGCCTGATGCTAGGACAAGAATTATCTGCCTCACAGAGAAAGAGCCTTGAAAATGGTCAGTATACATTTCTTTTATGTATCTGTATTTGGGATAAAATCAGGCTGAGATTTTCTTCCTCCCAGCTCTTTGTTAAATGTAGGGGGAACCTGGTTGTCTAGCCCAGCTACCCTCTAGTCTGATAGTCAAAGTACTGTAGGTGACAGAATAGTAACAATAAGGAACCTTACTTCAAGGCCTAAACTTTATTGTGGAGGTATTGGTGGCTATGGTAGTGATCTCCAAAGTGGGGACCATATGGGGCAGCTAGCTGGTGCAGTGGATAGAGCACTGGCCCTGGATTCAGGAGGACCTGAGTTCAAATCTGGCCTCAGACACATAACACTTACTAGCTGTGTGACCCTGGGCAAGTCACTTAACCCCATTGCCTAAAATAACAACAACAACAAACAAACAAAAAACAAAGCAGGGATCATAGCATGAGATAGTGGGAGTGTGAGAAAATGATCATTTCCCACCCTCTGCTTGATAACCTAGCGTGGGCTTGTCTCCACAACATAAGAACCACTCTCTTTTCTATTATCACTCACAACCCCCTACTTTACCCCCTTCAACCTCAATACTTCCTAGCTCTAGCTCCTTCTACTTCTGGCCCTACTCATCTACTGCTTTGCTTCAGGTAAAATATTCCATTCTGTGTCCAGTATTCCCATACTGCTTCAGGGACCCCTCAATTGGCAGGCTCTGAACTTTGGAATAGTAGCCGGTGAGTTAAAAACCCTCCTTCCCATCTCCCATCTTACTCTCTCCACTCCCCTAACTTTTGTTTTGGGTGGAACCAAGTGAGTCACTCAGTATTAGCAGGCATGGATATTGTCTGTTCTCCTCCCCTCATCCAACCCACTTCCCTCTTCCAAATTTTCCTCTTTCTGAAAGGATACCAACAGTGACCTTCCAGTTACTGAGGTTTTGAAATTTTGCATCATTCTTAACTACTGACTCTCCCTCACTCCACATATCACACCAACTACCAAAATGTGTCATTTCTACCTCCATCTTTCTCATAGCCATCTCCACTCACACAGCCACCACCTTCATTTGGGCCCTTATCGCCTTTGCCAGGGCTATTGCAATCACCTCCTAATGGGTTATCTTGCTAAAGTTTCTCCCCACTGCAATCCATCCTCTACATATCTGCCAAATTGATATTCTCAAAGTATAAATCTGACCATGTCTCTCCAGTGGCTCCCTATTTCCTCCAGTATCAAATATCATTTTGTCTTTACCTCATTCTTTTGTGTGTGTGTGTGTGTGTGTGTGTGTGTGTGTGTGTGTATGTGAGAGAGAGAGAGAGAGAGAGAGAGAGAGAGAGAGAGAGAGAGAGAGAGAGAAAGACAGAGACAGAGAGAGAGAGAGAGAGTTTTATAGGGATAGGGACTAGACTGATTTTATTGCCATAGGAACTTCCTGACAAGCAAACTCTTATACCAATAAAAGTTGGAACCTTCCCTGCACCTACCAGTATTAAAGAGCTACCTAGAGCAGAGAGAAATTAAGTGACTTGCCCAAGGTCACACACAAGTGCCAGCATGTGGCAGAGGTGTAAACCCAGGACTTCCTGGCTCTGAGGCCAGATCTATATCCACCAGACCAGTAGTTCTAATATTTTTTAGACTCAAGACCTCTTTACACTGTTAAAAATTGAAAACCCCCTCAAACAGCTTTTGTTTATGTGGGTTATATTTATTGATATTTACTATATTAGACATTAAAGTGTCCTAGTATTATGAAAAATTTTAACTTCAGGGACCCTCAGAGTTCCCTGGACCACATTTTGAGAATTGCTGTACTAGACCATGTTGCTTCTCATAAGTTTTATAATGTATGCAATTATTAGTATAATAGTGAATTATATATTCATAAGTAAATATATATATATATATATATATATATATATATATATTGGAACATACATGTTAAAAAATGTGTTACTAATGGGGGGCATGATCAAAAAAGTTTGGAGACCATTGGGCTATATAGGTTGGAACTACTCAGGGTAGAATTGACTACTCTCTGTAAAGTCTAGGCCTATTTTCTTTTTTTTTTTTTTGCTATTTTTAAGAAGTCTCAGTTCAGCTTAACAATCTTATTTTAACTGTACTGCTTCCATTCTCTTCCTACTCCCACCCCACCAATTATTCTTCTTAATGGCAAACATGTTTATAAATAAGACAGGCACTAGCCAGAGAAGTACTAACCTTCACCCAGCTCTCCCCAGATTCAGGTTGAATATTAAACTAGAAACTCCAAAGCCACTTATCATCCCTTAGAAGTCTCCTTTGAAAAGGACTGACTGGAAGAAGCAGAGCTGGAGCTGTGTGCTTGCCAAAGTATAGGCAGACCAGGTAACCTGTTAGCAAGGTGAAGACTTGCAAAGGGCATGGAGGAGTTATCGAAAGGCTTCTTGCTATCCTGGACTTTGCCCTGCTACTCAGTGGATTTTCTTTAGGCAGGTAGGGGCATCAGATTTTAGATTTATTGTAGTTTTTATGAAGGGGAAAAAAGAAGGCAGGAAAACTTGATGTCACAGAGAAATGCTATTAGTGGACATGTCATCTGGAAAAAGGAAATCATCCTAGCTTCTTTTTGTGATGGCTAAAAACAGGAAACTAAGGAGTTGCCCATCAGTTGGAGAATGGCTGAACAAATTATGGTATATGAATGTAATGGCATACTATTATATAGTAATAAATGAGGAATGGGATGGCTTCAGAGCAACCTGGGAAAACATGTATGAATTGAGGCAGAATGAAATGAGCAGAACCAAAAGAACAAGTTATACAAACAACTTTGAAAAACTTAATACTGATCCATGAAATGACCAGCCAGATTCCAGAGGACTCTGGAATTTCATGATGAAACGTGCTACCTACCTCTTGACCAAAAGGTAATAGATTCAGGATAAAGATCGAGACAAATATTTTTTGGACATGGCCAATGCAGGAATTTGTTTTGCTTGACTATAAATATTTCTCTCTCTCTCTCTCTCTCTCTCTCTCTCTCTCTCTCTCTCTCTCTCTCTCTCACACACACACACACACACACATACACACACACACAAAAGTGGTATGCACAACTTAATATAATCATCTAGAGATGGCTGAAAAAAAATCCTAGCTCTTGCTTATTTTCCATATTCTTCTTCCTGCAGGAGGTAATACTGGTCTAACAAACCTCAAATAAGCCTAAGTCCACTTTTGACACTTAGGCTGATAATCCTCCCAATTTTCAAGGAAGTGGAATTTCAGTTACTGTTTTATTATAAGCACACAAACTAAGAAAGTGGCCCAAACCTGGCACAAAAGACAAGGGAGGCATGGAATGAAAAAAGCATTAGATTTAAAGTCAAAAGAACTGGTTTCAAATTCTTCTCCTACTGCTTACTGCCTTTATGACTCTTGGCAAAACATTTGATCTCCCTGGGCCTCAATTTTCTCAACTGTAAAATGAGCAAGGTGGCACAGCTGACAAGAATGCAGTTTGTGGAGTCAGGAAGACTTATTTACCTAAGTTCAAAGCCAGCCTCAGATACTTAATAGCTGTGCGATCCTGGGCAAGTCACTTAATCCTGTCTGCCTCAATTTCCTCTTCTGAAAAATGATCTGGAAAAGGAAATGGCAAAACACTCCAGTAGCTTTGTTAAGAAAACCCCAAATGGGATCACAGTCAGACACAAACTGAAATGACTGAACAACGAAATGAGATTGGATTAGATTATCTGAAGCCTTTTCCAATCCTAAATCTATGATCCTAGGCTCAAGCTTGTTTCCCAGATAGAACCTTCACCTGGCTCAGGTCATCCCCACCCTGACCTCTCCTCAGCCATACTAACCTCATTCCTGCCACAGACTAAGCATTACTTAAAAGAAAACAAAAAGGGGAGGGAAAAAAAGCACATTTTTAGCTACTGTTTTGCCAAACAAAGCAGATTCTCTTTCCTCCTCTCCCCCAGAACACCCTTGTGTTTAAGAACTGAATACCTCCACAAGTTGGTTACTCATGGTGCAGGGACAACTTAGGGACCCTACACTACATTGAACTTCTTGTCAGCCTACAGATCTATCAGGTTCATAACTAAAGATAAAAAATATAAAGATCAGTGAAATAGTAAAAATTAGCATATCTATCTAAAAAGGATGAAAGGCACCTCTTTGATTAGCTTGCAGTCACTAATTCTTAAATTTCTGCACTCTAAGTTAGGGAATTCCCTATTTGATGTCTATGAGAACCTTCTTTATAAGATTCTCTCTCCTATGAGGCAGTTCTTCATTGACAAGAATTTGGACCAGAGTTTAAGAACCTAGCAACTTTTCTACATGTCACCCCAATTAGAGCTCAAAATAATGCTGCAACATGGAAGAACCAGTTTAGTCCCTACAGCCAACGAGATCCTAGAGACCAAAGGTCAGTGTGACAACTCAGCAGCATACAGCAGAACAGGTACAAGGAACTTCCTACATTTTTGCCTCTCAGGCAGAGGCCAGGATGACAATGAGCAAATTTCTCATCAGATGCTGTGAGGGTTAAGGGAAAGTGTCATAAGCAAATCTTCCCCCAGGTTCCTCTATCATCCTTTCCTTTCACACATGATTATTGGTATTTTCATAGTTCATCCCCAGCTGCAGAAACTGTCAACTCATACCCACACCCTCTGTGTATGCAATACTTCTAATTGTCCTAATAGTGATAAAGTTCTTAAAAGTTACAAGTATCATCTTCCTGTGTAAGGATGTAAACAGTTTACATCCCTTATTGAATCCCTTATGTTTTCTCTTTCCTGTTTACTTTTTTATGCTTCTCTTGAGTCTTGTATTTGAAAATCAGATTTTCTTTTCAGCATAATTCTCATTTCTTTTCCCAATTTTTCTTCTACCTTGCAGAAACTGAAAACACAAAAAGGCTCTACAAGTTGTGGGAGCCAGGTACCATCTAAAACTTCATTCTTTCTAAACATATGAGTTTGACTTTTATCAACATAGTAACTAGAAAGGAAAACTCCTAAGAACCTGATAGCTTTACTCTAAGGACCTGAGAGACCCCTTGTACTACCACCATGCCTGCTCTATCTAGGTTCAGCTCCTTCCCTACTTAATTCCAGGGTTTCCAGTAGCCCCACAAAGCCCCCAGGAACTTGGATTTCATTCCAAATGTCCAGTAGAGACCTATGTCATATGACATCATGCTATCTTTACTCACTTTCCCACACCTGGAATGCCCTCCCTCCTCACCTCCATCTCCTAACTTCCTTGGCTTCCTTCAAGTCTCGGCTAAAGTCCTACCTTCTGCAAGAAGCCCTTCCCAGTCCTCAGTAATTTTAGTGCCGTACCTCTGACACTACTTCCAATTTGTACTGTATATATGGTTGTACATAGTTTTTTGCATATTGTCTCCCAACGTAGACTGTAGGCTCCTTGAGAGCAGGGAGACTGTTTTTAGCCTTTCTTTCTATCTATAATGCTTAGCCCAGTGCTTTGCTAGCTAAGTGAGTTGTAGATTGCCCCGCCTTGAAATTCTTCAAGCAGAATCTGGGCAGCTTCTTGTCAGGTGTGTCAGAGTGGAGATTCGATTTGCATATGATTTGCACTAGATAGCAACTGAGTTCCCTTCCTACTCTCAAAATTTGAGATTATCCTTCTCTGGATTCTCTTCAGGTTGTCCATATCCTTCCTAAAATATGATGCCAATGATAAATAGAGGACAAAGCATCTGCGTTAGGAAACATGATGGATAGAGTGCTGGAGCTGGCATCAGGAAGACCTGAATTCAAATCCTACCTCCAACACTTACCTTACAGGTTTTCTGTGAGGATACGACAAGGTATCAGTAGAGTGCACTGTAAACTTTAAAGTGCTATATAAATACTAGTTATTATAGTAGGATTTCAAAAGTCAGAGATAAAGGGCATTCTAGATATTGAGACAGAGTGAATAAAGGCACAGAGGAAGAAAGAGCAGAGACTGACTTAATTGTGAGGTGGTAAACTCTCCAACATTTAAGTAGGTAGAGGCTAGATGAATCCTTTCATAGGGATGCTGGATTGGATGACCTCTGAGTCCTCTTCTAACTACGATTTGGTGACTGTGAAATTGAACTGGAATGAGTTAACTAATAAGAGAACAACAGGGAGGAAATGGGAGAAATAATCCTGGTTCTTCATCTCTCATAGAATAAACATTTATTAAGCACCTATTATATGCTAGGCACTCAGGATACCAAAAAAGATAGTTCCTGCCCTCAAGGAACCATAGTCTAATGGGGGAGACAACAAATACATACATACATATCTATATCTATATCTATATCTATATATAGAGAGAGATACACATGCACAAAACGAGTTGTATATAAAATACACAGAAAATAATTAGTAGAGGGAAGTCATGAGAATAGGACTGGGAAAATTTTTCTCTCTTCATTTCCCATCCAGCTGCACTCTTTGGGACTTCTACATTATGCCCTCAGAAACCCTATCACTGGGAAATTTCATTATCCTACAAGGTGAAAACAGCCTTGGTACTCATATCTCATCTCTTTCCCACCACTGCAGTCTTTTGGACTCTTCATTATGCTCTTTCCTCCTTCCTTTTTCTCAACTCCCTCTCCCTCACCTGCTTTTCAGTTTCCTTTTGTGTGCTATTGTCCTCCACTTTGTTGTCCTTTTTTTTTTGGATTTGCATTTCAAGCACTTTGCACAGACACATACTATGTGCCTGGCACATAGTAGGTGTTTAATAAATGTTTGTTGACTGATTGTTGGATGGCATTCTGGGAAGCAAATTCTACTTACTCCCACAAATATGTTCTAATCATTCAAAGTACCCCTCAAGACACAGAATGTAGCAGATACTGTGAGGTGTAAAAAAAATAAAACATGGTTTCTTCACTGACTTGCTGGGGAAAAAAAAGCATGCCAAAACAAGCAAAACAAAAGAATAACAACAAATCTCTGTGGCCAAAAATGTATGAGAACTCATTGCTGTCTGCGTATCTTCTTGAGGAAGCCCTCAAATTTCATCCCCAATTAATTACCAGGTCCTACTGATTCACAGAACTTTCAAATGAGAAGGGACATCAGTGGCCATCTAGTCCAGTCCAAAGCTCAACAAGAATCTCCCCTACAACATACATGACAGGTGCTCATCTAGCCTTTGACTGAAGGTCTCCAACAAGGGGTAACTTACTCTCCTCTGAGACAGTCCATTTTACGTTTAGCTATCTCTATCCCAAAAACTTTAAGCCTAAATTTGCCTCTCTGCAACATCTATCCAATGCACCAATTTACGGTCTCTGGCACTAAGCTGAACAAGTCTAACCTCTCTCCCATGTGACAGCCTTTCAGATACTTGAAGAAAGATATCACATCCCTGCTAAGACTTCTCTAGGATAAACATCCCCAGTTCTTTCAACCAGTCTTCATATAGCATCAACTCTGGGCCTTTCAGTATCCAGTTGCTCTCCCCCAACTTGTCTGTCTGGTGCCCAGAACTAAACGTAATACTCCAAATACAGTCTGACCAAAGCAGAATATATTGGAACTAAACTAACATCTCCTTTTTTCTTAGAAACTAGGTCTCTTAATGATGTTCAAGATCACATGAGCTTTTGTGGCTGCCACATCACAGCACTGACTCATAACGAGCTTGCAGTCCACTAAGCCAAGAGTTTTTCAGATGAATTTTTGTTTAGCCATGCCTCCTCCATTTTGTACTCATAAATTCTTTGAACCAGAGTATAAATTTTGTCATAATAGATTTGGCCAGTGTCCTTTTCTACTAAAGTGTTTCACTATGATAGCTTTATGTCACCTGAAGATTTGATGCATTCCATCTATTCCATGATCCAAGTCACTGATAAAAATGTTAAACAGCATAGGGTCACATATAGCTTCCTAGGGAATTCCACTGGACACCTCCCTCCAAGCTGACACTGAACCATTAATGGCCCTTGGGGTTCAGCCATTCAGTAAATTCTGAATTCATCTAATCTCCTATTATCCAGCATAAATGTATCCATCTATGCAGAAGAGCAGGTAAATTATATCTACCTTTTCCTAATCTACAAGTCTGGGAAGGGATGGTAGTGTGGCATGACCTATTCTACTTTCTCCAAGGTCAGCGATGATCTTTTTAATGCTAAATCCAATGGCTTTTGCTCAGTGCTGACACTGTTGACCACCCTCTCCTTCTGGATACTCTCTCTTTTCTAGATTTTCATGACACTACCCTCACCTGGTTCTCCTTCTACCTGTCTGGCCACTCCTCAATCTCCTTTACTATATTATCATTCATCAACCATCCCTATGTGTGGGGTGAATACTAGGAGTCTGTCTTGAGTCCTCTTACCTTCTCGCTCTTGACTTTATCTCAGTGAATCTCATCAGCTCCCATGGGTTCAACCTCCTTGCATACATGATCCTAAATCTATAATATCCAGCCCTCATTTCTTTCTTCAGCACCAGTCTCCCTTTATCAACTGCCTGTTGGACATTATTTAGATGTCACACAGACATCTTACACATGTTTAAAACTGAACTCATCTTTTCTTTTTTCTTCCTTAAACTCATTCTCTCTCTTAACTTCTCTGCTGTCAAAGACACTACCATTCTTCCAGTCACCCAGGTTTGCAAGCTAGTAGTCACCCTACATTCTTTACTCTCATGCCGTACATCCAATCACTTGTCAAGTTTTGTCAATCCTACTTCCATTACTTTCCATTCATACCACAAGTACCCTAATTTAGACCTTTATCACCTGTCACCTAGACCACTGCAAAAGCATCCCAATTGTTCTTCCTGCCTTATGTCTCTTCCCTCTCTAAACTATCTTTCATATAGCTACCAAATTGATGTTCCTAAAACACAAATTTGATTATGTCATTTTTCTGCACAAATAGCTCTATGGCTCTCTTTTGCCTCTAGGATAAAATAAAACCTCCTCCATTTGGCATTTAAAGCCCCTCATAATATTGCCTTTAGCCCATATTTCCTGGCTGATTTCACATTATTCCGCCTTCACGCACTGTACATTCCAACCAAACTGGCCTACCTAATCCTTCTACTATACAACATTCCATATCCCATCCCCATGCCTGTAATGATCTCCCTCCTCACTTCCACCCAATGCTTCCTTCAAGCTTCAATGCAAGTTCTGCCCACCCCCTCCAATAAGAAGACTTCTTTGATTCCCTCAATTGTTAGGGTTCCCTTCTTCAAATTACTTTGCATATATTTTTTATTTACTTATCTGTGCATATATTGTTTCCCTTCAATAGAATATAAACTCCTTGATGGCAGGGACTGTTTTGTTTCTGTCTTTGCATTCCTGACATCTATCAGGTGCTTAATAAATGTGAAATTGAACTGAATTTCATCAAATTTTCTTCAGCAGTGGGAAAATTCTTTCCCATTTCTGGTTCTTAGATTTTTTCACATGAGAATATACACTGTGCATACAATGCTATTTCTCATTTTTTACCTAAGAGTTACATTCCAGTCATGGGTATATCCCACCAAGGCTTAGTGATCTCTGTGAGGCTAAATGTGCCTTTCTATATTAGAACCTCCTTTCTTGTTAGTCATACTTTGTCAAACAAATAAACCATCTTATCCACCTTTACCACTTGCATTGATTTCTTTTCTATTCCTACTGCTACTACTCCAGCATAGTCCCTTATTACCACCCAGCTGAATGAGAGCCATGACCTCCTACTAGGTCTCTTGGATAACACTAAAAATCAATAGCTCTCTATTGCCTCACTAAAGTTCAGTCTTCTTTGACTGACATCCAAGACACTCCACAATTTGGTCCCTTTCTAATCTCATATTACCTATCTTCCATGAGCAATATACTTTATTTAAATTTTCTGTTCTTGGAAAATGACACCTATCTTCATACCTCCATGCCAATGTTCATACTGTTCCCTATGACTGGAATTCCCTTGCTCTCCTTTGCTGGCCAAATTCCTAACCATCCTTTAAAGCCTAACTCAAATCTTATTTCTTCCAGCTGCCCTAATCAAGCAAAAGCCCTGGTTGATAATGACCTTCCTCCTAAGCCTTCACATGACACTTTGTTTTGTAATTACCTAGTGTACTCACTAACATAACATTATGAGACAATATATGTGAAGCACTTGGCACAGTGCCTAGTACACAGTAGGTGCTTAATACTTGTTCCCTTTCCTTCCGCCATTATAATTATTTGTACTGGTAACTTAGCCCAAAATCACCAAATTTGAGAATTGGAAGAGATTTCAGCCAGTTCAACTTATACATAAAAGAATCTCTGCCATAACATATTTGACAAGTGGTCATACAGCTTCTGCTTGAAGATTTCCTAGAAGGGGAAATCCACCACCTCTTGAGGCAGTGTATTCCACTTCCAGACAACTTTAATGATCTGATGTCACATTTAAATTGGTTTCTTTACAACTTCCACATACATCCATTGCTGGTGGTTCTGCCCTCTGGAGTAAACTGAACAAGTCTAACTCTTTTCCCACATTACAGCTCTTCAAATGCCTGAACACAGTTATCAAGTCTCCTCCAAGCTTTCTTTTCTCCAGACTAAACATCTCCAGTTCCCATGCCATGAACTCAAAGCCCTTCACCATTCTAGCTGCTCTTTTCTGGATACTCTTGAGCTTAAACTATGGCATTCAGAACTGCACACAGTGCTCCAGATGGCATAGAACAAGTGCTGAGTGCAGCGGGATTATCACTTCTCTGTTTTTGGAATCTACGTCCTTCCTAATGCAACCCAAGATTGCATTAACTCTTTGGACTGTCACATCACACTTCTGAGTTTACAATCTACTAAAACTCCAGAAACTTTTCAGAACTGCTGCTTACCTATGCCTCCCCCATCTTATGGCTGTGGAGTTAGTTTCTGGAAAGACTTTACATTTTATCTATTGAATTTCCTATTATTAGAATCAGCCCAATGCTCTAGCCTAGAGGCATCAAACTCACTCCACCAGGCCACACCAGATTAAAACGTAATTAGGAAATGTTTAACAAAATAAATAAAAGTACACTACAACACAGATAATGTTAATTTGTGGTTTTCTAATGTGGTCTTCAGGGATCCTCTTCTATTTGACCTTGACACCACTTCTCTAGCCTGTGAAGATCCTTTTGGAATTTGCCTTTGTCATTCAGTGTGCTAGCTGCCCCCTTCAGCTTTGTGTCATCAGCAAATTTTATTCTATGCATGGGGGACAGCTAGAGAAAATGCTCAGATCTGAGGTCTACCTCAAGTAAAAGTCATATCACTTCTTTGATCCTCCCTTTTTTCCCAATATAACTTTAAAAGCCCCCTTTATTGTCATTAGTCCCCCTCACCAGCTTAAGGCTATTCTGATACTTTTTACAGGACCATGCTACTCTTATACTCTGTTACCTGGTCTTCCATCTTCTGTACATTTCTTTTTTTTAATTAATTTAATTTCTCTCCTATTTTACCTTCACCCCATTAAAAAAAGAAAGACAAACAAAACCCTTATAACATATATTCATAGTCACACAAAACAATATTGGCCATGTCCAGAAAATATACATCTCATTTTGCACCCCAAGCTTTATTATTGGTCCATTGGAATCATGGTTGATCTTTGTCCTTAAGTCTTTCAAAGTTCTTTGTCTTTATAATGTACATTTCTGTTTTAAAATCTAAATTGGTTAATGAATTCACTATGTAACCATATATCAGTCTCTCCAACTCCATGAAACCAAGTGAAAATTGGGAAAATCAAATTGATTATATTTTGTTATTGATTCCATTCTGTATCACTACTGACATTTTTGTAATGACTTAAATCATGTTTCATTTGTCTTGGAGTTAAGTTTGGAAATTCATCTTTCCTGTAAATCACTCACTGTCTCTAAGTTAAGTTTGGAAGTTCAGTTCTCCTGCTAAGCACTGTTCTATTCTTGCCTTAAGGAAATCTATTTTCCTTGAAGCATGAAAGTGGGTGCCAAGGAGTCTGGTCTGTTATCCAAGGTAGTATAGTCCACTATGGCTAAACTGTCCTTGCAGGTGGATTCAAACAATGAACATTTCTTAGTGACAAGATGGAAGGAGGGGTTGTTGCTAACCCCTCATTCCTAATTTCCAGCCAATCATATTGTTTCTCATGCCTGTAATGTTTCAGACTGTGTAACCAATCATATTGTTTTCCCTTCTATGATGCTGCCTGCTAGTTTTTGGATGCTCCTCCTTTTTTGTGTATACATGATCTGTCTGCCCTCCTTCAAGGTTTTTTTGTTTGCTGAAGACCCAAAGACTCCTTTCATTGGTAAGTGCTAGCCTTACCAATAAATTGAACATGTGTGGAACTTTGTGCCTCAGTTTACCTTAATTTCAATCATGGGTTATCTAAACCTTACATATCCCTTAATATCTAGCATAGTATTTATTTATACACATTAGTACTTAATGAATGAAGCAGAGAGGGTGATCAAAATGAGTAAGATCAGTATAAGAAGGTCTTTTGGAATATCCAGTCACATTTTAATGTAGTGGATGTTGAATGAGAGAAGAGTTGATAGAACGGTTGAGAATTGGTGAGGGGTGGGGGTAGGAGAAGAGGGGGAAGAGGACAGAGTAGAAAATAAAAGAATTATAGATTTAGAACTCAAAGAAACCTTAAATGTCAACAAATCCAATTCCCTCATTTTACAAGTGAGGAAATTAATGTCCCACAACAGGTTCAATGCCTTGGCAAAGGTCACACTGGCAGTAACAGAGTTGAGATTTGAACCCAGATCTTCTGACTGTAAATCCAGTGCTCTTTCCATTGTGCCACAGTGTCACATAATACTGCATACATGATAATAACATAGTAGCAAGATGGATAAGAGCCTTAAATGCCAGGCAAGGAAGTTTGGAACATTCTTTAGGCAAAGTCCACAATGGATTCTGAGGCAGGGGAATAACAGGATAGAAAGCAGTATGTTAATAAGATTACTTTCATAGCAATATGTAGGATGGTATGGAAGGGAAGAGACTGGCTACAAGGGGAAAAAATCAGCTAAGGGGGCAGCTAGGTGGAGCAGTGGATAGAGCACCAGCCCTGGAGTCAGGAGGACCTGAGTTCAAATCCAGCCTCAGATACATGAAACTCACCAGCTGTGTGACTCTGGACAAGTCACTTAACCCCAATTGCCTTGTCCCCCCAAAAAAATCAGCTAGGAAGATATCCAGGTGTTAGAGGAGACCCTAAGACTAAGGCAGATATAATAAGAATGAATAAGTGCCACTGATAAAGAATAACTGGAGAGAGAAGAAACCTTGAAAAATATAATGATGATGATGATGGCTAACATTTATATAGTGCTTATCATGTGCCAGTTACTGTGCTGAGCATTTAACAATCATTATTTCATTTGATCCTCACAACAACTCTGAAAGATAGATGCTATTATTACCCCCATTTTACAGATGAGGAAACTGAGGTTAAGGGTCACACAGCTAGTATATATTTGACTTTGAATTTGAACTCAGATCTTCTTGATTGCAGGTCCAGTATTCTATTCACTGCATCACCTACTTGCCCAGTAAAAAGTCAAAGAAGTCAAGGAAGAAGAGTTATAAGGAGATTAAGGAACCAATAAGCATTCATTATGCATCTACTAAGAGCCAGGCACTCTGCTAAGTGTCAAATGCTAGAAAGAGGACAAGGAGACTGATAATTCAGGAAAGATCAATAGATGCCAAAGGAGGAGGTCACTGGCAACATTAAAGAAAAGAGATTTAGTAGACTAATGGGGAAAGAGGCCAGACTGAGGTGAGAGGGGAGGGGAATTATACCCAGTTTTAAATTAAGATGGAATTTTGTGAAAGAAAAGAAGAAAAAAAGAAAGGAAGGAAGGAGGCAACACACATAACACATATAGGAAACTTTGAGAAACTTAGCCCTAAAAGGAGAGGCATGGTACCATAGTGTTGTTTTTTTTTTTTTCAAAAAGCATATTTCAAGGTAATAAAATACCTGCATATATTTAAAGGCATAAGGCAAGGAATTAGTAGGCACTAAAGAGAAAGAAGACACTAGAAGCATTCAGGCAGTTTTCAAAGAAAGAAATCCTATCCACAAATATATGGAAAAACACTCCACAACACTAAAAATTAGAAACTGTAGATTAATTTTAAAAAATTATGAAAAAGGAAAGTGGCAGCTGTTAAGGGAATTCAGGAAAACAAAAACACTAATAAACTGTTGATGAAGCTATGAATTAGTCCAGATATTCTGGAAAGCAATTTGAAACTATGTCCAAAAAGTCACTAAACTGTACATGTCTTTGACCCAGTGATACCACTAAAAGGGGTCTATACTCCAAGGAAAGCATGAAAAGAGGAAAATGACTCATTTCTATGAAAATATTTGTAATAGTTCTCTTTTTTATAGCAAAGAACTAGAAGCTAAGGTAGAGGGAGGGGGAGGGTATCCACCAACTGAAGAATTGCTGAACAAATAAACTGTGGTATAAAAATATAAAGGAATACTATTGTGCCATATGAAATAACAAAAGGGGTGGCTTCCAAGAAACCTGGGAAGAACCAATAAAGAGTGAAATGAACAAAACCAGGATAACAGTTTATATAACAACACATCATAAAGGCAAACAACTTTGTAAGACTTAAGAACTCTGATCACTGTAATGGCTAAACACAATTTGAGGGCAACCAAAGATCAGCCATGCTATCCACTACCTGACAAGGTGGTGACGGGCTCAAGGTACAAAATGAAACATACATTTTTGGACATAGCTAATTTGGGAATTTTTTTGCTTGACTAGACGTATTTGTTACAAAGGTTTTATTCTTCATTTTCCTTAGTTTGGGAGGGGGGTGTGAGGAGCTAAAGAGGATAAGATTGCCCAAAAAAGGAAATATAAAGAAAGAAACATCATTGAAACATACTTTTGAAATTCACAGAAGAGAAAAGGAAAGCCAGAAGGAAATGGAGAAACAAGACAGCTTTGAAAAAAACATGTTGAATTTATTATACAACTGAAAAAGAAAAGCTATACATAGAGATATGCAACCCTCTCTTTCTGTTTTACTATGTCTATGGAAGTTCTCATTTTAGTTGGTATTTATTAAGTTCAAATTTAAAAGGGGGGAAATCCCATTATGTTACTACAGAAAATCCATTTTAGGATTGAATTGTGAGAGATCATTTAAAGAAATAAATGCAGATGGTTAATGCATACACAATAAAGAGGTTCTGTCAATAAAGAATCAGATGAGAAAAGATGAGAGCAAGGAAAGAAACAGGAAAGCTGCTTTATGCTCAATTCTCTTCCATCTTAAAGAATTAAAAAGCTTCCAGTGAAAGAGGCTATGGGTAGCTAGGGATCTTCAAAGATAAAAGATTCAGAATGGTCAAGTAGAGAGCAAACCAAACAAGCCTTAGATACCTCATAAAAGACTCTGAATGACCCGGTGAACTACAAGTCTAGGAGGAAAACTTCCTTCTCTAGAGTACTTCTTAGAGCGGATGCCAAAGTGAAGAATACTGCTCTTAGAAGGGAACAACAGCCAGGTCACTAAAAGGTATCTAAGTTCTACCAGTGAAGAGAAACCTGATGTTCACATTTTTGAGATTAATACATGCTGTCTCAATGCTGTAGCATGAGTATAGAAATTTTTCAAATATTAATAATGATTAGAATTCCACAGTAACTACCAAGTAGCTAATTACCATGGAACTCAATTCCTAGCCCTTTGCTGGTAGCAGACAATGAGGGCCACGTGCCAGGTATAACATAGATGTAACCACTAATGAGGTGTTAGTCACAGAAAATGCAGGTCTGCCACAGGTAGGAAGTTCATACCAAGGTAAAGAGACAGGTAACAGCCAAACCTGTAGGGTGGTCCACAGGATTTAAGACTGTAAATAGTGACTGAGCCCCAAGCCCACTGTGTTTAAAGCAAGAAAAATCTTCTGGGTCCTCTGGAGATCCTATAGACAAGCAACAAGGAACAGGGCACATGGTAGGCACTCAACAAATACTCACTTATTTCTGCACAAGGGCACAGAATGCTCCCAGTAAATAATCCTACAATTATAAGAATTATCAAAGTTCCTTAGCTTTCATATCACATCCAACTCTGGGCGCCTACCCATCTTGCTTCATATTCCTTTTTCCCCCTACATTCTTAAAAATAAAAGACAATGAAATCCATTTGAGAACCTCTTCTTAAATACTGTTTGGCATGTGAGTCTGCCTAGATATAGTTAATCATATATATATAGTTAAATCATAGATACAGTTAAATCATAACTTCTGGAGGAAGGAGACTATGACATATGCCAAAGTGTGATAGTATCCTTCCTGTTGACTGCAAGTCATTTGCTGAAAGAAGCAACACCATCAAGCTATCACCTTTTCAATCTATGACGGCAATGTGGGGATACAGGTTGCAAGCTCTGAAGCAATACAAACCCATGGGGGAAAAAACAGGCTTCTGGGCTTTTTTCCCCACTGTAAGACATCTGACTTATAGGTTCAGGCACCGTGGTCAGTTTAGTTGATCCTTAGCCTACAAGTTAGTGTCTCTTAACCATTGCCCAGCATGACCTAATCTGTGAGGTACCAGGCACAGCTTGGTTCCCTTGGCTAATCAGATAAATCAGTTCTGCCAGGCTCTTAGCAAGAGCTGCCTCAGTGGAGAGGGATGATTTTATGTATCCTATCCTCAGACTTCATTAAGTAACTTATTCTGATATAGGTATAATCCAGTCTCCATACGGATAGTTCTGCTTCTACAAGACAAAGGAGAACAAAAGCCAACTAATCCTAAAATTCTGCTCAACATTTTTACTTTCTCCCTTCTACTTGTCTTCCAAAGGAAGCAGCAATGGTTTGGTTAACAAATGTAGCAGCAAATGGATCCACAACTGGGCAGTACAATAGAATGATCAGGAGGCCAACAGCAGGAAAACTGAGGGACTGGAGAAGACTGTAGACAACGCTGGGATACAGAAGATCTCAGAAGAGCTGGCCTGACATCATGGTAAGAGGAAATTTCCATTAGCCAAGATAAAACAGGATCTTAGAAAAACATATGCTTCTTTGGGAATGAAGTATCAGCCTATCTTTTAAAATCTTGAACGTGGAAGAAAAACAACACAGGGAAATGAAAGTTGAAAGATTCCCCCAAGATTGATACAAGACAAGCTTCTATGAACCTGAGAGTTTGCAGCCATGCTGGCAAATGTCTATAATCACTACTACAGGGGAGGCTGAGGCTAGCGGATCTTTGAGTTGGAGGGTTCTGAGCTGCAGTTGGCTAAAGCAGATCAAGTATCCTTACTCAGTCTGGCACTAATATGGTGGGCCTCAGGAGCAGGGAGTTACCAAGCTGCTTAAAGAGAGAAGTGGTTTGGGTCAGAAACAAAGGATGATGATCAGCAGTAGGATTAAGCCTATCAGTAGCTGCTACACTTCCAGGGTGGGCAAGAGGTGAGAGAAAGAGAGAAAGAGAGAAAGAGAGAAAGAGAGAAAGAGAGAAAGAGAGAGGAAGAGAGAGAGAGAGAGAGAGAGAGAGAGAGAGAGAGAGAGAGAGAGAGAGAGAGAGAGAGAGGAGAGAGAGAGAGGAGAGAGAGAGGGAGAGAGAGAGAGAGAGAGAGGAGAGAGAGAGAGAGAGAGAGGAGGGAAGAGGAGAGAGAGAGAGGGAAGAGAGAGAGAGAGAGAGAGAGAGAGAGAGAGAGAGAGAGAAGAGAGAGAGAGAGAGAGAGAGAGAGAGAGAGAGAGAGAGAGAGAGAGAGAGAGAGAGAGAGAGAACACGAGCGAGCTTGGGCTAAGATTAAGATGACTTCCACCTCAGGCAGGAGATTAAAATATCCAGTGGTGTTATACAGAATCTCTGATGAGCGGATTCAAAATGGACTTTTATAGGAGTTAGAAGGAGTGCATTAAACCAAGACCAAGCACAAAAGCAAGGATCTGTAAAAAACTGTCAGGAAGACAAGTCCAAAATAGTCTAAGACCTGTAAAAAATGCTAAAGGGCAAATGTTTTACCTGCATTGGAGACAAAAGCAACAAGGAAGGAATAGGCCTGTGATGGGGCAATCTTAGCAGACGGCAGAGAGAAAGTAGAATTACTCAACTCCACTTTTTCTTGTTTTATCTATCAAGGAGAATGATCTCCAGACTGGAAAAGACAGAACAATAAAAGTCAAGAGAGAATTTAAATTTAAGATAAGTTTAAAAAGATAATAAAAGGGTACCGCCTAGTTATTCTAAATAAATTCAAGTACCTAGCTTGTACAAATTATACCCCAAGGTAAATGCTGAACTACTCTATGTTGTCTCTAAACATACAACTGGAGATGGGCAAATAATATCCGGATAATCAAATATCTCAGCTTCTGCAACTGTGGATGGATTAGTTTGACATCCACATTCAGTAAGATTTTATAAGACAGGATCAAATGGATGATTTTCGAAATTAAGGATGCAAAAGTCACACTATACTGCTCAGATTCTTAAAATCTAGCCACTGCTCAGATTCTTATAATCTAGCCAATAGCTCAGTAATGTTCAGATTCCTTAAGAGTCTGGCCAATATGGCAGATGTTCTAATAAACCTTGTCTTTGGCTGAAAGAAGGCTTGGTCAAATTCTTTTGGGCAGAATCCACATGTTATGATTTTGAGGCCCCTGTACCCCTAAACCTCTAAACCTCAACAGGACTCAATGACCTTGAAAGTCCTTTTCAGCTGTGACATTTTATGATCCTTTATTTTTCAGCCACTAATGATTTCTTTGCACAGGTCTGTTTTCTGTGGAACAGCTCCACTTCTCTAACAGTTTCAAATATGAAAGTGATGTCTTAACATTTGAAATGCCAAAGAAAATGCTACTAATTATCATTACTTTTTTATTTCTTATTAAACAATATATAATATTATATATAAAATATAATATGTATACTATATATCTATCATATGTATAGAAGATAGTTTTATAATACTTTCTTTTCACTGATAATAAAAATAATGAAAAAAAAGTCACACTACAAGACAGCATGGGTCATGTCAAACTAACCTGGTTTCCTTTTTTGACAGAACTATAGAATTATTAGAAATTGTCAAAAGACAATGATATACATGGATGTCAGCAGGAGATTTGACAAAGTGGTTGAAATTTTTAAAAATAGGCTATGATACTACAATTAGATGTATCTAAAATTGGTTGAAAGACCTAACCCAAAAATATCAGCTTGAAAGACAATCTCTAATAATGTGTAAATAGCTATGTCTCTAGCCTATTTTGGGGCTTATTGATGACTTAAGAAATAAACAGAATACTTAAAAAATTTGTATATTACACTAAGTTGAGGTAATATTTAGATAACAGAATTGGGATCCAAAAAGATATGACAGACTGGAACAATGAAGCAGACTTCAGAGGAAATTTCTTAAGGATGAATGTAAATTCTTATACAGTTTTAAAATATCCATTGCACAAATACAGAATGCTGAAGATGTAGGTAGGCAACAATTAATGTAAAAAGAGACCAGTGAGCTTAATCGATTTCAAGGTTAATATGAATCAGTGTGGCTACTGGTAAAAAAAAAAAAGGAAATGGATTCTTGGGCTGTAATAACAGAAGTAGACAGAATCTAGAATAAGAGGGGTGACAGTATCACTGTGTTGTATGCTGGGCAGACTAATTGTGTTCATTTCTGGGCACCATATTTTAAAAAGTATGACAAACTAGAAGCAGGTGATTCAAAACCATGTTATTTGAGTATCTATTTAAGGAAGTAAGGATGTTTAACTTAAAAGAGGAAATTTAATGGAGACATGATAACCCTTCACATTTTTGAAAGATAGCTATTAATCTAAAAATTTGGTACATAGTAAGTGAAAGCAATATCACAAAGAAAAGGGATTAGAGTTATTCTGCTTGGCCCTAGAGGACAGAACTAGGTCCAACAGGTAGAAGTACTGAGAGACATATCAGCTCCAAACTGGTAAGAATTTCCTAATAATTAGAGCTGTTAAAAATGAAATGGACTATCTCATAAGGTAATAAGTTCTCTATCACCCCAGAAATTTGGGCAGTGGCTGGATGACTACTTGACAGAAATCTTAAAGAGAAGATTGATCCATTAGACAAGGAATTAATCTAGGTTAGATAGCTCTCTAAGGTCTCTTCAAGTATGATTCTATAAAGCAAATATGAGATTAGCTAATACGCACAAATTCAGTGTGAAATCTGTAGAAAGATATTAATTGTAAGGAGTTTGGGTGCCATATGAAACATATGAAGAATATTCTCTAGATTTGAAATTGAAAATCCAAAGCAAAGGTCCTATAAAGGCCTGACAAGACAGATTTTAAAAGATTGAGTTAAAGAACCCACAGGGAGTAGACGATAAAGATGCAAAAAAGCCTGACTACCAGCCCCTACTCTGACCTGTGCTGATCAGGGAACACAGGACCTCCAAAAGTAGTCATTCCTGGAATTAAACTCATCATTAATAGGCATACCACACCAAAACGGTTAAAAACTTGCCAATAATCTATCAAGCTACTAGTGTTTTACCTGTTTCAGCCCTAGGATAAGAGGGGATAATTCAGGGTGAAGTGGGAAGGAGTAGGAAACTCTATGCTGAAATCCTGATCTCTCTCTGACTCCAAAGTGGCATGGATAGTTCCAAGTCTGGTTAAGATATAGTTTCCTCTTTGCAAGCTTCAGCTTAAGAATGGTCAGATCAATTTGTCCAAAGTCCGCAAACGTTACCAAGAGTTTCTGGCACTGTGCCCACATTCAGGAACAGGTAATAGTAAAGATATAAGGGACTGGAGCAAAGATTCCTAGGATCAGTGAGTCTCTGCTTTGTAGAAGAAATTTCTATAGATTCTAGCATCCAGAGTTACTGGAGATTTAAGTGTTGGGTTCTCAAAATTCTTATCTTCTCTGGCCTGCACCAGATCTATCCCCACTGAGAGGACAAGGGAGAGAAAAAACCCAAAATAAAATATAGAAGTTAAATCAAGGAGCAACTCCTGATACCTGAGGCCTTCTAGTCCTACTGGGCATCCATAGTGAGCCTGTCTGAGATGTGACTTTCATTGCTGTTGGTCTACTTAGGTGGCTTTCTTTTTGCCATCTTGGAAGGACTATCTAAAATCACTTAGGGTTTTTTTTTAAAACCCTTCAGGTTTAATCTTGTTTCAGGTCTCATTTCCTTGCTTCATTCAGATCAAGGCATCTACTTCCTCAATCTCCCACTCAGCCCCAGGTTATCCTTTTATCTCTTTCAGGAGGCTCTACACATAAATCGCTGGGGAGGGTCAGGAAGGGAGATCACATCTACCCCACTTCTGAAACCAGAGTAATAAGCCCCTCCTTCTGAGCTTTGAAAAAAGGAACTCTGCTTTGGAAGGGACCAGACGATAGCTGACAACAGTTCTCAATTAATGAGGGGAACATTGGTCTCATTTAATGAAGATCTACTGCTTAGATGTGCCTCCTTAGAACAGGCACTAGATAGCATAGCTACCCATCCAAGGGGCTTCCCCACCTCAGCAGTTAAGGAATTTGGTCTTCTCTTTTAAAACATCACAAGAATAAGCCCTACCCTGTGACTAATTCATCAAGTGCAGTTGGTCATGCTGAGTGTCTGACCATTCATACTTGAATCAGCCTCTCTCAACTTGGGAGGTCCCTAGAGTGTAGAGAGATCCCTCGCTTTTTTGTGACACCTAAGTTTTCAGGGTCCCAGAAGCAGCTGTCTTGAGGAAATAGCAAATGACCTGACCTGATAGGTTATCTGACTGTGCAGTTATTTAACTGCTCAAGCCTGTTGATTCAAAGCCTCTTTTCCCCTTCAGGCTATTGGACAAACACTCAGAACACTCACTCAGAGCTCCTTGGATTAACCCGCACTTGTCACCCCTGTTTCCACAACAGACCCTGGCCAGGCACAGGATTTGGTCGATGTCTGGCCCCATCTGACAGCTCTGCTCTGCTCTGCCATGGATTCTCCCGCCCCAGACAGATGAAGAAGACCTCCGCATCCCTCTCCAGTCCCAATCCCCTGCTCCGTGGGGATCTGCAACCCCTCACCGATCGACTCCCCCACCCCCACTCGAGCTCCCTGGTCACCTACACTTCTCCCCATCAAAGTCCCGACCTCCTCCCAAGCTTCCCCCACACCACATGCTCTCCACATCCTCTTCCTCTCTTGCCAACACTCTTGCCCTCTGTGCCCCCCAACGTCCTGCTATGAACCCCTTCTTCCCTCACAGCTCTCAAGGCCTCCACGTCCCCCCTCAGACCCCCTGAAGCCCCCAGCTCCTCTGAAAAGTCGCCACGCCTAGACAATCTGCCACCCATCAGGGCTCCTTTTGCCTCTCCTCCGCCCTCCCACTGGCACCTGGAGGCCTTAAATCCCCACAGTCGAGACCCCCATCTCTTCCTTCACCCAGCGCCTCACCCAGCTCCAAAGGTCCGCTTTCACCTCGGCTCTCCGACCAACAGCGGGCAGACGGAACGCGCAGGCGCCGTTTTAACTGGTCCCGCCCCCGCACCGCCCCGTGCCGCGCACGCACCGCCCCCGGGTTCTCACAAAGCGAGCCTGAATACCTGATCTCGAGCATGCGCATTACTAGAACTCTGCCCTTCGCCAGCGCGCTGTATCGTGGAGAGAGCATGCGCGGCACTGCGGGAGCCAGCCACCGGGACGTGGTGGGGGGTGGGTGGAGACGGAATGGAAGTGTTAGGGAGTGGGGAGGAGGACGAACAGGGAGGGGCCAAGGAGACCGCGGGCATTGGGAAGGTATAGGTGTATGCCGAAGGGCATAGGGAGGGTATAGGTCTCTATCAGAAAGCTGTCCCTCGCCTCGCCTCTCCTCGCCTCCAAGAGTTCCTGAAGATAATTGACATGGAGACCTTTGACCCTCTAGTTGGTGGTTGTATGGTAGGGGAGCCAGCACTGGTCTTAGACCTGGAAAACCTGAGTCTGAGTATGCTACATTTTAGCTGTGTGACTTTCAGCAAATCACTTAACCATTTTGGTCTTCTGTTAGCTCACAAAATGAGTGGATCTTCCCCTGTTTTGAGTTATGGACCCCATTTGACAGTCTGATGAAGGCTACAGACTCCTCAGAATAATTTTTTAAAGGCATAAGATACATAGGATTACAAGGGGGAAACAATTATGTTGAATAGCAGTTATTAAATTTTTTTTAATGACACATCTATTCTCAAGGAACTTGTGTTTTGATTTTGTCTTTGTAGTGTCTAGCACAATGTCTGGGACATAATAGGTGTTTAATAAATATTTGTTGATTAATAGAAGAAACAAAATTCACACAATTATAGTACAAGGATGAGTGTGGTAAGTGCAAAAAAAAAGGTGTAGGCAAAGTGCTATAGGAAATTTGAGGAGAGTCAGCTGGGGATTAGTGGTGTAAGGGAAGACTTCATGAAAGAGGTGTTGCCTGAATTGGGTGTTAAAGGAGGAGAAGGATTTCAACAGATGGAATGGTGAAAGGACTCCATTCCAAGAATAGGAATACTATGTATTATGTGAACAAAGGCATGATCCCAGAATGAGCAGGACTAGAGTAGAACTAGAGCCTGGAACAGAGTATGTGAAGGAAAAAACATGAGATAAGGCTAGAAAAGTATGTTGAAGTCAGTTTGAGGAGGACCAGGATCTGGGATTTGTATTTGATTTCATGGGCTATAGGGAGCGTTTGAAGATTTTATCATCTAGTCTGTTTCTCTGTCTCCATTAGCCTTCTTTAGCATTTCCTTCTTAATTATTATAAAGGAATTTGCTGAAAATAATCACTGACCAGTGTCCATAGGGAACATTTGTGTTTAAAGTAGGCAGTGTCTGTGGTGACCACATCTACCAAGAAGAGAGTGTTTGTATGACCACAGTGCTCAGTGTCCACAGTGCCCATAATGCTTATTGTGTTTGTAGTGACCACAGTCTCTGAAGTGCCCACAGCAATTATAGAGTCTTCAGAGACCACAGTGACCTTGGACGTGTAAAAAAGAGTGTTAAGCTGCTTCATAGAGAGCCACTTTTCATCACAAAATGAATGATGTGGACAAAGATGGAAAAGAAGGAAGAGACACATACAGATATAAAAAGAGACATAGAAATAGACATAGAGATGCAAAAAGGGAGAATAGATTGGAAGGGTGTGTTTGGGGACTTGTTTAAAAATTTCTGCTTCTTTTAATTTTAATTATAATTTCCTATTGGAGTGGGGCACATAGGCTGAAAGACATGGCTGGATGCTCTCTGCCCTACATCTGGAGATTGTACCCCCTCCTCCTCCTTCACCAAACAGCAGTTCTAGATGTGTCCAGACTTTGTCCTATTCAACATTTTTTGAGCATTGAATTGTCATGGGAGGAGATGGGACTCACTCCAAAGGTAAGGAGAGTAGAACAAGAGAATGACAAAGGATGCACGGTCTAGGGTCTTGCCCTAAGAGGGGACCATGATGGGAAAGGGTGAGAAGGATGGGGTTGGGGGTCTGCTGAGAAGACTCAGAGAATCTCCATCATCATTATGGTGGAAGAAGCATGAATGAAGGGTTTTCATGTGTGATGGAAGATTTATAATTGAACACATGAATGAGTCTTGGTTTGGTGAGGGGTGCCTTCTGTTAAAAACCCTGCTTTCTATCACAAGGAAAGAGACAAGGGACAGAGAAATGTATGTGTTATTTTTGTTAGCATTTGGGAAATGAATCTATGATCACTGAATCAGCGTAGTTTCATCAAGAACAAGACAAGCTGGGACAGCTAGGTGGCACAGTGGATAGAGCATGGGCCCTGAAGTCAACAGGGTGTGAGTTCAAATGTGGCCTTAGACCGAACACTTGACACTTACTAGCTGTGTGACCCTGGGTAAGTCACTTAACCCCAATTGCCTAAAAAAATGCCAATCTAACTTCATTTCTTTTGTGTGTGTGTAAATCATGGTTAAGTGACTTGCCTAGGGTCACACAGCTAATAAGTATCATGTGTCTGAGGCCAGATTTGAACTCAGGTCCTCCTACTCCAGGGCCAGTACTCTATCGACTGTGCCACCTACCTGCCCCTCTTCCTTCCTTCCTTCCTTCCTTTCTTTTTTTGACAAGGTTACTAAACTAGACACTAGAGGTATAATGGATAGAGATCAGGCCTCAAAGTCAGTGAGACACAGGTTTAAGTCATGTCTGACTGGCTATGTGACCTTGGCCAAGACATTTAACCTCTAAGTGCCCGATCAACTCTAAGATTACCAGTTGTTGTTAGGCATCTCTTGGCTTTTCCTGGAACAAGACACTCTGTCTCCTGATTCTGGGGATTTTCACTGGCTTTTCCCCATACCTGGGATGCTCTTTGCCTTTATCACTTCATTTTGACTTCCCTGGTATCCTTCAAGCCTCAGCTAAAGTCCCGCCTTCTGCAAAAAGCTTTTCCAGATCTTCCTTAATGCAAGTGCCTTCCCTGTGTTGATTACCTCCAATTTATCCTGTATATATCTTGATTTTTTTAAAATTCAATTTTTTAAATTAATTTAATTGGGGTTAAGTGACTTTCCCAGGGACACACAGAAGAGCTTGCTTTCTTGTGTGTGTGTGTGTGTGTGTGTGTGTGTGTGTTTTTAGGCAATTGGGGTTAAGTGACTTGCCCAGGGTCACACAGCAATTAAGTGTTAAGTGTTTAGTCTGAGTCGGGATTTGAACTTGGATCCTCCTGACTTCAGGGCCAGTGCTCTATCCTCTGTGCCACCTAGCTGCCCCTGTATATCCTGATTTTACAGAGTTGTTTGTACATTGTCTTTTCCATTAGAGAAACTATAAGCTCCTTGGGAGCAGGGACTCTTTTGCCATCTCTTCTCTCTCCTCTGTCTCTGTCTCTCTCTCTCTGTTTCTTGGACATGGTACATAATACTGACTTAACAAATGTTAATTGACTAACTAGAGGAAATTCCTTATTGCGATTTTTCTAAACTGACAAAATCATAGGTCCAATTTAAGACTAGAACTGTTAGAACTCCCTAGACGCAATATATTTGGATTTCAGAAAGACAGAACAAAATTTCTCACGATGATCATGTGGACAAGATGGATAGAAGTAGACTAAATGATAATATAGTTAGATAGATAAACAGCTGGTTGAATAACTTGGCTGAAAGAGTGGTGACTAATGGATAGATCTCAACCTGGAAGTATGTCTCTAATGGAGTACTGTTCTTTTCTTTAGTTTGTTTTAATAAATCTTTTTTTTTAAAAGTGACTTGGGTGAAGGCCTAGATGGCATGGTTGTCAAATTTGAGGATTACAGGAAGCTAGAAAGGATACAGAATGCACTGAGCAGAAATGGGATCCAAGGAGATCTTGACAGGTTGGAAAGATGGACTGAATAGAATTAAGATTAACTTTAATTGGGTTAAATGTAAAGTTCTACATTTGGGTTAAAAATGATCAACTGCACAAGTTTTAAGATAGGGTTAGACAATTATTCATTGGAAAAGGACATGGAGGTTTTAGTGGACTGCAAGTTTAACAGAAAACAGTGATGAGATAGTTACAAAAACTCATGTGATTTTAGGCTACGTTGGTAAAAGCACAGTGTCCAAGAGGTTATAGTTCCATTAAACTCTTCTCATCAGACCACATCCAGAGTATTATGGTGAGTTATTGGTGCCATATTTAAGGAAGGATGTTAATTAGCTCAAAAGGAACCAGAATGATGTTAATAACTAGTACTTTAGCCTGAATGATGGAAGATTTAATGGGGAAGGGAGAACATGACTACTGGCTTCAAAACCATTGTAGCATTTTCACTCAATGGAGCCTTTGAGCAAATGCAGGCTGACCACTTGTTAGGTGGACTATAGAGATTCTTGCTCAGGGGTGAGTAGGACTAGATGGGCTTGGAGGTCCCTTCCTACTCTGATGTTCTCTGAAATAGCTAAAGGAGTTTGTTTTGCTTGGATCAGAAATGAGGAATGGGTTTGGATTCAAAAGACCTAGGCCCAAATCTCAGCAGCTTGGTGCAGTGGAAAGAGCACTGAAATCCTGGCTCCATCTCATTAAACTTCACTTTTCTGAACCTCAGTTTTCTTATCTGTAAAATGGGAGGTTTGACTAGGTTACTCTGTTTCTTCCTAATTTTAAATCTACTAAGCCAAGAGAGAATAACAATGTTGCTTTACATAAACTGATTCATTTACTCTTCACGAAATAAGGCTATTAGGCAAGTGCTATTATTATCCCCGTTTTATAGGGGAAGAAACTGAGGTATGGGTAGATCCCAGGGTTTTAAGGGCCCTGAAGCAGGGTTCCAATTCGTGTCTTCCTAACTCCAATGCCAGTGTCCTATGCACTGTACTAAGATCAACAAGTGTCAATTAAAGAGGTAGATCTGAGCTCTTTATAAGATGGGGGTGGGGAGAGAGTGATAAACTTTCTAGCAAGTAGAGCTGTCCCCAATATGGAATGAGCAGTCTAGGAAGATAGTGAGTCCTCTATCACTGGAGGCCTTCAAGTTGAACGGCCACTTGCCAGGGATGCTGTAGAAGTTACAGGTTAGAATAGGTGACCCCTGAGGTTCCTCTGGGGTTATGACTCTTTAAGGGAGAGAAGCAGAGGTAGAATCCGGAGGGGATGACGGCGATACAGATGACACTAGACACAACAACATGGCGATGGATACATCGATACAGGGATCAGTACAGCAATGGATACAGCAGTACAGCTATACATAAAGTGATACAGCTACTGATACAATGATACAGAGCTCGGTACAATGACTCAAGGACAGATACAATAAGGACCACACAGCGGGACCAAGACCGCCGGCGGTCGAGGTATTTACAGTATTTACAGGCAAGGTTTCCGGGCGAGGGCTCCCTCTCTCCAAGGTCCTGGCCCACTCTCTCAGGGCCCCGAATCCGCATGACCTCTCCGGCCCAGTTCTCCTATTCGGTGGCCGCTCGGTGCCCTCACACACGCGCCTGCTCACTTACACACGTTCCCAAGCGGCACCCCTCCCCACCCGTGTCCCTGCTTTGATGCCCTCCCTTCCTTCCCTGTCACGCCGCCCCTCCACAGCGTCCCTGCCGCTCCCGCCGCTGTAATTTCCGGAGCCTCCGAGCCCAAGCATCCCGCCAGGGGATAACCAGACTGCCCCGCCCGGCGGTAAGTCCCGCCCGCTCCCCGACCCCGGTTCCTGGTCCTGTCCCGCCCAGGATCAAGTAACTGTGCCCCGGGTGCACGCGTGGACAGCGACACGCCAGGTCCCGCGCGGGAACCCATAGGACGCTCTCCCCGCGCCTCGCACGCTCTTCACGGCTCTTGTACACCGACACCACCGCCACAGAGAAGCGCGTCCACGAACCGACGGCCTCAGCGGCGCCCACTGCCACCTGCACCGCTGGGGTGGGGGAGAGAAGGAGGGGTCACATTACGTGGGAGAGGGGTCTGGAGAAGAGCCCGGACCGGGGATGGGTGAGACCAGGGTAGGGAGGGGCAAGACCAAAAAAAAAAAAGAGCCTAGGGTGGAGCTAGTAGTGGCTGGGGCGGGGCTAGATGGGGAGGGGGTGGAGCCTATGGATGGGGCTGGGCAAGGCTAGGGTTGGGGGACCCGGCAGGGGAAGGGAACAGGACGGAGATGTGGGGGTGGGGGAAGAAATAGGAGGACTGGGGCGGATTTTTTAAATGGGAGGGACCAAGACTGGGGTTGGATTCATAGGGGAGAGAGAGGAATCAGGGAGAAGAGGGGATCAGAAAGGAAAGGAAGGGAATGTGTGCTTGGGAATGGAGCCAATTTTGAGGGTGGGTCGGGAATGGGCAGGGTCAACAATTGGGGGTGGAGTCTGGGTTTTGAGGGTCCAGAGAGAGGAATGGGCGGGGCGGAGGACGGGCTTAGTGTTGGGGACCTGTCAGTGCCAGGAATAGCAGAGTCGACTCATGTGTGAGTGTGAGAGGGACCCGGTGTTGGCAGGGTTTGGTACCATAGTCTTTTCCACAGTATTTCTTCAAGTTGATCCTGTAGCTCCCCCTGGCTGGTTTGCAATGAGAGTCACAATCTGGGGGCCAGGAAGGCAGATTTTAGAGCCCAAAGTCTCATGGTTCTTCCCTGGCCCTCCTCATCCCCTACCCTGAACCTCCACCCCATGCAAATCTCTTCCACCCCCCCAAATCCTCTCTAAACCCATTCTCTCTCACTCACCCTCAGGGGCCACTGTGCTGGTCACTCCTGTGGGTACCATAGCTGGAATTTCTATGGAAAGGAGGGAAGAAACTGATCTTGAGCATATTCCCAAAACCTCCTGAAGACTTGGGGGGCAGGAGGGTTCTTAGGGATTCTGTAGGCTCTGGGGTGATTCACTAACTCAAGGGCCCAAGGGATCGCTAGAAGCCTGGGGAGAGACTGGGGAGACTGGGAGCCTGTGCCACTCACTAACACAGGTGACATCTGGAGTCTTTGGGACATTGAAAATAAGGGAACCTAGGTCATCACCTGGGGCCTGGGAGCATAGGTGACTGAGCCACTCACTGATGCAGGATGCAAAGGAATCTGAAGGGAACTCTAGGGATCTGGGTCCCTAGAGGATGTGGATAATCACTCACTGACACATGGTGCTACAGGTGAGCGACTCTGCTGGAAGCCAGGAGCACAGCGATTGCAGGTAAGGCCTGTCACTCCATCCTTGCATGGGCACTGACCAGTCGTCTGATTGCAGGTTTTGCCAGCAGCTCCAACAGGGTGACAGTCACAGGCTGGAGATAGAGGAGTGAGGGATGGTCTCACCCTTGCAGGCAGAAGCCCCTGGGGGTCTCAGGGCCAGGATTAGGGGGCAGGGCTGGAGGTTAGAGCCAAAGGTTAGTCAAGGTTGGAGGTCGAGGGTAGGAGTCTGAGGTCAGTTCTGGGCTTCAGGAGTTGGAGACTTAGAGTGGAGGGGTATGGGGCATAGCTTAGATTTAGAGTATGCACTCAGGAACTAGGGTGAGGTCTTACCCTTGCAGGCACGACGGTGGCTCAGGACCCGGGTTTGGTCACGGTAGAAACCCTCACGACAGTAATGGCAGTGCCGCCCTGCTGTATTATGCCGGCAGTTGAGGCAAACACCCCCACTACGCCGCCCCGACAATCGGTACAACTCCATGTTGAAGCGGCAGCGACGAGCATGACCATTACAGGAACAGGCTGGAGGAATTGGGGGGCATGGAAGAAAGAGAAGACTCAGACCGAGGTACAGAGGATTAGACTAGGATGGGGACAAGAGGGTGGGCAGAAGGAGCAGGCTGTGGATGCGATAGGCAAGGGAACTCATCTTACTGTTCACCTCCCTAAAACTTTTTCTGGGAAGGCTGAGAAAAAGGTCAAGGTTGGGAGGTCACGGGGCCCAGCACCAAGGTTTGTTAAATAAATCAGTAAAAGAAAGAATGGGTCAGGAGTCATGCAGTTAGGAACTTGTGGGACCCAGACCAAACACAGAATGCTCTTAAGGGTCCCCCTCCCAGGAGAGGAACTGGGGTTGGTTATGCATGGCATGGCATGTTTGCCTCACCCAGACAGGCGTGTGCCTCATGGGCTGTGGCTCGCTGCCAGGGCCGGTCACAGTAGAAAGGCTTGCACCGCTCACAATCCGGGCCTTCAGTGCCATGCCTACAGTCACACACCAGGCGGCCCTGGGTGTCCACCACACATCGAGATGCATGTCCATTGCATTTGCAGCGCCCACCCACCTGGAGTTCACCCACAGAGTAAACATATGGTGCAACAACCCCACCCTCTGTGGCCCTTGGCCCCACTGGCCGGGTGAGCACCACACGGATATCAGTGGCTGTGACCCAGTCCTGTAGTACAGGACTGGAATCCAAGTCCTGGCCAGGTGGGAGGCCATCCTGCATGCTGAAGGCTAGGAGGGGACCAGTCCTTGGTGGAGGCTCAGAACAAAGTGCTTCAGGGCCTCGAGGGACTATGGAGCCCAAAGCGGCCTGGGCAGGAGCTTGTCCCATAGCCCGGCTTGGCCTACCGTATACTCGGTTACACTGTGAGGAGAAGAATCGTAGAGGTGACCAGCTTCGGCCATGGTCCTGGGATTTGAAGACAGCGGCAGAGTCGGGCCTTGCTGAGCAGAAGTGTAGACTCACATAGACTACCTCAAAGGCCTTGCCCAGTGGCAGTGTCAATGTCACATTTAGTGGTGTCCGAGTTAGTGTCTCTGAGCGCCAGCAGGTACGGTCAGCTGCTGCACTTGCATCTGTCAGGAAGGCTGCAGGGTGGGTCTGCCTGGGGTCTGTGCTGGAAGCCTGTACCTCACGCCCCAGGGCTGCATTGACAAATTCTGGTATACAGCGCTGTGGGGCTCCTGCCTCATCATAGCAGGGGTCTGTTGGGACCTGTGGGCTAGCACTCAGCATTGGAGCCAGCATCCAGGCAGCCAGCAAGAGCCACAGCATTTGGCCCAGCATGGCCCTGGTCCCTAAGGGGAACTGGCTGAATCGGCAGGACATGGTCAGGACTAGGAGGTAGGTTAGAGGGGGGAATTCAGAGAAGAATGAGTTCCTATATCAGGTATGACCTCCTAGGTTGCAGCAAGTGGAAATTGGAGGGGAGCTTCATATTGACAAGACAGTGAGGTGGGGGGGGGGGAGGGAAAACAAGGACAGAGACAGAAAGAGAAACACACACACACACACACACACACACACACACACACACACACACACACAGACACAGCAAGCCAAAGGCAAAGGGAGAGAAATGCAGAAAGACAAGAGATATGGAAGGAGAAAGAGAAACAGTAACACAGAGACAAAACCAAGGAGAGATAACAGAGACAAGACAGAAACCTAGGGATAATGACAGATACAGCAAGACAGACAGACCCAGGGAGAGGAGAGAAACAGAAGCACAGAGAGAGAGAGGCAAGGCAGAAACAGACACACCGGAAAACGGAGACACGGCAAGACAGAGACGCTAAGAGACAAACGGAGACCCGGAGACAGACCGAGACGTGGGCGGGAGCGGGAGAAAGGTGTGTGTGCGTGTGTGTGTGTGTGTGTGTGTGTGTGTGTGTGTGTGTGTGTGTGGTGGTGGTGGGGAGAATGGGAGGGGCCGGAGACGTTTGGGGGGACACGCCTTGGTCAAAGCAAAAGAAAAGTTTTTTCTTCCCTCTAGCCTCGGCCTGAGAGCAGAGGAAGAGATGACAAGAGCTACCCCCCCACACGCCCACCCCACCCCCTCGTACCCCAGATGCTGCTGCCGCCGCAAGTCGCACTCACCAGAGGCAGGTTGGGGGGGCCGGGGCCAAAACGGATCTCCCTTGAGCCCCCGAGGGCGGGTCTGGGGCTTGCACCCTTCTTCCTCCCTCCCTCCGCCTGGTCCTTCAGCAGTCTCCTCCGAGCCTCCCCAGCCCTGCCCAGCCCAGTCCAGCCCAGCTGCTTCAAGAGCCGGGAGAGGGCGGGGAGGGAAAGCGGGCAGCTGGGGGAGGGGGGAGCTGAGACCGCGCGGGGAGGGGGGGAAGTCGGGGGTTAGGGAAGAGGGGGAGCCTCGGAGGTGGGGGAGGGGGCGGGGAGCTGAGCCCTTGCTAAAGGAGGGGCGGGGAAGGGGGGCCAGGGGGCTGAGGGAGGGGGTAGGGAGGAGGAGGAGAAGGAGGAGGGGCGGCCGCAGTCTCCCCGCGGAAATCAGAAGCAGATTTCAGGACTCCAGGGAGGGGGCTGTGCGCGCCGCCCTTAACCCTCGCCCCGCCTTCCTAGTCCCCCTCCTCTTCTCCATCCCAGACTCCAGCCCCTCTGCGTAGGGGGAGGCCACGGGGCAACTGTGTCTCTGGTGCTGAGTAGCGGGGGTGGGGGTGGGGGGTTGGAGGGAGCACGAAAGGGGGAGCATCCTCTGGGAGATGGGGATGAAGGCTGTCTGAAAGGTCGGCTTGACAAGAAGGAGTGGGGAGTGAGGTGGTGGTCAGGTGTTTGGAAGGTAGGCTGGGGGGGAGAGGGCTTAGGTGGGGCTGGTAATGTCCCTTCCATCCATTAGTAATGTCAGAGGTAGAATCCTGATACCCACCCCTCTACAAGATAAAGAGAAAATCTCGGTGTTTGAAAGTGGCCGAGTGGTCCTAGCTCATCTGTCTACCTGACCCCACACTTAGAGATTCTAACTCCTGACTCCAAAGGGATTTTCCCCTGCCCAAACTGAATGCATCCAGTTTCCTTCAGTCCATTCTGGAGCCTCATGGCTCAGCCCCACATGCCTAGATCTCTGTGTACTAGTCTCAGAGTGCTCCTGTCCAGTGCCCTGTGTATCCTGGCTCTGCCAACTCAGAGAAATCTTCTAACTCCAGATATCTAATCCCCCAGTCAAGTTCTGCTCATTTTTACCCCTAAAATATATTTTCCACCTTTACCTGATTTAAACTCACTAATATTTAAATCCCCCCACATGCCTCGTAAGAAATGAGTCCCTGACCTATGAGAGTTTACAGGGGATGGGAGGAAGAGGCCATGAGAGGTACATAAATTAATATAACAATACCATAAGAGGCTGGGAGTGAAAGAGACAAGGGAGAGGCAAGGCACTCTAGGAAAATTTGAGAAATGAGAGAAAACTGGTGGGGATCAGGATGGGCTTCCTAAAAGATGTGAGCTGAGCGTTGAAAGAAGTAGACATTTGGACATGTAGATGAAAAGGTACTATATTATAGGCATGAAGGATAGATAGCCCTACATGAAAAGGGTGAGTTGAGTTCGGTTGGAAACAAAACAACCCACTCAAACAGTTACATAGTTCTTCAAAGTGTCCATTCCAACTGCAGCTATTCTAGTTTATGCCCTAATTACTTCTACAGTATCATAATTTTTCTAATATATTGAAACATTTTATTTTGATATAAGACACTTTGCTTCAAAAAACCCAAACTGCCCTACAAAGCAATTGCCCCCAAAGGATCCATTGATTGTTAACAGAAAAGAGGAATATGTCTTTTAGCTTTGATAATTGTATTGACCATTGTATTTGACCAGACTTCTTATCTTCCAGTGTTATCACGATAGTGATTTGTTTTCTTGGTTCTTCTTTACTCTCTTCATCTGAGGCTTCCCAAGTCTCTCCAAGTTCTTCTTATTCATCACTCTTTATAACACAAGAATAGTCTATAACATCCCTCTAACCCAGTTTGTTCAACCATAGTGGATTGTTAGTATTGCCTATTAACTGGACTCTGCCTCATCTCTCTGCCCTGTAATCCAGCTTTCATATCACTTACAAAGTCAGCTCCCTAATCACATCCCTCCCCTGCTCTCATTAATGTATTCAATGGCTCCCCACTATCTTCAAAATAAAATACCAATTCAGTGCCTCCACCAACTAGCTTTAACTCACCTTTACAGCCTAGTTCATGTACTCCTCCACTAATATTTACACACTCTGCTTTCCAGCCAAACTATTTTCTGTTCATAAATCTGGTTCTACCTTTGATGATGTCTTTGTATGCCACATTCTCTTGCCTGAAATATACTCTGTCCTCTTTCCACCTCCAGTCTCTACCTGCTAAAATTCTTTTCCTCCAAGGCTTGGCTCAGGGGCTACTTTGTCCATATCGGTGTTCATGCTCTTCCTCTTTGATCCCCCACACTGAGAAAGATTCCTTCTTCATTGAACTTCCCAGGCCACTGTCTGATCACTTCTAGGAACTTAGTCATTTCCCATTAGAGTTATCTGTGTACATGTCTCATTCCTCTACTAGATTATAAACTTCATGAGGGTAGGGATTGTTCCCTTTTTCAACTTCCTATTTTCCCTAGAACCTAATACTATTCCTAGCACAAAGTAGGCAGTATTAGATCTTTGTTGAATTGCTCAGTCCCCAAATGCCCAGAGCCCCTCATACCTAGTTCCGTTGGCCTACTTCCCTATCTGCCCTGCTCAGATTTCAGCCTTCCCTCGGTGGGACTCCAGGAATCAATAGTAGAGGACAATGAGAGGTGAAGCTTATGACATTGGCCAGAGAACACTTGGTATTTGTGTGTAACTAGAATGGGACTAATGTAGTCTGGTCAAAAACTCTTCTTTCTACTTGACACAGAATCATAGAGTCTCAGAATTGGAAGATATTTTGAAAGCCAACTTATCCAAACCATACCTGACCATATCCTCTACAAACGTCATGAGGTAAGTTGTCCATCCTTTGCTTGAAGACCTCTAGTGAGAGTGGACTCACTACCTCCTAGCCCTGGCATTCCATTTTTAGATAGCTTTAACCGATTGAATGCAATCCAATTCAACAGACATTGATTAAATGCTGACTAGGTGCAAAATACTGTGCTAAAGGAGATTATAAAGAGGTATTCTCAAAGAGCTCACATATTGCTACTAGAGGGAGGGGTATTAAAATATACAAAAAAAATAAATACAAGGTTATTTGAGGAGATGGAGAGCAATAACAACAGAAAGATGAAGGCTGATGGGGAAGTAGCATTTTAGCCAAGTCTCAAAAAAAAAAAAAGGATTAAAAAAGATAGAATTGAAGAGGACTCTAGCCTGGGCAGGAAGATCAACTTGTACAAATTCATAGGTCCTTGCAGAAAGGATGTTAGAGAGTATGTAGTCCAACTCATTTTACAAATGAAGAAACTGAAACACAGAGAAGTTAAGTGTTTTGCCCCGTCAAACAGGGATTAAATGGCAACATCAGGATTGGAACACAGCTCATCTAGGCTCTAATTATGCTACTCCTTCCATTCTACTATGATTCCTCTCAATGCATAGAAATAAGTGGAAGATGCAAAAGGAAGCACCAGGAATCCACTTTGCTGGAATTTAGAGTGTGTGGAGAAGAGAATATAAAATAAGATTGGATAGATAGGTTGGAGGCATTGTGGAGGGCCTTCAATGCCAGGCCATGAGGTTTGCCTTTTGTGCTAGTGCCAATAAGAAGCTAGTGAAGATTACTGAGAAGAGTGATAAATGAAGTATAGATATATAATTCTTTAAGGTTTGCAAAGTGCTTTATATGTGTTATCTCACTTGATCCTCACAACAATGCTGTGTGGCTGGTGCTATTATTATCCCTGTTTTACAGATAAAGAAACTGAGGCTGAGAGAGGTTAAAGTGCCATACTCAGGGCCACACAGCTAGTTAAGTGTCTGAGGCTGGATTTCAACGCAGGTCTTTCTGACTCCAAGGCTAACACTTTAATCACTACACCACCGAGATGTCCAATATATCAGGCTTTTGCTTGAAGAAGATTATTTTGGCAGTTGTAGGAAGGATTGATTGGAGACGGAAAAGATGGTACGGAAGTGGTAACCTGGCTTGTGTCAAGAACCTTGAGTAAGCAGGAACCCACTACTTTAGGAGGCAGCCTGTTTTTATTTTGGAAGGGAACTGAATATTAGAGAGCTTTTCTTTTCTCCTACTGCAATTTCTACTCATTTTCCCTAGTTCTGCCATCTAAAAGCCAAGCAAAACAAATATAATTTCTCCTTCACACATATGAAGACAGCTATTACGTCCCCTTTAAGTCTGCTTATCTCCAGGTTAAATACCATCAATTTCTTTTTTTTACAATTTTTTTTTTTTTGGCGAGGCAATGGGGTTAAGTGACTTGCCCAGGGTCACACAGCTAGTAAATGTTATGTGTCTGAGGCCAGTTGTGAACTCAGGTCCTCCTGAATCCAGGGCCGGTGCTTTATCCACTGCGCCACCTAGCTGCCCCTAATGCCATCAATTTCTTCAGCTGATCTTCCTATGTCATTCTCTGCAGATCTCTCACCACTGCTATAGGTCACTGTCTTCCTAGATGGACTCTAGCTTACCAATATTCTCTCAAGTATGTGGTGCCCACGACTGAATACAGTGTTCTAGACATGGACTAACCAGGACAGAGTAAAGCAGAGTGATCACTTCGCCCTCCATTTTTGTTTACTCAGCCTCTCCTAGTGCAATTCAGGATAGCACTAGCGTTTTCAGCTCTCATGTTGAATCATACCGAGTATGCAGTCCACTAAAACGTCCCAGTATTTTTTCAAAGTTCACTAATTCAGAATGTCCCCTTTATCTGACTTACTCAGGCTTTGCTGAATAAGTAAGTTTCTAAACAATCATTCAAAAATTCCAAAAGGGAAATGGAGATATTCTGTCCTTAAAAAAAAAAAAGCCTGTATTCAATCTGACCTAAAAAGGGGCTTGGAACAGACATACCACCAATCTACTCATCCCCCCAGCCACAAACACAGAGGTGGCCACCACTGTGAAACCCAATCCCTATAATATCAGATATAAATCTTGGTTCTATAGTTTAGGGGTGAACGTGGGGGCTGGATGGGAAGTGACCAACGAAGAACAGGGTTTCATTTCCCTTCATTGGTGCCCCATTCCATTGCCACCTGTACCCCAGAAACCAGGTCTAGGATTCAGGAAGCTTTTTCCTCCAAGTTGATGCTTTCCTCCCCTGCCTGGTCCTACCTCTTCCCCATCAACAGAAGAGAGGACTTTATTTTTTAAAATTATATTTTTTTGTTTCCTATTATATTCCTCCCCCAACCTCCCTTTTAGAAGCCATCTTCTACAATAAAATATGAAGAAACAACGAAAAATAATTCTGCAAAACTAGTAAACATGTCAGAAAGGTTCAGTATATGTAGTATCTCACCCCCATGGTCTCCTACTTCTGCAAAGGAACAGGGAAAGGTGATGTCTTCTCATATCTCTTTTGTAGGGCCAAGCTTGGGAATTATAATTTCACAGCATTCAATATCGATTGTCTTCTTGTGGTTCTTTCCATTTATTTTGTTGTAGTCATTGTCCATATTGTTTACCTGGTCCTGCTTATTTCACTTTGTGTCAGTTCATACAAGTCAATGATTCTCTACATTCATAATTTTTTACACCACAGAAATATTCCATTATATTCATACGCCATAATTTCTTTAGCTATTCTCCAATCAACATGCATCTACTTTGCTTCTAGTGTTTTGCTGTGACAAAAGTGTTGATATAAATTTTTTGATTTAGATTGGGCCTTTATTTTTGTCATTGGGGAAGGGGCTTTAAATCCTGCCTTAACGTGTCAGAATAAAAATCCTCTGTAGAGGCCTTGAAAAATGTGGACCTTGTGATGGAAAAGATCAATATGAGTCAAGGTAAACAACAAAGGCAGCTGCCCAGAGTTCAAAACTTGTCTGCCCAAGGCGAAAATGTGGTATATTTGGGTCCAAAGGTCAGAGTACAAGAAGAAAGTATCCAAAGTCCAAAGCCAAAAGTTCACATGTAAAGGAATCAAGCCACGGATCTAAAGCCCAGCAAGGGCTGAGTTCAGGGTAGTCCCTAAAACCAAGTGTCCAAAGCATCCGGTGACTATGGCCGGATCCCTTGGTATCTCCATTACCACTATCCCTATACACCTAGGATTTTAACTCTCAGCCATAAAATATCTGAGCAGGAGGGATCTCTGAGATCATTTAGCCCAACTTCTAACCCACAAACACATGCATTTTTTAGATGAAGAAAATGAGACTCAGAGAGGGGGAAAGTGACTTGCCCAAGGTCCCACAACAAGTAAGTGGGAAAAACTAAGATTAGAATTCAAGTTTTCTGATTCTTGGACCAAGTCTTATTTTTCTAGTTATATGTCTGTTTGGATAATTTTCTGTGGACTTGTGGGATATGTGGAGAGAAGAAAGTGAAACAGTGCTTAGGATATAAGAAGTTGTGGGAAACATATTTATATGACAGAAAAGAAGGGCGGGGATAGGAGAGCAGAAGCCAGAAAAGGAGGCTGGAGGGAGGACGATTCAGGATTTTCCAGCATGGTCAGCAAAGGGATGTGGGACTACAACCAGAAAAGGTATGTAGCCTCTAGGTGCCCCCTAGTGGTGACTAGGACAGAGTTTGTCGCTGTCCATGGACTGGTCTTCCAGAATCTCCCCCACATACATCTATGGAGGTCTATGACAGATGCCACCTTTTGCAGAGACCACTCACACACTCATTCTAGCCCTCTAAAATCCTATTGTCTTATCATCCTTCCCCCATGGGCTTTGAAAACTCTACTTTGGCCTTTTGTTTTGGTCACCTCCAAACCAATCTCTGAACCAAGGTTGAGAAAATTGTTGCTCCACAAGTGGCTTAAAAGGTTCAACAAGCATTTATTAAGTGCTAATTATTTACAAAACATTGTGTTAGATGCTGGGAATGCAAAGACAATATGAAAAATACCTCTTTCAAGGAGCTTACATATCTACTGGGGATAAATACAGATAATACGTAACCCCTATCCTAAGGGCCATTGGTACAGGACTTTCTCCTTATTGAGAGAGAATTAGTTTATAATTGCTAAAAATGTCTATTCGGCCTGCCTTTGAGCTGAGCCACACAATGACAGCCACTTGATACAGGAGGGGAGGCAGGAAATCAGACCTTGCCACACATGGGGCCTTACAACTAGTGAGGTCTCATTACATCTAGGGCCCTCTTCTGTTATATAAATACTATAATATATATTATTAATATATTAATATAATATAATAAATTATATAATATAATGTATATTTTGTGTATATATATATACATATATATATACATATATATATATATATATATATATATATATATATATATATATATATATATATATACATAAAATTATTTTGGTTGGTGGGAGGGTGATGGTGAGGGTACTAGCATCAGGATAGGCCTCCCAGTCTGCATGTGTCTAAAGGTACAGTCAGCCTTGGAGCAGATGCTCTATTGACTACCTGTCACTTAACTCCTTTAGGAACTCAGCTTATTCTTCCATAAAATGAGAAGGAAGGACTGGAGGACCTCTAAGCTCCCTTGCAATTTTCTTTCCTACTTCTGTGCTTTTGCACAAGCTTTTCCCATCTTTGGAATTCTCTCCTTTCTTACCTCTGCCTCTGGGAACTCCTGACTTCCTTCAAGGTTTAACTCAAGTAAAACCTCCTATCAGAGAGGTTTTTATGGATTCTCCCAATTGTTAGTGCTGCCAACACCCATAAATCATTTGCATTTATTTTGTAAATATTTTATGTACTCTGGGTAGGTATGGCTGGATACTGACTCCCTTTCCCTCCTCCCCCATTTAGAAGCCTTTCCTCTTTGGGAGGGAAACCAGAGTTCCCACTCCAACCTTTGAGTTTACTTTCCCTTCTTCCCTGCTATTAGTGGGATAGTCCCCTCAACCTTGATCATTGTCAGGGATTCACCAACTACATTTCTTTTGGTAAAATAAAGAACCGCTAACTATGAATTGATCCAATGATTCTGGGAAGCAATTTGGAACTATTCCCCAAAAGCTATTAAACTGTGCATGCCCTTTGTCCCAGAGATACCACTAGTAAGTCTATAAATCCAAAGAAATAAAGGAAAGGGGGGAAATGACCCATATGTACAAAAACATTTATAGTAGTTCTTTTTGTGGTGGAAAGAATTGGAATTTAAGGAGGTATGGCTGGGGAATGGCTGAACAATTCATGATATACGAATATGATAGAATAATATTGCATTGTAAGAAATAATGAAGGGGGATGGTTTCATAAAAAACTGAGATGACTTGTACTGATATAAAGTGAAGTTGGAAGAACCAGGAGAACAATTTATGTGATAATAACAATGCTGTAAAGATAAATAATTTTGTAAAACTTTGAAACTATGATCAACACAATGATCAATAGCAATTCCAGAGGTCTTAGGATGAAACACGCTATCTACTTCCAGATAGACTCAGAATACAGATTGAGGCACGTGAGTTTTTCTTTTGACATGGCCAACGTGGGGTTAATTTTGTTCAACTATACATGGTTTTATTTGTATTGCTTTCTTAATTGGGGGTGAGGTTGGGGGGAGAAAATTTGGACCTAAAAATAAAATTGAATTCTAAGAAAAAATAGAAGACCATCAGACCTTTCCATCTGCTCTGTGGACCACTGGCTCTTACCATCTGTATTGTCACTTACTCTCCAGACCCCCAGGCATTGCCATCTGACCTGCTAATGCACTCTGGGGCCCCAGGCCTTTCCAGTCACCCTACAGCTGAACCCTTCTATATGTATTGTCTCCCTCAATTAGAATATGAGCTCCTAGAGAGTTCCTGGCAAATAGTAGGCACTTTCTATTTCCATTCCTATAGTTTACTAAATGCTTTTTTATTCATTTATTCAGCATTACATAATATGAATGCAGGAATACTAATCCACAAAAGATTATTATACACAACACAAACTTGTCATTCTAACTTAATGCTTAACATCATAATTAATCTGGACATAGATGTCCTTCATTTTGTTCCTTTGCTTCTCCATCATTATACCTAGTAATCAAAGGCACCAGCAACAATATAGCCTTTCTCCTTTGCCCATGTCTTATACAACATCATACACAATACATTACAATTATGTGTATAACAATATACACTAATAGTACCAATCACACCTTCTCTCAAAGTTTACTGGATATAACACATTCCCAGAGCCACCCAAAAGGCCCACTGATATTACAAGGCATAAAACAGCTCCCCTCTCCTTCCCGTATTGTATGACTACCTGGCCCCAATCCCAAAATGCCAATTAACAAGGGTCTGCAACTCTGTCTTAAAGGTCTTCCAATTTGTCTCAACTCATGGCACTTAGACAGACATCTCATTGAGAGGGCATAGATGCATATCATAATTATGTTGTGCATTATAGGGGTTAACCTTGTGAGTCTGACTATTCCTTAAGAAGCTAGGGCACTAAATCTTGGAAGAAATGTGGTACAGAGGACGGAGAACTCACTTATTAGTCAAGATGACCTAGGTTCATATCTCACATTTGACATGTTACCGATATGACTGGACAAGTTAATTATTTAACTCCTTGAGTCTCAGTTTCCTTATGGGTAAAATGAGTAGGTTGGACTGGGTGGCCTCCAAGGATCTTTTCAGCTCTAAATCTGTGAATGTAAAATAAACTGTTAAACAGTTACATATCATGGCCCAGACTATAATATTTCCAACCAAATACAGTCAATGCTCAACTTTTGCAGGAGTAGGAGTAGAAAACAGTGTAACAGTCAAGAATGGGAATACTGATACATTGGATCTATGGAAAATATGGTGCTAGATTCTTGTTACACCTAAAACTATAATCTTTTGCTAGAGACTGCTGAGCATACACTTTTCTGCCAGCAGTTCTTTATAACAAAACATTAATTCTGATGACCGCCCCTCCCCTCCCCAATCCCTGCCTTGTTGTGGCATAGGAGCTTGCATAGCTTGATGAAACTATGAGCTATGCCATGTAGGGTTACCTAAGATGGATAGGTCATAGTGGAGACAAAAGGTGACCCACTGGAGAAGGAAACGGCAAACCACTCTAGTATCTTTGCCAAGAAAACCCCATGGACAGTACTAAAATGATAAAAGAGATGACATTGGAAGGTGAGCCCCTCAAGTCAAAAGTTGACCAATACAATATGAACTTGGACACACTTAGAGAGATAGTGGAGGATAGAAGGGCCTGGTGTGCTATGGTCCATTCCATAGGGTCATTAAGAGTCAGACATTACTCAACAACTAAACAACAATAATTCTGATAATATATATTGTTTCCTAACACAGTAACCATGAAATAACCCATAAAATGTAGTATACAAAATAAAATTGCTAATGTGCAAAACATTTTTCTCCCTAGTAATTCCCTAGAATTCTGTGATTTTTTATGGCAACATCTCAATAAAAAACAAACAAATAAACCACTGATTTCAGACAGTACTATACTGCTGTAAACCTATTTGCCTTGGCTGCCCTCTGAAAATCAAGATAGAGATTGCTGGGACTTCAGTGGCTGCTGTCAGAAGACACTGAGACCAGTGAGATCTTGACATCACCTCCGAAACGCCAACTAATGCCTGGAGCTCTTTACTCTACAACCACAGGGTAAACAAGACCAGAGAAGCAACTCGGAGGATACCAGCCACTCCACAAACTTGTGCCTCTCATTTTTTTCTCTACTGTGCATAGTTGCCAACGTGAAAGTGAAAATAAGGTTACTAATAAAATCATGAGAATGTTCGAGGTTGCAAAAGTTGAGGGTTGATTGTACACTACTTAACAGTAACCTCCGTAGGGTATTTCTCTGAATAGAATGGAAACTCCTTGAGGGCAGAGATTATTTAACTTTTGCCTTTGTGTGCCCAATACCCAGACCAGTGCCTGGAATATAATAGACACTTACATTATACAGTGTGCTTCCTAATCAAAACTCTAGAATATGGAATTCTATGGTGGCATATCAGGGATGCAACCCCTTAATGACTGTTTCTACAGCGCCTCAGTATCTCAGCAATGCAGCCAAATTTAAAGCAAATGTCCATAGCAGTCAGAGCAAATCTCTACTCCCTCTCCAAGGAAAGGAGCCTTGTGCAAGGTACTGGTGGTTTTCCTCACATAATTTGGCCAGAACTGGAATTTAAGGTGGCTCATGTGTGTGCTGAAAGATGTGGCAACTGGCTCTCATGTATATCCTTTGAACCTTCCTCCACATCTACTCTGTTGATGGGACCACTGGGCAAGGGACAGAGAGGCTTCTTGGGGTAGCTTCTGTAAGAGGTCTCTTCCATTTTGTGTCTATTACATTATGTGCTCCTCTATGAGAAGGGGGCATTTTTGGTGGGCATTAACATAAGATAAATAAATGGCTGAATGGCAACCTCATCCTTCTAAAGAGTCTTGTCCCTTTGTGCCATTGGCTAGATATGGTCCCTTAATTAGTATAAATACCACCTCCCAGGTCTCCTTCTGGACATGTCTTATTGCTGGTACATGAATTGCTCCAAACTCAGCCCTCTGGAATGATTTCCCTTCTTAATCTCATAAACCAGTCACTGGTAAGAGGGTGGCAGCTGATCAGTTCTGAATGATTGCCCTTGTTCCTCTTCTTCAGGGAGGTGACAGTACTTTTGATTTACAATTTTAGAAAGCACCAGAAACTTTATTGGCTTTTATTTAATAATAACTATAATAGGACCTTATGTTTACATAGACTTTTAGGTTTGTAACATGCTTTACAAATATTTCATCTTATTCTCACAACAATACTGGAAGGTAGGTGCTATTATTATCCCCATTTTGCAGATGAGGAAATTCAGGCAGACAGCAGTTATATGACTTGCCCAGAATCCCATAGCTACTAAGTGTCTGAGGCCAGATCTAAACCGACTCTAAGTCCAGAGCTTTATCTATCTAGCTTTCATTTTACCTATACAATCAGAATGGCTAACATTTTGGTTTTGAAAACCAATACGGCAGTTGTGCTAGTTAGCCAATATAGCTATTATAAAAAAGTATTTGAGAGTGGGGGAAGCCACTACAGGATACAATCTGGGCTTCACTGAGAGGCAGACCCCAATGATTCTTTCAGGTATGTGGCCTCCACATGCTCTTAAAAAGGGGCTCAGGGCCCACTTGGGTCCTCTTGAACTACTGTCACCTTTGCATCAGAGTCGGGGAGCCTCTTGAACATTAGGTCATTTCCCTTGGCCCTGTCAACTGTGACAACTTTAAGTGACCTCAGGTCCCTAGGAGGTTGGGTAGCCCAGGCTCTGAGGTTCAGATTTTGCCTCTGAAGCTTCTTTTATGTGTGGTCTTGGGCAAGTCACTTCACTTCCTTGAGCCATTTGTAAAATGAGGGAGTTAGACTAGATGTCCTCTGAGGTCCCTTCCAGCTCTAGATCCTGTGATCTGGGATCTTGTGAACAGCTTTGCTATAAATGAGCATGGAGAGTTCTGCCTTCATTTGCCAGTAGCTCTAAGCTCTAATTCCGCTATCATCAGGGTACAGGTGAGGGATAAAGGGAGTGGAGCTAGCCAGCTGGCATCATTCTGCTCTGTTGACTGTGCCTTTTCTCCTCTCCATGTGGGCTTTCTGCCTGTTCTGTTTTAGAAGCACCCTTGTGGGTTGTTGATTGATTTTCTCCTCAGGGAGCCTTTGATGAGGAAGCCAAACCCACAGCTGCAGGTGGATCAATCTTGACTCATACTCTGACTTCTTGGTCATGCTCCAGTTTTATCTGGCTGAGACCTGCGCTCACCCCAAATGCTACATTGGAAAGCACATCACTTCACCTTATCCCACTTCCATAGTTACCCTGATCTAGGCCAGCATGTCCATCAGAGATTACCTTCAGTCCTCAAGGGAAGCCCTTTAACTGTTGGCTCATTATGGATTGGAAGTGATACTCCTAGGAACATAATGTAATGGTGTCTATGTATGTCTGTGCATATGTACATGTATATGTGCACATGTATGTACATGCATGTGTGTGTATAACCTGCACGTGGGCCAGACTTATAAGGCATAACTCACTCAAAATTCTTAGTTATCTTAACCATGGCATTTTCTCCTCCTCTGTTTTCCTGGGAAGGACAGGCTATCAGAATAGCCATCACTGGTCACTGTTTAGTCCAGACCTGGAATCTCCTAGACAAACCAACAGATAAGAAGGGTATATATTTACAGAATCATTGTCACAGAATGTGAGAATTGGAAGGATCCTCAGCGACCATCTAGTCCAAGCCATATTGAAAGGAATCCCTGCTCTAGCATACTTGACAAGTAACATATCTGCTTGAAAACTTACAAGGACAGGGAGCTCACCACCTCTCTAAGCAGCCCATTGCACTTTGGGATAGCACTAATTGTTTACAAGTTTTTCCTGTCTAAGTCCAAATGGTTCCTGGTTTTGTCCTTTGAACTGAACAAAGTCCCTCTAGTCAAGTTTGGTCAAGTCCACATGGCAGCCCTTCAAGTACTTTCTCGCAGCCATCATGTGCCCCCTGAATCTTCTTGAGTCCAGGTAAGTACCTCAAGTTCCTTTAAATGATTCTCATATGGTATGGGCTCAAGGCCTTGTACTATCCTGGTTGCCCTCCTATGAATATTCTCTACCTTATCAATGTCCTTCTTAAACTGAGGTGCCCAGAACTGAATGCAATACTCCAGATGAGGGCAGAGTACTGTGAGATTATCACCTCTCTCTTCCTGGGAGTGATTCCCCTCTTCATGCAACTGGGGAACATGCTAGCTTTTTTTGGCTGTCATATCATACTGTTGACTCATGTGGAGGGTTCAGTCCACTGAAATCACCAGATCTTTTTCAGAACTGCTCTCCAATCATGCCTTCCTCATCTTGTGAAATGAATTTTTTTTGTACCCAAATGAGAAACCTTACATATACCCCTACTGAATTTCATCTAATTAGATTAATCTTTATGCCTGTCAAGATACTTTTGGATTCTATCATCCAGTGTGTCACCAATTCCTCCCATTTTGTGTCATCTACAGATCTGATGAGTGTATCATCTATGTCTTTATCCAAGCATTGATAAAAATGTTAAATAGCTTGGGGCTAAATGCAGATCCTTAGGATACTCCACAGGAGATCACCTGCTACTGATGTTTAACCATTAACAACTACTCTTTGAATTTGTGCATTCCACTAGTTCTGAATCAACCAATGTAGGGAAGAGTCAATGAAAAGACACAGAGATAGGAGTAGGAGTGTTATGTCTGAGGGCCAACAAGAAAGCCAGTCTGTCTACAGCATAGAATGAAGGGGAGTAATGTCTAGCAAGCTTAGAAATGTTTGGGCCACCTTGTGAAGAGGAGTTTATATTGATCCTAAAGGCAATAGAGAGCCATTGGAGTCTGTTATCAGAGCAATGATACAATCAGACTTGTGCTTTAGAAAAAAATCACTTTAATAGCTGTGTGGAGAATGGATCAACATGGGGTTAGAGCTGAGGCAAGGAAACCAGTTGGCAGAATATTGCAATACTCCAGCTGAGAGGTTCCTCAATTAGGGTAGCGGCCACATGAATAGAGAGACAGGGACAGATCCATCTCCTAACTCTGGGCATTTTCATTTCACCCCAAGCCTGGAACTCTCTCCTTTCTTTTTGTTTTTGTTTTTCTTGCTTTTTGGCTAGGCAATGGGGTTAAGTGACTTGCTCAGGGTCACATAGCTAGTGTTATGTGTCTGAGACCAGATTTGAACTTAGGTCCTCCTGACTTCAGGGCCCATGCTTTATCCACTGTGCCACCTAGCGGCACTACTCTCTCCTTTCTTGTCTTGGCTTCTTGGCATCCCTGGCTTCCTTCAAGTCTCAGTTAAAGTCCCATGTTATTGGAATCAGGAGGTTCTGAGTTCAAATCTGACCTCAGAAGCATGATACTCACTAGCTGTGTGACCCTGGGCAAATCACTTAACCCCAATTGCCTTCCAAAAAATAATAATAAAAATAAAGTCCCGTGTTACGCAGGTAACTTTTTTCCAGTACTTCTTAACCTTAGTGTCTTTTCTCTATTGATTATTTCCAATTTATCCTATACATACATACATATATATATATATATATATAATATATATATCCTGTTTACATAACTACTTACATGTTCTCTTCCTCATTAGAATATAAGTTTTTGAGAGCAGAGGATTTTTTTTTGCCTTTGTTTTTTGTATTTCCAATGCCAATCATGGTATCTGTAACATAGTAGGTGCTTCATAAATATTTGTTGACAGAAGTCATGGAGGTAGAGATAAAATTTAGCAGCTGATTAGATACAAGGGAGATGGAGGAGTTGAGGATAACACCAAGGTTGTGAACCTAAATAACTAACTGAAAGGAAGGTGGGGTCCTTAATAGAAATAGAGAAATTTAGAAGAGGAGTGTGTTTTTGGGGGAAAGAACTCAGGTTGAATTCAAAATTACTAAGGGAGATCCAGTTAAAAATGTCCAAGAGACAGTTGGAGATGCTCAACTGTTGCTCAGGAGAGAGACTAGGGCTTTGGAGATATATAGATATAGATAGCTATACAGATACAGATATATCTGGGTATCATTTGCATGTAAAGGGATAATTAAGCCCTTGGGAACTGATGAAGTAGCCAAGTGAGAAGATGTAGAGAGAGAAAGAAGAGAAGAGGCCCCAGGACAGAGCTTCATAATACACCCACAGTTAAGGGGATTGATGTGAAAGATGAACCTGCAAAGGAGACAAGAAAGAATGATCAGATAGGTAGGAGAAGAACCAGGAGAAAGCAGTGTCAAGAAAATCCAGACATATGTTAGTTGGATATAAGCTCCTTGAGGCCAGGCACAGTTTCACTTTTGTCTTTATATCTCTGTCACTTCAGAGTGTCTTGCACAGAGTAGATCCATAACAACCATTTGTTTAATTGAACTGGCATTATTACTACACACTTGGGAAGCAGCAGTGGTGGTATTGGTAGCATCCAATTCTGGAGCTAGATGATTTGGAGTTAGGGATCCTGATACTTACTAGGCAGAACATCATAGATTCAGAGCTGGAAGGGACCTTAAAGGTCACTTAATCCAATCCCTACTTCACAGAGTTGTTGAGAAATAGGAAACAGAAATGTTTGTGCCCGCCCATAATCTGGAAATCTGAAATTCCCCTCTGTGATCCTGTCTTTCCACCTCCTGGGTCACTCTTGCCAATCAGGCTGTCTTTTATTATTTGTTTTACTCCTTCACTCTATCCTTCTTCCATTTTCTTAGTCCATTATTCCTGTTCTGGTCTCACTTCCTTCCCTCCCTTGAACCTTGGAAAGGTCATCTAGGAGCTGACCTACTCTCTTGCTCCTTTGCCCTTCTGGTAGTCTCTAACCCTCCACCTTCGGGCCTTCTTAACTCTTACATAACCATAACAACTAGGTCCATTACAAATGTATATTATCTAATCTCAATCAGACCCTCACTGCAGCAGTGTGGCAACATTTTATTCAGGTTGATCCTTATTATCATCCCTGAAGTAGCTATTCAAAACCTTCTCTCAGAAAGCTCCAGTACCCATACTCCCTTTTGCAAAGCAAACCAGAAGTTAGCCTTAGAACTGGAAGGGATATTAGAGATCTTCTTATAGGTGAAGAAACTGAGGGCTAGAGAGATTAAATGGCTTGCCCAAAGTGACACTGTTAGCAGCTGAACTAGGAGTCAAACTTAGGTCCTTAGAATCCCAATCTTGTTCTCTTTCTACTGCACACGTTGCCTCTACTTTACCGAAGAAGTCAAGGACAAAAGAGGCCACTTGTATGACCTCTTCCATCTTATCAAAACCCTTCCACGTCCTCACCAGTTCTCTCCTCCTTTGCGCCAGTCTGTGAAGTAGAGGTGCCAAAGCTAAATCCTTTATATGTGACCTTAATTCCAGCCTCTTACTATCTCCTCTGGTACCTTGCTTCAAAATCTTCCTTCCTTCCTTCCTTCTTTTCTTCCTTTTTTTCTTTCTTTCTCTCTCTTTCTTCCTTCCTGCCTTCTCTTCCTTCCTTCCTTTCCCTTCTTCCTTCCTTTTCTTTCCCCCAATCTTTATGTTTTTCATTATATAGAAATACTAGTGATTTTTGTGGGTTTATTTTGTAGTCTGTAACTTTACTTTATCTATTGTTTCAATTAGTTTCTTTGCTAATTTCCTAGGATTTTATAAGTAAATCAACATGTCAACCCAAATGGGATAATTTAATCTCTTCTTTGTCTATTTTTACAGTGTTAGTTTCTTTTCTCTTGTCTTACTGCTATGGCTAGAATTTCTGGAACTATTTAAATTACAGAAGGGAGAGTAGGCATCCTTACATTACTGCTATATTTATTAGGAAAGTTTCTAGTGTATTGCCATTACATATGATGCTTGGTTAACCTCTTCATATACTTAGGCTTCTTCCCTGGTGCCCATAAACATGCTTATGTCTTAGCTATCCATTAAAAATGTTTACTTGAATAAGGGCATGGGTCATGTGAAGTAATCAATCAGTCTCTCCCACATCAGTTGAAGTAACTAATCAGCTGCTACTTCTAGATATCTTTACTGTGTGAGAATATATCTCATGTGAATTAATCAATCATAGGTATGAACACTATGTGAAGCTATAAAATATTGGGGAGTGTATCTACCAAGATTCACCTAAGAACTATATGAATCCAACCTATAAAATACTTTTTAAAGAAAAAAGACAGACCGAAATAATTGGTAAAATATTAATTGTTCATAGGTAGGTTAAGCCAATACAATAAAAATCACAATGACACCTAAATTAATTATAACTATTAAATATTTATAAGTAAATATTAATTTACTGTGCCAATTGGACTACCAAAGGAATATTTTATACATCTAGAAAAATAATAACAGAATTCATCTGGGACAGCAAAAGGTCACGAATTTCTAGGGTAATAATTTTAAAATAGTGAGAATAAAGGGAGCTTATCAGTACCAGATCTCAAACTGTACTACAAAGCAATAATGATGAAAATGATTTGGTACTGGCTTAAAAAAGAGAGAAGTCAATCAGTAGAACAGATTAAGTACACAACATACAGAAACAAACAGCATAATTGTTTAATAAACTGAAGACCACAGTTCCTGGGAGAAGGACTTATTATTTGACAAAAACTGCTGGGAACACTGGATAGCAGATGGTCAGAAATTCCCAGCATACACCAAGACAAGCTCTAAATGGATATGACCTAGATATAAAAGGTCACACCATAAACAAATTCAAAGAACAAAGAAGTTATTTTTTTAGATCTAGAGATAGGATAAGAGTTTGTGAAAAAACAAGTAATAGGGATCATACAACATAAATTGGACAATTTTTGGTTACATAAAATTAAAAGTCTTTTGCACAAACAAATTTAATGTTATAAAAATTAGAAGGGAAATAGGTAACTGGGGAAAATATTTGCAGCAATTTTTTTCTGATAAAAGTCTCATATTTAAGACATGTAAGAGGTTAGTTCAAATTTATAAGATTAAGAACCATTTCCTAAAAGATAAATGGTCAAAGAATACAAACAAGCAGTTTCCTTTCTAAAAAAAAAGTGTTTTTTTTTTTTTCTGAGACTAGGTCTTCCTATCTTGTCCAGATTGGAAATACAGTGGCCACTCAAAGGCACTGGGGCTTTGGCCTCCTCCATTTCTAACCAGGGCTGCTTCACCTTTTCCATATTGGTGACATCCCTTACTGCAGAAACCTCATTGGCTTAGCTCACTGCAGCTCAGAACTTCTGAGGGATCCACTCAAGGGATCCACCGGCCTGATCCTCCTGTGAGAGATGAACTCTCAGAAGTGAAGACTCCTCAAAAGGTCAATAATTCTTGATTACTACTTTCAAAATCCTTCCCCACTCAGACCCTGTTTTTAAGCACTTAACAGAAAGAATAAGCCCTGCCCCACCCCCAACCTGAGTGTTTGCCCTTGGCTTCCCGCCTCTTTTCTTGTCTTTGAATTTAGTGCCTGTAATGTAAGCCCCACCTCCCAGTTAGAATGTAAGCCCACCCCCAGTTAAGGGGGTATGGGATAGTGGTGGGTAGAGACTTTGCGTGGTGAGAGGAGCAGACAGCCATTTCACCAGATTATAATAAAGGTAACCTTTGCTTTCCACCTTGAGAAGTCTCTGAGTTTAATTTGTGTTAGGGGTGCCGTTGCACACACTCCTCAGAAGTGGGATAATAGGGTTTCACCACCACACCTGGCATCAAGCAGTTTTCAAAGAAAGAAATCCAAGATATCAACAATTATATGGGAAAAAATGCTCTAAATCACTAATATAGAACTGAAAATTAAAAGAACTTTGAGGTTTCCCTTTATACTTATCAGACTCACAAAGGTGACAAAAAAGAAAAATGAAAAATATTGGAGGAACTATGGGAAAATAGTTACTTATATTAGTGCATTGTTGGTAGGACTCTGAATTTGTCTAGTCATTCTAGAAAGAAATTTGGAACTATTGCCCCAAAGTTACGAAAATGTGCATACCTTTTGATCCTGATATATCACCACTATGTCAATACCTCCAAAGAATGAGTAAAAAGATCTGTATGCGCAAAAAAATTTATAGCAGCTCTTTTTGTGGTAGCCCAAAATTAGGGGTCCTCCTAGTGGAGAATGGCTAAACAAATTGTTATAATATGAATGTAATGGAATATTATCATACTATAAGAAATGATGAAAAGGACAGTTTCAGAGGAAATTGGAAAGACCTCTCTGAACTAATAGAATGAAATGAGCAAAACTAGGAGAATAATTTATATAGTAATAACATTATAGAGAAAAACAACTTTGAAAGACTTTAGAACTCTTTAGAAATAAATCACTGCTCCAAAAGATGAAATGTACCCATCACCTGCTACCAGAGAGATGATGAACTTAAAATAAAGGTTCATGTTTTTGAAATGGCCAATATGAGAATTTGTTCAAGGTTAGACTTTATAGCTATGTATTGAAGGCTTTATTGTTTCATTTAAAAATTGCTTGGGAGTAGTAAACAGATTAATAAAAAAGAGAGAAAGAAAAACATTATTTTAATGAATTAGGTGTGAACAAGGCCTAGGCATTTCTTTTTTTTTTTTTGGCTAGGCAATGGGGTTAAGTGACTTGCCCAGGGTCACACAGCTAATAAGTGTTATGTGTCTGAGGCCAAATTTGAACTCAGGTCCTCCTGAATCCAGGGCCTGTGCTCTATCCACTGCAGGCCACCTACCTGCCCCAAGGCCTAGACATTTCCATTGAATCAGTCAATTAAAGCCTTTGAATTGGGTTCAAAAAGTACTTGAACAGTTCAGAAGTCTTTGAGAGCCACTGGATAAAATGGAATGATGTTGCTCAGGAAGTGTGTTTCAATTAGTTTTTATTATTATTATTATTTTTAGGCAATTGGGGTGAAGTGACTTGCCTAGGGTCACACAGCTAGTAAGTGTCAAGTGTTTGGTCTGAGGTCGCATTTGAACTCAGGTCCTAAATCCACTGAACCACCTAGCTGCCCCACGTATTTCAATTAGTTGAGGAGACTTGGGTCATACTCTGTGGGACATGTATAAAATCAGCAAGCTAGTTTGGAATCCAGCATTCAAGCGTCTAGAAACTTAGTGCTGGAACCCATTTCAACCAAACTCTCCCTCCCTTTACTTGTGAGCTTTGGAGGACCAGATGATTTGAACTTTTTCATCATGTTCTAGCAGTGTCCCCAGAACAGTTATGACTTGCAGCACTGTCTGCCTTAGGAGACAAGGGCAATTCAGACACATAAGAAAGATTATTTTCAATATCCTACAAGGATTGAAGATACAGCATCCCTAAGGAGAACTTCATGAGTACCCCATGAAGGGTAGAAAAGGATTTTGGCAACCAGGGCCCCTGGGTGTCTATTCTGGTTTTTGTTTCTTCCAATGTATTCCTTTTAATGTCCTCACCAGTAATCATCTTCCAAATAACAATCAATAGTATCTCCCCAAATCAATTCACTGAGGATAGATGATCAAACAACTATCCTGAGATGGTATACCTATCCTTGGTGGCAACCATGTGAGTTTGAGAAATTGAGAATTCCTGATTCCTCATCCTCAGTTGATGCAGGTTTTACCCACTCCAGTTCTTGGAAAAGGTAACCATCATTCAGAAGGATGAATCCAATTTGTGGCTTGGGTTGACAGAAGATATGGATGGGATTTGTTCAGCATATACAGAGCTGAGGTAAAATGCCAATTCAGCAGTCCCACAAAATATTTCATATTTTAATATTTCAAATATCAGTTTCTTGGGAGAGTATAAATAGTTAGAAGTGATTTCGGTTGCTTATTTAAACCTTTGCTAATATATTTCTTGAGCGTTTTTTTTGTGTTAAGTATTTCTTTTCTGTAGAGGAAACAAATAGCTACCCTTATACCTGATTTACATTGTACATTGAGCACCTTGACACTTTTTGAGGAGACCACAGACTTGAGCCAAACCTAACTTTTAAGTAATTTTCCACAGAGCTCTAAGTTGAGGCACGTAAAGAGCCAGAGACTTTGAGAATGTGCCTACTCCTTCCTTTTAGAGGCCAGGTTCTCCCAGACCTGAACCTGGTCCACATATGTATGAGTCCAGAGCTGAAAGAGGCTTTTTAGTGGAGAGAAAGAGGGTAAGTGCTGGGCTCCCTTGGGCTCAGTAGCAGATACTTTTGTTATAGCACTTTGGGAGCTAAGGAGCCTCCAAAAATTACCAAAGGGAGAAATGAAATTGTGAGATGCTGAGCAGTGGCAAGATTTGTGCATGGACACACAAGGATTGAGGTTATGAATTTTCTTTTTCTTTGCTCTTAAGAGAGACGTCTAGTGGCCATTTAGGTGCAAGGAACAGAGCTTTTCTGCACTTGCACTGAAGCTCCCTGGGCTCATGCTATCATGTGTGTTGGTGGGAGAGACTTTGGGAATCAGACTTTCTAGGCTGCTAAAATCTGAGCCTTTTTCTGTGGACAGAAGACCACTGTTGTAGAAGTGATTAGTCAGGGAGCAAAAGTGGAAGTCAAAATCCGAAGAGCTCCTTAGTGTTAGAAATTGTCAGCTATTGTGAAGCCAAATTGATTGGTCAGCCAGGGATGAGAAGACCATCTTTCTTCATATTTCCCCTGTTTATAATCTGAGTCTTCCCTATTTATAATCTGAGATATGCACAATTCCCACTAATTTTGTCTCCATGAATTGTATGTACAGTTCAGAAAGCCCCTTTGCCATTTTTAAAAACAGAGAGGTTAGTCTGGAAGAATTTTGGGAAATGGATGGGGCAAAGGGGTCCATATGGGAGTGCTTTGCTTTAATTTTTGCTCTAACAATGTGCCTATAGTATATTGATTGCTTGTGTCCCGTGAATAAAGAGGGTCATTTGGCAGACTGGGGAAATTCTAGATGCAAGGTGGGGTTGGTACTATAGACTTCCTATTTTAAAAAATAATTCTGAATGGAGAAGTCCTGGATTTTGAGGGAGTTGTTTGGACATTGTAAAGCCAAAGTGGTAGTGAAATGCCTATTTAATTTTCTACCAAGCGCTTTATATATAATGGCCAATGAGGGCCCATTCCTTAGAGCATATTCAGATTTGCCCTTCCTGTTGGGATATAGACTGCCTGTCCTATAGTCCCCACCTGGTTTAATTTTTCTTTAAATTGTTAATTAATTTTTTTTTCAATTGTGCAGCATTTATTTATTTTTCCTTCCACGGGGGGGGGGGGGAAGCAAAAGCAAAACCCTTCTAACAAATAAGCATAATTGAACAAAACTAATTCCTATATTGGCCATGACCAAAAATGTGTTTCATTCAGCATATTAATCCATTACCTCTCTATCAGGAGGCGAGTAGTATTCTTTTATCGGTGGTCCTCTATAATCATTATTGTTCATTTCATTGGTCATAGTTCTTAAGTCTTTCAAAATTGTTCAGTTTTACAATGTTGATGTTATGGTATAAATTATCCCCACCTAATTTCAATCTAATACATGTAGGTTTGGCAAGCAAATGAAGGAATAATAAACAAGTAAAAATTCACACATTACCTTATACACATTCTCCCTCTCACCAATACATTCAGTACCTTCCAAGGAGGGTACGTGAGTACGGAAAAGTTATGTGCTTGGGGTAACACAACTCTGGAACTGGAACTGTCTTTGTCCTGGTTCTGTCTTGGGAATTGTCCATTAACATTCCTTGAGCAACTTAGCTTTTTTGTTGAGCTTATGCTTCTGTGGCTAGGCTGAAGCTATGGCTGAAGCAATCCACACCCGACTAAACTCTCACTGCGCAAGACTCAGGCAAACTAGCAGATAACCTAGTTGTCTTCTTGGATTCTCTGTTTTCAAGCTATTCCTCTGCTCAAGTGGATCTGCTATATAACATCAACTGTTGTATCCATCATTTCCAGCTTCAAGCTTAGCTAATACAGTTCTGAAATCCATCAATCCATCCGTTCACCTACCTCTCATCTTTCTGGGTTTAGATACTGAACCCTTCCCACCTTAGCATATAGTTCTGGTATCCGTGTTGTTGTTATTCAGTAGTGTCCAATTCTTCATGACCCTGTTTGGGGTTTTCTTTTTTTGTTTGCTTTTTTCTTTCTGGGCCATGGGATTAAGTGACTTGCCCGGGGTCACACAGCTAATAAGTATTAAGAATCTGAGGCCGCGTTTGAACTCGGGTCCTCCCGACTCCAGGCCCGGTTCTCCATTCACTGTGCCACCTCGCTGGCCTCTCATCCTTTATATCCACTGTGTACTTTCCTCCTCTAAAATTCACTTCTAAGTCAGAGTTCAGGTGCCGCCTGTGAAGACCTCCTTTATGCCCCTATTTGTTTGTGTTCCCTTCTTGCTCGGATTATCTCAATACAGGAAAAATTAAGTAGAAAACTAGCAGTTTAGCAAATGCACTAACATATCAAGTGAACGAGAGTGGGTGCAATCTTCCACGCCCCAGGCCCCACCTTTGTCATTGTTAATGTATCAGATTAAAATTAGAGTTTGGGTTATGTATGTACGGGGCTCACCCCCGCCCCCTTACTGAATTGTAAACTCATTAATCATATGAATAATGATTACACGTACAACATTTCCGTAGCGCTTTCTTCGCGCCAACCCTAAAGAACGTAATGTGCCATTTGACACAGAAGCGGTGTAGTAAAGCAAATTACCTGTGGTCACAGAGCTATTAAGTGTAGTTAACGTCATTTTATCCCCTCCCATTTCTGCGCCCCACCCCCACCCCAAGGGAGCCGGCGGGCTGAGCCAAGTCCTGGCAGGGGTGTAGAAGACGTAGCTGACTCTTGGGGCTCGCCGGCGCCCCTGACTCCCGAGACCCCCGCCCTCTCACTGCCTCTGGGCTCTGATCCCCAGCCCGCTAGCCTGCACCATTTTCCTCCCCGCCTCCCCAGCCGGGTCGGGAGACGCCAGCGAGCCTCATCTAAGCCGCAGGATCTGGAAGGGGCGGGGCCAGGAGTGGGGGCGGGGCTCCGGCCTGGCCGCGGCAGTTTTCCCGCCGAGTTAGGGCTGCAGGTGTGCTGTTAGTGTGTCAGTTGCAGCGGTCCCGGGCTTACCCCCCCTTCCCCCCCCCCCCCCCCCCCTCCCCCTGTGGCCGCCATGCTGCCTGCCTCCTGCTCCCACAGGTAAGGGTCCCCGCGTTGGACACACACAGCCATGCACGCGTTCGTCGGGGTTCTGGGACCTAGGCCGGCCGCAGCCCCTGGTGCCGGTGTCATTCTGACTGCGTTCTGGGAAGCCCGGAGCCTTCCTGGGCGCAGTCTGCGCGCGCAGGCGGGGGAAGGGGATGGGGAAGAGGGGACTCGTGGGAGGAAGGAGGGGCATGTGTGAGAGAAAGGGGGAGGGGAAGGGGAAAGAGGGGCGTGGGATAACTAGGGAGGGGACCTGGGAAAGGAAAAGGGGGATGGGGAGAGGAAAGTGGGAGATTGGGGGAAAGAGGGGGAGGGAGAGAGGAAGAGGAGGAGGGCGAAACAGGGAAAGGGGGAAAGAAAGAGGTAGGGGAAGGAGGGTACAGAGAAAAGAGGGACAAGAGGGGGGGGACAGAAAAGGGGCAGGGAACTTGCAGGAAGGAAAGGGAGGGTCGGGGGGGAGAGAACGGACAGCTGAACTTCTGCTGGGGTTGGGGGGCTTGGGGGTGTGTTTCCAGGCTGGTCACTGAGCTCCAAGGAGCCCTGGCAGCCTGTCAGAAGAAGGAGGAGGAGTTGCAACAGTCCATTGCCCGCTGCCGAGTGTTGCTTCAACCCTGGTATCCCTGGGGAAGGGGATAGTTGGCCTGGTTCTGATTCTCCAGAAAGTCTCCACCTGTGCCCAGACCCGGGCTGAGCTGGGGTCCTTTCAGGACTACCTCCCTTGCTCTGCCTTTTGGGGTCAAGCATTCGAGCATCTGCAGAGGGTTGAGTCTTTAATTTGTCCAAAGACACACCCAGATCAAGGGTATCTCACCAAGAAGGGCCCCCAGAGGAAGAAGCCTCCACAGTTTTGCCCTCCTGAGTAAGGGGAGAGAGTTAACAAAATCATAGAGTTCTCGAGTCATGAGGGACCTCGGAGACCATCCAGTCTGACCCCCTTCATTTGACAGATGAGGCACTGAAGCCAGAAAAGTTACTTGCCTAAAAGTCTCATGGGATAGTAAATAGAGGCAGTATTTAAACCCAAACCTGATTCCAAATCCGATGCTATTTTATCATTACCATGCTGAGCCTTCTCTCGTGATCAAGACTAGTTTATAGGGAGGTAAGGGGACAAAAATTGTTTGTATATGTGTGCGAGTTGTCTCCTAGGAATCTGGTGGGAAGGTCTCTAATCTTATGGTAACAAGACCTGGATTCAGATTCCAACTCTGATACCAAGCAAATTATATACTCTTAAAGTTTTGGTTTCCTTGTTTGTCAAAAATGTTAAGAATATGTCTTATAGCAGCCTACACTTGCCTCACCAGGGTGGTTGGGAAGAAAGCTCTTTATAAACTGTAAATGGTGAGGTATTATGGATTCTGTCTCCTTCCAGGGAAGTGCCTTCTCCCCCAAGCCCTGAACCAGCCAGGAGCACCGAGACTAAACCTGGTGAGCCTTGGTCTGGGCCTCTCTCCTCCGGGCTCTGAGCAGAGGTAGCGGGGCCACTATGCTCCCTAGTGTGTGCACTAGTCTGGGTAGGGGAGAGCCTCAGTTGGCCTAACTAGTAGTGAACTGGGGCCTTCCTGGAAAGCAACAGATTGGATGGGAAAGGTAGATTGCTTCTTTCTAACAGTCTAAGTCTGCAGGTATTAGAAGGGGGGAGCAGGTCAGATTGAGGGGAGGGGTTGAGTGGGGTGAGTAGTCTTAGGGAGAACTCTTCCCTGACTTGTAGCTTTCACAGCACATGAACCAACTCCCAAAGAACTCAAGGAATTGGAACTGCTGAACCAGGCCCTGGAGAAAGCCCTTCGGGTCCGGAAAGGCATCTCCCAGGTCCAGTCATCGAAGAGTGCCTCCAGTGGGAAAGTTGCCCCATCTCTGGTCACTGCCCAAGCAGGCCCTGGGGCCAGGCCCAGAACCTCAAATCCAAAAGCCTGTGTTCCAGCCAAGCCTCCAACTACCTCTCAAAGGGCTAGTGGCAGGCTGAAAAAACCTGCCAGAGTCTCCTCCCATAGGGGCAAGGCCCCTGGAAATGCTCTCACACATGCCGGGCAGCCAGACAACTCAATGCCCATCAAGGGGCCAGCTCAGCTCTGCCCTCTGCCTTCCCAAGGCCAGGTCCTGGGGCTCCCAACTTCCACCCCAGTTTCAGTCTTAAGAGAAGCAGGTACTACTGGGCCCAGCCCTGGACCAGAAGAAGGAAAGATCCAACCAGGCCTTAGGTCTGAGGCCTTCACACTAGAGGAGAAGGGGTAGGTTTCCTAAACCATGCAATGAATGATTGGGGTTTTGGCAAAGGTGGCTAAGCTTTTATAGGCTTTTGCCCACTCGACTTAGACCTTCTGTGGGGTCCACAGAAGGAAGGGGGAGCAGAGCTTTTGAAGAAAACTTGAAACATACCTTTGTACAACATGTGAAGGTTAACAAGGACTTTGGAGGACCACACTTCCCAGGCCTACTCCTGTACTCTCAGAATACCTTCCGAGTGCCCTAGACTGACTGCCTGACAATCCAAGAGAATCCTTTTGGGGTATCTCCCCTTTTCCCCCATATGCTAGAGCAGAGATTTAGCTAGATCCAGAGGTGCCAGGCTCTGAGCCGTTGTTATCTTCAGGCCACTCAGATTAAGCCATGAGATCCAGAGGCTCCTTGTTTATTATGAAGCTTGATACGTTGGCTACAATGAGATTGAACCCTTTCTACCCTTAGGGCCAGGTCCACACTGAGTTTTGTCTTGCCTCAATGGCTGTAGCTACAGTCCTATGAAGTTGCCAGGTATTATAGGCACTGACTTCCTGCCACTGAGACACCTCTTCTCCCCAACTAGGCCAGTCTTGGCCCTTTGTTTGTTTCTTCAGTCTTGCTATTGGGAGCCACTAGCCTGATAGCCCAGGGTGGCCTGGTCACTGGGCTCCTACCTTCTCAGGGCTCTGTAGAGCTACACTGATGACAGGAGTTTAGGGGGTGGAGATGGGGCTGCTCTCCCTAGACTCTTGGCTAGAGGAGAACTCGGGTCCTGAGCATGGCAGGGAGCACTGACTGGTGATTGCTTTTTTCAGGATACAGCTGCAGCTGCCTCTGTTTTATAAGAAAATTGTTTCCAGGAATTCCAGGTGAGGTTGCTCATTAGGCAGAAAGATTTGAGGCCCCTTAAGGATATCCACTACCAGGTGGGGTAGCAGTGAGACTCTCAGAAGCCTCAGGCCAACTTCCAGCACTTTGGCTTCAGAAGATCTGAACCAGGCACACCTGTTCCCATACCTTCTTAATATTTCCATTAAGTGGCCTTTTCAGTTACCTTGTCCTTTAAAGAGGAAGCAGGCTCTGAGAAGGGGAATGACTGAGGTCACACAATGAATTGTTGGCAGACTTGGCACTTCAGACCCAGGACTCCAATTTCCCAGACCACAGCCTTTACCAGTATGATACCTCAATTAAGAAGGGGAGGCAGGGGTTACACCTTTTGTTCTTCTCTTGGGTCACAGGTGTCAAACTCTCCTCCAAACTTCCTAATGCTAGATTAAAATCTAATTGGGAAATATTTAACAAAATAAATACAGTATAACATAGATAATGTTGATTTTCACGATTTTTGGAGTCAATAGTAGCCAGCAGTGACCCAGTTTTTTAATGAGAGATTTAAAATTTGATTTCTACTTTCATGTGAAGAATTTGCTTGCAATTTAAATTTTCACTTGACTTCAGGATAGTTTTTTCCCCACTTAATAGTATTTTATTTTTTCCAATTACATATAAATATAGTCTTCAACATTCACTTTTATGAGATTTTGAGTTCCAAATTTTTTTTCTCCCTCCCTCTTTCCCATCCGCCCTCCCCAAGACAGCAAGCAATCTGATATAGGCTATATGTGTACAATCATATTAAACATATTTCCACATTAGTCATGTTGTGAAAGAAGAATGAGAACAAAAGGGAAAAACCATGAGGAAGGGAGGAAAAAAAAAGGAGAAAATAGTATGCTTTGATCTGCATTCAGATTCCATAGTTCTTTCTCTGAATGTGGATAGCATTTTCCATCATGAGACTTTTGGAGTTGTCCTAGATCATTGTTGAATTGCTGAGAAGAGCTAAATCTATCAAACTTGGTCTCATAGCGCCATGTTGTTACTGTGTATGATGTTCTCCTGGTTCTGCTCACTTCACTTGGTATCAATTCAAACAGCGACCCATTTCTATTTTTTTAAAATTTTTCAACATATGTTTTTAAAACTTTTGGGTTACACATTTTCTCCCTTCCTCCCTCCCCACCCACCCCCCTTGAAAAGGCGAGCATCTCGATACAGGTTATAGATGTGTAGTTATGCAAGATACTTCCATAGTAGTCCTGTTGTGAAAAACTAAGTATATTTCCCTTCGTCCTATCCTACCCCCCATTTATTCTATTCTCTCTTTTGACCCTGTCCCTCCTCAGAAGTGTTTGCTTTTGATTGTCCCCTCCCCTAATCTTCCCTCCCCTCTATCAACCCCCTGCTCTCATCCCCTTCCCCCCTTATTTTCCTGTAGGGTAAGATAGCATACCCCATTGTGTATATTATTCCCGCCTTAATCCAAATCCTATGAGAATAAGATTCACTCATTACCTCTCACCTTCCCCCATTCCCCTCCACTGTAAAAGCCTTTTTTTGTGTTTCATGTGAGTTAATTTACCCCATTGTCCTTCTCCCTTTCTCCTTCTCCCAGTATAATCCTCTTTCAACTCCTTAATTTTATTTTCCAGATATCACCCCTTCATCTTCAACTCACCCTGTGCCCTCTATCTATGTCTCGGGTAGTCCCCTGAGCTGCTGAGACCTGACTTCATTTTTTACTGAAAATTTCCAGAATAGATTGTTTTGAGAGCCACTTGTTAAATATTTGCCTGTGCACTTCTATGCACCTATCATATACAACAGAAACAGGAAAGGCTGATTGAAATGATCTGAGTTTCAGCAATATCTGTGCCTGTGTTGTTCAGTCATTTCAGTTGTGTCTGGCACTTTGTGACTCCATTTTTGGGGTTTTCTTGGCAAAGATACTGAAATAGCTTGCCATTTCTTTTTCCAGTTCATCTTACAGATGAGGAAAGTGAGGCAAACAGGGTTAAGTGATTTGCCCAGGGTCACATAGCTAGTCTGAGACTGGATTTTAACTTGATTCCAGGCCTGGCACTCTGTGCACTATGGCGCCACCTAATGGCCATGCCTTTTATCTGCACCTGTATCTGTGTGCATTCTGTTGTGTATTTATGTGTATCCTAGCCTGTGGGCCCAGGTCCAGCACTACCACTCCAGTGCTGATACTGCTGTGGCTGCTGCCAAAGCCCGTTTCCTGAAGAGAACGAAGGCAACTGTATCCTTGCCAGGTGCATGGTGTCTGGGCTGTGGGGCATGTGCTGGGGGAGTGGGAAGGGAATGCCACTGGCTCCCAGGCTCTTCACCTTGGGGCAGGGAGAGTAGGAGCCAGGTGGAAGAGCTCTTTGGCTAATGAGAGATTTGGCTAAAAGCCGTAGCTACTGATATCACTCTCCCTTGGGATGATTGTGAGACCCCAGCTGGCTCTTAATGGAGCCAGAGGAGCTCCATCCCTCATACAATAGTACTCACAGAAGTCGTTTGCCAGTGGATTGCTCACTGCTACTTTGGGGAGTGTGGGGGGAAGGGGGAAAATTAGCCATCTGCCAAAGATTGCCTCTCCCTGGAGTACTTCCTGCTGGGGTCTGTAAGGGATAGGGGGAGATGCCTGGGAGTGAGATGAAAGGGAAGAAGAAGCCCCAAGAAAACTTTCCCTGACTTGCTCCGAGTTTGATTTGCCTGGCCCAGCAATCAGTCTTTCTGAGATCCAGGAGGAGGTGACTCGCCTGGACCAGGCCTGCCACCTACTGACCCAGCATCTGGAAGAGACACTGGATGTGAATGGGGAGGCAGCTACAGGTGAGAAAGGAGGCACACAGAACTGCATGGACCTTACTTGGCTGAAGGGAGAAGGGGAAGCCTGAGAAGGTGTTGGGAGGGTCCTAGGGGAATGGGTGGAGTTAATGTCTTCTGAAGCCATGTCCTTTCCTCCTCCTGCAGCCTCGCTGAGCTGGGAGCAGGAATACCACCGTCTGGTCACTTTGGAAGGACTGCAAGCTGCTGTAGAACGGCATTTGCTTAGATTACAAGAGCTTCGAGACGGTGAGGCTCCCCAGCAGGCCACCAGAGACAGGCTACACTGAGGTCTGCATTAGGTTGACTTTGCCTTGTCTCCCACGCCTTGGTCTTCGGTCCAAGGCCAGTGGCGGAGGCAGGAGGTGGGGAAGGAGTGGATACCACTACTAGTTCTCTTGGCCTTGATCTGCTGCCCTGGGTAGGTGGGGGAAGCAGTAGGAGTGGGGAGCACTAATCGTCCCACCAGCACTTCTGAGAGCAAGGCTAGGTTCTGTAATCCCAGGAAGGAGGGGCAAATTCACCTTGAGATTCTCATTCCCTTAGAGGCTGGTTTCTGATAATTTTATGCCTTTTGCCTCCTAGAGAGTCATTCTTAAAGCAAAGAACGAAAAACAGGGCAAAAAAGTTTGGCATAGCCAACTAATAGATCAGTTAGGTCTGACATTATATCCAGGGTTCCACACTCGTAGTCTCCCACATTTACAGAGAAGGAAGGGATATATACTGTCATATTTCTTTGAGGCCAAGCCTAGTGCCCTTGTGCTTCTTAACAATTGTTCAAGGACTGCTGGGTGCGGGCTTCTCAGCTCCAGCTGGGGGCCAAGGTCCTCCTCCATCCTGCTGTTGGCTCCTTGGCTCCTTCCAGGTCTATTAGTGCAAAGTTAACTAGATACTCTTCACTGCTGTTGTCTGAAGAACTAGCCCTTTGTCTTCTTCGTTAACTTGGCTGTTCTGCTGAAGGCATTCTTAACCCTGAAATTGGTATGTGGCAGCTGACCAGACAGCAGGAAATCCTTGCAGTGGAGGATGCTACTAAGGGGGAAGGGAAAAAGCATTTATTTAGTGCCTACAATGTGTACTTTACACATGTTATCTCATTTGATCCTAAAAAACAACCCTGTTAGGTTTGCTGTGATTCCTGTTTTACAGTTGAAGAAAGTGAGACAGAAGGAAGACAGAGGTTAAGTGACTTGCCCAAGGTCACACAGCTAGTAAATGTCTGAGGCTGGATTTGAACTTGAATTTTCCTGATTCCAGGTCCAGCACTCTACGCATTGTGCCATCTAGCTGCCTAGGTGGTTCAGTAAGTAGACCTATCAAGGTTGCAGGGCTTCTGCCTTCACTATGGGTTGCTCCACCTGGCTGCAGAGACACCCCACAATCAGTTAAGGTCAATCATGGCCACTTTGGTGTCATCAAAAAATCATTAGTCATACAGCCTCTCTTAAAGCTATACCTTAGAGCACCATCTTGTAGAAGTGTGAGCAGTAGCTATTATCCTGTTCTGGTGCTTTGGAAGGGAAGATTAACTAGTGGCTCATTTGCTATAATAGTGGGGTAAGCTAACTGTCCCAACCATTACTGCTGGTAGTAAGAGGCTCTGAGTCCCTCTTTTCTCTCTCCCATTCCTCTTCCTTCCCCCCACGAATACAGCAGAGGAACAGTGGTTGGGCCCCAGGCCTGTAGAGAGCTCTCCTTGGGGCTCAGCCCTAGGCTTAGGAGGAAAAGGATCGCATGGGTCCACCAATTGTCTCGTCTACACCAGTGTGGAAGAGCTGCAGACCATGACAGCTCTCAAGCTTCGAGTGGCAATGTTGAAGCAGCAGATCCACCTTGAAAAGGTACACACCTGTCCTTTCTTGATACAGTGGCAAGAATTCCCACTGAGCCAGCCATCTGCTTCTTGATCTCCTTTTTCACGAACTCTTATCTCTGTAGGTTTAATAATTCTGTGTTTGGGAGGTCAGACAAAGGGAATATGTGTCCAGGGGGGAAATTATTTCCTCTGGAGGAAAAAATAGTTGAGAGATGTGAGACCAGATCCTTTGCATGCGACTTACTTTGTTCTGGCAGCACCTGCCCTCGCCAAGATTCTCAGAAGGGCTTGTTATCAGAATCTGGTGCAGTCTTATGGGTTCTCTGAACCAGTGTACATTGAGTCTTGTATGTGATAGAAACATGTTCACATCTGATGTCTCTGCGTTTTTGTGGTGCTGTCACTGGATTTTGGTGTTTTTTTGTTTTTGTTTTTATTTTTTTATCTGGGTCAGGGGTGGGGAGGAGGCGTTTTTCTGGTATAGACACTCAGGGTGTAAGGAGTTGGTGTATGTATACATGTGAGTAAGGTCCTCATGATGGGAGGCTGGAGTATTTAGAACCCTTGTTGTCTCTGTGACACCCCCAGGTTCTGATGGAAGAACTTCTCCCCCTGGTGAAATCTGAGAGCCCTGCTGGCCCAGCTCAGTTGGCACTGTACCGTGCTATCCATAGCCAACTTTGTGAAGCTGGGGAGCGCTTCTCCATACTGGTGAGAGATGAGCCATCTGTCTGAGCCTGGCATGGGCCCTATCAGCCATCATTCCAAGCTGGGCCCTCCCTCCCTCCACTGAACTTGCCCCTGGTCATTTATTAGCCAGCAACCTTTGCTTTCTGTCCCCTAGGAAGTCTTGAAAGCAGTATGGAAACATTAAACATCAGAGCTGATCTCTGTACTCCTCCACCACCATTTCCTTGCCCATCTGTCTTTCTGCCTAGTCCAGGATGGTAGGACCCAGTAGCCTAGGCCAAGGACAGAGAGGGGCTTATTGTTTGTACAACGCTGTGGCTCCTTGGGGAGAGGAGAGGATGTGGAGGGACTAATGGCTGTAAGGGCACCGTATTGACTAATAGTACTGATAATCTAAGCTGGAAGAGTGAGGGAGGTAGTAGCCTAGAAATGGACATGAGCTCTTATAGTACTACTGAGGGCCTTAGCAGTAGAAAAGATTGAAATTGCCCTAAGACCAGAGCCTCCTTCAGGAATGTTCCACTTCACATGTAGCTAGCACCGCACAAGACATTTGTTCAGTGGTAAGAGGGTGATTATGAAATTTACTGAAAGGCACAGTCATCCTTCTTCAGGCTAGGACAGTTGAGAGAGCCTTCTAGGAGGAGGTAGACTTAAGTTAGAATAGATGGGAGTTGGTCAGGGTGAGGGAGTATTCTAGATAGGGGACAGAGTTAGCAAAGGAGAAGAGATGGGAGGGCCTGGTAATTTGGAGAGAGGCCAACAAGGATGGAAAAGTAGGTGGTGGGGCAGAGTAAAGGGCTTCAAAGGCCAGGCTAAGAAGTATGGACTTGATTCTGTAAGCAGTGAGGAAGCTATGGAAGGGTATATCAAGAGGTCATAAATTGGGCTTTAGTCCCAGCTCTGTGCCTTACTTTCTGGGTGACAAGTGTCTTCATCTGTACAACGGGGAGAATAACACTTGTATAACTTACATAAAATACTTTGGAAATGTGAGTTTTGTCAACATTTAATAAAGGTGTATGAGATTCAAACTTGGGACTAATAACTTCCTGAAACATGCAGTGATTTCAGTTCAGATTGGCACAACTACACTTACTTCTTACATAGAGACAGTTGTCTAGGATTTACTTTTATTTATTCTTAAATATATTTTTATTCCAAACTTAAAACACCAAATATTGAACATTTACATATATAGGAGAACTCCAAAAGAGGATTGTTTATAACGCGCCCCCCCTCACTTTTTTTAAAGTATATGATTCAACTCATTAATTTCAAAACCATCCTGCTTGTCTATGCTTCCTTCTGAACTTCTGGAGTCTTCTGCACATTAAAAATGTTTCATCGGCCCTTTTTTTTTTTTTGGCATCATCATTATTCCTCCCCTGTTTTCCTGCTCCACACACATACCCCTCCCAAGTTAAAAACAGAAAGAAGAAAATTAGAACAGATGAGCATCATCGAGCCAAACAGATCTACCCAGTGGCCATATCCACACCTTGAGGCTGTTACCTCTGTCAGGAGCTGGTGACATGCTTGTTTGGAAGTCCTCTGAAAACATGGTTGTGGCTTTGGTTAGAGTGCTTAAGTGTTTTTAAGGTGTTTTTCTTAACAATGTTTTGTCATTGTACAAATTGTTCTTCAGGTTTCTCTCCATCCATTTCAACATTTCTTATGGAAGGATCATATTCCATTATATTCATATGCCATAATTTGTTCAGCCATTCTCCAATTTATTGTCACTATCTTTGTTTGCCATTCTTTGATACAACAAAGTTTTATCATAAATATTTTTGTGTGTATCTGCCCATTCCCTCTTTCTTTTTTTTTTTAATCTATGGTGACTTTTTGTTTATAGTTCCAAATTGCTTTTCATAACGGTGGGATCAGATCAAAATTTCATCAATAGTACATTAGTGTGCCTGTCTTCTCACTCCTCTCCAATTGTCATTTTCCATTTTTGTCATTTATTCTAATTTTAATTTCTATTACTGTTGGTCATTTGGAACTTTTTTTTCATATGGTTGTTGTCAGTTTGCCTTTTTTCTCTTGAATACTCTGTTCATATCCTCTGGCCACTTACCTGTTAGGGAATGGTTCTTGTTTTTATACATTTGCATCAATTACTTATGTCTCTGAGCTTTATGCCTGTAGCATTAGTAACCTATTTGCTTTTTCTGTGGAAATCTTTCAAGTCCCCCAAAAGTAACCACAATAGACCAGAGTAGTTTCATTTTATTAGATGGGGAAACTAGAGCCCATGGAGAGGAAATGATGGGCTCAGAGTCATTCAGGTAATAATCTTAGCTAGGATTTGAGTCTCAGGCTGCATTCACCACTGCTCTTTCCATCATACCCTCTGTTCCTGCCCTTGAGAACATTTGTTTCCCTCTTGCCCATCTGCTTGGATTTGCAGAACATCCCCCACGTCTGCCAGTCACAAAGCCCTTTAGTCACAGCTGTCTGGGAACTCATTTGGCAGACTACAGGCTCTCCACTTGGTTTTCTTTCTACATGAGAAGGGAGCTGGGTCCACAAAGGATCATTATAGATCATTATGTTCAAGGAACGAGAGTCACACTGAAGGGAGAGAGAAAACTGGAGAAATGGATCCACCCTTACTGTTGGAAAGGATTGTATGTTGGTATACTATAACAGTATGTCATGCACTGTTGGGAGTTGTATGTCAGTATAACTGAATATGTCATGTACTGATGGAAGGGATTGTGCCATGTACTGTCAGAGGGGGTTGTATGTTGCCAGTATAATTGTGTAATATATTGTTGGAGAGATCTGTATAGGTATAATTGTATATGTAATATACTCTTGGAAGGAATTGTATGTCAGTATAACTGTTTGTAATATGCTATTGGAGGAATTTGTTGGTATAATTATATGTAATGTACTGTTGGAAGAAATTGTATGTTGATATAACTGCATATGTAATGTACTTATATTTTAATCGAATGGATGGAATGTATTTTCACCTTGTGAGGGGCTCCAGTGAATAGTAGCCTTATTGGGGAGTGTGTGAACCGTAAAGCATCTTAGTAGGTGGAACCCCAAAATTGGGGATGGATGGCGAGGTGGACCCTGGAAATTCATGGGAGAGGCCTGAAGGGAGACCTTCTTTGAAGCAGAAAGAAAGCTAAATTTATCTTGGAGACCTTCCCAGAAGAGGATGGGGGAAAGTTCTCTCCTAAGGCAGCATGGTGGGTGGCCCCTAGGGCAGAGATAGGCCTACAGACAATCGGATGGGAGCTGGCCTAGCCCAGGAAGCTGTGCCGGCCAGTTTGAGCAGATCAGGAGTATTTTGGGATAATATCCAGAGGGAAGTGATAGCGTAGGCCTATGTAGCAATTTCATTAGGGTGTACACTCAGGGAATTTCATATATTTTTTAGGATGAACATTAAATCATTAAGGGCATTTTTATTTATCAAACTAAGGAAATTAAAGTTTAATGTAAGTTTTGAAAATTTTACAGCAATAATTTAATAATAAAGACTTAAAAATGAGGGAAAAAATGACAGGTTTTGGTTATAGAATTAATTAGATAATATAAAAATAGTCAATTTTCATAATCTTTATCTTTTACCTGATAATAAGCTAACCCTAAATGGCTCAAATAGATTGTTTAGTTTTTCTTTTCCTTCACAAGAGAATAAGACAATAGGGATTCAGATTCCCTAATCACATCACTATTCACCTTTTTAATTAACAGAGGAAGCCAATTCTTGTTCTATGTACAAAATCATGCCTGAGTTGAGGCATTGGTGGGACATTATACTTTTTTTGATTTTTACGTGTGTTAGTTTCAAAAAACCTCTTTAACCTGATACAGTAATAAGTAAGGCTGCAACGCACTGGATAGGTTTGTAAAAGGCCTAGAAAGTTGAAAAAAATCAGTCTGATTCCTTTGCCAATCAAACCAACCTCAACTAGCATTCATAGCACTAATTTTAAGGATATGTCACAACGAAAGCAACCTCACTTAAGCTCCCACTTTAAATTAGTTGGCAGTGGTTTTCATATCCCTACCAATGTCTAATGTCTCAGCAGTTTTTCATTGTAGTTACAGTTTTACAAATCTGCTCTAATCAGTCAATGCCAGTAATCACAGAGTCCAGGAGTGAGTAAAATGAAGTTATTCTCCTCTTTTTATATCAAAGTCATGTTTTGTCTCAAAAGCATCATTACTACCAGTGGGTGTTTTCTTTTAACTGGAGAAATTGGTCTGTCATGTCCTGCACACGTTTTCATATAATTGAGAAGAGATTGAAAAATATTCTGGGCTACTCATCACAGTCAAAGAGGCAGATTTCTACCTCCTGTCATTACAATATGTTACAATATGGAATTCAAAGAACCTTGATTTACCACCACCTACAGAAGAGAGTAGCTCACCATTTTTAAATGTAAAGATGAATTGAGGCAGTGAGGTGGCGCAGTGGATAGAGCACCAGCCCTGAAGTCAGGACGACCTGAGTTCAAATTTGGCCTCAGATCACACACTTGACATTACTGGCTGTGTGACCCTGGGCAAGTCACTTAACCCCAATTGCCTAAAAAATAAAAAAAATTAAAAAGTAAAGATAAATTGCCATGAATTTAGTCCATGGATAAGACTTCTGGCTTTTATTTTTGTATCATCGAGGAGAGTTACTTTGAGAAGCTTGTAAAATGATGGAGTAGTTGGTTATTTTATAGCAGATATATTGTGGCTTTGCATGCTCCATCTTGTATTAAATATAAAGCTCTTAACCTGACACCATCCTACCCTTCCCGTCTTCTTACACTTGACTCCCACCAACTCTACAATCCAGCTGCAGAGGGCTACTTGCTGCTCCTCCCAAATGACCGCCTTTCACTGTTGTCCCCGACATCCAGAACGCGCACCTTCCTCACAGCTGCCTCTCACCTTCTTTGTCTTCCATCAAGACTCATTTCCAGTCTCAGTCTGTAGGGGGCATTTCTTGGTTCCTCTCCGTGCTAGTTCCTTTTCTGAGATAACCTCCCATCTACTATGTATATATCTTGTCTGTATATATACAGTTGTTTGTGTGGTGTTTTCCCCTTTGGACTGTGAGCTCCTTGAACCAGGGACTGTTTTTGCCTTTCTTTGTATCCCCAGAGCTTAGCACATAGTATATAGTTATAAATGCCTGTTGACTGACTGACTGATGCTGACTTCCATCTTCAAGTTGAATTTTTCTCCATTTTCTCCATTACTGCATGCCCCTCCATGACATATCTGAATAACACTCCCAAAGTCAAACTATTCTATTTATCTGAAGTGCATGCATCTACTAGGACAAGGTTCAAACAATGAGTATAGCAGTGTACCTAAAGTATTTCATTATTTCTTTGTTTCATTTGAAGTCTCACAGTCATCCATTTGTAGCACATTATAGCTGGCATTCAGATAGTGCTTTAAGGTTTGCAAAGCACTTCGCAAACATTTTCTCATTTTATCCTCACAACAATGCCAGGGAGGAGGTATGTGACTTGCCCGGATCACAGAACTAATAAGTGTTGGAAGCTGAATTTTAGCTCAGATCTCCCTGACTTAGAGGTCCAATACTCTGGCTGCTGTGCCACCACACTGCCTCCAAAACAGACATCACAAATAACCAGACTGTTTTAAGACTGCCAAGGACATCATTTAACTGGTCAAAATCAGATAGCATCAATTAATAATCTCCAAACAGACACAAACTGTTCAACTGGACTTTTTTATTGTCCAAATCCTGTACCACAATGGACATCTATTCATGGTTCCACTGTCAGTAGTAGGGTTGGCAGTTATGGAGATGATTGTTCTATTTGACAAAGAACCATTCTTTTATTGAATGATGTTTTGCAAGGCCACAATTAAATCACTTACAGCTTTGAAGAAAGTGTTTCACATCATTTGCCATTAATAGATTACATTTCTGGAGCATATTAACAAGATTTAGAAATAAGCTTTTCTCAACACTGGCAACTCAAGAGACCCCTGAATAGTCTCTCCTACTTTTTGCCAAATGTAGCATGTCAGTGACCTTTTCATCATGGCACAGTTTCTACATAATATAGATTCCACCAAATTCAAATCCAAATGCAGCATTACTGCTTGCCATATGGACCATTCATTCAGCTACTGCAGAGCTGGGTCTTAAAAGTCAGTCTTTGTTCCTCAGGACATTTACATTTGGCCGACTACAAAACCCAGCATGGACTCTCAGATAATGGACTGTTTGCTCTGCTGAACTTTCAAAACTGTCAAGGTCAAAATTTCCAATTTCTTCACCTGAAATGAAAGAACAAACATTGAAGCAAAAAATTGAGACCCATTTTCACTGTGCCACATGTGAGTCTTAGAGGGGAGGGCCCAAGGCCTCTTTACTTATAGCATTGTCTCTCACTGGATATGAAGGATTCAAAGTAAGAGTAGAGCTCCACTAAGAGAAATTGGGGTGGAGATTGATGAATGCCTTTTTTAATGCCTCCATAGCCAACCAAAGATCCTAGTCTTCACAGAGGTGAATGGGAACTAGTTCAGCTAACCTGAACCAGTTGCAGAATGTCTCCCAAGTCTTTCTCCAAGTCACTTGCATTGCATGTCATCAGGAGTCTCCTAGAAAAAGGCTCCCTAGACTCCAGCATGTGAAGGGCATTCTGCCCATAAGCCAATTCCCATTACCAGGGACCCAGCAGGCTTATCTGTCTAAACAAGAAGAAAACAAGAGAATCTGTGCTGAGTCCGAGCCCTCTCTTCCCAGAAGACCAAGGTGGTATGAGGGAAAATGTGTCCCTGAAGTGTTGAAGGTAAATTTTCATGTTTTTGATCTTGCTGTTATCTCTAACGTTAATATCCCCAAGGGGCAGCTAGGTGGCGCAGTGGATAGACCACCGGCCCTGAAGTCAGGAGGACCTGAGTTCAAAGTTGACCTCAGACCACACACTTGACACTTAACTAGCTGTGTGACCCCTGGGCAAGTCACTTAACCCCAATTGCCTAATAAATAAATAAATAAAATATCCTCAATACACACTAGTAAATGATTATAGTAACCTTGTGTTTGACAAATGTAAAGATTTAAGCTTTTGAGATAAGACTACGATATTTGGTATAAATTGTTGGGAAAACTGTAAAGCAGTCTAGCAGAAATTGGGTATGTGTCAGTATCTTACACCATTGACCAGGATAAGGTCCAAATGGGTACACGACCTAGATATAAAGGGAGCTATCATAAGAAAACTAGGACATGGAACACATTACCTATCAGACTTATAGATAGAACAATTTGTTTATAAACAAGATAGAGAGTATTTTGAGATGTAAAAGGGCTAATTTTGATTACATTAAATTAAAAAGGTTTTGTACAAATTAAACTAATTTAGCCAAGATTAGAAGGAAAGCAGAAAATTGGGGGAAAATTTATAGTTTCTCAGATAAAAGTTTCATATCAAATACATAGAGAACTTTTCCAAATTTGTAAGAATATGAGTTATTCTCCAGTGGATAAATGGTCAAAGGATATGAACAGGCAGTTTTTGGATGAAGAAATCAAAACTATATATAATCATGTAAAAATCTAAATCATTATTGATTAGAGAAATAGAACTTTGAGATATCATCTCACACCTATCAGATTGGCTAAAATGATAGAAAGGGAAAATAAATGTTGGAGGGAATGTGGAAAAATTGGGAAACTAATACACTGTTGGTGGAACTGTGAACTGATCCAGCCAATTTGGAGAACAATATGGAATTATGCCCAAAGAGTTATTAAATTGCCCAACAATAACACTATTAGTTCTGTTTCCCAAGATGATCAGGGAAAAAGGAAAAGAACCTATATGTTCTAAAATATTTGTAACAGCTCTTTTTGTGGTGGCAAAAACTGGAAATTGAGGGGATGCCCATCAATTGGGGAATGACTAAACAAGTTGTGGTATATGATTGTGATGGAATACTACTGCACTGTAAGAAATGATTGGTGAGTGAAATGAGTGGAACCAAGAGAATGTTGGATATAGTCACACCAATATTATTTGAAGAATAATTGTGAACAACCACGTTATTCTGCGCACTATAAATACTCAAATCAACTAGAAAGGACCTATGAAGGAAGATGCTATCCACCTCCAGAGAAAGAATTGATAAATTTGAAGTGCATATATTATGGTTTTATATATATATATTTATAAATCTGTGTCACATGGTGACCTCTCTAGAGAGAGGTGGGAAGGGAGGGAACTAAAAATTCAACAACAAAAATAAGTAAATAAAATAAAACAAACACAAATTAAATAACAAAAACATTTAATTTTAAAAATAAAGCAAATATTACCCAAAAGGCTATTTTCTAATTCTAATTACTTTTATACAAATTGGATTAAAACTGTCTTCATTTATACCATGTTTAACTGCTAGAAAACATCCTCAATCTAGACTGATTTTAGAGATTGAGACTGGTTTCTTTCTGAGTTAGCTTTTTCTAAGTCCTTAACCTACACGGGTCAGATTAGTTTTTCCTTAAAAAGTCCTCTAGCCAATGAAATAGCTTCTTGGTCAGCTAAGTGTAAAAGCCAGCATAGTCAGGGTCATAGCAGAGTCAGGGGGCTCTTCTCTGAAGCTAAGAGACTAGTAGCAGAAACAATACTGAGTGGATACTGTTCGCAACGGAATGACTGCTGTATCCTCAACTAAAACCTTTCCTTTCTTTGTGTATTTCATTTCACTCCAATCTTTAAACCTGAGGTACCAGCCCATCTTTAGTCTGGCCTGGCCTAATATGCCAGGTCATCCAACTGAGTGTTTAATATCTTTGATTTGGAATTACCTGACCTGAATTAAGATACAGAGTCTGCTTTTGGTGGTCATTTCTCTCTTTACTGTACAGACTGGTACTTGTTGATAACAATTATCCTCATTCAAGTTCTTAATATTTGTATCAGTGTTTATTTTAATTAAGTTTACTCCTTTAAAAAATCTGGATGAACTGATCCATATTTTTAAAACCAAAAGGTAGCGAACAATTCAATTAAAATGTAGTTCCACAGACTGGTTATGTTATTATCAGTCCAGTACAGGCATCAAAGATTTGAAATACTGTAGATACTGTGCTGGGCACTCCTGATGCAGTTAACTTTGTCTAGAGTGGTAGCGAGAGAGGAAGGGGAAGCTCAAAGGTCTTCACTGAGAAGTGATGGCTTTCTACGTATTTCTACAACATCTATACTATATTAACAGTTGGGTACTTAGTGCACCATACAGCAGCAGTCCACACTTTAAAATGAAGCGCCACTTTTTTTGGGGGGGGGGAGTGACGTTAAGACTTGTTTGGTCACACCCACACACTCTATGCTTTCGGGTGACAAGCTGTAGGAGGACAACCCAGATTCGTCACCAGGTTAGTCGCATTGCATCTGGATTGGGTGAGTGGAGTGTCTTTGATAAATTTTTCAGTCACAGCAACTTAGCAACCTACCTAGGTATACAAGAGTTGCCACTTGTGTCTTTGGAGTGAGGACGCACACCATAACATCATAGAACACTGAAGAATTGTTTTTCAAACATCCCTTTTCAGCTCTGGGCTGTGTTCTATTTTAAGATTCCTTCCGAGTGAGATGTTCTGTGTCCTAAAGTCCCTTTCAGCCCCGATGCTCCGTGTTCTAAGGGCTTTTTCATCTGTGCTATGGCCCGTTTCTGTAGCCCTCTTCTACCTTGGCCTTTGTCGGAGGGATCCCCAAAGGGTTAACGGCCCCAGTGTCCCCCAGTGACATCACGGTTCTTTCTTCCAATCCGCGTCTGGGTTCCCAGAAAAAGGCAGCTGAGGGGTTGGGGGCAGTAGCCAGAGCCAGAGGGAGCCGAAGCCAGCAAGCTTGCCAGCCCAGCACCTTCCTGCCCGGCTCTCCGGGCTTTCGGCGTCTGGAGCCATGAGCACCCCGACGTGCACGCTGGCCTCCGAGGCAGGGCTGCCCCCGGCCCCAGCCCCGGCGGCCCCGGCCCCGGCGTCCCCGGCCCCTGCTCCGGGCCCCTCAGGACCCCTGCACACCCTGGCACTGGCCACTGGAGGAGCTGGCAGCTCCTGGCACCGCTGCATCTTCCCCTTCGGCGCCGTGTCCACGCTGGTCGGCGCGGCTGCCACCGGCATCACCTTCTCGCTGAGGGGACCCCGCCTGGACCTCGCCCAGGGGGTGTCGGTGGCCGCGCTTGGCTCAGGCCTTGGCCTCCTGACCGCCGCCTTCCTGTGCTGGCGGGCCCGCCGGGGGAAACGGAGGCAGCGGGAGCCGGACGAGGAGCCCCGGACGCCCTGAGGCCGCTCGGGCTGGAGGTTGGCCGGTCCACAGGGCTCCGGCTCCGGGGAGGCGCCGGCGCAGGCGCTGGGTCCTTTCTGCGCCTCCCATTTCCCCAACCCAACCCTCCCGCTCGCCCTCTCGCCCACCTTGGGCGTTCGAATTGTTGAGGGAAGCGCCGCGACTTTGCGCGATAGGGGGGCAGACTGAGGTCGAGTGCAGGGAGACAGGAGATCCACAGCGCTCTGCCTAGGACGGGGGCACAGCGGGATCCCAGCCAGGTGCTGGGTCTTGGAATGGAAGGAGGTAGCCGTCTATGTTAGGGGTTGAGGGCTTTTCTCAATCCCTCCCGCTGCAGTTTGGCTTCGCCCTCCTCTCCAGAGGAGGCAGGGATGGGGAGAGGATGGAGCTTTGCCGCCCAAGGGACCAGTGCCCTCTACTTTCATTTCCCTATCGACCCAGGGGAGGGACGAACAAAAACCAAACTCCAGGAGGAAACTGCCTGGGGACACGTCCCTCACCCCGTATTTTCTGTGGTTCATTGTTTGGATCTGGCCTGTGACTCATTAAAAGAGTTTGTCCTTCAGTCTGTGCGGATGGAGGAGGATGGGAGGGGAAAGAGAGCGTAACTGATGTGTCCATGTGTTTTGGCTCAGGAAAAGGGGTCTTCCGAACCCAAGCCCAGTATGGCAGCCTCACCCCAACGGGGGCTATGGAGGGGAGAGAGCCTGGGATGTTGGTAGTGGAAAGAGTCTTGGACCCAGGAGTCAAGAGACTGGGATTCTGATTCCTGCCCTGCTATATGCTATTTGTGTGACCTTGGACAAGTCACTTCAATCTCTACTGTAAAATGTGGAATTCTGTAGTTCTCTGAGTTTTGCAAAGTGCTTTTCTCCACAATAACCTCGTGAGGCAGGTAGTCTAGCTGTATAATTTCTATTTTAGATTACCTCTAAGGATCTATATATACAGCTCTAAAAATTCCATGATTCCTCCCCCTCTCCTCTGCAATCCCAAAGTGTTTGCAACATTAAGAAGGGGAGCATGTGTACCACCTTCAGTCGAGAACCCTCACCCCCAATATTTAGAGGAAGAACAGTCACAGGTGTGACCTCATGAAGCTGAGAGCCTTCACAAATATTCGAGATTTGTTGGAGGAGAATATTCCAGATGGGGGGAGTAATTAGCCAAGGCTCTGAGTCAGAAACTAGCCTGGTGCAATCCTGTTAGTCATCTTTGTTATCTAGCCTGCAACACACACTCCACAGGAAGATCTTACCCTTCTTCAGCCTTTTCCCCCTGCCCTTCACTCACTTCCAAAGACCTTAACCCAGTGGTGCTATGGGAGGAGCCACGGTTTTAGAATTAGACCTGGGATTGAATTCTGGCTCTGCTCCATAATTTCAGTGTGACCTTGGACAAATCACTTCTCTCTCTGGCCCTTGGTTTCTTCATCAGTAAAACTAGACAGCCTCTGAGATCCCTACCTGCTGTTGATATATGATGCTATGATTTCCAAAGTTCCTCTGATTTGAGATCTTTTACTGAGACCATAGAGGCTTATCTGAACTCCCTCAACTCCCTTACTCCCACAAACAATCCAGTCAGCTGTCAAGTGCTGCCAGTTATGTCTGAAATATCTCTTTGCTGTCCTCTTTTTTCCCCATTCCTACTACTACTAAACCTTCCTTACCTTTTCACCCAGGCTTTCTGACTCCAGTCTCCCAAACCATCTAAACAATTTCCCAAAGAAACTTAACTTTCCCCCTCAACCCCCCCCCATCCCAACAATACTCAAGCTTTCATGATTCTGTGTTATCTGTGAAAATGCAAACCTCCTTCACCTGGTGCTTAAGGCTTGCTCTGATCTGGTACTAACCTTCCTTTCCATCCCAATCTAGGCTCCAGTCCAACTGAATTATTCACCTTCCTCCTAATGTGTCCCATGCTTTCTCATTCCTGGCCTCTGTTCACATTATTCCCTCTGCCTGGAGTATCTTCCCTCTTTCTCCTTTTGAAGTTCTTTTATTCATGCTTAAAAACCCAGCTCAAATACCATCTCAAGGAAGCCTACCTGGGTCCCCAAAACTGGAAGTGATTTTTCCCTTCTCTGAACCTTCCTACAAAACATTTTGTTCCTCTATTATGGCACTTGCCACACTCTTGCCTTATACTAGAATTAATCTATGTATATATCATCTCCCCTTCTAGATTGTAAGTCCCTCGAGGATAGCACCTGCATCTTTTTCACCTTTGTATCCCTCCAAAGCAACCAGCCCAGTGTCTTGCAACACAGTAGGCCTTCAATAAATATTTGTTGAATGAAGATTGGCCTAGCTAAAATGGAATCTCATGGAAGGGAGGTGGTCTGAAAACTGGTTGGGACTTGAGGTGTTACAGCAGGGTAAGGAGTAAAAACTTCATTCTGTAGGCAGTGAGGAAGGACTCATTGAAGGACTTTGAGAGAGGGAGTGGTAATTTCAAGGCTGTTTGCTAAATCTGGCAGCACGTATAGAAGGAGGGAGAGTCTAGAGGCAAAAAGGTCAATTACAAGGCTAGTGTGATAACAGTCAACCAGGGGGATGAAGGCCTGAGTTGGGGGTTGGATTTGCTATTAAAAAGGTGGGGAGACATTTTAAGGCCTAACGTCATGCCTTGAATGGGTAGAATTTAGAAGCTGTAGCAATAGATAGAATCTGTGAGCTCACCACAATCATTTGTACATACTTGGTGACTGATAAATATTTACTAAATCATTTTGAAGGAAAACTAGACAAGTCTCTCGATCTGGATTTGGGAGATGAAGTAGAGGAAAGAAAATGATGTCTGAGGTTTCAGGGCTAGGAAACAGGCATGAATAAAGGGCTAATAACCCAGAAATTTGGATTTCCATAGGTCAGCAATTAGGGGGACAATTAGGATAACAGGGGGCAAAATCCAAATAGTAGCAAGCTGCTTGGCCCCATCTCCATCCCACCTTACTTGTGCCAGGCTATGCTGAATCCTAATCAAACTCATGTGACCCAAGCTAAGAATTTGGACAGAGCTTATCAGCTTTAGTACCATATGGAAGCTGGCAGGTGTCAGGAATTTTGGTAGCTGAGTCTGTGAAGCCTGGCCATTTCTGGATTCCTATGAACCAGATGCAGTAAGAAAACTTCAGTTACAGATAGAATCACTTGCTTAAATTAGACTTTTGTCTTGTGATATCTCTGGGCAGGTAGGTGGCATGGTGGACAGTGTGCCAAGCCTAGAGTCTGGAAGAGTTATCTTCCTGAGTTCAAATCGGGGCGCAGACACTTACTAGCTGTGGGACCCTGGGCAAGTCACTTAACCCTGTTTGCTTCAGTTTCCTCATCTGTAAAATGAGCTGCAGAAGGAAATGGCAAACCACTCCAGTATCTTTGCCAAGGAAACTCCAAATAGGGTCACAAAGAGTTGGACATGACTGAAATGACTGGATGACAAATGAGATTCTCTAGCACATTCCCCCCTGCCCTCCTCTCCCCTCCCAAAGCCAGGAGCAATTTCAGATACTTTTGGTCCCCCTTTTTAAAATAAAACAATTACTATTGGCTTCAGCAGACACTTTCCCATCCAAGGGCTGAGAGATAAGGGTTATTATGTGTGTTCTGGACCCCAAATCTCAAGAAGCTATTGGGTCCATCAGTGTTGCAGTTTCCATGTGTGGGTGCACTTTATCTCTACAAGTCCCTGGGACTAGTCTGGCCCTTGGTAGGGGAATTAGGACCTTGGCAGCCCTCAATCCACAACTTAGGCATTTCAACACTGGGTCCATTTAATCCTGGTTCCCTTTTGGCCTCATATTCTAATTCCTAGGTCTGAGCTTCTGCTCTATCCATTGTGACTTAGTCTCTGATTCATGCCCCAACCCTAGGGCTAAAATATATTCCTGCTCCTTGTGCCTTAAGTCTGGGTAACTTTAGTGTTCAGATCCCTCTTGCCCTTGCCAGTGTCCCAGACAAAACATAACCCCTGTGACTTTGTCCTGCCACTCATTGCTAGATATCTTTGATATTGCCTGTGAACCCCACTTCATGCTAAATTCCCTTTATTCTATCTTCTTCCATTGGGCCTCCCTGACACTGGCTGCTTGCTTATTGTCTGCCCAAGACTCCTATTACATTCCTGCCCTTTTTCTAGACTTCTTCCCCCTGCCTGGCTTTGGGATTTCACCCAAGGGCCTGCCTAGACCCTCCAGTCCTAACTTTTCTATGCATCCTGGCCTCTGGCCTGGCTCATCTAATGCCACTCAAACCTTAATACTGACCAAATGTTAAGCCCCAAATATCTCAAGTCCCAACCAAAGGACTCACTCTGACACAAGAACCATCAGAGGCCAAAGAGAGAGGTTGACCATGATGGTCAGAGGGAAGGAGACAGTATCTAATAAGAGCTGTCTTTCTCCCTGACCCAGAACCTAAATTCTACATGTAAGTCTAAGGGCCAAGTTCATGTCTGACATAGCCTTTGCCCTAAAAGCCAAGCTTAGGCATACTGCCTTCCCTGTCTCTTACCATGACCCCCACCCTGAACCCCATCCTCATTATACATTCCTTTTCATGAAACAGCCTGTAAGCTTGGCACTCTGCATATACTTTAGAGCCTGTTTGATTATATATGTGCCATCTAAACAGCATAGCCCCCATTGCCCATTGGATATTTCTAGGCCCCAATTCTGTTTCCTTGCCATGGATAACTTACCAAGAATTCATCCAGGAATCTACAGTTGTCCTCCAAGTTCTTCACCTAGACATGGGTTAGGGTAAGATCAAGGCTGGTGTCTTTTCTCTATGACCAGGTAAGTATTATGATTTGATGATGTGGGTATTCCCCTCACTAGGTCATTCCCAAACTGTTTGGCCAGCTCTGCTGTTAGGCCACTGTGGTTGGGTGTTACAGTGGAAAGAACTCTGGATTTGGAGCTAAGGACCTTTGTTTGAGGGCTGTAGTTTCTTCTATAAAATGAGGGATTTGGCCTAGATCAGGGGATCTTTTTTCTTTTTTCTGTGCCAGACATTTTTGGCAGTCTAGTGAAGTCTGTTGACCTCTGGTCAGAATAATGTTTTTTAAATGGATAAAGTAAAATACATAGGATTATATAGGAAACCAATTATATTGAAATAGTTACCAAAATATAAAAACAAATTCATGGACCCTAGATTAAGAACTCATGGATTAGGTCAGAGGTATCAAACTCCTGAAAGTGGAACAAAGGTTATGTTAATTTGTGGTTTTTTAAGTCACTATGCCACTGGTAGGGATCCCTTTCTATTTGACACTGCTAGACTAAATGACTGCTAAGGCCTCTTTCAGCACTAGGATCTGAGCCTTCCAGGATCCTCTGGATTAGGCCACTGTCAGAGGATACTTGAACCCTAGCCGAGCACTTCCTGGCCCCTCCCCCACCAATTTATCCAAATTGCTTCTATCTCTTCCAAGCAGCTGAAGCCTTCTATTCCTGAGAGCTCCCTAGCCTCCTCCCCAAGTTATCTTATCAATACCTTTGTATACAGCCCCAGTCAGTTTCCTGGCAGAATCTTGCTCAGATGGGAAAAGCTCTTGGTGAGCTCAAGCATCTGTAGGTTCTCCTTCCTGAGTCTGTTATAGAAATAGGACCAGAGTCCTCTCAAACTTGGTTCCCTTCCCCCATGAGGCCTCCTTCCCTCAGGGCAGACAACAGGGACAGAGAGCTGGAAACAAAGAAGAGAAAGTTCTGTGGAGTTCTCTAGGTCTGGTCAGGCTGCTAGCCCAGTCCCTTGCCACTTTGGCTTTTTGAACTGCCTTCTCATCTCCAAGTCTTCAATGAGATGCCAGATGTGGAGCTTACTGTGGCTCAGATCATGAGTTTCTTATTGAAAAATTCAGACTTAAATTGAAGAAAGTAGGGGAAAGCATCAGACCACATACATATGACCTAAATAACATCCCTTAGGAATATGAAGTGGAAGTGATGAGTAGATTTAAGGGATTAGATCTGGTAGATAGAGGGCCTGAAGAACTATGAACAAAGGTTTGCAATATTGTAAAGGAGGCAGTAACAAAAAACATTCCAAAGAAAAATCAGAGCAAGAAAGCAAAATGGCTGCCTGATTAGGGTTTTCAATAGCTCAGGAAAGAAGGAAAGTGAAAGGGAAAGAAGAAAGGGAAAGATCTACCCAACTTAATGCAGAATTCCAGAGACTAGCAAGGAGAGATAACAAGGTTTTCTTGAATGAGCAATACAAAGAAATAGAAGAAAACAATAGAATGATAAAGACAAGAGATCTCTTCAAGAAAATTAGGGATATCATGGGAAAGTTTCATGTAAAAATGGGCATGATAAAAGACAAAAATGGAGGAATTTAACAGAAGCAGAAGATATTAAGAGGTGGGAAGAATAATCAAAAGAACTGTACAAGAAAGACCTTAACAGCATTGAGAACCACGATGGTGTGGTTATTGATCTAGAGGCAGACATTCTGGAGAATGAAGTCAAGTGGGCCTTAGGAAGCATGGCTAACAACAATAAGGCTAGTGGAGGTGATGGAATTCCAGCTCAGCTAATCAAAACTCTAAAAGATGATGCTGTTAAGTGCTGCACTCAATATGGCAGCAAATTTGGAAAACATAACAATGGCCACTGGATTGGAAAAATCAGTTTATGTCCCAGCCTAAAGAAGAGCAATGTTAAGGAATGTTCAAATTACCAAACAATTGCACTCATTTCCCATGCCAGCAAGGTTATGCCTGAGATTCTGCAAGCTGGTCTTCAGCAATATGTGAACCAAGAATTACCAGAGGAGCAGGCTGGTTTTCAAAGAGGCAAAAGAACTAGATATCAAATTGCCAACATTTTATGGATTATGGAGAAAGCAAGGGAGTTCCAGAAAAATACATCTACTTCTGCTTCACTGGCTACACTAAAGCCTTTGACTGCGGATCACAACAAAATGTTGCAAATCCTCAGAGATGGGAGTACCAGATCATCTTACTTGTCTCCAGAGGAGCCTGAATGCAGGCCAAGAAGCAACAGTTAGAACTGAACATGGAACAACTGATTGGTTTAAGATTAGAAAAGAAGTACGACAAGGCTGTATATTGGTCACCTTATTTATTTAACTTACATGCAGAGTACATCATGTGAAATGCCAGGCTGGATGACTCAAAAGCTGGAATTAAGGTTGTCAGGAAAAATATCAACAATCTCTGATATGCAGATGATACCACTCTGATGAAAGTGAAGAAGAATTAAGAAGCTTCTTGATAAGGGTGAAAGAAGAGACTGTAAAACTATCTTGAAGCTTAACATAAAAAAACCCAAAACAACAAACAAACAAAAAAAAGCTGAAATTTTGGCAACTTGTCCCATCACTTCCTGGTGAACAGAGGAAGAAGAAATGGAAGCAATGTCAGATTTTATAATCTTGGGCTCAAAGATCACTGCAGATGACTGCAGTCATGAGATTAAAAGATGTTGCTCCTTGGAAGGAGCATATGAATAAGCAGAGACATCACCTTGTTGACAAAGGTCCATATAGTTTTTCCAGTAGCAATGTATGGCTGTGAGAGTTGGAATATAAAGAAAACTGAGTGCTACAGAATCGATGCTTTCAAATTGAGAAGACTGGAGAAGACAATTATTTTAAAGACTTTCTTCCAGTGTCTTTAGCATTTATTCAGTTTCTTTTCCCCTCTTTACTCGTTTTTGAACTTTTAAATTCATTTTTACTTTCTTTTCTTTTCTCTTTCTTTCTATCTTTTTTTTTGTTGTTGTTGAGGCAATCAGGGTTAAGTGACTTGCCCAGAGTCACACAGCTAGCAAGTCTCTGAGATCAAATTTGAACTCAGGTCCTCCTGACTCCAGGGCTGGTGCTCTATCCACTGTGCCACCTAGCTGCCCCTTTTTAATTAATTTTAAACTTAAATACAAAATGAGAAAAAAAGAGAACATTTCTATGTACGCAGCAGAACATGAGAAGATTCAACATAAAACAATGAATTTCCATTTCACAAAAACCTAAGTAATAAATCCTTCACATTATTTTCTTTTTATTATTGTGGGGTTTTTCTTTTCTTTTCTTTTTTTAAACATATTTCTACTTTAGTCTCGTTGTAAAGGAGAATTAAAACCAAAGGGAAAAACCGTGAAAAAGAAGAAACAAAAAGAAAAGAAAAGAAAAGAAAAGATTAAATAGTATACTTTGATCTGCATTCAGACTCTATAGTTCTTTCTCTGAATGTGGATAGCATTTTCCATCATGAGTCTTTTGGAATTCCTGTACATTGTTTTCAAAGCATGCCGGCTTTTCTGTGCTTCCTTTTAGGTTATCTTTTGCTCTCTGCTGTGTACTTTTTATTTTATTTTTTTCTCTCCTCTCCCCTTCCCCCAGGCTATAATTAAATGTGAATATATATACATATATATAGACATACATATACACACACATACATACATATATGTAAGATCATACTATGCATATTTCTATTTGTCAGTTCTTCTATTTGTCAGAATCTTCCTTCATAGGTCCAAGTCTTTTCATAATTTTCTAAATCAACCAGCTCAGCATTTCTTATACCACAGCAGTATTCCATCATAATCATATCCTATCTGAGAGATTGTCTATGACAGTTTTTCCCTCAGTTTTTTGCTTTCCTTCTAATCTTGGCTACATTGGTTTTGTTTATACAAGAAAATTTTAATTTAAAATAATCAAAATTATCCATTTTACATTTCAACAATACTTTAGCCTTATAATATAGTTTAAGATCTGATACGGCTGGATCTCCTTCCTTTACCTTCCCCCCGCCCCTGTTAGTTTCTTTGAAACTCATGACCTTTTATTCTTTCAAATGAATTTTATTATTTCTTCTAACTCAGTAAAATAATTTTTTAAAGTAATTTAATTGGGATGGCATTGAATAGATTAGTTAGATAAAATTGTCATTTTTTTTAATTATTTTGGTTTTACCTACCCATGATCAATGAATATTTCTCCAATTATTTAACTCTGACTTTGTATAAAGAATATTTTATGTTTATGTAGTTCCTGTGTCTATTTTGGCAAGTAAACTCTCAGGTATATTACACTATCTAGTTATTTTAAATGGTCTAAAACAATATTGAATAATATTTGTGACATAGTATATTTTCCTTATTTTCTCTTTTAATTAAATCTATTTTAGCTTTCTCTGAGATCATGATTACTATCTGTTTTTTTACATAATAAATTCTACTCTAGCCCTTTATTTTATCTGTGTATATCTATCATTTTTATTGTGTTTCCTGTAAGCAACATATTGTTGAATTCATATTTTTAATTCATTCTATTTTTTGTTTCCATTTTGTGGGTAAATTCATCTCATTCACATTGTAAGTTATAATGTGTATTTCTCTCCATCCTATTTTTCTCACTATCCTTCTCACCCTATTTACCCTTTCCCTCCTCACTCATCTAATTTACTTTTACCCTGTTACCTTGCTCTTCTATTCCTTAATTTGCCCACCCCTCTAAAAGTCCCTCCTTTATCCTTTCCCCCCACCTTTCACCTTAATCTAACCATCTTTCTAATAATTTCTCCCTTATCTCCTTCCCTTTCTAATTCTTAATCTACACACCCTTCTAAAAGTCCTTCCTTTATTTTATCCCCTCACCCTCATTTCTTTCTAAATTTAGAAGAGTTTTATATCTTTCTAGATGTATATGTTGTTCCCACTTGAGCCCATTTCTGATAAGAGTAAGCTTCCAGCACTACCAGCCTCCCCACTTGCTTCGTTCATATCAATTCTTCCTTTCATGCCTCATTTGTATTAGATAATTACTCCTTTTTACCTCTCCCTACCCAGTTTTATTTTTTTTAGGCTCACCTCATCATACATAGCTCACCCCAAGCCTTTCTTTCAAACTACCCACATAAGGATGACAGTCATAAGAGTACTGATAACATGTCCACATATAAGAAATAAACAGTTTGACTTTATTGAGTCCCTTATAACTGGTCTTTGATGTTTGCCTTATATTTCTCCTGGACCTTATGTGTTAAATTTTCTGTTAAGTTCTGTTATTTTTGTCATGAATATCTGAAAGTCTTTCAATTCATTAAATGTCCATTTTTTCATTCAGGATTATATTTAACTTTGCTGGATAAATTACCCTTGGTTGTAACAATGAATATGAACTTGGACAGGCTTTGAAGGAGAGATAGTGGAGGATAAAAGGGCCTGGCATGCTATGGTCCATGGGGTCACAAAGAGTCAGACATGACTAGACAACAAAAAAGTCAAGTATAAAGTAAGTGATTGATTATTAGCCTAACCTTAAAGAATAACCACACCAATTCAATTTACATACACCGTTATAACCTTGAGGCCCTTAAAGACTTTGGGTTTCCACAGATTAGGTTTAATACTTAGGGTCAGTTTCTCTTTTTTTTTTTTTTGGCTTGTACCCCCCTGGAATTTCTCCAGGAAATTACTGGAAAATACTATGTTTAGATTTCTACAAATGTAGAACTAAGCCTCTCCCTTCCAGAAGGAAGTATCATGAGAAGGTGTGGAGCCCACGAGAAAGGGGCCTAGTTGGGTATGTTATGTGTGTATGCTAGAGGTCCTCAATACCAAGTGAAACTAGCAGCAGATAAATCAGCCTTAGTCACTTCAAGACCAAGGTACCCTCAGGCAAATACTCCTGGCATGCATGAAATCTCCTACTGCATGTACTAGCTGTCAGGCTTATTTCCTTGTAAATCTTTCTGTCTCTCCTGGTTCAAAAGAAAAAGATCTAGGATATGATCTGAATATATATGCATTCTGGAAAACTGTGAAGAATAATACATGCTTTACCTCTTCATTAGCTCCATCCCAACCTAGCTTGCATTGGGAAAAAGAAAAATCTCCCCATTGAACTGGGCTTCCCTGCTTTTAGTCTCATTACTTGTAATCACAGTTAGACACATTCATGTTAAATGGTCATCTGTCATTTAAATGACAGTTTCAAAGGCTTTCAAATTCTGGCAGCTTAGAGATGACAAATGGCTTTTCCTTTCTGATACTCTACATCCCACTTGGCCAGTAGGGAAATGGGAAGTGAGTAGTGTTCAAATAAAGGGAAAGTAGACCAGACAGGAAAGAAAGATGCTTTGGAAAGGGTTTATGTGTCTTATGGACCCCACAATTTATTCTCACTTCCTCAATCCTGTCCATGCCTTGGCCACACCTAGACACTTTCTTTGCTCTGGTCCCTGTCTCCAATGTCCTCCATTTACATTTACCAGATGAGCAATGGTTACTAGTCATCACTCAATTCCACTCTTGGGATGGTCCAGAATGGAGTCCAGGAGGTGATTCATCTTAACCTTCCGTTGGCTGTGGCTGAAACCTTGGCTTCTCTACTCCTCTTCTCAGTGCATTGCCAGCTTTTCTGTGTGTAAGAGTTTAAGGTCAAAAGCCATAGAAACTTGGGGAACTCTAGGTAATATCTGCCTTTCAGCAGATATTTCTAGCCCATTAAGTCAACATAGAACAGGGGTGATTAGTGCCAAGACAAAGGCTATATGAGTCAAAGCATCCAATTTTAATTCATGTTAGAGCAACTGGAGATTTTAGTTCTAGTATAAGCATTCAAGGTGCAACATGAGGTATATTATACATGGTATAGCATTTATTTCATCCACAGAAAATGTAAAAGACAAAAAGGATCCACAGGAGCCTAAAAACAGATACAGAGAACTAAATCCATCAACTTTCCACCAGAAGGTAAATGAACTTGGAGTTGTTATTTTTTTTTCCAGTGCCTTGAAATTCTGGTAAAATCTCTCTTCTCCACAGGTCATACATAGTTACTTTCAAGAGTGACACCCTGTGGTTTATACTCCCCTAAAAGATAAACATATTTTAGGGGCTGCTGAATAAGCAATATCCTTTCTGTTTGACCTGCACTGTCCACATAGCTCTCTGGCTTTGTTCTTGAAATAGGATGCTGTTTGGGAATTCTTTTTTGTCCAAGGAGCACACTGCATGAACAAATCTTTTCCTAGAAGATCTGGTGCTTGAACTCAAACTCAGGCACCTTGAAACTTGGATTCCTCATGCCTCATGGAGGCAGTTCCTAAGCTGGGCCTGTCCTCTTTTAGCAAGCGGGCCATATACACACTTGCTTCTTCAGGAAACCTTTCAGTACTCTGGCTGCTACCGTTTGTTCAGTGAGAAAAGCCTGCTCTGTCTGCCTCTTGTGTAAGCACATGACTACTGCTGCTATGTGCTTCTAGTTCAAATTTCTTCCCCAACATGTATTCCAGAAGATGGAACAGAGGCAAAAAGTGATGAGGAAGTCCTGAAGAGAGAGAGAGATAGACCGCATCATCTTCATAGATCACAAGGATTGCTTGATGCTCAATCTGCCAGCCCCAATTGCTGAAACTCAGTAATTATGGCACTAGTGGGTATGCTTAAATTCTTTAAAAAATTTTTTTTAAATAACCCATATTTACTATTTATTTTACAATTTGCAATGCCACAGTTACACTGGATTCTGAGAAAGGTGAGTTCTGTGTTAAAGATTGTCCTATAACATCCAGGTCTCCCTCAACCTTGTTTCTTTGAGATTCCCGTCCTTTCCCACCTAACTGCTGTCTATTGTTTATTGGCTACAATTTAGTTCATTAAACATAGGGCACATGTGGTAGTCCAGACTGCTGGACTAAAGTCAGGAAGCCCAGGGTATGCTTAAATTCTTGTCAAGTTAACTGGATCAAATGGATCAGGGACTCCTTTACACAACTATTTAAATTTTTTGTTTTTAGCTTTTAAAAAATTATTTATTTATATATTTTCAGTTTTCAACCTTTTATAAGATTGTAACCTCTAATTTAATCTCCTCCCCAAGATGGTATGCAATCTGACTTAAGCTATGTATGTGCAATTATATTAAACACATTTCTACATAAGTCATGTTGTGAAAGAAGAATCAGAACAAAAGGGAAAAAATCATGAGAAAGGAAAAGAGAGAGAGAGAGAGAGAGAGAGAGAGAGAGAGAGAGAGAGAGAGAGAGAGTGAGTGAGAAAACAGTATGCTTCAATCTGATTTCAGATGCCATAGTTCTTTCTCTGGATGTGGATAGCATTTTCCAGTAAGTAGCTTTTTAAAAAAATAGTTTATGAAAAGGAAGAGGATTATAACTTTGGGGGATAGAAGAGTCAATTGAGGGTTTTTTTTGGTTTTGTTTTAATTTTTAATTAATTTATTTTGAATTATCAACAGTCACCTCCATTCCTCCCCATCTCCCTCCACAAGAAAGCATGCAATCTGATATAAGCCATATATATGTATATGTGTGTGTGTGTGTGTGTGTGTATACACATTCCTATTAAACATTTTCACATTAGTGATGTAGGTAAGAATTAGAACCAAAAGGAGGAACCACCAGAAAGAAGAAACAAAACACAACAGAAGAAAAAAAATAGCAAATAGTATGCTTTGATCTGCATTCAAATACCATAGTTCTTTCTTTGGATGTGGATAGCATTTTCCATCATGAGGCCTCTGGAAATATCTTAGATCCTTGTATTTCTGAGAAAGGTTAAGTCTATCAATATTAGTCATCGTATAATGTGGCTGTTCCTCTGTACAACGTTCTCCTGGTTCAGCTCACTTCACTCAGCATCAGACCATACAAGTCTTTCCAGGTTTTTCTGAAGTCAGCCTGTTCATCATTTCTTATAGCATAACAATATTCCATTATATTCATATACTACAACTTGTTCAGCCATTTCCCAATTGATGGGTATCCTCTCAATTTCCAATTCTTTGCCAACACAAAAAGAGCTGCTATAAATATTTTTATATATGTGGGTCCTTTTCCCATTTGTATGATCTCTCTGGGATATAGCCCTAGAAGTGCCATTGCTGGGTCAAAGGGTATGCACATTTTTATAGCCCTTTGGGCATAGTTCCAAATTGCTCTCCAAAATGGTTGGATTGTTTCACAACTCTACCAATAATGCATTAGTGTTCCAATTTTCCCCCATCTTCTACAACATTTATCATTTTCCTGTTTTGTCATACTGGCCAATCTGATAGATGTGATGTGGTACCTCAGAGTTGTTTTGATTTGCATTTCTCTAATCAATAGTGGTCATATGACTATAGATGGCTTTAATTTCTTCATCTGAGAACTACCTGTTCATATCCTTTGCCTATTTATCAATTGGGGAATGACTTGTATTCTTAGAAATTTGACTTAATTCTCTATATATTTTAGAAATGAGGCCCTTATCAGAGAGACTGGTTGTAAAAATTCTTTCCCAATTTTCTACCTTCCTTCTAATCTTGGTTGCATTGGCTTTGCTTGTGGAAAAACTTTTCAATTTAATGTAATGAAAATTATCCATTTTGTAGTTTGTAATGTTCTCTATCTCCTGTTTGATCATGAATTCTTCTGTTCCCCATAGATCTGATAGGTAAACTATTCCTTGCTCTCCCAGTTTGCTTACAGTATCAGCCTTTATATCTAAATCATGAATCCATTTTGACTTTATTTTGATATTTGGTGTGAGATTTTTATCTCACAAATTTTTAAAGGCCCCATTTTCCACTCACCCTCAAGTCTGTGAATATGTTTCAATTCAGCACACATTAATTAAGCCCCTATTCTGTGTGAGACACTGTGCTAAGAACAAGGATATGAAGACAACAATTGTGTAGTCATTGGTGAAGTGCTCAGTGAGATTTTAATATTCTAATATTAAATGCTGTTCAAAGCTTAAGGAGCTTTCAGTAATATTAATGTTTTCTTTTTGATAATCCCCATGTATCTAGTGCTTTAAGGTTTATAAAGCACTTCCCTCATAGCAGCTCTAGCATAAGAAAGGTAAGGGCAAGGATGATCACTTCTATTTTATACAGGTTAAGTGACTTCTGTTGGCTCGTCCACAGATATACAAGGGGGAAACATTTGTGGCAGGACTCCAACCTCTGCCTCCCAGCTCTAAGTTTTGCGCTCTTTCTACTCCACTTCACTTTTGCATAGTCATAATAAATTGGCATTTTGATCTTAGGATTCTGTTTTCTTTATTTCACATTATTTCTAGACAAACTTTTCCTTATTTCCTTATATTTCTTATGTTTCTCCTTCTTTATTGCAATTATATATTTTATTTATCAAGACATTCATCAATTGTTTTGCACTTTAAAAAAATCTATTTGTTTTGATTAATACTCTATTTTTGAGCAAGTAGTTAATTTTTTCCCTCTTCTTGATAATGTTCTTAGACCAGCTTATCAGAATTGGTGTTATTGGCTCAAAGGGTATAATTTATAAAATTTAATGAGTATTTTTATTTTATTTTATTTTTTGGTTTTAGGCAATTAGGGTTGAGTGACTTACCCAGGGTCACACAGCTAATAAGTGTCAAGTGTTTGGTCTGAGGTCGCATTTGAACTCAGGTCCTCCTGACTTCAGGGCTGGCACTCTATCCACTGTGCCACCTAGCTGCCCCTAATGAGTGTTTTTATAACCCTTATATTTTACTGCCAGATTGGCCTCTTAAAAGAGGCCAATTTGTAAATCTACCAATGATATATGAGTGTACCTGTTTCTTTACAACGTGGACAAAAATAAATTGTTATTTTTCTTTTGCCGGTATGGTGGGTATGACACTGCATTCCTCTCCTAGCTGTGCTTCTCACTCTCTGGACTTTGCTACTGTGTCTAGATTTTCACTCTGGAACTTTCCTCAATGCCTGGGGCCTTCTGATCCTGGAACATCCCCTGGCCATGCCAGACCCCTTCTCCCACTAATGACTTCCTTCTGGGAACTCCATTTTGGGGACAGTTGTAGGCCAGACACACTTCCTTCTCCTCTTGGCTGTGTTTCTGATTTTTTGGTCTCACTACTATATTTCCCTGTTTGAGTACCTTTTCTCCCCCAACTCCCATCTTTTTCAGCTCCCTTTTTTGTGTTATCTTCTCCCATTAGAATTCTCTTCTTTGAGGGCAGGGACTATCTTTCTTTTTGCTTGTATTTGTATCCCTAGCACTTAGCAGAGTTTCTGGTACATAGAGCTTTATAAATGCTTATTGTATGCCTGTCCTCTTCTTGGAAGAGAACTGTAAGCATAGAACATTGCATATGCTATCAAATTTAGCAAAGGCGATTTTCAGACAGAAGACACATACAAAGACTACGGGATCCATATTCAAAGTTTTTCCAGGTTGGTAGGCCCATCCAGAGCTTATGTTCCATTGTTATGGCCTTCGATAAATCAGCATTGCCATCACACCTGCGGCTTCAGAGGAAGACTTTAGTGGAGTTCACTTCACAGTTGATGTAAATATCCGCAGCACCTGCCATCCCCATTCCCTACTATGTGGGTATCCTGAACAATGCCTCAGGTTCGAGGCAGATTATGTGTATGGTCAGCATCAATTTTTAGCTCCTAAGCTCCCATCAGTGGGTTTCTTTTATTAGCCAACTAGAGGACACAGTTTAAAACAAAAGATATTCAATTAAATAGCATAGCAAGATAAATGCCAAAACAAATTTCCTCTATACACAAAGGGGTTCACTTTCCCTCAGGTTATGACTTCACTAGTAGGGGAAAGGAGCACCTTTAGGGAACACCCAACACCAGGGCAGCACATACAGTACACACACAGAGAAAAGAGATGGCAAGGTACATGCATAAAGAACATATGTGGTCAGGGAACATAATTGAAAGGGTACACCTGTGGACCAACTCATTTTTGCTATTGCAAAGAGTCAATATCCTTTGGCAATGTGATCAGATTAGCTGCTTCCTCTGTCAAGATGGAATAATCTGAATTTCTTTCCTCTCCATTGAACTGCCCTTTACTAAGTGTTTCTGCTGTCTACTGGATAGTTTTCCCCGGATGACTCTGGATGACTCCCTGGATGCTCTTGGAGACCTCTCTTGGGCAGCTGCATGGGGTTCTGCTGCCATCTGCTGGTCTTTGATGAGATACGGAATGTTAAACGAATGGTACCTACTAGGTTCTCTGAAAAGCCTATACCCCTAGTTTATGCTCTTTGAGGGGGATTTCAACTCTAGTTAGCTACACTTAGCATAGGAAAACTTGGGCAATTGTTGCACTGCTTTTTGCACTAACTGTTTTGTTACCTCCTCTATCCTCTTGTCAGCCGCTTCTTTATATGTCCTCTGAACACGTGTGTGCATACGTATTTGAATTTTCCTCTAACTTACTAATTTTTTTGAAAAAAGCTATTTTTTTTGTTTATGAGCCATCTTGTACTTATTATGGCATGTGGTATAAAGTAAAGATCTAAACTTATCTTGTGCCATATTGTTATCCAGTTTTTCCAACAATCTTTAGTATAAAGGAGGTGGATTAAGGGAATTTCCTCATCAAATTGAAGTTTTCCTAAACAATCTGATAACAATGTGAAGGAGTTTCTTACACAACTTGATAACATTGAAGACTGGGGCCATTGTTTGTTGCTGATCAAATTGAAGAAATTCCTTGGTTGACCTGATGGGAATATTGGGTATCAGCTACTGGATTAAGGCAACTGATGGGGCACAAGAAACTTTTAATGATTGTCCAAGAGGATAAGCCATGTCCCTTTGGGCCTAGGTGAAGAGCAGGCTGGATTTACTCTGAGACAGTCAAGAAGATAGTCAGCTCTTGATACTGGGCTCTTGACGACACTCTGAACTGCTGATGATTTACTTACTCTTCTTGGAGAAAGCATTAAGAACTCTCCACCCCGCCCTCCCCTCTTCCCTTGGCAATGGTGTTCTGTGGAAGAGAGTGGGTCCAATGAACCCATCAGAGCAAGATGGCTTGTCAAGATATCTTGCCCACTGAGGAGGATCACAGGGATATCATAAGGAGACATCAAAGATTCTGCAGTGCTCTAGATGTGAGTTGTCCATGTGTACCTCTCATGCTCAATCTCTAAACTTATTTATTGCCCCCACTGATCATGTTTATGTTTTGGGAAAGTATCCCCTAAGTTTATTTATTTATTTTTTAAATTTAAAAACACAACTTTTTTTTCTAGATGTTACAATTTTTTTATTAGTTTATTTTTATTCCTCAATAATCATTTACATAAGCTTTTGAGTTTAAAAATTTTCTCCCCTTCCCTCCCCATTTCCCTCCCCAAGACAGCGTGCAATCTGATATAGACTCTACATACACATTTGTATTAAACATATTTTCACATCAGTCATGTTGTAAGGAAGAATTAGAACCACGATATTCCCCAAGTTTATAGAGGGAATATAGGTTTATAGAGGGAATGTTCTGTTGTAAATCTTCTTACTATTGTAATGATCAAAATTAAGGTAAACTGAGGCACAAAGTTCTGAGTACATTCATTTATTGGTAAGGCTAGTAATTACCAATAAAAGGGCTCTTTTGCTCCTCAGCAAGCAAAAAGACCTTGAATGAAGTAGACAGATTATTTTTACAGACAGAAGGAGGAGCATCCAAAAACTAACAGGCAACATCACAGATGAGAAAACAAAAGGATTGGTTGGAAGTGTGGAATGCAAGCTTGGGCTAGCAGCAAGCCCTTCTTGCATCTTGTCCATACAGAAAGCTCATTAGTGGTGTCCACCTGTGTGGCTACTTAAATGTCACAGCGATAACAGACCAGACTTTCTTAAAGCAAAGTCAGTGTTGTAGAGATAACAGACCAGACTTCCTGGCATCCACCTGCATTCGTCAAGGACAGCAGATTTCCTTGACACAGTGCAGGAATAGTACAGTGCAGGAAAACTAAACTTCTAAACTTATTTAACTGAGAGAGGAAAGTGAACTCTTGAATTTTACTTGGTGACAAAGCAATGTAACTTAGACTGTATACAAAATATTGGTGATACAGAATAGAATCAATTACAAAAGTGGAGACAATCTCAATTTTATTTTCTCACTATGCTGCTCCAATATATGTTTCTGCTTTGAACTAATTGTGTCCTCTGGCTCACTACTGAAAGGTTAACATATGGGTAGTTTTAGGAGGGTAGACTCACACCTTGTTGTCTTTCATTTTCAAAAGGACCAATGACATCATGGGGTGATGTCTTGTGTGTTAATTGAATTTGAGTGAAGCAGAGTTGCACAAAGTTGTCAGCCTCTCTCTCTTTCAGAGTCATTGAAGTCCAGTGGCAGGACAAAAGTCAGGGACGACTGGCAAAGCCCCAGGATGCAGTGGATGACCTCGGTGTCTTCAATGTCTGACTAAGCTCTAAGCACTTCTCTAACTCACCAATGGGTTTGAGACCTGTCAATTACCCTCAACCTGGTTTAGCCTGTCTTCAAGATGTTTACTGGGTGTGGCCACTGTGCATGGTACAGCTTCTTGGAGCAGCCAAAAGTGAGAGCTGAGTGCCAGGTAGATATGAGAGGTGGATGAGCAGCCCTGAAATAGACTCAGCAAGCCTCTCACCAGAGGTGCTAGTTCTTCCTGAACATCCCATCCACCCCCAAACCTGGGACAGTCATTCTCTGGAGAACCTACCCTAATAATAGCCTGGCGGGGGTAGTCAAAGGGGTGTTTCATTAAACAATGAATCCTTTCTCTAGCTGTGATTTTCCACAGATTTATCAAACACCAATCTTTTGTGCACATTCTTTCATTTCTGTTATCTCTAGAGTTGATCCATTGGTCTCTTTTTGTCCTCCTCAACATTCTCTCCAGATTCTCAATGTGTTTGCTCAAAGGTGTTTACCAGAACTGAATGCCATTTTGCAGATGTGGTTTTGATCAGGACAGAGCACAGCAGGACTATCATCTCCCTAGTCCAGGATATCATGCTTTTCTTTTCTTTTCTTTTTTTTAATATAAATTTATTTATTTTTAGTTTTCAATATTCACTTCTACAAGTTTTTGAGTTCCAAATTTCTCACCCCTCCCACCACCCAAGATGGCATGCATTCTGAATACCCCTGATCTGCCTTCTCTTCTATCTCTCCCCCCTCCCTTCTCTTATCCCCCTCCCCTTCTATTTTCCTGTAGAGCAGGATAGACTTCTGTACCCCATTTCCTGTATTTCTTATTTCCCAGTTGCATGTGAAAACATTTTTTTTAAAACATGTGTTTTTAAAACTTTGAGTTCCAAATTTTCTCCCTTCCTCCCTCCCCACCCACCCTCATTGAAAAGGCAAGCAACTCAATATAGGTTGTACATGTGCAGTTATGCAAAACACTTCCTTAGTAGACATGTTGTGAAAAACTAACTCTATTTCCCTTAATCCTATCCTGCCCTCCCATTTATTCTATTCTTTCTTTTGACCCTGTCCCTCCTCAGAAGTATTTACTTCTGATTACCCTCTTTCCCAATCTGCCCTCCTCTCTATCATCCCCCTGCTCTCTTGTCCCCTTCTCCCCCTATTTTCCTGTAGGGTAAGACAGATTTCCATACCCAATTGAATGTGTATGTTATTCTCTCCTTAAGCCAAATCCTATGAGAATAAGATTCCTCATTCCCTCTCACCTTCCCCTGTTTCCCCTCCACTGTGAGAGACTTTTCTTTTCTGTTTTTTTTTGTGAGATAATTTACCCCATTCTACCTCTCCCTTTCTTCTCCGAGTATCATCCTCTCTCATCCCTTAATTTTATTCTCCAGATATGACCCCTTAATCTTCAACTCACCCTGTGCCCTCTATCTATCTATCTATCTATCTATACATACATACAATTTTTTTCCTTCAACTACCCTAATACTGACAAAGTTCTCATGAGTTACAAATATCATCTTTCCATGCAGGAATGTAAACAGTTCAATCTTAATAAGTCTCTTATGATTTCTCTTTCCTGTTTACCTCTTCATGTTCCACTGAGTCCTGTATTTGAAAGTCAAATTTTCTGTTTAGCTCTGGTCTTTTCATCAGGAATGCTTGAAAGTCCTCTATTTCACTGAATGACCATTTTTTCCCCTGAAGGATTATACTCAGTTTTGCTGGGTAGGTGATTCTTGGTTGTAATCCTATCTCCTTTGCCCTCCGGAATATTATATTCCATGCCCTGTGGTCCTTTAATGTAGAAGCTGCTAAATCTTGTGTTATCCTGATTGTGTTTCCACAGTACTTGAATTGTTTCCTTCTGGCAGCTTGTAATATTTTCTCCTTGACCTGGGAACTCTGGAATTTGGCTACAATATTCCTAGGAGTTTTCCTTTGGGGATCTCTTTCAGGAGGAGATCTGTGGATTCTTTCAATTTCTATTTTGCCCTCTGGTTCTAAAATATCAGGGCAGTTTTCCTTGATAATTTCTTGAAAGATGATGTCTAGGCTCTTTTTTTGATCATGGCTTTCAGATAGTCCAATAATTTTTAAATTCTCTCTCCTGGATCTATTTTCCAGGTCAGTTGTTTTTCCAATGAGATATTTCACATTGTTTTCTAATTTTTCATTCTTTTGGATTTGTTTTACAGTGTCTTGATTTCTCATAAAGTCACTGTCTTCCAATTGCTCTATTCTAATTTTTAAGGAAGTATTTTCTTCAGTAATCTTTTGGACTTCCTTTTCCATTTGGCCAATTTTTCTTTTTAGGGCATTTTTCTCCTCATTGGCTTTTTGGACCTCTTTTGCCATTTGGGTTAGGCTGTTTTTTAAGGTGTTATTTTCTTCAGTATTTTTTGGGTCTCCTTTAGCAAGCTGTTGACTTGTTTTTCATGATTTTCTTGCATCACTCTCATTTCTCTTCCCAGTTTTTCCTCTACTTCCCTTACTTGCTTCTCAAAATCCCTTTTGAGCTCTTCCAAGGCCTGGGACTGATTCATATTTTTCTTGGAGGCTTTGGATGTAGGAGCTTTGATTTTGTTGTCTTCTTCTGGTTGTATATTTTGATCTTCTTTTTCACCAAAGTAAGATAATATAGTCTGACTCTTTTTGTGCTGCTTGCTCATGATCCCAGCCAATTACTTGAGTTTTAAACTTCTTGTTAAGGTAAGACTCTGCTTCCAATGTGGAGAATGTACTGTCCCAAGCTTCAGGGGTTTGTAGCTGTTTTCAGAGATACTTGTAGGGACCTGTAAATTTTCAGTTCTTCCAAGGTGGTATGATAAGGGGCGAGGTGTTTACTCCTTTCCTGGCCTGTGACCACAAGTATTCCTTTCTGTCCCGTAACTCCGAGGACGAGTTCCTCTCCACAGCCACTACAAGCTCCACCACGCCAGCGCTCCTCCTCACCCCAGCACTGCCCAGAACTGTGACCCAGATCCACAACGGGCAAAGCAAGAGATTCCTGCCTCAGCACTGGCAAAGAGATCCCTGCGGTCCCTCTCTGATTAGCCACTGGATTCCCCCTCAGTCTTGGGCTGGAAGCTTGGGAAGCAGCTGCCCCCCCCAGGGCCACGCTCTTGGAGAATGGAGCTGAGACCCCACCTTCCTCTCTGACCACCGATAGAAACAGACTTTTCCCACTGACCTTCTAAGTTGTCTTTGGCATTAGTGGATTGAGGAGTCTGGAAACCTCCACAGCTGCCCGTGATTCAGTCCTCTGAGGCCTGCTCCAGGTTTGCTGCGGTGCTGTGCTCCACTCCCAGCCCTGCGCGACACACCTTTCTGATCAATCATCCAGGTTGTCTTGGGCTGGAAATTTGTTTCACTCTGTCTTTTTGTGGATTCTGCTGCTTCAGAATTTGTTTAGAGCCATTTTTTATGAGTATTTGGAGAGGTTTGAGGGAGAGCTCAAGCAAGTCACTGCTTTCACCCTGCCATCTTGGCTCCACCCCCCAATATCATGCTTTTCTTAACAAAGCCTAAGATTATATCAGCTTTCTTGGCTGCCATAGCAAGTACTATAAGTTTTCAGGCCATTAAATGACCACATCTTTTTTAGATGAATTTCTGACTAGCTTTGCCTCTTCTGCTTTGTATTTGTGAACTTGATTTTGTAAACCCAAATGTAAGGTTACATTTATCCCTACACAATGTCATCTCATTCATTTTAGCTTCATGTGTGTTTTGGATTTTCAAGAGATTTTCAGATTCTAACTATCATCCAGTGTATTAGCTGTCCATCCTTCCCAGTTTTGTGTCATTTTTGAGTTTGATAAGCCTGCCACTACTTTGTCTAAGTCACTGATAAAGCTGTTAAGCTTGTTTCCACCGTCACTTCCAATCCCTTCGCCCCTCAGTTCCTTCTTATGCCATCACCCCTGCATTGGATAGGTTCTCTTTCCTTCTTCCTTTCCTCTCCTCTCAAACAACCTAAAAAAGGTGTCTTCACTTCCTCTTCACTCGCTTTCTTACCTCTCACAATCTGCCTTCTGCTCTCATTCATCTGAAACTACTCTTTCCAAAATTATCAGTGACCTCTTATTACCAAATCTAGTAGCTTTTTCTCAATTCTCATCCTCCTTGATCTCTTTGCAGCCTTTGACACCGCTCATCACTACCTTCTCTTGGCCACTCCTCTCTGGGTTTTTGTGACATTGCTCTCTCTTGGTTTTTCTTCTATCTTTTTGAATGTTTCCTCTCAGTCTCTTTTCATAAATCTATATCCATGTCTCCCTGACTAACCATAGCTATCCCTCAAGATTCTGTCATGGGTCCTCTTATCTTCTCCACCTATACTATCTTGCTTAATTATCTCATCAGCTCCTATGGCTCAATTATCATCTCTATGCATATGATTCTCAGATTTATCTAGCTTTAGTTTACCTCCTGACTTCTAGTCCCACAAGGCAACAAACTTCCCTTCATCTTAAATCTTTTCCTCGCCCACTCTTGCAAGCTGTCTTGATTTTTGTCTTGCCACTGGGCTCTGATGACTGGAAGAGAGAGTAAGGCTGATGACTTCACACAACTCAATTTATGTGCAAGTCAACAGGCATCATTACTATACCATTTTACTATGTTATTATTTTACCATTCAATAATTTTACAATTTTACCATGTTAATATTTTATTATTTGTTATTTTACTGTCTTATTATTTTACCTACCTCAGAGTCCTGTGGTGATGCCCTAGTGACAAAGTAGCAGAGGTGGATGCACTGGGAGCTGTAGTCACAATCCTGCATACAGGCAGCACAGGCTGCAGGGTCATCTTCTCACTGGACTGAAGCAGCACTGGGATTTGGCAGCCCCCTGGGTGTCTAAGCAGCCCTCTTAAGGACCATACTGCTCACCTCCTGGCATAAGGAAGGGGCTAGAAAAGGCACCCTAAATTTTTTCTGCTTCATCTAACCCTGGCTGCTTACCACGGCAGGTGGGGATCCCACCCTGCTGTAGAAACACAAAAACATGTATAAAAACTTTTGAAAAGATGATTCCACTCACAACTGGTACAAGGAATGTGCATATGCTTATGGACAACAAAGAATCCCGTAGACCTGAAAGATGAAGTTCTTGTTGTGAGAGAACTCAGCAGGTATTGCATCCAAATAGCAACCCTGAGTGAAACAAGGCTGGCAAATGAAGCTCACCTTACTGAAGTCAGAGCTGGATACACATTTTTCTGGAGTGGGTATAGTGATGGGGAGTGCCATGAACCTGGCAGAGGTTTTGCAATCAAATCTAAATTAGTCAACAAGCTTGTATGCCTCCCCAAAGGACTGAATGACAGGCTCGTGACAATGCCATTACCGCTTGCAGGAAAGTACCACATCACCATCATCAGTGCATATGCTCCCACCGTGATGAACCCTGAGGAGGTTATAAAGATCTGGGGACCCTCATCATCAATGTGCTGAAAGAGGACAAGCTTGTAATTCTGGGTGACTTTAATGCCAGAGTAGGCACTATTAGACAGGGCAGGGTGTCCTTGGGAAGAATGGAATCAGAAACAGCAACAGCAATGGTCATTTACAATTGAAGACTTGTATGTCTTATGACATTCTCATTTCCAACATTGTCTTCCATTTACCTAAATGCAACAAAACTTCATGGATGCACCTTTGCAACAAACATTGGCATTTAATAGACTATATCATTGTGAGAAGAAGACACAGACAGGATATGAGTGTAATGAAGGCTATGTGTGGCACAGAGTGCTGGACTGATCATAGACTTATCCTCTCCAAGCTAAACATTTTCATTCTACAAAAGTGTTTGCCCCAATGCATGACAACTATCAGAAGACTCAACATCAATAGATTAGAGTGCTTTTCCATGTGTGAACAGTGTTATGGACATAGAGGGAAAGCTGAGCCAACAAATTGTTGTTAACAATGGAGCAGAAAAGAAATAGGCACCTTTCAGAGATTTGTTGTACAGCATTGAATTTATTCATCTGGGTCAGAACACTTGCAAACATCAGGAGTGGTTTGATAAAAATGATGGGAAAATGAAAGAGATGAAAAAAAAACTATAGGGTTGATCAGCAGGACAGTTTGTCTCTAAAAAGGCAGTATTAAATTCCATCAAAAGAAAAGTACAAGCAAAGCTTAGAGAAACGTAGGATTCTTGGCTCAGTGGGAAGGCAGATGAAATTCAGTTTTATACTGACAGTAACAATCCAAAGCCCTGAAGGCTATTTATGGGCCAAAGACCTTTGGTGCATCTCAGCTACTTAGTGCAGATGAAGTCGCACTGATCAGTGATAAGGAAATGAGCCTGAAGATATGGGCTAAAGCCACTGTCTCTAGCCAAAGAAGAGGTTTTGAATTCCATTAGACTGGTGGCAAAGCACTCAGTACTGATTCAATTCCAGCAGAGATTTATAAGGCAGAAGGTCCACTGCTCATACAAAAGTTGACTGAAATCTTCTGAGTTTTATGGCAAGAAGAGTTTTTCCCCCAGGAGTTCATGGATGCCTCCATTGTCCATCTCTATAAAGAAAAGAAAATAAGTTGTCCTGTGACAATCACAGGGGTCTCTCTCTCTCTTACTCCTTGCTTACTTCTTGCCAGAGTCCTCCTTAGTCAGCTCATCTTCCACCATCTCCATGAGAGCCAATGTGGCTTCAGAAAGGGCCAAGGAATGGTCGACATGGTGTTTTGCTGCCTGAAAACTCCAGGAGAAATGCTGGGATCAGAATAGAGGTCTGTACACAACATTTGTCAATTTAACCAATGCTTTTGATACTGTTAGTTGTAAGGACTTGTGGAAAATCATTGCAAAACTTGGTTGCCCAGAGAAATTCATCAGTATCATATGCCAGTTTTATGATGTCACGCCTGCATGTGTTTCGGAAAATTGATGATGCTCTCACACTTTCCTAGTCACCAGTGAAGTGAAGCAGGGCTCTGTGCTTGCTCCCATGCTTTTTAGCATGATTTCAGTAATGTTGTCAGATACCTTCAACGAGCATAAAAACGGCATAAAGGTCAACTACCACATTGATGGTAAATTATTTAACTTGAGAAGGCTACAAGATAAGACTAAAGTGGAAGGAAAATTGGTGTGCGATTTTTTTGTTCTCAGCTGGTTGTGCATCCCATGCAGCCTCTGAGGCTGAAATGTAATAGAATATAGATCAATTCTCTGCCACTTGTGCTAATTTTGGCCTGGCAATCAACACTAAGAATACAGAGGTTCTCCACCAGCCAGGACCACACCATCCATACGGGGAACCATCAGTTGCACCAGGAGGAATTTTTAATGCTGTGGATAAAAATTCACTTACTTTAGCAGTATACTTTCCAGGGATGATCACATAGAGGATGAGGTCGACACATACCTTGCCAGAATTAGCACATTATTTGGGAGGCTCCAAAAGAGTGTGTGGGAGAGAAGAAATAGTAGGCTGTCTACCAAACTGAAGGTCTACAGAGACATTGTATTGACCTCATTGTTGTATGCCTGTGAAAAATGGACAGTCTATCTGTACCATGTCAAAAAATTGAACCGCTTCCATTTGAATTGTCTTAGGAAGATTCTGAAGATTGCTTGGCAAGATAAAGTACCAGATACCAGGCTGAACTTTCTTGAGCTGAACTGCAAAGCATTCAAACTTTATTGCAGAGAATGCAACTCTAATGGGCTGGCCACACTGTTCAAATGTCAAACACGAGTTTGTCTAAGAGACTATTTTATGGAGATCTCACACAAGGCAGGTGCTCAATGTCAGAACAAGTGATACAAGGACACTCTCAAGGTCTCTTTGAAGAGCGTTGGTGTTGATTATGAAACACGGAAGACAGTTCATAGGTGTGCCTCTATCAAAGAAGGCACTGTGTTCTATGAGCAAAGCAGAATTGTGGTAGCTCAAAAGAAATATGAGATATGAAAATTTAGAGATGTCAGGGGCAGCTAGGTGGCGCAGTGGATGGAGCACCAGCCCTGAAGTCAAGAGTACCTGAGTTCAAATCCGGCCTCAGACCAAACACTTGACACTTACTAGCTGTGTGACCCTGGGCAAGCCACTTAACCCCAACCGCCTAAAAAAAAAAAACCAAACCAAAACAAAACAAAATTTAGAGACATCTCCCTCGCAAATGGTGATGCAGAGCACTCAACCTGTGGTAGAGTCTTCTGAGTTTGTATTAGTATGATCAGCCACAGTCGGACACACTGTACATTGAACCTGGCATATTGATATCATTTTGGTCCTCTTTGAGTGCAAAGGACAAACAACAACACAGCTGAAATCTGGTTTCTCCTTGATGACATAGCCTCCCTGGCCACTGTTTCTAGTATTGGCTGAACTTCATTCATTCTTCCCAACTCACTGGTTGAGGCAGGTGAGTTGGAATACTACTTGCTCCCCATTGCTACTTTCAGGTTTTCTCCCTTCCTTCAATACTCAGTAATTTTTCTTCTTTTGAAGACGTTCATGCTATTCATAGCTACCCCACAATCTAAATCCTGGTAGCTGTCACTTCTCTTCCTTCCTCAGTGAATTTGATACCTGGCTTACAATTTTTCTCTCGTTCCTAACTCCCACCCTCATATTAAGGGACTTTGGTATACGTTTTGATTCTCCCCTAAATACCCTAACCACTCACTTCCACAACCTACTCATTTCCCATGAGCTACTCCTCCACCCTACTTTATTCATACACAAAGATGGATATACCCTTGATCCTGTCATCATCCACAGATGAATCACCTCCATGTTCAAGAATTCTGAAATTCCCTTCTCTGACCACAATCTATTGACTTTTCACCTTTCCCACTGCCTTCTCTTACATAATTCTACTCTTCATCTGCATCATGACCTCCAATCCCTTGACCCCTGAATTCTTTCACAGGACACCTCCCCTGTACTGGCCATTCTCTCCTCTTTTCCATATTTTGACCCCTAGTGAACTGATTCATCTCGACACTGTCCTCTTTTCTTGAATCCTTAACCCTCTTATCATATTGCCAATTACTACCCGTCAAGCTTCAGCCTTGGATCACTCCCACCATTCATCATCTTAGCTCCTACACACATGCTGCTGAATGAAGATGGAGGAAATCATACAATCATTGTGACTGGGTCCACTACAAATTTATGTTATATTACCTCAAATGGGCCCTCACTGATACTAGGCAATCTATTATGCCTCCCTTATCAACTCACTATCCTACTCTTCGCAGGGACTCTTCTAAACCTTTTCATCCCTACTCAAACCTTCCATAGCTCCCCTTCTCCCAACTTTCAGCTGAGAACCTTGTCTTGTATTTCATGGAAAAAAGTGAGGTCATTCACTATGAGCTCCCTCTCTCTCTTCCATCATTCAGGTGCCTTTTGCCACTATCTCCTAATTTACCTGATGTCTCACATGATGAAATGGCCTTTCTCCTTAACAAGACCAACCCCTTTACTTGTTCAAGTGATCTCATTCCATCCCATTTCCTCCAACAGATTGCCCCTCCCCACTCTTTCACTTATTTTCAATTTCTCCCTGGATTGAGAGAAGGAAAGCCTTTTTTTTTTTTTTTAAATAAGAGCTATCCGAAATTGGAACAGGCCACTTTTGGAGGCAGTGTATTACCCTAATTGGAAGCTTTCTAAAAAAGGTTTGAAGATGAACAATTATTAAGTATGTTGTAAAGAAGATTCTTTTCACATGCAGGTTAGAATCTATGGCCTTTAAGATCCATTCTTAAGATTCTCAGAGAATGAGGGAGTAAGACAATTTAGGAGGCTTTTACAATAGCAATATTATACATTAAAATATAATGTGACAGGGCATAAGAGCCTGGAGTCAGGTTGGGTCAGTAATGTGAACAGAAGGAAAGACACAAATATGAGAGATGTGGAGGTCAAATGGATACAATTTGGCAGGTAGTTAGATGTTCAGAGTGAGGGTGAGGGTGAGGAAAAAGCCAAAGATGACTGTCAGGGTTTAAGCCTGGATGACTAGACAGAACGAGGGTAGTGGGAGGAGGGACAGGGTTTTTTGGATGCAGGGGAAGATTCAATTTTGGACACGTTGAGTTTGAGGTGCTATTAGGTTAAAGAGCCAGGAAATGGGAGGAATGTATTTTTGGATTTAGGAGTCATCTGTATGGAGATGATAATTGAACTTGTGGGAGCAGATAAGATCACCACAGGAGAATCCAGAAAGAAGAAGGCCTAGGACACAGCCTTGAGGGACACCCAGATTTATGAAGAGGTAGGATGACACAGTGAAAAGAACCAAAGAGTGGTCGGACAAATGGGAAGAGAACTAGGAGAGAAGTGTTAGGGAAGCCAAGGGAAAAGAGAGTATCTGGGGAGAGGGGTGGAGAATCTGAGTTGAAAATTTCTCATCTATAAAATAGGGATAATAATACTTGCACTATTTGTTTCACAAGACTTATGAAGAAAAGTGCTTTGCAAACCTTGGGTAGGCAGCGTGGTACATGGGGAAAAAATACTAGCTGTGGTGTCAGAGATGGTGGGTTCAAATTCTGCCTTTGTCACTTCCTGCTATGTGCCCTTAGACAAGTCACTTAACTTCCTAGGCCTCAGTTTCCTTATTTATAAAATAAGAATGTTGGACTAGATAGCCCCTGTGGTCCCTTCCACTTTTAAATGTATGATCTTATATTATATAACGTAATTTATTATTATTTGTTTCCGGCCCATAATCCTTGCACCAATCTGTTGGCTTTGCAAAAGGAAAAAATAATAACCTACAAACACATGAGGATCTAGCTCTCATAATGATAAGATTTTATTTGATACTTTTCTACACAATTTAATCTGAGGGTACTTGCTCACCAATTCAGGAACATCTGTGGCTGTATCTTCCAGATGGTACCTTCCATTCTTTATCTTAGATATATTTGCCTTCATTTGGAAGAATATATGTTCAAATCTCAGTACACATCTGAGTTCTGTGTCCTGTAATTGGAAAAGTATACATTTTAACTTGGTATCTAAAGAATTCTGGGTTTGGAGAGACTATTTAAAAATCTAAAAGGCTCAAAAATGAAAAGGGTGAATAACCACTAATGAAAATGAAATAAAAGCAATTATTAGGAGTCATTTTGCCCAATTATATGCCAATAAATTTAACAATTCATGTGAAATGGAAGAATACTTATAAAAATATAAACTGCCTAGATAAAGAGAAGAGGAAATAGAATATCTAAATAAATCTATTTTAGAAAAAGAAATTGAACAGTCTTCAAAAAAAGAAATTAAATGAGCTTCCTAAGAAAAAATCATCAGGACCAGATGGATTTATAAGTGAGTTCTACCAAACATTTAAAGATCACCTAATTCCAATATTAAATAAATTATTTGGAACAATAGGCAAGAAGGAGTCCTACCAAATTCCTTTTATGAAACAAATATGGTAATGATACCTAACCAGGAAGAGCAAAAACAGAGAAAGAAAATTATAGCTCAATTTTAATAATGAATATGGATGTAAAAATCCTAAATAAAATATTAGCTAGGACACTAAAACAATATATCACAAAAATTATACATTGTGACCAAGTGAGATGTATTCCAGGCATGCAGAGATAATTTAACATAAGGAAAATTATTAACATAATTGATTATGTCAATAACAAAAGTAACAATCATATAATTATATTAATAAATGCAGAAAAAATGTTTGACAAAACGCAACACATTCCTATTAAAAACACTGGAAATCATAGGTATAAATAGATTTTTCCTTCAAATGATAAGAAGCATCTCTCTAAAAGCATTGGGAAGCATTATTTGTAATGGGGATAAGTTAGAAGCTTTCTCAATAAGACCAGCAAGGATGCCTATTAACATTAATATTATTCAATATTGTATTAGAAATGCTATTATAACAATAAAGGAAGAAAAAGAAAGTGAAGGAATCAGAATGGGCAATGAGGTAATAAAACTATCTGTCTTTGCAGATGATATGATGATATACTTGGAAAATAACAGTTAAACTAAAAAAACTAGTTGAAAGAATAATTTTAGCAAAGTAGCAGGATAGAAAATAATAAACCCAGTTAAATCATTGGAATTTCTATATATCACCAACAAAACCCTGCAAGAAGAGATAGTAAGAGATACTGCATTTAAAATAAATATACACAGCATAAAATACTGGTGAGTATACCTATGAAAATAACTCCAGGAACTACACGAATATAATTATAAAATATTTTTTATACAAATAAAGTCAGATTTAAATTAATTGGAGAAATATTAATTGTTCATGGGTGGACAGAGCTAATATAATAAAAATGACAATTCTACCTAATCTACTTATTCAATGCCATTCCAATCAAATTACCAAAAAATTATTTTATTGAGCTAGAAAAAAATGATAAAATTAATTTGGAAAAATAAAAGGTCAAGAATATCAAAGGAATCAATGAAAAAAAAAAGTAAAGAAAGGAGGTCTAGCAGTACCAGATCTTAAATTGGTAAGATGGTAATTATCAAAATTATCTGGTACTGGCTAAGAAACAGAAAAGTGGATCAATGGAACACAGTAAACATACAATACACAGTAGCAACAATTGTAATAACCTTGTGTTTGACAACGTAAAGATTTAAGCTTTTGGGATAAAAAGTCACTATTTGATAAAAAAAAATTGTTGGGAAAAATAGAAAGCAGTCTAGCAGAAACTAGATATAGACCAGTATCTTACACCATTTATCAAGATAAGGCCAAAATGGATACATGACCTAGACATAAAGGGAGATATAAGTAAATTAGAAGAATATGGAACATATTACCTATCAGATTTATCGATAGGAGAAGAATTTATGAATAAGCTAGAGATAAGAGAGCATTGTGAGATACAAAAAGGATAACTTTGATTACATTAAATTAAAAAGATTCTGTGTAAATAAAACTAATTTAGCCAAGATTAGAAGGAAAGCAGAAATTTTGGGGTACAATTTATAGACAGTTTGTTGGATAAAGGTCTCATATCTCAAATATATAGAAAACTTTTTCAAATTTTTGAGAATAGGAGCCATTCCCCAATTGATAAATTGTCAAAGGATATGAATAAGCAGTTTTGGGATGAAGAAATCAAAATTATACATAGTCATAAAATGCTCTAAATCATTATTGATTAGAGAAATGCAAATTAAAACAACTTTGAGATATCATCTCATACCTATTAGATTGGCTAAAATGATAGTAGGGGAAAATGACAAATATTGGAGGGGATGTGGAAAAATTTGGATGCTGAAACACTGTTGGTGGAACTGTAAACTCATCCAGTCATTTTGGAGAACAATCTGGAATTATGCCCAAAGAGTAATTAAACTGCCTATATTCTTTGACCCAGAAATACCAGTATTAGGTCTGTTTCCCAAGGTGATCAGGGAAAAAGAAGAACCTATATGTTCTAAAATATCTATAGCAGCTCTCTTTGTGGTGGCAAAGAACTGGAAATTGAGGGGATGCCCATCAATTGGGGAATGACTAAAGTTGTGGTATATGATTGTGACGGCATAGTACTGCACTGTAAGAAGTGATGAGCAGGTTGATTTTTAGAAAAACATGGAAAGACTTGCATGAAATAAGCAGAACCAAAAGAATGTTGGATACAGCAACAGCAATAGTGTTCGAAGAATAACTGTGAATGACTAAGCTATTCTGAGTATTATAAATATTGAAGTCAGCTACAAAGGACCTGAAGATGCTATCCAGCTCCAGAGAAAGAACTGATAAATAAAAGTATGCATAGTGTGGTTTTACATGTGTGTACGTGTGTGTGTGTGTGTGTGTGTGTGTGTATATATATATATATATATATATATATATATATACATATATATATGTATATACAAATGATGTATTTCAAACATATATTTACACACATATAAACACATATATACACAAATATATGTATATGTATATCCATGTATATATCTGTGTCAAACGGTGGCCTTTTCTAGTGTGGGGTAGGGAGGGAGGCAGAGAGGGAGAGATGAAGACAGCTTGGAATTTAAAATAAAACAAAAAAGAAATTTAATTTAATTTTAAAATATTACTGAAAAGACTAAAAACATTGAAGCCTACAGTCTAGAGTTGTGAGTTACCTACAGCGAATGAGTTTTCTTCCTTTATGGTCTGACCCTGCCAGTTTCCTATAAATGTGTACCCACCCTTCACCATAGATATTAAATACACAGGTGGGAAAGTATCATCTATGTTTAATATGAGTATTTGGATGTATTTATCATTTATGCCTTTCCTTTAAGATATTAGTAGCTATAATATTATTTCATCTTATTGTTAAATAAATGGTTATGTTTAAGAAAAAAGTATAAAAGGTTAACTTATACACTAGGATATGTATTTATACATACACACATACATAACAAATACATACATTATATATTATACAAAAATGAGGTAGTTTTTGACCAATGACAACAGAAATATAGTCTCCTGTGAAGCTTCTAATCCTGGCTGTGCTACTCCACACCTCCCTCTGTGCTCTAACAGAGCATTCTTCTCTGAACATGTCCCTTACTATCAATCCTTTAGCTGTTCTAAGAAAGTGCATTTAGAAGGTGTGAGTAAAAAATACCTTAGAGTTCTTGAAAGCAGGCACAGTGGTAAAACGCAAAGTCCACTAAACCTAGGCTCATCTTCAGTTCATCTGCTGCCTGGGTCACTTTGGACAAGGTACCCACCCTCTCCTATTTTTGTGGCTTTATCAGTGAGACTATACTTTCTCCCTCTCTTCCTGGGGATTTGGTGAAGACCAAGGCTGTATATTTTAAGGCACATCCTCCATGACAGAAATGGGCCCAGGCCCTGATTAGTTCCTGAATAATAATGTCATGAGCAGTCATGGCCTTTAATGAACACTTTGTTTTGACAAGGCTTTACCAAAGCAGACCTAACCAGGCACTATTTTGCTACAGCATTCTAAGAGTTCTAAGTCTGTAGGTAGGTTGTACTGAAAGCAGAGGAGTAAGAAGCATTCTCCCTCTCCCCTCTTAGGACCAGGTAGCATTAGCCTAGAGTGTATGCACCCTTTTAGTTAAGCTTCTTTTGATTCTAAAAGGCTGTCACTTGCTCTCTCCTAACATAAGCTATTGAGTAGGGAGCTCCAATTTATGCCGTCTTGATTCCCAAACTCTTTGGAACCTATTCCAAAAATGCTAGAGGAGTTCTAAGGCCTTGGCTAGAAGTTGTAACTTTTCAACCCAGGATCTCTAGAGACATAATAGGAACAGCATGGGCACTGGGGAAAGAGTCACCTCAGTTCTAGTTGGCTATGCTGGCCCGAAAAGGAGACTGGAGTTAGGAATATTAGCAGGATGTCTAAACCAGTCATTTACATTCTTTGAGGTGCTAATGCCCTTAGGGTTGGAAATTCACCAATACCCCAACCATAATGTGAGCAGGCTTTCCTTGCTTTCCCCTTTGGGGGAAGGGACACATAAAGACCTTTATAACTAAAACTGGAGTCAGCACTTAGAGCTACTTCAAAACGTAAGTGAACCCTTGCTCAGGAGCTAGTTGGCACTGAAGTGCCACGAGTACTAGCGCAATCTGCGCACGTGCACACACACACACACGCACACACACATGCACGCGCGCACACACGCACGCACACACTTATTGGTACAAAGAAGTCTGGAGTGGAAGTAAAAGGATAAGGATTTCCGCTCAGCAGCTCTTCAGTGGCTGGACACGCCGGAGGAGCTCCATGAAGCCATTGGCACTCCTGGAGAAGTGTTCACCTCCAGCACCTGCCTAGAAGGAGAAGGAACCTCGGAGACCCTCTGTTCAGGTTGAAAGTTTGTCTTTTCTCCTCTTAAGCTGGTTCTCATGGGAGAATTGCGAGATTGTGAGATTGTGGGCCCTCACCTTCAGGGTGTCTTGGCCTTCAGAGAGGAAGGTCAAATTTCTCCTTCAGGTTATTCAATTTATTAACATTATATATTAGCAAATACAGAGTAAATGCCTATTTCTGTACCAACCATGAATAAAAATTAGATTATAGAATGGTGGCCACTCTTATCACTCCTCTTCATCTGAAAGGTGCTGTAAATGGGCAAAATTCATGAAGACTTGCTCCAGGGAGATCTGACTGATGGAGTAGTCATCCAGTTCGTACTGATCTTTGTTTTTCTCCAAGATACCAAACACCTTTGGGGCAACAGACAGTAACTGTTAATAAAGTTCTCTGCAGGCAAGGTGGGGAAAACTCAGAGTTTTTGGTTCCTAAGGATGTCAGGCAACAAAAGTTAAGGGACTGGAAAGGAAGGGGCCTTGGAAAGGGAAAGACCTTTTCTATGTCTTTGCTGAATACAAAGTGTGAAAATAATAGCCTCAGAACCCTTTGATGTGGAAGGAAGCAGAGATTAAAAGTCTCCCATAGATTCTATACCTTGGCCTGTTGTAAACTCCAGGCTAGTAAAGTCCTTCAGGTCATACATCTACTAAGCTCGGTGTTCACAAGTCTGTGCTTGGTATACAAGGAATTTAAATCAGTTTGAGGGAATTAGGGCTAAGAAATACTGGCCAGTGTTGCCATCGTAAGTGTTGGAGAAGTACAGAGAGAAGAAATGTGTGAGAGGATAAGAGGTGGAAGGATTTTCATCCATGGAGCAGACTGTCATGTTTCCAGATATCTGGGTGGCACACTAGATCATGTGTTCTCTGTGAGGGCAGAACCTTTCTTTTTGCACCCTTCCTCAGAGGCAGGACCAGGATGGTTGGCACCTATGAGGTCTGGTCTCCTTACTTACCTTTGCCCAGCTGAGGTCGTTGCTGGGCAGGTGGTAGTGAACCATCCCTTGGTGCTCATCCTCTAGGATACTGCCTGACAGAGAGGAAGAGATGTCGCCTGTGAGGGATAGGGCATGGAGAAGGCCAGTCCTTGGCACATTTATTTCTCAATCTAGTCTAATAGCTAAAGTCAATTCAATTATTCATGACACTTGAGAGAAGCATAAGCTTGGATAATACAAAAGAGGAGAACTTTTAAAAAAGAACATGAATACCTTATTTATCCAGTAATGTTGAGAGTGAGTCATTTAATTTAACTTAATTTTCCAGTTGCTGAAGTTTAACCTTTTAAAAGATAAAACTTAGAACATTTAAACTATTTATTGATGAAAATTTTTCTAAAGCACACTATAACTTTATCTTATTAAACAGACTACATTCAACACAATTAATATTCTTGATTGTTCAGGGTCAATCTGGACAGCAGGTACTGTGATACATTAAAGATATAGCTATGGATGAAGATGGAGAGGTGCTAGAGTTAAGGACGCATGGGTATCCAGTCCAGCAGCAGCCTTAGAACTTGCTTTTTTGAAGAAGTCTCTAATATTTATGTTTATTTTTTGGTCATTTGCCCCCTCTTCTCACAAAAGGTGGTGTGAAGCATAGATAAGTGTATCATCTCCTGGCTTCTCTTTCTGCAAAATTAATTAGTGACTTGAGGCTCAGGCAGTCTTCTCTCTTCCCAAGTGGCTTTTCTTATTCTTCAGAAAGAAAATTGTGTTTACTGTAAATTGCTTTGATTTGCTAGAAAGTATCATTCTAACCACTGGCTATCCTTTCTGCATCAGTAACACAGTGGATTTTATACCATCTCTATCACTTGGACTTTTGATGTGTGAAGCTAGGTATACTTTGTTTTGAGAATTCATGGGAGGCTGTCTTAAATGGGGCTTACTCCAAAGCCAACATATTCTCCATTCCCAAAAAAAGATGATACTTTCACAGACAAGATATAGGTTGCAATTTTCTCTAAGTTCCCCTTGAAGTCCAAGTTTGAACAGAATTCTAGGCATGGAGAATGCTAAAAACATGTCTTTAATTGTTGTAAAACAATTGAAAGTCCTATATAGGGGACCTGATTATGACAGATCAATGTGATGTGAAATCTATTCTGTAATAATATTTAATGAATTCTGAATAACATCCTGAACCATAGGTAAATCAGTGAAATAATACAGGAGGCAGGAAAATGACAAGTCATATTTCCAGAAAATAAAGCTGATTCCTCAGGATGAACTCTATGACTGTCTAGGAAAAAAAGAGCTTTTCAATTTGATTAAATTAAATGCAATCCAATCCATTCTAATCCAACCCAACAGGGCATTTGCTCAGACAATGCAGAGCTGTTCCAGTTCTCTTTCTGTAGCTGACTTTTTCCAATTAAACTTCTCATAGTTTTCAGGAGCGTGTTCACTCTGTCTCTCGTCTTCTTCCTTCTTTCCCTTCTTATGTCTCTTGATTCCTTGTCCTGCTGCTTCTCTTTCTTCTCAGCTTTTGTGCCAGATGGCTTGTCTTTCATTACCTGTATCAATCAATGAAGACTTTCTCCCCTCTGGTTGGCAAACTGAGCAACCATACTGGATGTTAATTTCTTTTCTTTTCTTTTTTTTTAGGCAATTGGAGTTAAGTGACTTGCCCAGGGTCATATAGCTAGTAAGTGTTAAGTGTTTTGGTCTGAGGCTGGATTTGAACTCAGGTCCTCCTGACTTCAGGGCTGGTGCTCTATCCACTGCGCCACCTAGTTGCCCCCCCCCAGATGTTAATTTCTTCTCAGCTGCTTTTGTCTTACTCATTGCTCAGGGGTTGGTCCTCTGCTGACTAAGATGCTTTTTAAAAAGTAACAGCTCTACTAGTGTCCCTTCATCTGGTTAGCAGTCAGAGATGGGTGCAGAAATCAGAGAGAATGTTAGGTTTTAAATTTACAGTTACCCATGGTTGAGGCTGCCAGAAGGCTGACTCCAAGAGAAATGAGGAGTCACAGTGTGTCTTTTTGCTTTGGAAGACATTGTGTGATTGCTTTTCTGAGAAAAGATTTGTGTTCCCAGTGAAGCTCAGCTTTTGCTTGTTGTGTTCTTTGATAGCATGCTACCTGGTTAGCCAGAAAAGGCAGAAAGGGTGTATTTGGTGGCAGATGAAAGTCAACCTGGGATTTAAAACTAATCAAAGCTAAACAGCACTTGGATAAGTAAGAAATAATTAAGAATATAAAAAAAATCAAAATAATTTAGAGTCTCTACTTATATTCTTAAGGATGGGAAAATGCTCAAAGGGGATAGTTGTTGAAGGGGGTCCAATTACAGCCTCCCACACCCTCTTCTTTTTCAGGAACATCCCAGGTCAACATGGCCAGTTAGGGGGTTAGACGGAAGATTTTTGCTTCTTGAGGCCCAAACTGCTTTACCTGGGAATGTCTCTTTGATGAACTTCTTGAATGTCTCCATGTTGTCCTTTGGGATGTTATGTTTGATCTTGGCCAGCAGAGTATATCCACTCCCAAACTTGCTTTTGAGGTGTTGTGGGCTGCCTATGCATTTGAACTGCCCATTCACCATGATGGACAGCCTGGTACATAAAGCCTCACACTCTTCCATGCTGGAGAGACAAGAGCCAGGAAGAGGAAGCACTGAGACACCCCTTGCAGAACGAGGGCTGTGTGCCAGACAGAGCCAGGACTCTATGTTCTATTTCTTCAGATGGCAGGCCTGGCACTTGGCCTGGATTGGTAAATGGTAACACTGGAAGACCCAAAAGCACTTGAAAAATAAAGGAACAAATACCTAAATATAAGATGCTTCTTCTCTGTTCTCCCTCCCTCTCTAGCACCACCTACCCCTACCCCCCATGCTACTCCAGGGCATATAACTTCATAGAAAAGGTGTGCTCAATATCAGAAGAACCTGACATTTCCCCCACTCCACCCCAAAAGTTTTCCTGTCTAACAATTCAGTTTCCCTCAGAAGTGCAAATAAGGACAATGACCTATGTTCACAGCCCTTGTTCCCCATTACAGTTTTTGCCCTGCCCTCCAAAGAACTGAACAAAGCATGGACCCTACCTATGAGAGGTGATGACAATGGCTTTTCCAGATTCACGACTCCGTGTCACTGTGTTCCAGAGCAGGCGTCGGGCTACAGGGTCCATGCCTGTGGATGGTTCATCCAGGAAGACAACTGAGGGATCTCCAATCAGAGCAATACCAGTGCTCAGCTTACGCTTGTTGCCACCACTATGTGGAAAGGCAGACAGAGGAAGACGGAGATAGCTATTATCTACCTACGAGCATCAATTTCTAGTTTCCTTGATAGAAAAGGAGAGGTATATAAGGCAAATCCTTAAGGATCACATTAAGGACCCTGAAAATGGTGAACCATGAACTCATAGCTCCCTACACAGTAAGCCTATATATTAACTACAGTAAAATTAAAGGTCATTGAACATTGAAAAGTCAAAGCAAGCATATCCTAATGGAGATGAACTGGGGAATGCGACTGAGAGAATAACACAGTAGATAGAATGCTTGACATGGAAGTTAAGAAACCTGATTTTGAATCCTGCCTCAGACATTTATTAACTGTGTGACTGTAGGCAAATCATTAATCTCTTTTAATGTCAGTTTCCTCATCTGAAAAATTAAGGGGTTGTACTCAATGGCCTCTAAGGTCACTATCAGCTTTAAATATATGATCCTATGATAGATTAAAGTTGTTGGAGAAGAGGAAATATGACTATGAATAAAGGTCATTCAAAAGATATAATGTATTTAAACCTTCAGAAAACCCTTGATAATGTTCTACATCATTTAAAAAAATTCAGCAACTACAAAATAAAAAAGACTATTTTGTGACAGTTGGGGAGCAGGTTAGCAATGATAGGGATAAATGGGCAAATGTCTTAATGGAGTGGTATAAACAGTGGGATTCCTTAAAGATTGTTGCTGGAATTTGTTTTGCATTTTAATAAATAATTTGTAACACAAGCCATATTGTCCAATGCTTAAATTTGTAGAAGATTCTGTTTCTATGGAGTAAACAAAGAATATCTCGTAAGGATTTCTGAGTTTGCAGAAAAGTGACAACTACTCTGAGATAGTGAGATAATAACGGGAGCTTGTCAGATACACTAGACTGTTTTAGTGGGTTTTTTTTTTGAGGCAATTTGGGTTGACTTGCCCAAGGTCACACAACTTGTAAGTGTCTGAGGCCAGAGTTGAACTCAAGTCCTCCTGACTTCAGGGCTGGTGCTCTATCCTCTGTACCACCTAGCTGCTCCCAGAGTGTCTTTTGATGTTGGATAATAGGTATTTTGTGTGAAGGGCCATCATCCCTGTTGGTGAAAACTTGAAAATCCCAGGCTAACATGCTTTTTGGCCATAATCATAAAGATTATTAGAGACAAAAGAGAGAACTCTATGGTATCCTTTTTAAGAATAGGGGAGACATGGATTTGTTTGTATGAAGCATGAAATAAGCCAATATGTAAGAAGACATTGAAGATTAGCAAGAAAGTGGGGATAATAATGGGAGGTAATCTGCTGGAGATGTTAGGGGATGAGACAATTGAAGAAGGTCTTGGCAAGAAGGGGCACCTATTCATCAGAGAGAAGAATGGAGGAAGAGATAGTGGGAGATAGAATAGGAAAGATATGAGATGGGGATAAGAGGGAACTCTTGGCAAATGGCTTCAATTATTCTTGTAAAGTATGAAACAAGGTACTCAGCTGAATGAAAGGAGGGGTGATATGGGATCTTGCTACAGTGAGAGTCTGGTTGAGATTAGATAACACAATATTGTGGTGGGGACCTAGTCATCAGTTCTTCCAGCTACATTGAGCAGCAGCTAGGGAGGAGCAAAGTAAGTAGGCAGTGGGAGTAATCTAGGGTTGGGGTTTTGTGAGAGATGATCATCAATAGGACAAGGGAGTAAAGGATTCAAGAGTAGAGGAGAGCATAGAGCAACCAAGTGGTTGATATTGGAGCTAAGGAAGAGGCAATGGCCTCAGAAAGTACTGAGGGAGCAAGGAATAGTTTTATGGAAAAAATTGAGGCCATTTGCTGCGAACTCCCTCTTCTCCTATTACTCAGTTGCCTTCTTCTAGTTTCTCCTTCACCTCTGTCTCACATGATGAAGTAGCTTTTCTCTTTACCAAAGTCAACTCCTCTACTTGTTCAAATGATCTCACTCTGTCCTGGCTTCTCGAACAGACTGCTCCCTCTGTCACCTGACTCTTTCACTTATTTTCAAAACCTCCCTCTCTAGCAGTTCGTTTTTTACTATCTACAAACATGTCCATGTCTCCCCTATCCTGAAAAAACCCTCACTTAACTTTTCCATCCCCACTATTAGCCTGTATCTCTTTTGCCCTATGTGGCCAAACTCCTCAAAAAGGCAGTATACAATAAGTGTCTCCACTTTCTCTCCTCTTATTCTCTTCTTAACTCCTTATAATCCAGCTTCTGACCTTATCATTCCACAGAAACTGATCTCTCCAAAGTTACTTAGTTGCCTTTTTTCAATCTTTACTCTCCTTGAACCCTCTGCAGCTCTGACACTGTGGATCACCTTCTCCTACTTGATACTATCTTCTGTCTAGGTTTTCAGGACACCCCTCTCTCCTGCTTTTCTTCCTACTTAATCTGACTGCTATTTCTCCCCTGCTGGATCCTCCACTATCATGCTCTGTAACCACAGGGCTCTGTCCTGGAACACTTTTTTCTTCTCCCTCTATACTATTTCATGGCTCCCATGGATTTAATTTTCATCTCTATGTTGATGATTCTTAAATCTACCTTTCCTGCCCAATCTCACTACTGACTTCCAATTTCCAATCTCTAATTGCCTTTCAGATATCTCAAAATGGATTTTCAATAGACATTTTAAACTCAGTATGTCCAAAACAGAACTCATTCTCTTTCTCCCTAACCACCCTGCCCCCTTCACCTCCCCTGCTACTGTAAAGGACAATACCATACTCTCAGCTCCTCATGCTTACAACCTAGGAGCCATTCTGGATTCCTCACTGTCTTTCACCACCTGTATCCAAGCTGTTGCCAAGGCCAGTTGATTCTACTTTTGCAGCATCTTGATATCCTCTTTTCTCCTCTGACACTGCTACCTTTCTGTTGTAGGCTCTCAACCCTTCATGCCTGGATTACTGCAACAGCCTGCTGGTGGGGCTGCCTGACTTAAGTCTTTTCCCATTCCAATCTATCCTCCATTCAGCCACTAATGTGATTTTCCTAAAACACAGGTCCCCCTCCTACTCAATAAACTCCAGTGGCTTCCTGTTGTTTCCAGGATCAAATACAAAATGCTCTCTTTGGCATTCAAAGCCTTTCATAAGCCATTCAAAGCCTTTCATAAGCCAGCGCCCTCCTATCTTTTCGGTCTTCTCATACCTTTCTCTGACATGTACTCTTGGCCCCAGTGACACTGGCCTTCTGCGTGTTCCTGAACAAGACACTCCATATCTTAGCTCCAGGCATTCTCTCTAGCTCTTCCCCATGGCTGGAATGTTCTCCCTCCTCAGCTCTGACTATTGACTTCCCTGAATTTCTTTAAGTCCCAACTAAAATCCACCTTCTATGAGAACCCTCCCAGACCTCTGTTAATCATCTCCTATTTATCCTGTCTATGGTGTGCTTTGTATATATTTGTTTGTTTGTTGTCTCCCTGAGGAGGGCAGGGACTGTCTTGCCTCTTTTTGTATCCCCAGCACTTAGCACAGTGCCTGGCACATAGTAGGTGCTTAACAAATGTTTACTGATTGACTGTCTGGGATAGTGACCTGGGTCATATATGTTTTCATGCCAATGAAGTCAGGGCAGCTAAGATGTGGGAATAGAAAGCAGAAGGCATGGGCCAAAGTCCATAGCTTTCTACTGGCCTCTATTTCATCCTGGGGCAACCTAAAGCAAGCAGACAAAAGCAGGAGAAACAAAATTTCTAGGCTAGTGAACGTAAGGTTGGTTCAGTGTATAGCTGTTGCAGAACTGATTCTCTTAGAAATCTTAGTACCTGTTGCACAGGAGAAGAGAAGGAGAAAGAAATAAGAATTTTTATAGTGTCTACTATATGAGGACTGTGCTAAGTGCTCTTAACATATATTATTTCATTTGATCCTCACAATCCTGGGAAGTAGGTGCTACAAATATCCTCATTTTACAGTTGAGGAAACTGAGGCTTGTCCAGGGCCACATAACTAGTAAGTGTCTGAGGCATTTGAACTCAGGCCTTCTTGATTCCACACACTGTGCCTCTTCGATGTCTACTTTCAATAAACAAATGTTAGTTTACTGACCAATTAGAAAGAAGAGATAGTGAGCCAGTGAGGTGTCTTTTCAGTGGAGCAATGTAGCTTCAAGGATTTGTTTCCTGAGTGCCTATTATGTGTAAGGAAGTATGCTAGGCCGTGCAGACCTTCTTGGTTTAGACCTGTAGTTTCACTTGTGTGGACCACTCCTAGTGTGGAACTCCACTAGTGAACATCAGCAACTTATCTGTAACTTACAGTTTTATGTAGTTGAAAAGAGACTGTCCATGGTCCCAGAGGTAGGAGGGACCTGAGGAAGGCCCTGGCCCTATATCTTTCTTATCTTAAGGCTGACCCTCTATCCACCACAAGCTTCCTCTTGCTGAGCAATGGAAATGTGGAGACAAAAATGACGCAGTTCCTGTCCTCAATAAACTTAACATTCTACTGTGTTAATACAACATGTAAGCAGATAACGCAATTTGTGGAGGAAGTGAGCACTCAATAACTGGGGAAAACAACAAAGGCTTTATGTAGGTGGTACCATCTGCGATGAGCTCTGAAAGAAGATTGAGATTCTAAGAGGTGGAGTTAAAGAGAGTGTATTCGAAGAGTAGCACTACAGGACTATGCAAAGGTATGGGAGTGGAATGGAATATTGATTTGGGGCAACAACTAGTAGGCTGCTTTCATGGGATATGGAGTGTGTGGAGGGGAGGGACACTGGAAAGGTGTCTGGGAACCAGATTGTGGACAGCCTTAAATTCCAGGTATTTTATCCTAGAAATAATAGAGAGCCACTGAAAATTTCTGAATAGGGTAGTGATATGGCTTTATCAACTTGCATCTTATGAATATTACACTGGCATCTATGGGGGAAATGAATTGGAGAAGCAAATGACTGGAAGCTTCAAGGAGAGCATTTAGGAGGCTCCTAAAATAGTCCTGGCGAAAGATGGTGGAGATTTGGTGATAAAAGAGACACTGTGGAGATAGAACTAATTTGACTTGGTAATTGATTCACCTAAGATTAAGGTAGAGGAAAGACTCAAAGACGTTACTAAACATGTGAACCTGAATGAGAGCAGGATCACAGAAGCTAAGAGAGAGGAGAATATCCAGTTGAAGAGGGAGGTTGATAGTTTCAAAAGCTGTAGAGAGATCAAGGAGATTATGGATTGAGAAAAAGCCATTTGATTTATTAATTAAGGGATCATTGATAACTTCATTTGAGTAGTGAGTTTGGAAGCTAGATTACAAGGGTTGAGAAGTGATCAGAAAGTGAAGAAGCATAGGCAATTAGGTTAGACAGCTTTTTTGGGGTTTGGCCATGAAAGTGAGAAGAGCTACAGCACAATAGCTGGAGGGGCTGGCAGGGTCAAACAAAGGTGTTTTTTTTTTAAGGATGATAGAGACCTGGAAATATTTGTAGGTGGCAACAAAGGAGTTAGTAGATAAAGAGATACTGAAGATGAGAGAGAGGGAAACAATGCTTTTAAGGGACAAGTTTATGGAGGTGGAAGGAGGGGATGGAATCAAGGGAACAAATA